>NC_058065.1:12846143-14046143 GCF_020085105.1 Siniperca chuatsi | reverse complement strand
GTTAAGGGTGTTAACCACTCTGCTTTCCGCCTTTATTCTTATACTTCCTATTGACTGTGGACAAGATTTCCTCCAGAAAATCACAACAGCAACTAATGTTTCAAATCTGCACACAGTAATTTTCAGTAGCCTGCAGCAACTTCTTTCACTAACAGAGTGACTGACATATTCTTATCTAATAAATCCAGGCGATTAGGAGGTTGATGTAAGCCTTTAAATATATTACAGCTATCATTAGTACTTTAAATATTATCATGGCTATCGTCCTCACTGTACTGGTTATTCCAGTGGGAGTGATCAGTCAAAGGATGTCACTGATTCTGATTATTAATTGGGGAGGAGTGCTGTAGGAGAGGGAACGGGGAGGAGGCTGGGAGGAGCAGCAGGACTCATAAAGCAGTGATCCTACTTCAAAGTCATCAGCAGAATAATAAGCAGCTCTGGGGGGAAAGTATAGGAAAGGTAACAGCCAAAGTACGCAAAGAGCAGAGAGTAGCAGAAGGTTTTTGGTTGCATTTCAGGGTCTATCAGACGTTTGGTGGATTTATCCCATTCCTGTGGATAGCCAGGCTAATGTGACAAAAAGAAAGAGGTCATGTTAAGATACTTCAGCAACAATGGAGGTTTTTTTAAGCCTGTCCAAAACCAAAAACACAAGAGCAAAACTGTAAGGAATGGTTTAAACAGTGTGTTTATCTGCTCTAACTCTTTGTGGGGTTACAGGTAATGTGAAAAACTAAACAAAAACATTAACATAGCACATCCACTTTGTTGTATTTCCACACTGTGTGGAAGCTGGTCCTGGATGCTGACCTACTGTATGAAAAAGTTATCATAGTTCATAGTTATAGACTGACTAGCTCTACACTGAATTACAAGAATAATGCTAGTTCTTTATTTCCGTGTCTTGGGCTTAGTGAACCGCCAATTTCTCCACTCAATGGACCTCAACGGACCTGAAGGCAAAGCAGCCAGTGTTTACATCTCTACACCTTTTTTTTTCGTCACTGACAATGCGAAATTTACTGGGAAACAAATTACTGTAATATAGCTACTCTTCTCCATCTACACACACATTTTTCTCAGTGCAAAGCAATCTGGCAAATGTAGGAAATCAGTTACTGAATGAGAATTAAGTAAAGCAAGTTGAAGGAAAGTAAGAAAACTCCTGGAACAAATTACAATCTTACTAATCTTACATGTAAGGGCAGTTTTCCTTTCCTAGCTTTAGGCATGGGTGTAATGGTGGCATGAAATATTATTTCTTTGTTAGACAACAGCATAGAGCAGTGGTTCCAAACCTGGTGTCCCAAGATAAGACAGAACGGTCACAAAATGATTAAAGGAATGCCATTTACATTTATTTACTTGGAAGATACAATCTAAGCCATAAGAATGAGAACAAATATTGTGCTTTTCATCAAGTGAATGACTGATACTTTCACCTGTTCAGGCCTCTTCTCTAAAAATCCTTCAAATTAAACTATCGGAGAGGGAAAAATCACGGCGAAAAATCTGGCGAGACTACAAATTTGTAAGAAAAAGATGCAAAGATGATGTGTGTTAGAAAAATTGCACAACTGTGAACAACAAGCATTCTTTATTGAAATGTGCAATTGTGGATGCACACAGACAAGAAATACAGAGGCGGGCAGACCTGTGGGCAGCCAGGGAGTGGTTTGAACAGATCAGCCTCTGTCTACCAGCCCCTCCCCTCCCCCAGCCTGTTTTCTCATTCCCCCTCCAGCAAGCTTCTGGGGTGATCGCACTGTGTGGAAACCTCACTCCCAACACACACACACACACACACACACACACACACACACACACACACACACACACACACACACCTTCCCCCCTTTCCCACATCCTCTTCCTGCCTCATTAGCATGCAGCCGGCTCGTTGGTATTCCAACAGCATGCTGTGCTATGATTTGATTAATGGAATTTGACTTCCAGTGTGGATCCCTGAAACGGGTATGGCTTTTTGGAACAGTGAGGATGCGAGGGGAGGGAGGAGAGGTCCTGTGGGGGCAGAGATGCCTGGCGAGCAGGGGCAGAGTCCTGCCAATTAGGCTATGGAAGGCAGCACTGTTTCCCTCTAACACCTGAGGATGAGTGTGGCTATGATCGCATTCTCCACCTCACACAGAGGGAGAGCGGCTATTGAAAAAGGAGAGCCAACAAGCATGGCACGCCAAACTGTCTGTGGACCAATTTGTTCTCTCTATGGCTGGCAGGGCAACCCACACACCTGTGTGACACAGAGCTTTGTGTCAGTGCAGCCGTCTGAGCCAAGGCACTGGCGTATGGCTCGGCCGCAGCCAAATAGGTAGAATCATGAAGCCAAATAAAAACTGACCATCATCTCAAACCCATAAACACGGTATAAAGCAAGGGAGGGAGGATGAGAGCAAGCAATCAAGAAATCAAGTGCTGTGTGTGAAAAGAGCTTTCAAACTTCTTGGGCGTGATAAGTGTTACTTTAAAGTGACTGATAAGCTCCACCAAATATAGTCCCCACTGTAGCACGTGCAGTCTGGTGTTGACCCAGGGCGGGTTGGAGGGGCACTGGGTGTGATAAGCGGCCCTGTGGCCTGGCTGCTCCAGAAGATAACACGACAGTAAAGGAGACACATTGCAGTGACAACTTAGGGTCGGGTCATGCTAGAAAAGAAGTGTTTGTTTTTTTTTGTTTTGTTTTTTTACGACGTGTTGTCTGAATGTCGGAAATCAAAAGTGTTTATAGCTGTTCCAAACGTTCTCACTCATCTCTGCGCGAAGTGGGTGTGAATGTTGGATCATCGGATTCGGAAACTTACAGAAATTGTCAAACACAGCCCCTCCCCCAATTCCAACGTTGTAAAAGTGTGCGGAGAGGGGGTTTCCAAAGCTTTTTGATCATCCCACATGCATTTTTGATGAAGAATATTGGTGCCTTAACACATTCCCACTATCGATGTATTTTAAGCCTAATAGTATTATATAATACTACAGCCTAAAAGATTTTTCTTCCAATCTTTGAGTGACGGTGCAGCGAGAGGACAGGCTCTGTATTGAGAGATTCAACAGTTTTGTCAATGATCATCAGTAGTCAGAGTGTTCTTCTGTGAAGTTAATTTAGATTCTCAGGAGCCATGATTGGTGCTTATTCAGCACATTGCAGACAAGTCCCCTGGATTGAGACCACTACTAAAAGTTACCCCTCCTGTATACGTCTTCACATTTTATTATCACAGTATTTATTCAGACTAATGAAGCCAGTAAAAATCTAAACATTTTTACGGTCAACTTACAAATCTATAAAAAATATATATAAAACGTCTCCTTTAAGAGGAGTATCATCCAGGAACCTCCAAATGGTATTGTGACTGTGAATGAATTAGTTTAAATGACTCACTCAGTCCCGTGCAAAGACTGCGTGCTGCCCTATAATTGGAGTTAGACCAATCAAAAGAACCAATTTTCCACATGAGCAGCTGCTAATATGAGATTTGCAATTTTAGAATCATTTAAATACTCAAAATTGACAGAGTGAAGGAGCCAAGCTTTGGGAAAATCACAAATTTGCCTCAAGGGGCTTTACAATCTGTACAGCATACAACACCCTCGATTCGGATAAGGAAACCCCCACCCCCCACAAATAACCTTGTAATGGGGGGAAAAATTGAAGAAACTTCAGGAAGAGCAACAGAGGAGGGATCCCTCTCTCAGGACGCACAGACTTGCAATAGATGTCATGTGAGTATGAGGCTGGTACACAATTATGGCAGAGATGCAAAAAATTGACATACAGCATCTTTTTTTTTTGTTATTTATTACACTATAATCACTTTTGCAGGTAGAAAAAATAAAAATCACAATTACTGGTCTGAATTTAAAACCAAATTCTTCGGATTTACCCAGTAAGAACCATTTAAAAACGTGCAAGCTAATTTGAATGTCAATGATAAATGCACTGCACCAAAGAATATAGAAAAAAAACAACAACATGGCTTTCTACTTCCAAGAAGTCATGTGGTAATGGAATATTACGACCAAGAAGTGAAAATCATATTAATGCCCTTTCCTCGCAGTTAATTGCGCATCTCTGGATTCAGCCTAAATACAATAACAATGTATTGGCATCACTGTAATACCCACAATTATCGAGTTCTCTCTTGGGTATTAGTGTTTTGCTCTAGTGCAACTGAGCATGGTCAGAAAGGAATAAAAAGAATAACTACATGCATATAAAAAAAAAAATCAGTGTCCTCAGCATGGTTTGTCTTAGCGTTTGGCAGGAGGTCCATGGGACAGAGTTGCTACTCTGCCATCACTGAAGAGCCAGGGGAATTGTTTGTGGAAGTTTCTTGGACACCAGTTAAGGATTGTTTGACACAGGAGGGGGGCAAAAAGCCAGCTATGAGAGGAAACAACTCCAAAAACCCAGCACCGTCTGTCAATGAAAACCTAAGCCAATCCCATTCCATTTTTCTATTATATTCTGAAAAATTATGTTTAAGACTGACTCACAAATATGCATATATACAAATACACAATGGCACAATAATGTTACTGTGTGTGATTACTTGTATGGGTGCACGCACACAAGTAGCGAACACACTGCATCTGTTCCCGGCATCAGTGTAATTAGACAACAGTGATCCAGAACTGCCTCACGCGTGGTACCCCTCAGCGTAAAAAGATTACCTTCAGACAACGATGGCGAGGGGTTTCAAAGGCAACAATTTCTGTTTTTTGAATATCAAATTAGGGGCCAGCCGGTGGCTTTGGCACAGTCACGGTAGGAGCGGAGGAGCAGAGGAGCGGAAAAGGCGCTTGGCAGGGATGCTCATATGTTCCTTTCCAATTTGCTGTCACTCACTTGAAAGGCTGCCGAAACAGTAAAGAAGCAGGGGATAGGAGCTCCCATCACCACCACCACCATTACCCACTTCCAAACCACCAACCTCTGCCCCCTTTGATTCCAAACAAAGTGAGACCACTTTTGCCCTGCGTAACTTTGAGCTACAAGGGCACATTCCTGCCCAGGGGAATGCGAGTGAGTGGGGAACAAGTGATACGCCTGCGCCTACCCATCCTCAGAGAGTAGCCAGGAATCCATTTGGAGGGGGTGGGGGGTAAAGAGGAGAGGTCAAGAACGAACGAGAAAGTGGCAGCTGCTGCATTCATATCACGACGGAACCCATGGGAGCAAAAGGGTGGGAGCGAGGGTATGATGAGGAAAAGGAGAGGAAAAAGATAAAGAGGACAAGAGCGAGGAGGATAAAGAGTGAAGGGGAACGAGGCAGTGACAGAAAGTGGCCGACGACATGAGACACAAAGTCCTTTAAACGGCAACAGGTGTCAAGAACCGAGAGAGATATATGGCGAATAAGCAGGAGGGGGCCGTCATTGACAAGGGAGGGGCTGTTGTGGAACAGGAGCCTCCTCTCCGATGTCCTCCTCTCATCTCCTCCCAGGCACTCAACGTATCCGCTGAGCCATCAGTCAGTCAGGCCTCTTCAGCACCTGTCTCCTGCAGCGTTCCTGAGGCCTGTCAACCACAGTCATTTCACTGCTGACAGACTAATGCGCCTACACAAGCTGTGGGCTCCACACATGCCGGCCCAGAGAGGAAGCTAGGGATACATGAGAGGTGGGATCATGGAGGTGGACAGAGGCACGGAGGGTTGACGTGAAGGGAAAGGAAGGTTGGGGAAGTAGAAATCCAGGGATAAGAAAGGGAATAAAGATAAACTGACAAAAAGTTGCAATAGATTCTGTCAATTAGTTGTATGATTAAGTTGGTTAGTCTATAAAATGTGCATAATGGAATACTGGAATAATGAAAAGAAAATACAACATTTCAAGAATTTTTTAAGATATCTCCAAATAAGAGATTACATATGTAAATATTTAACAACCTTTGAGAATGAAACATCAGTTATAAAACAACATCTACTAATTTGATCCTATCTGTAAGACTTGCTGCCCCCTCCTTCTTCAGACAGCTTTAGACTGGAATAGAAAGAAGAACTTTATGCCCCTATTTCTCATGACGTCCAATGCTAGACACCGTTCAATTCGAACCTACACAAAATCTATATGGATGTTTCTCCCATATGTGACAGAAGCCAGTCCTCAGACACAACTCCAGGCCATATTGTAGTTTATCCATGTTTTCTAAAATGGAACTCTTTTAACATTTTTGACATTACAAAGTTGCAAAGTGGGAAGAGCGATTTCAGCTCCCATTCATTTTTCCCCACAGACAATGTTACGTGACTGACAGTTGGAGCACTTCTTCGGCTTGGATGCACACGAAACTCTCCCCGCTGAATCATCAGTACAAAATATGTACAACTATGATTATTACATTATTGAATCACACGACTCGGAAACAATCCTACGCAGCCGCTGGTTGGGCAATTGGACAAATATGAATATATTGACAATCGGTTGTTTTTTGGGGGTGATTTCTTCTTCTTTTTCTTTTTTTGTACTAATTTAATGGTCTGCCTCTGAAGAACTTAGGTCATCTTTAGGGAGGTCAAAGTGCAAGTTCAGCTACCAAACAGCAGCCTTGGCCCTGATAGGGATTCGGTGACTTGTAAAGGATACTTTGGCAGGGCAGATGTTTCCCAAAAAAGGGTTTAACTTGGATGCTACATAACACACTCCAACCCTCCAGGTGAAAGCAGAGACAGGAGGAAAGAATTATTGACAACGCAGGATTTAGTCTTACCCATGCCTGTGGGATCCCCGGGAGCGTCCGGAGTAGTAGGAATAGCCCGAGTAGGTGGACTCTGTGTCCATGGTGATGCAGTCCTGCCCAGGCAGCTGGGCTCGGGGCAACACAGAGGTTGCTCGGCTGGGCCGCTGGCAGACGCAGTGCGCGGTGTTGTTGAGCTAGAGGCGATCAATTGGCTTGCTCAAGAGGCTGACAGAGGTGGCGAGCTGTCGGCAGTCAGGCTTGAAAGCGACCCTGGGGGCGCCCGGTGAGGAAACATCAACCTGGAGGGGAAGACAGACAGGAAATTTGAATTCAAAATGTGATACGTCTGGGAAACCGGCCCACATTTGACTGTTTGACAGTGTCTGAAATGGAATAAAGAACATTACAGAATCAGTCATGCAAGTCACAGGCTTTTTCATCACATCTATTTTTATCTTTTATCTTTTATTTGTTAGCGCCCCTCATGCATAAACACTCGGATGTGCCTGTGCGTATCTGCAGCTGCATTACAATCAGTATGTTCTAGCTCCAAACCTGCAGTCACAACACTCCACGTTATAGGCAGCTCTCAGGAGTGTTCCAGATAAAAGAAACACCTATACCGTGAAACTGCAATTTGCTCTTATTCCCATACGGCTGACAGAAGCAGTTTGAAGTCTCTGACACACAGCAAACAATTTAAGTCCGACACTGAGATCCAAGATCTGAGAAGATGAACACAGCGAGAGCGGGGTGAAGATAAAAGCTTCTTTTTCACAGGAGAAGTTCAAGAAGATGGAGGTGTTGCCAGTTTGGGAGCGAGTCTCAGGGAGTTATGACGGCAAACTAAAATACCAAGACATTCACAGAACTGCTCCAAACAATACATCCTCATTTTACCTACATGTCTTTACTTTTGATAAACAGCTGATTGTATCAGTATAATGCATGTTAAATTTTCATTACTGAGCCAAACCGTCACAGCAGCAATGATGAAAGATGAAAGATGATACTGAAAAAATGAACTGCTTGTGGCTAAGACATTCTTCTTTTAAAAATAATGAAGCTTTTTCAGTGAAGAATTCTGTGATATCTATACCATAGATGATGATAACATAGATTATTATCCTTTTTAGACATCTAGACATACATAGGCATGTATTGTATTGTAATAATAATAATAATAATAATAATAATAATAATAATGCATTGCATTTATATAGCGCTTTATCATGAATACTCAAAGTGCTTCTGGCTTAACACCAGAATTTTAATGTATTGCAATTTCGACTGACTGATTTTCAGTTTTAGTCAGCAAGTAATACAAAACAATGCTGGTTGGTTACAGTGTCACAAAGAGTCACTTGTTCTTTCTCTATTTCATACTATTACAAACCAGATACAGAAAAAAATGTGTTGTGACAGTAACAAGGGCGTAGGTTTGGTTTTAGAATGACTGTAGAACACAAAAAACAAAAAAAGAACAGAAAACATGTGAATGCTATGTATTTACAGCCCTCAGCTAGCAGATTACACAATATAATGAAATTGGGCTTTGTGCCTTTCAGTAGTCTAACAAAAGAATTAGAAATGTGGCTTACATTTTTGGATTATTAATGCACTATCTCGGAAAATGATATTAGTTTCACTGACTGAAACACAAGCTGCTGCAACAGGCAGCACCTTCGGCTCAGACACTGCTATTTCCCTTTAGCATTAATACAGTACTTGACTTGTTTACAACTGAGACTGAGATAAGGCTATATTTACATCTCTAACCACAAAAATATATTAAAAAATAAAATAAGATTAAAAATATAAAGCATGCAAAGATTTTAAGACTGAAAATCTGATCAAAAACAGGACTTTGAAAAGTTAGGGGGACATTTCACTATTAGACCCATCCCTAGTGAAATTTGCACCCTTGGATTATTTTCTCAATTAATCTATTCATCGTTTGGTCTATAAAATGTCAGAAAATAGTGATGTCGTGTTTTGTCCAACCAACAGTCAAAAACCTAAAGATATTCAGTTTACTATCATAAAAGAAAACCAGCAAATATTCACGTTTGACCGGCTGGAAGCGGGGAATTTTGGCTAAAAACTAAAATCAAAACAAGTAATTAAGCAAAATAGTCGCAGATTAATTTTCAGTTGAATGACTAATCGCTGCATCAACTAATTGGGACCCCAATGAGTATATCATCATTTTGATCAACTCCTCTCTTCTTTCATCTGGACTCTGCACAGTCGGAGGGTGCTCTTTAGAGAGATTTTAGCGGGGAAATCAAAGTGAAACTATAAAAGCGAGGGGATTGGATTGTTAAACTAAGAAATTGTACAATGTCACTGTAGGCTCAGTAAGTAACTAACAGATTAATTGTTAATGAAAATAATGATTCTTTATTTCCCTCTGTGCAGAATTCCTATCTGGTGACACAACTCGGCATGCTACAGTTTAGAAATGTGAACACGACCCATCAACATACATAACGCACAAAACAGACTTCTATGGACTGTACTGTACTTACTTGACATGCATTTACTTTTCAAGTTTATCCAGCTGGGTAGATGCTTTTATCCAAGGCACTTAATAAGGCTGTGATTGCATTCATTATTATTAGTGGTTGTTACAGGAGAATTGCGCTGGGTGATTAAGTCATTTCCAGTAAAAAAATAAAAAAATAAAAAAATCAAGCCGCAATCTTTCCCCAAGGGGATCAACTTGTAGTAAAAACGATGAAGGCACCATGTGCAGATGCAGAAGCCCGCTCAAGCATCAAATAGTTTGCAATACCAAAGACACAGTAAAAAAAACCCACAGACTAATTCCATGTACAGTCTGACTGCATTAAGGAGAAACAGTGGGTACACTTGATATGGTCAGAGGAAGTGAGCAAAGACGGTTCATGTGACAAAGTAAAAGGTGAGAGCTGTGGAGAAGTGTTTGAATGAGATACATTTACCTGCACAACGGGACAGAGAAAGATGCTTTGGCACCATTGTTCTTGAAACATTCATGCCAATAAAGTCCTTTGAATTGAATTGAATTGAAAGAGAAAAGTGAGTCATGGGTAGCTTGAGGCATGCTGTAGACACACTCATGTAACATACCTGCATGACACACATGCACACACACACACACACACACACACACACACACACACAGACTCACAGCTTCTCAAACAGCTGCTCTGGGTGAGATGAAAAACGTGAAGTGTGAAATACACCGGTAGTTAAAACTTAACTCACAAAGCCCTAAATCAATTTTTGCCCAGATGACACTCACTGAACATGTGCACTTTGAGCCAGCCCGCCTACACTTGGCATTAAACAGCCATGAACCCTATGGAGTGGAGGACAAAAATAACTGATATTAAGTCTGAGCTGATATTAACCAGAGGGCTCTCTCAGGCAACATTTTGAGGTTAAGTGACGCCATGTTTGGGATTAAAGTTATCTATCAGCAGTATTTTAGGTGAAGTATGAACACATTTTTGTTTTTTAAATATCTGCATCCATCATCCAGAGTGCTTCAAACGCTTTCGGATCTCCTCTTTCATACGCCTCCCGATCGAAACCTGCACTGAAGCTCTCAGGCCAGGCTTGGAGCACAACACACACACACAAAGATTTATGGCTGATTTATGGCTGCAGTCGCCTTAAAGGTGCTGAGAAACTCAGCAAACCGCCTCCCTCACAAGACATCCCTGCTTGTCTGCATTCACAACTCCAGGAAAAAGAATCACTTAGCCAGATTTAGTGCACAAACTGCAATCCTTATCTGCCACTTGGAGGGAAACACACATCACTGGGTCCCAAAACACACTGTGGCACAAAACATCTAGTATGACCCAGTTCTGAGTGTGGTGTCGGCACATCTGTGAGTGACTCTGTTGTGTGTATGTATGCTTGCGTGACTGTCACAGACTCCTGAAAATGCTTTGAAGGTTGCGCAACTGCATATTTGGATATGCTCATTCTGCAAATCATTTTTAAATGCCTGAATCATCCTCACATGGTGACAAATCCTCCCTCAACTGGTTCTTCGTAGTCTCACCACCAGCTGCATTACTGATCCTACTGAATACTTCAAGTGAAGCTGGGTTTTCCAAAAGCCTTTGTTAACATGAGCAACTTTTTAATCCTCCCTGATGTAAAAATGCCTCAAACAGATGACTTTCTTTTAATTTTACTTAGTTTGGTCATTCAGATATGAAAATTGACCCATCCCTTAGTTTAAAGCAGTTGGTCTTAGCTAAAGTATTTGTAATGACAAGTTGTGCAGTTAGGCTCAGCTTGTTAGAGGAATAGTTGAACATTTTGGGATGTACGCTTACTCGCTTTCTTGCTGAGTTAGATGAGAAGATCAATACCACTCTCATGCCTGTCCGTTAAATATGAAGCTATATCCAGCAGTCGGTTAGCTTAGCTTAGCTTAAAGACTGGAAACAGGGGGAAACAGCTAGCCTGGCTTTGTCCAAAAGGTAACAAAATCCCCCTACCAGCACCTCTAAAGCTCACTAATTAACATGTTATTGGTTTAATCTGAGCGAAAACCAAAGTGTAAAAACAACAAATGGCAGTTTTTTGGTCAGAAACTTCCTGGAGTCTCTGCTGGTTGCCGGGCAAACTGGTCCCAACCAAGAAATAGTCTGGTCAGTCTGTCTCTCTTTCGTTGTGTGTTTCCCATTACCTTAACCTGAACCCAACCTTGTCATAACCCTACGGGAAACACTGTTCTAACAGGAGGGAAACAGTATTCGGGGGGGGGCGACACACACACACTTCAACACAAGACCTGTTCATAACTCCAGGAAATTTCACAAAATGTTGAACTTTTCCTTTAAAAGTTAAATGTGAAATAAAATGCCATTTTTTATACTTGGATTCTGCAGCTTTGCAGAAAAAAGATCGATTATTACTCAAAAGAAAAAAAATCTGGCCTATATTTAACAATAAATTCTAAATATACGAGAGGTTTGAGAACCCTGGTTTAACGGGACCTATACCAGGATGGAAGTGGCCAGACATTGCTAATGCTCTACTGCAGGAATTTACCGATTGAATAATGACTGCTAAGCAAGCTGGACACAGTCGCAGAGGTATTTCCATCACCTGTTTTAATCCTCTTAAAACCAGGGCACACGGCTAAATGAGGGATTAATGGGGTTAAATGAGTGCGTGGTCGAGGTTCAATCAGAGTGCAGCCACGAGTAAAGACTAAAAGCTGATCGATTATTTCCTGCTTCAGTGTGTTTCCTCACAAAATGCAGGACTCAGTGTCTCCACACGTCGTCTCTGACCGTTTCAGATACTTCACTCTGGGCAAACTGTACAGTCCAGTCCCTGCACACGCACACCACCAACCCAGCGAGAGGCCTGGCTCCGAGGTCTATATTGAAGTGAAACAGGATACGCCGGTGTTCTCACATGTGGTTTCTGTCTTTGCCATGCCAGAGAAAATTGGTAAGCGGAACCACTTCAGGTTTGTGGGGAGAGTCTGAAGCTGAAATAGGAATCCCCCACTCTGGAAGGGAGGCAGGCAGGGACCCCTGGCAGGTTCTTCACAGTAATCCAAGACCCCTGCTGAGCTGCCGGCTTGTCTGTTTGTCCTGGAAAACACTGGCAGCAAGGAGTGGGAGAGGAGGAAGAGCGAAATTATCACGGCAATCAAGAATGAAGGGTATGAGCTCTCACAAGGCCATTTCATTCACTTTGTGAAAAACATGAATCATAATTGAGGAAAACTTCTGTGTGCCAATCCTATCCCAAATTCCTTGAGGTAACATAGCACCTGGGCGTTTTCATTTTCATCTGCAGAAGAAATAAGTAACTAATAACTACTAGACTCAAATGCCCCAACAAAAACACTCAGGATAAAAAATGTCTACTGAAAAATAAAACTAAATATGGAAAAAATAATAATACACACAAGCTAACAGGTGGAACAACCTGAGCGGAGACTCGAGGAACGACGACAGAATAAACATCCAGCGGCTTGAACTGGGAATGTAAACAAAACAACCTTGCGTAAACAGCCCAAGAAAATACTTTCATCTCTGAGCACAGAGCTGGAGCAAAGTTACAGCGGAGCCACGAGACATCTGCTGTAAGCCACCGCAAACAAATCAGTACTGCTTGGCTGCACCTTCCACATCACGTCCAATAGAGCAGTCAGCGACGCCACTTGGCAATACTCGATTATTAGCGGCTCGAGTGAATACGTGGAGATACCGACACTTTGACACCCTGACTATGGCAGTATGTAGTTTAACATCATTATTCTCAACATTCTCATTTCCATACTGGACGCTGAACACGCTCTGTGTAGTTTCAAACTCAAGTTTTCACAAAAATGTATGGTATGCCCCCTTTAGGAATTTGTTTTTTGCTGATAATGATAATTGATGGGTGAGTATGACCTGAACACATCTGTCATGTTGAGTAACAACTGAAGTTACACTAATCATTACTGGAGTAATCAGTTGTTCCAAATGGAGCTATTAATACGGAAACCTGTCTGGTTCAATTATGCAACGCCTATTTTATGATGCAGATTACCAAAACACGACAAAGTCAGTTTTTCCTATATTGTTTTCGGTGCCTTTTGTTTTTCAGTGAAAAAATTATGCATTGTTGCATTTGAGTTCTGGTCTGGTTCACGTTGACACTGACATGTTACTTGTACACCAAGAGCTGTAAGCAGAAGTTCTGAGGACTGTCAGGTAACTCTTTCATTGGACAGTTTTCTGCATCATCACCCTACATGGACATCGTAACATCAAAATTCCTAATCAAATTCCGGTAACTAACATCATGCTGCATATTTTGACCTAATGCTAAAAATCACATGTTTACTATCACAAAATCCTGTGCTTGGTGGGCTTTGCTTTCATGCCACAAACAACCGAGAAAGGACGGGTCTTATTGTTAGCATCGGTCGTTTGGTTAGCACCAGAGTTGATTTGACAGCTTTCACACCAGCCCCAAGGAACCAGACTGAACAGGCAAACACAGGAGTATTTATTTTAAACATGTTATTGTAAGCAGTAAGCACTCATTTGTTACAGCTGCAGCTTGAGCTGATTAAGAGTCATTTATAAAGACTGACCTTTCTGAAGCTGTTTAGGGAAGCACATGGCTGACTCAGAACCTACTGGACTTACTGACCCCTTAACACACTGATGAACACCACCAAAGTGCTGCCCTGCAAACTGACCTGCTGACCTGAACCTCTGAAGACACGCTTACTCTATGAATAGGAGTCAAGCAAGGAGAAGTACTTCCAGTTTCCCTGTGTGAAACAGCAAATTAAGCATCTAATGAACCAGATAAGATGATCCGTTATGTTTTCATTCGAAACCTCCTTTCGGGGCAACCTGTTCATCCGTTCCTCCTTTTTGGAGAATAGAAATGAAAAGCCCCCTGTAGCTCATTCACACTCAGCGGTGATTAATCCTGAAATCCCACAGCCTTTTATGGCCCGCCTTTGATTCCTGCACCATTCCAACACCAGTTTCTCCGTTGATCCGCTATGGAAACAACAATTTCTCTCCTTTTGAAAAAATAATAATCCAACTAAATAGCGAAAAAAAAAAAAGAGACAAATGTTCAGGAAATGACGATTTCTCTTCACCACAGTCTGAATGAAATCAACAGGGCTGCATTTGTAGACAACACGTGGTCTTGGAGTAATGCCAGTTTGAGCAAAGATGCTATTAAAAGCTTGTGAGTATTTAGAGCTAATGGTGTATATGACCTATGTTTACTCAGTGGAACAGCTCTCCAACATGAGATGATGGGTTTACATGCAAAATTGGGGATTAACACATAATTACTTATTCTGGATAACAAGGCGGTGAGATTTGACCGCACTTTTGACATAATCTGTTAAACATATCTGCTTTTGTCATTTATAAAAATGATATTAGCCTGCTCTGTTACCTCCAGCCATCAGCATGCAGCTCATTCGTGTGCCTTGCCTCTCGCCTCCTCCCTCCCTCCCTCCCTCCCTCCCTCCGTAACCATGACGCCCTCGTAGCTCTGCCTCTATTAGCGCTATGATAACACATCTCCTCACACCTTAAACAGAGACAACCAGCTCATGCAAAATAATGACTTCACGTCAGCTTGAGAGAAGTTAAGTCTTTGACAGCCACAGTCACGAGACTTGCCAGGACACGAGGGAACATGAAAACAAGTCACTGTGGAAGTCTGGCCCGGTCACGTGCTCGCTGTGTTGCTGTCCATGACTGAGCAAATGAGGGCCGTTAATTCTGTGGAATTCAATCAACATTGCCGGGTGTCACCGAATTTAACCCCTCAGGTATCCTGTAAGATCATATCTCACTAAGATATGAATGAGACACATGGAAGCAGAGAGACAGACACAGAGACACACAATTGAGGATACTGAGATGGAGCAACAACAGCAGAATACAGTCTCTCTATTAGCATTATAAGAGACTGGATTATTAGAATCTGCTTGTTATTGACTGAAGTGATCATTAGCATGCACCTTTTATGCAGTGTTAATTACAGATCGCTATCAGTTTCTATCTGCTCTCAATAAGAGGAATGTCTGATTAACACTGACTCCAAACCTTATAGTTGATTCCCATTTGGCCTTTACCTGTTGCATTTTTGTGCTGGTGTTACTAGGCAACCACAATGAGCTAATCCTGAGCGGTCAGTCAATAAACCAGCTGTTGATGATTCCATTGGCTGGAGTGAGGTTATCTAATTGTTATAAACCAGGGGGTTTCAAAATCTGACACCGTCTCTTTCACGTCACACAGTTTCTTTGCCTCACGCCTCTCCCTCTGCTTAGTCATAATTATGTCAAATATTCCATTACTGCTGCTTAAGATAACATCAGGTGATTTTGTGAGTATAAAACATTTTAGACTTGGGTTATTACCAGTGTTTCTAGATCACTTTTTGCTGCTGCAATTTCCCCAGGGGTTACACTGTTTCAACTCATGCCATATCAAGTACTCCACTCATGGTTCTGTTGATGTTGCGTGTCACAAGAACATAACTCATAGCTGGACTGAAAACCCCACAGTTAACAGACAGTAGGAAAAAATGGCACTGACATATTGCCTATTTCCTCTCAAGAGACTAATTTCTTCTTTTTTTCCTAATACAGCACTGAAAACAAACCAGAAGCCAAAGAAGTCCAACAATGACAGAGTTGACCTATTCATGAAATTGGGATAAAGTCATAAGTCATAATAACTATAGTCAATTAATCAATTATTTTGACAGTCGATTAACCTTTTAAGTCATTTATCAAGCAAAAATGCCAAACATTTGCTTCTGGAATGTGAGGATTTGCCTTTTTTCTCTGTTTTATATCATTGTAAATACATTATATTTTGGTTTTGGTCAGGTGGAAATTTTCACCTCGAGCTCTGAGACATTATGATGGGCTATTTCAAATCACAAATGGATCAATAAACAGAGCAGACACCCAGTGAAGACTCCAGCAGCTAAAGCAAAAACCACTAACGGTGTGTAATTGTACGTCACCATACTGAGCACGTGCTACAGGAGCACCTGCGTAGCCTACATTTTCAGAAATCCCACAGAAAATGAAATGCGTCGCTGACCCATGGCTGAGACAGTCAACCAAAAAGGGAGAGTTATATTATGCTTATAATAATTTAAGCAAAGACGAAAGTAGGCTGTGTGAGGAGAAATATACGTCTCACTTTACTAGTAGTCACTTATCTGTCTGGTGGAGCTCCAGAGCAGGTTTACCCGCCCAGCCCCTACCTGTGACCCGACAGGCAGACGGACCTAGAGGCAGGAAACTCCCTGGTTTCACCGTGGCCTCGGAAGCCCCCCCTCCTCTTGCTTTCCCTCACCTCTGTAGCCTATTTGTGCGACTACTTGAAAAACCAAAGCACCGTGGTTTCAAACGGGTGTTCAGTATGTTTTTCTGGCTTACTGGTTCTTTTCAGAGCCTACGAGTGCTACAGTGTAGCCTATCCGTCCGCGTCAACTCTGCCGCTGCAGGTTACAGTTTACAGCTGAGCTGCGGTGCACCAGCCGGGGTAATGCGGACCAAGTCAACCGTGTGAAACATAGTTGACTTTTTACTAGGTCTCACAGTGGCTGTGTGAGTTTCTGGTTGAGAAAGGCGCTATAAAAACGTCCATTTGACCGAACCGACACTGTAACAAACTCGAAACTGTAGCGGGAAAAAAAACAAATACGGGTAACTGCCCCAGTCTGGGTTTGTGCGTTGGGCTGACCGCAGTTTGAGGGCATTGAAATGAAGTTGAAAGCATTCCCTTTCATACAGGTAGGCAAGACAGCAAGGGCGTGTTCCCAAGTCTTTCCTTAAAACACACACATTCAGCCTCACACTGAACAACAGCCTTTGTTCTGTGTATATAAAAATAGGTAGAAACGGTAAGCTACATTTTTGTAAGCTTCACGAATCAAGACAGGACATTAGACTGTAAGGCAGAGAGCTTCACACACTACTGAGCCCGCACACTAACATCTGCAGAATACATATGACCGACACTATCCCCTGCGTTATTAAAACATAACTCACCCTTTATCGGTGGAGATATCATTCCCGTAGTTGATAATTTATCCAGAGGTTATAAAATAGTTTGCCCCAGAGCACACAGTAGGCTACAGTAGGAAGCAGCCCTTGGTAACCGTAGGAATCACCCTGGCAGTCAGGAATTTCACAGGGGGCAGTGCTTCTCAGCATATGGAGGTGTAATACGGAAGCATGGCGCTAGGGGGGTGTCCCCAGTTTTTCACTGCCAACATTGCAAATACAAAGTAGAAGTGAACCTGCTGCATATTGACTTGGTTAATTACAGTAATGTGTTGTATGGTTCTCAAAGGGGCTTTTCTCAGTCAGAAAATATCTGTGTGATTACAGAGGCAAAACAAATGGAGCAAGCAAATATAGCATATAGCATACTAAAATAGAAACTTAAAGACCCCCTCCATACATGTTTAATCAATTTGTGTATATATGGTTTTACCACAAGACCTTGTTTTACCACATCGCCTCGTTAAAAAAAATCTTAAAATGACATCCTCTTTCCACACCACACTTGTCTAAGTTTCACATTTGGCCAATGATTTGTTTCCAAAGTAATTGTGATGTCACCAAATCGTCTTAAGCTCAGATTTAAGGTAAGCACAGAGAAAAACAGGATGCTCGACATGCATCATTCTGCACAGTGAAGCTCAAACATCCAAGTAAAGTTAAAAAAAAACAAAAAAAGCAATACTTTTTTGAGTGGAGGGGGGCTTTAACTAAGTATAAACCTTGATGTATAAAAAGCCCTCATTTGATCATATTGCACTCTTAATGTTCACTCCCCATGTGTAGAAAATTAACAAGAACAAGCGTATTCTCGCATTTAGGTGTCCATGACTTTAAAATGACTGAGTATGCATGCATTACACTGTATTCATACATAAAACGTTCATTGATCATCTCTGCATTCTTGCAGGTCAACCTCTGGAGAGCAACTCTCAAATTGGGACTGTTTAACATCACTTCAACAGTGAAGTCTGTCAACGTGCCTCCTCTGATTTAAAAAAACAGCACCTTTTGACCCACAAACTACCACGTTCCTCTGGTCATTTTCTTGTCAGATGCTATGGAAACCTGGGCAAAAAAAGTATTTTTACCTATGACCTTTGTGTGCCAAATGGGCTGGGAAAAGGCTTGCTAAAAACAGAATGCAAAAAGCACTGGAATAATCCTATGGAATGGTAAAATGTATGTAGAAATAATATTAGAATTATTTTATCAATGAATCCATTCCAGGGGAGTCACATGAGGACTAAAGTACTGTTGTTGTCCGTCCCAGCAAATATTTGTGCTGATAAACAACTATCTCCTTAAAATCAGAACCATTAGAAGCCATTTGTCTGATCAATGATGCCGCTCTAAACAAGCAGATGGCCTTCGCAGGGAGCGGAGAATGGCAGGATCTCACACAGTTGCTGTTGCCTCAACAAGTCTCAGATTTGCATTACATGGATGTCACACATATCAGCAGCGAAAAGTGACAGCGATCAATAAAACTGTTGATGCCATGGAAACAAGCTGGAGCATCTTCTGTTCTGTCTCCAAAGAAGGCACTGAATGCATATTCTGTAGACAGCAGCAGTGTGGGGGGGTTTGCGGTAGCAGAATGTCTTAAATGCAGTAAAGAGCAGTTAAACAGCTTTTTTGGAGTTTAGGACAGTCAGTTCAGAACACCAAGCACACATTTTATAAGTATATGAAAGCAAAAAATGGTTTTAGAGGCTAAATTGTATTGTTGTTAAATACTCTTGCTAGTATAAAGTTCTATCAAATTCACAAAGTTTACAAAATACTTTTTTTTTTTAACAAAAGTTCTTCTAATGTTTAGACAAGAGCAAAAGCACCAGGCTCTATTCTCTCTTTCAGGCAATGTTTTTGTCACAGTTTATGAAGTTGAGTAAGGTAAACAGTTGACAGTGATACAACCACGCACTCACTCAAAACAGTGGAGCGATAGCAATCTGGCCTGGACACAGTCAGTGAAAGGGACACAATGAAGTCACTGAGGCCTTGAAGCAGCCTCTTAAAAGGGAATGTAAACAAATATTCCTCTTTTCTGCCAGATAACTTCTAGTCCTTTAATAAAAGAGAGCACAGAAATATTTGATATTCAACACTGAATACTCAACACTCCCCTACTGCTAAAACTGCTGTAACTCATTGTAAACATACTTAAAGTATTACAGGAAGAGCTTGGGGGCACTGGTATTTTCATTGATGTGACATACAGGAATGCTTTATTGGCCAAGTGTCTCCTGAGGAAGAGATTTATTTAAGAGTTGCAGTTAACAGGATAGAACTGCAGAAACATTAATACTATACAAAATTATACTCATTTTTCCTGATGTTCCTCTGATTTTTTCTCTCTCTTCTTGTGAATTATTGAATAATTTTACTTTTTGAGTTGTCTTAAAAGCATTCAACTAAAACAAGGGGGGGTGGAGGTCTGTTTGCTTGCTTGACCTGGTCACAACCTACAGACAAGTAATCCTTTTTGCTTCCTTTTAAAGGAAGCCGAGAGTTAGATGAGAGTTATATGAGAAGATCAATACCACTCTCCCATCTGTACTGTGAATATAATGCTACTGCCAGCAGCCAGTTAGCTTAGCGTAGCATAAAGACTGGATTTCATGTAATTATCAGCAAGAAATCATTTTCCCAAAATGTCAAACTACTGCTTTCATCCAAGGGGTGTTTCTTGAATGAATGTAAAAACCAAGTTCTCACAGCCAGAGCAGTCCAGATGCTGGACTCTGATTGACTGATAGCATCAATTGGTGTGAGGCATTAATTAAAGTTATACAAAAAAAAAATAGCTGTAAAATTGACAGGTTTTTAAGAATGTGTTTTTTTTTTTAATGTAATCACAGAAACTTGTACATAAGTAGACACAAATTCCTATACTAGGGCACCTTTAACCTCAATAAGCATATCTGGTTAAGACAAAATCAAATCATACAAAATCGATTAAAACATGTATTCCCACCAATTGATTTCACATCTCTCTGTTGTTGCTGCCATTCGTCTTCTATTGTGTCACGAGACAAAGCGGTCTCAGGCCACTTCATTCACACTCCAAACCTCACATGAAAGTTCAAACCACAAGGCAACAGATGCCTCCAGCAATTACACAGCTGTATATGAATCAATATTTTGTTCCCCTTTGAACGGCATCCTTACCCCAACACACACACACAAACACACGCACACACACACACACACACCCTTAGATATATCTCATCCCCTCCAGAACACAATGGAGGTCATGACTGGGACACGACCCCTTACCCTCCCCATGGAGAGCCAAATAAACACCACAATGCTGTGTCAAGGATGGGGGATGGAAGATAGATAGATAGATAGATAGATAGATAGATAGATAGATAGATAGATAGATAGATAGATAGATAGATAGATAGATAGATAGATAGATAGATAGATAGATAGATAGATAGATAGATAGATATTTTGTTTAATTCTCTATCAATATTTGTATATACCCAAATTAAAAAGGAAAAGAAATAAGATAAGGCATGTTTGTAGTCAGATAATGAACATGAGCAATGAGCTACTTTAATCACTTTAAACTCAGCAGTGGTTATATTAGGCTACTTAAGAATAACAGACTAAACTCCTGTTTTATTTGTTGTTTTGTAATGTATCATAATGTAGCTTCCTTCACTATGGATAAGCATCTTTCTTCACGCTGATTCTTCTCTCTCAGAATCTGTGTATCAGCAGCTTTCAAGCATCGTAGTTTAAGATGAGTGCGCCACCATGCGACACTTTGCCGCCATTACATGACCCGAAAGCTTCAAAATGCACATCAAAACCCTTCCATATGGCAGACAGATGGAGGTTTTCTATATATTTGCTGTATTTTACACCTCGAATGCTTCAAAATAAAGAATAAATCCACCCTTTGAGTTGAGTCATACAGATATTTGTGTTTGTCGCGTGTCAGTCTGCTTGTTTGGTTGTTTGTTCAGAAGTTTGTCAAAGGTTCAAAGGAAGAAAAAAAAAAGTTAATATCAGGTAATGATTAATTAAACAACTTGTCAAAATTAATATAGCATCTAAAAGTTAACAAAGACCTCCACGCCCGGATGTGGGACTCAGTCAGCTGCAGTGAAAGCGGTGAAATCAGATTACACAGCTGAATGGGAGCGCGAGGCTCCCTCGGAGCTGCACGCGCGTCGTGTGGCGGCGAGCGGCAGCAGCACGTGCTGTCACTTTTTCATGTTTATTCAAAGCTGGAAGCGCGCGCAGATGGCCCCTATTGAGAAGGCGAGGTGGGGGCCCCTGAGATCAATTCAATTTGGTGTCCGGAAGATGGATGGATTCCTCCCCAAAGACGCGGAGTTTATGAGTTTAGAGAGGTTTTGGGTAAATAGAGGAGAAAAATGAAAGCGCATAAAAATGAAGACGAAGTGGGAAGAGATGCAGTTTATGAGACCACACGCATACATGCATGCACGCACATAGCGAGATATTCTGTCTACCGCAGGATGAATGTGAGATTTTATTTAGAGCAATGCCACTTTACAGTCAGCCAGATGAGATTCTCTGTTCAGGGGGCAATTACATTCAGTGTGCGACAAAGTAGGCTTAAAGGCCCAAACCTAGTAGGTATATGCATAGCCTTGTATTTTTTATGATTATGGGTAGGCTATGGCGATGGGATATATATATATATACATATATATATAGGGCTCTCAATTTTTTGTTACCATCGAAAACAAAATGTCACAGCAGGAGAAGTACAATAAGAGAAGCATAGCTTTAAAAATCTTTTAAAGAACCTGAATACATTATAAACATCTACTATTCTACTATATATCTACTATATAACAATGAAGCATGGAAAAAATACAGTAAAAGGTATCAGTACCATATACACCAATATAACATAACATAAATAACATTACTCAAGATAATCCACAGATTTGTTGTGAGCAGTTTCATGTAGGGACTGTTTTCTTTCTACCGGTAGTTTGAGCACCACAAGCTCAGTGCCATATAGTCCCATTATATTCCAAAAATGCAGACATCTCTACGGCCGATATCTCCAAAACTCAGCAACTCACACCAAAACAATCTAGAAGGATAAATAGCACAACAGGTAAGAGGAGAAATATGTATTTTTGATTTTGGGGTGAACTGTCCCTTTAAGGCAGGTCTTGCATTTTTACCTATTACATAAGGGCCCACAGCTCATTTTTGCCCTGGTAAGAAAAATTAAGTACAAAAATTGCACTCAGTTTTAGGTAAAGACAAGAAATGCTCACTAAAAAATTAAAATTGATCAGCAAAAAAGTTTAATCAGCATCTATTTTGATGATCAGTAAACAATTTAGGCTCAAGCAAATTAACTGGTTCTAACTTCTCAAAAGTGAATGGTGTCTGGTTTTCTTAGTCTTTTGTAATAATAAACTCAATATCTTTGGGTTTTGGACTGTTTGTTGACCAAAAGGCATTTGAAGACGTCACCATGGGCTCTGGGACACTGACTCTGCTGACATTGTTTAGACCAAACAATTTATCACTTCAGTGAGAAAATAGTCCGTAGAACTGATACTGAAAATTGTCATTAATTGCAGCCCTAATACTGACCATTACGTTCTGCAGTGATGATCAAATGAGGAATGACAAAATGTTTTGGGGAATTAAGTTAAAGACAGAGCCGTGATGAGCAAATAATTCATTTTTCAGTCATAACAGAGGATTAAAGTTGAGATAATTCCTCCTTAATGTCTTTATCATTCCGTAATTATAAATCTGCGTCTTGGCTGTGTGTGTGTGTGTGTGTGTGTGCGTGCCCTCTGAGACTCAAAAAAGGGACAGCAGGATGTTGAATAAACTCCCCTTCTGACTCACAACCAATGAGGCGTCCACAACAAAAGCCCAACAATTGGATTTAAAAGATCTTAACCAAATTGAAACCCAATGAATATCACCGTTTTAACTCGCCAGATTGGGCTGTGTGCCGGGGCCTAATGCATGCACACACACCTTATGACAGGCCCGCGGTACAGATGGTCCGAGCGTGAGTCTGAATGAGAGGGGGACCATCCGCGGCTGCTGACGCATTGTTGGGGGACGTCGTCTTCAATACAGCACTTAATGAGAACAGACTGACTCTTTCTCCCTCCCCTCCCCTTCTCCTTCCTCCTTCCATTCTACACCCCACCACCCCCACCCCTCCCCCTCTCCGATTCTCCACTACTCCTCTCCTCTGCCCATTTCCATCTGTTTGGAGACAAAGGGCCACGAGCCAGCTCGAGCCGCGGGACCCTGCTGGTGAAGTAGGCAGGGATAATACGGCCCATCTCGGGGGCTGCATTTCAACACATGGACCAGGCTTTGTACTTCTGCTTCACGAGCACCCTTCATACTGCACACACACACACACACACACACACACACACACACACACACACACACACACAGGGATGTGCACGCTTCACGCACTCCCACAACAAACACACACCTCTATGAGAGAGGCAAGAGGAAGGAAAGGGGGGGGGACAGAGTTGCAATATTGATGGGGGAGTTCTCGCCTTGAACATGAACACTTCCATAATTCCCAACGAGGTGGAGAATAAAGGAGAGGGCAAAAAATGAGGCAGCACAAAAACCCCAAATGTTCCTCGTACTGTGAACATATGGCTGTTTGTTGTCATACTCTTTCTCCCTGTCCAATTTACACAGAGCTAGTGTGCTCTCAGAATTAAATGGGTGTGTGTGTATAGCACTGTGTGTGTGTGTGTGTGTGTGTGCGTGCGTATGCTCCTCCTGGCTTTCAGTATACCTGAATGATGATGAGGAGAAGGATGTCCAAACATCGATAATGGCCGCTGTATAATCCCCTGCTGTCTGCACACACCTCCTGACATATGGTCACTCCATGGCCTCCACCATTACATAAGCCCACAGCGCAAAGAGGGTGGTGGTGTGTGTCTGTGTGTGTGTGTGGGGGGGGGGATGTTGTGGTGAAACGTGGTACTTTCTCACACACACACACACACAAGCATGCACGGGCCACACTGTCAGCCAGGCTGTTCAGTGCCCTCAGCAGTTTGGGCTTCGCCTGTCACTTTTCTCTCCCCTGCCCCTTCTGGGGGTTTGTAAAGAATAAATTGAAGAGGACTGATGCTACGGAAGCTTTTGGGATGAGGAGCACAAATGGCCTTGTAGTGCTCCACGGCGACGTACAGATGGACTCCTCCATTCAATAAGCTTGAGCAGAAGTCCATCTCCACGGCATGCCAGAATCGCAGAGCTTGTTTTGTGTTCTGAAGAGGACAATCTGTTGATGCAACATATTGGTGTTCTTTTCTTTCTTTCTTTCTTTTTTTTTGTAAAAGCACTGACAGAGCAGTCTGAAATATTGGACCAGTCAGGTTTGAATGATGTACGGCAAATGTTCTAATGAAAATCAAATGACGATCAAACGTTTAAATGTTTCGAAGTGATTCTAACATAATGCACACTGCTGACAATGCCAGTTTCAGTTGAATGTAACAAATCTGCTGCCTTTATTTTGTGACTTCTGTGATGGTCTTCTTCTATGTTCACCAGCCAGTCTCTAACTGTGTCTGTCTGCCGTTGGCTGCTGGGCAGGAAGTGTGCTGTGGCTAAAAACAACACCATGAGAGCAGCGAGAGTGAACCAAAAAAGTAAAGTTGCTAAAACAGTGAGCTGACTCTCGCTATAAGTGAGCCAAGGTTGCAGATTGGGTTGATACATCATTACGTGCGACCCCTTTGACATTGCCCACCAC
This sequence comes from Siniperca chuatsi, assembly GCF_020085105.1. Lineage (NCBI taxonomy): Eukaryota > Metazoa > Chordata > Actinopteri > Centrarchiformes > Sinipercidae > Siniperca > Siniperca chuatsi. The sequence goes on along the minus strand of NC_058065.1, from coordinate 14,021,078 downwards.
AAGCTACTGGTCACACCAGATCAACCAATGCCGCACGAGAGTGTATTGAAATTAGCAAGGGTGTGTTTGAGTTCTTGTGAATTTTTTCATTTGTGAGAAAAAGAATGTGTTAGTTCTTCTTTCAGAAGTTACCGAGTTCGCTTTAAGTTTGTCTCCAGAATGTCAGTCTGACCAGTAAAAGCAGCCTTGTCACCATACAAACTCTCTTGGCCCGCGTGGGTGCAGCTGAAGGCAAGGCAAGAACGTCAAGCGGAAGACTGACAGACGCCAAATAACTAAACGACACACAGGAGGCCCCTGAGCTGAAAGGGAAAGAAAATGTCATGCTACCTTCAGTCTCCACAGATAAAAAGATTTGAAATGAGAAACATGGCTTCTCTAAAGCCTCACTGCAGCTGCCACCTGAAGATAGATAGATAGATAGATAGATAGATAGATAGATAGATAGATAGATAGATAGATAGATAGATAGATAGATAGATAGATAGATAGATAGATAGATAGATAGATAGATAGATAGATAGATAGATAGATAGATAGATAGATAGATAGATAGATAGATAGATAGATAGATAGATAGATAGATAGATAGATAGATAAAGTATTTCTGATTCTGATAGATTGTATTGTTTCTAATCATACATATTTGATCATGCATTCTGTTGCTCAATTGGAACTGCTTAACTGTGGCATTTCCAGGGTGAAGGGTTCGATTCCCACTGGGGCCACCCATGCTTGTGCCAAAAAAAAAAATATATATATAAAAAAAGGTTCACTCATGATAATCTAATGAAGCCTGGATAAAAGCATTCACACATCCTCCACATCTCCTGTTCTGTAACTCAACTACAAGCTTTTTATAGCGCAATCGATGGGAATAGGTGTATATATCACAAATGAATATAAATATTTGGATCTTTTTGTTTTTGTACCATTTGGCAATATTACATCTCGGCGCTCGCTCGCTCATAAATTTCCATCTCTCTCATCCCTCCTCTCTCCCCGGGTTTCCCACGGGAGGTGCCAGACGGCCAGTAATTTGGTTGTCTTGGCTCGTCTGGAGTAACACCTGCCCCCTCTCTGGGGGAGGGAGAGAGCCTTTCAGCCAGGAGCACACATGTAGCCTACCACTGCCTTTAGCTGCTGACCACTGTGTGTGTGTGTGTGTGTGTGTGTGTGTGTGTGTGTGTGAGAGAGAGAGAGAGAGAGAGAGAGAAAGTGTGTGTGTGTGTGTACAGGGTGAGTTTTCTTCTATCTGCTTGGGTTTACACTTATTTCACCCTGCGTTGTGTGTGTGTGTGGGTGTGTGTGTGTGTGTGTGTGTGTGTGTGTGTGTTTGTACAGTTTGTAATGTGAGTATAGGCGTGTGTGTGTGTGCGTGCGCGCGTGTGTTCAGGAAGCGGTCCGAAAGCGCGCAGCGTATGTGTGCTGATTTGCACCCCGCGCGTGTGCGTGTGCTCGCGCGCGTACGTGCACCTGACGTCATCCTGTACCGTATCCATCATTCCAATCAGTTGAATGTTAGCAACGGCCGTCACGCTGTTAGCTGTTAGCGCTTTTTTTTGTACATTGCAAACTCAAAAAACCTTCGTGACTTTCTTTTTTAAAATATGTCAAAACAGGAAAGGGATTCTTTTTTTTTCAAGTATTTCCGTTTTAATTAAAAATAACACCGGAAAATATGAAAAGTTTGTCCATTAGAAACCAGCTGTCACACAATACCTCTACTACAAAAGATCTGCATAAAGCAACAAGTAGCCTACACAACCCTGAAGAGACAGAAAATCTTTGGATAGAGGATATGTTTTTTTTTTTTTTCCTTCACTAGAAAATTACTTATTGGATTTCATAATACAAAGCAGAGACAAATAAATAAATAAACCAATTCATTAAAATAATAACATCAAAACATTGAAGATAATAAATTCAGACTACTCGAAATAATTAGTATTTTTTGGTAACAGCAAAAAAAAGAGGTTTGCTTCTGAATCGTATGATAACCCCTTGGTGGTAGAAACTGTTTGACATAATCATTCTTCACATGATTACATTATTCTGTCAGTGAAACAAATTCTTAAATTGAATGATTTGTTTAGTTTTTTTTTTGTTTTTTAAGCAGCCCAATTCCAATTCCTCGAGCAACCTCTTAACACAACAATTTAGGGAAATAGACATGTATGGGGCCATCGAACCCCATCTTGAAGTGCTTATCGTTGCTATTGATAGACAATAGACGTGACATTAAAAACAAACAACAACAAAAAAAAAGATAATGACATACATCAAACATACATCAAACGAATAAATTATGCTATGGATTAACAGAAAGTGCCATTTTTTTTAAGAGTAGAACACCATCACTTTCCAAGTTCAATTTCACAGCCTAAAATATAGAAGCAACAAACAATATACATTTATACAAAAAGACGCCAGCCTATGATATCAACAGAAATAAATTAGCCTTAAATATTAACACAATTAAATAAATAATTCCATACACTTTTAAAAAAATGATTAAGGTCACAATTTTATATGTCATAAGTGGCACTTATGCATTGAATCTTTTTTTTTTTTTTTTTCTTCCTTTACGGAAAACATCATCTAAACTAGATCTAAAGCAGCTATCTCGTTTACATCCTTTCACTTCGATCGGGAAAAATGCCCCAGTGTTTGTTTGACTAGACCTCAAATTGATACAGTGAGGGCAGGACTTCGTTTTGAGGCTGAGGTGTATTCACGACATTAGGTGGGGGGGGGTTATACTAATGGCACGTGTGAGGGCGATTTAATGTGGAGATTCAAGTTTCTCTGAAAACCAGATTCTTGATATTCATGATAACCCCCCACACACACACACACACACACACACATTTTCTACTCTCCACTACATCGCCGTTGGGAGGGAAACATGAATGCCTGCGGGGGGCTCACACAGCCCACCCTCCCCCACTGTATATCGGAAAAGAATCATTTTTCTCATTATTGCATCTAACAGCTCAAACGACTCGGTCGCTTGTTGCTTTTGTTCAGTGAGCGGTCTGGACTGAAAGTTGAGGCTTTCCTTTCATTCGGAACTTTAATAACCAACACTGGACTCACGCTGGGGGTCAACTCAGTCAACTATAAGGTATGGCAAAGTCCCAGCATCTGGGGGACAAGACGGTTTCATTTGGTGGGAGAAATTCTTTACTAGATGTTGGCCCTGAAAGTTTTTTTTTTGTTTGTTTAACGATTTCAAGTTTGCTGATTTAGTAAGCATGTTGCAGCCTAATTAAAACCTCGAAGATTTCAAGTCAAAGCAACATGGGAGCTCATGTCACAGGTGTTATAGAGACCGATATATCCGACGTTTCATATCAGCCAGTTAGGAGGTTTCTTCACTCAGTGAGTCCTGACTCACCCGGAAATTGATCAATTTAAAGGTAGTGAATGAGTGCACAAAATATCTATGAAAAGCTGCAAAAAAACAAAAACAAATACTGGGTATCTGCTTTACAAGTCTCCGTTCTCAGTCGACCCTAACTGCCAACCTTGCCATATCAATTGACGCCCAGCATGCGCTTGAGTCCAGTCTACCAACCCAACCAAACCCTTTCTGTCTCATGGTGGGGGGGTGGGGGGTGGGAGTCACTTTTAGACATCCAGCACGTGATTGAGATATGAGATGTAGCATATAGCCAGTCTGAGGATCTCGATCTTGGAGAGTTTCTTGTCCGGGGGCAAGGTGGGGAGTAATTTCCGCAGCTCCGCGAAGGCCACGTTGAACGCCTCCACTCGGATCCTCTCCCTGGTGGCGTGGGCCGAGCGGTACTTTGCCGTGGCCCTCCGCCTCCTCCTCTTCTCCTCCCTGCTCAGGGGCTGGTCGGCTTTGCATTTTGGCCTGTCCTCGCCCTCCGCCGGCTCGTCCGAGGCGCAGCCGGCCGAGTTGAGGCCGTTGAGCATCGTCTCCGGGTCGGACTGAGTCCAAGAGAGGTCGGCCTCAGCCTGGTCCGGGCTCAGCATCATTTTTATTCTCCGGTGTTGGCAGTCAGTCCTCCTTAAAAACCTGCAGAGTGGACAAAACCAACTATTAAAACACTGTTTTAGGCTATTCTATTCTTAAAAATATCATCCCAATGCAACCCTGTGTGACATCTGGATTTCTATTGTAAAGATTTCTGAATGTTAAATAACCAGCCTCCAGTGTATATCTTCTTAATAAGTCTGTTGTTAATCGAAACTCACGAAGAATACACAACAAATATGAAGAAATGGCAATTAAATGTAATTGTTTTCAGTGTTTTCTGCCACCCTGAGGCCCCACTATGAGAAATCCCATAGCGGGTCCTGGTTTGGGTGCCAGGGCCCCCCATAAATCCGAACGTAGTCTACGTTCGTTGCATAATAACATTAAACTCCATAAATAATGAACGGCTCGTGTAATGGTTAATTTATTAAAGCCTAAGGCCTTCAAAAGAGCCGAACAATTAAGAAAAACATCGCATTTTTAAAGTGTGGCGTTTGATTTTTCTTTCAAATGATTCTTTTTGATTTGATGCCCCCCCCCAAACAAAATCACGCAAGTTGTGATCACTTATGAAGGAGAAACTCCCTTTTTTTGCGTGAATTAACATAATCAGAATTGGCCATCTGTCACAGTGTGATGAACACATCTGCTTGGCTGAGGCCAGAGTGACTTGACAGCATGGAGGCATAAGACGGCAAAAATAATGTAGACATCTGCTGGACATGAAATTATTGGAGCTATTGTGTTTTAATAAAACGAGGTTAGTAAAAAAAAAAAATATATATATATATATATATATATATATATATATATATATATATGTATATATATATATATGTGGCTGCACATAAAAATACAAAAATAGATGATGGAGGCACAAACATTTAAAAACAAACTGATGTGTCATTTTTTCAAGTGTGTGTAGAATGTTTTTCCCCCCACATTTGACACTCACCTTGACAAAGAGTTGGGAGGCAAAAAAAAAAAAAAAAAAAAATCTCGAAACGAACTTAAAGGCGCTCTTGAGCGGAGCTTTCAACTCCAAATTAACTCATATTCCACCGGCCAAAACAACCATCAGACGCTAAAGACACGGACCCTCGGCCTCACGGATAAGAAAAACAACAACCAAAAAAAAAAAAAAAAAAAAAAAGACAAGAAAGAAAAGAAACTAGTTGTTTTACTTTTTTTCAGCTGCGAACTTGCAACATGGGAATCACGCGGGGTCAAACGTCAAGCCAGGAAATGTTTCTGCAGATCAAAACAGTCTGGAGCCTTAAAGTCTTAGAGATGATTAGTGATCGCTCGATTAAAAAAAAAAGAAAAAAAAGAAATGACAGTAAAGATGTGAGCAGGGATCAGTCAGCATCCCCCCCCCCCCGTGTGATCCCAGCGATGGAGAGACAATAGAAGAGATGGGCAGATAGTGGAGAAAGTGCAGCCAGGGCTACTCGTCCATCCGCCTGTGGAAGATGGGGAGAAAGGTGCGAGATAAGCGAGGCTCTCCCGTGTCAGGAATCAGCGGATCGGAAGGCAATTCACAGATAATCCCCCTCTTTTTCCTCCAGTCTTTCCTCCGCCGAGTGTCATATGCGAGATAAGATCCAAACGATCCCGACTAATAAAGGTTCACTTCAGGGACGGAGGGGATGGAATATATTTGAGGAATGGTATTGTCTAACACCGCCCCCTCCCTCCCTCTCTCTCTCTCTCTCTCTCTCTCTCTCACACACACACACACACTCACAAACACACACCTCCTCCCTCTCTCTTCACGCCCCTCAGCCCTCAAGCGCTCTCCCTCCCGTGGGAGCAGTGGGCAAAGGGAAAAAGCAGAGATGTGTGCATGATAAAAGATGGAAAAAATAAATAAATGCGTGTGTCCGTGTTGTGAGTTTGTGCACGTGCGCCCGTTTTCGGTGACTAGTAATGATTAAAAAATGTTCCTGTTTTTTTTTTTTTTGTATTGTTTTTTTTTTAAGTGCAGGTGGAGAGAGGAAGAGAGAGGGAGATTTTCACCAATACACAAATCTGGTAAGCTCGACAGTCAGAAGTCCATCCTAAAATGGCTTTATTTTTCTACATTCTCGTTGTCATGTATGATGATAAGATGAGATGAGATGAGATAGGGAGATAAGGGATCGTTTTACCCAAGGGGAAAATTCAACAACAGTTCAGTGAGGGCAGTAGATGGAAAATGCAAACGCTGCCTGCTTGTTTGCGTCATTTTGGCTTTTGGAAAATAATAAAAGTGCAGCATTTTTAAATCAAACTTTTATTTTTAGAATGATTTACTAAGCATCGGTGTTTTAAATGTAGGCCTATGTTCCAAGCCGGTAAACTTTGTTCATATTTGATTCCTTGTTTCCATAGCGATATTGTGAATTTACTCCTTTGCCTGTGTTTGATTTGTCACTACTGTAACAGTTTTTAATGCTTCCAGGTGTACAGTATGTAATACCAGTTTATGAGGTACTACTGGTTGAGAGTTTTAGACATCTTGAGTCTGGCTACTGCCACACCTGTGGGTGGGACTAAGACCTGTATTTCTTCTGTTTTATATACCTGACCATTAGTATCATTTTGCCTTTTGAACAAATATAAAAGTGACTGAACTCTATTCTCCACCCTTTTTAGACCTGGCATCAGCTCGCTAAATCACTGTGCTGTCTGAGATTTAAATCCAAACTTTTTCATATTTGATTTCTGCTGGACCGATAGAAGCAATAAAGATAAGATACTTTTTTTGTAGCTTTTGTAAAAGAATAAAAGTGTAGAATTTTCCAATAAAATCTTTTTTAGGGTGATTTAGACAGCTTCAGAGTTTTAAATTGATATTCTGTGCTTTCTAAGATTTAAATGTAACTTTCTTTGTATTTGTTTTTGATGATTCTCACTGTATATAATATCAATCTGCAGTTGTGGGAGAACTACTCCTAGGCTACTTGAAGTATGAAAGTAAAATGGTTCTGCAGATCTATTATTATTGAAGACATTATTAGATTATTAATACCGATGCAACAATGTGTTTACTGTTGTAACTGCTCGAGGTGGAGCTAGCTTTAACTACTTGAGATACTGTTAGCCAGTTTATTCCACCACTGCTAATTTGTGAAGAGCACCATCGCTTTCCTTAGATGTGTGCATTTATCCAGTCGGCTGCAACCACACCTATGTGGGCTTAAGATGTTCTGCTGCCCTCTGTTGCACCTGTCACACATTTAGGTGTGCACTGATAGTAGTCGATAGAAGAAGGCTCTTAAATACATCCAGATCAAACTGAAAATGTTTTTTATAGTGTAGATTTAGATGTGTTGGTGGTGTTGTCTATGTTTATATATGGCATATTGGCACAACTCTGCAGGGCCAGAGCAACGCTTTTTAAAGGAAACTTGATGGATGGTCTGAAGTTTGTCTTTTTTTCTTCTTGTCCTCCTCCCATCATGCATCTCTGTGCCCGGTGGCACCACCAGCGTCGGGTCAGGAGGGCATGGTTCCAGAGGAGGGGCAGTGGCCAGTGAGTGTGGGGACTAGCTGCGCCTAACGAGGTGATTAAAACGATAAGGGGAAGCACGGATGACTTGCCGTGGCCCGCAGCCACCGCCATGCTTATTGCCACCACCGCACACACACACACACACAAACACACACACTGTGAGTGAGAGAGAGAAGTACTACCACAGTGCCAGAAGGACCACATCAGTGAAAACTCAGCATGTGTGTGTGCGAGAGAGAATGTGTGTGTGTGTGTGTGTGTGTGTGTGTGCACATGTGTGTGAGATGACGGACAGCTCGCCTTGGGCTCCGGCCGGGTCCGTGGAGTGTGTGTGACACAGAGAGACTCACAGCGGGGTGTATCGGAGACATGTCAGGACCAGGAGACAGAGGCCTTCTGACAGCTGGAGCCCACGGACACACACACACACACACACACACACACACACACACGGCCCGCCACCCTAATTGCTCCACAGACGGAGAAGTGGAGATGGTCTATGCTTGGTGGTCTGCGTCACTCGGACCCCTCCTCAATCCGCAAGGCCCTTGGCCAAAGACATGAAGGACCCCTCGAAGGCTGTTTTGTTTGTGCCTGCTGCAATTACATGCCACAGCTGATGTACGGACCGTGAAGACAGGGAGGCAAACTGCAGGGTGGTGTAGTCACCAGAGAATGGTCATTTCAGTCAAAAGGATGATGTTTGGTTTAGTCATGACGTTGCTGGTAAAAGACTTCACTGGATTGTCTTAGACGTTTCGTTTATGTGCACTGAATCTCACATTAAGTCATTCTTCTGTTTAAGAAAATGACGCTGTTGTGACACATGGACATCTGCATGCAGCATGCAGATGTGACTGATTCAACAGTAAGTCCTTTTAGCATAACTGGTTCTGCTCTACCAAGAAATACTATGGCATTAAAGTTTTGTTTTATTTCATCTCCTCTAAGCAATTGAACTACTACTTCATCTTAGTTAAAGCTGCCCTAATCAACATTCCTGTATTAGCAATGGATCAAATGGCTACTTGTATGTGAAAGATGACGCTCGTAGTGATGAATCCACAGATAATTACCACCCGACTCAGCTCTACAGAGCGTTTTAGGGTCTTTCAGCTCATTGTTTTGTTTTGTTTTTTCATTGTTTTAAGGCCCACAACTTTACTGTTTTGGTTCACTCTCACAGCTCTCATCAGCGTTGTTTCCAGCAGCAGGCAGCTGCTTTCAGCGAGTGAATAGTGGACTTACATTTACCAGGTGGACATAATTGCGACTCCAAATGAATGCTAATGTTACTCTGTGTCTGCTTGATGTATAAATAAGTTGCCATTTGCCAACATGAATATATCAACTTAAAAAGTGATGTCAGTGTTGTGTTTACAGCTTGTTGTGCTGTACGAAGTCTTTTTTTTCATTTATGCTGGAATAGGCAACATCGGCATGTCTACGCTCCTTTGAATTACTTCTAGGCATCCTATCTGGAGAGAATTAAGGTCACAGACAGCTCTTTCCTTTAAAAATATTAAGATTATGGAAAATTGAATAGTCCATCACCAAGAAGATGGAAATTTGTCTTTGAGATGGCTCACAAATATGTCCAAAACACACACAGTATACTCATTCAGTCTGATTGATTCAACAATCTATTGACAAGTGATCCTTTTCACACAACTCAATGTGCTTAAAAAGACCATTATTATTGCATTAAAGGAACATTTCAGCCCCCCAAGGTTATTTGAAAATCCAAATTAGCCTTGGTTGTTTCATTCCAGTTCTCGTAAGCTATTGAAATGAACAGATACAACTTTTTACACCTCTGAAAAAAATCAAAAGGCTTCATTTATTCATTTTAGGGTGAAACATTCCTTTAAAAAAGACCACTTTAGGAACACCAGTATAGTCTGGGTTGAAATGCCCTGGTTCCCACAATCATTCAGAACTTGCAGACACACAGGAAGCAGTACACTGATTTATGGTCATGATTATTCTTTGCAGGGCTCATATCACCAATCCAGCTGAGGCCTAATATAGCAGCGTTTCGGAGGAAATAGGATGCAAATTTGAAACCTGTTTTTTTTTTTTTTGATCAAATTGTATTTCAGGCAAAGAATTGTAGAGACTTTAAATTCTTTGTGTAGGTGGACGTCATTGTAAAGAAGCTTTCATCTGAAAGTTGCAAAGTGATGTCACTCTGATGAGACGTCTGTAATGGAGTTATTTCAGAGCTCAGTGGACCCCGCAGCTGTCTGAGCCGCTTGTTACAACAAAAAACACCTTGAACTCGTGCGACATACTCCCACCTGTCACCTATCACACACTACACACTCACACACACACACACACATACAGGGAGCAGTGGGATGGAGCTGTGAAATGGGAAGGATTAGTCACTTTGTCAGGAGATGTATGAGGCTTCTCTCAGGTGGATGGCGAGCCACAGGGGGCATCTGGGAGAGGGAGAGTGGAGAGAGAAGAAATTAGAGGCCAGAAAGAGAAGATAGAGAAAAGAAGACGTGGAGGAGAAAAATGAAAGTGTGTAAAAATGAAGACAAAGTGGGAGACAATGTCGTTTGTAAGACACAAAAAGGAGAAGTTGTGGCAACTGAGCATTTAGCCCTGAAAATCTAACAGCAATGTAACTCGGCTCTTCTTGCATTTGCATCACTTACATCCCTTGGACACACACACAAACACTCTGGGCAGTGTGTGAACGCCAACTTGTCCATGTGTTGTGTTCTGTCTTTTCTTCCAGGGTAGTGAAATAGGCAGTGGCCTGGACCCTGGCCTTGTGTGTGTGTGTGTCTCTGTGTGTGTGTGTGTGTGTGTGTGTGTGGTAGAGGGGTAGGGGGTTGTCGGTTCAGGCCTGAACAGGAGGTGTGGGATCCAGAAAGCTGGGGGTCCCATGTGAGAATGTGGCCATCGTCAGCGCTGCCGTGGCAGGCCTCGGCACCATCTGTGCTCCCAGCAGGGCGCCCGGCGCCCAGACACATATGGACACACAAAGGTGCTCACTTTCTCTCTCTCTCATGGACGTGCAGTCACACACACACACACACACACACACACACACACACACACACACACACTGGGAGAAAACACTTGGGACTGAACAGTGAGAGATGGGAGGATGGATGATGAGTTTGTTGATTGTGCAGCGAACAGGATGATAGCGTCTTGTTGATGATGCTGACCTAAGTGTGATGACTTCGGAGTGCAAGAGGAGGCATTATTAGTCAGCAAACGACCCAGCTGTGTTCAGCAATTGACACAAAACCACATCTTTTATTCTCTCATTACATTGCATAAATGTCAATTTATATTCTTCATAAACGAGGATTACAAGTTTGGATTTTTTTTTAAGTAAAAATTTTACTTTTAACAAAACAAGCCGGTCTCTCGCTTCAGCAAATGTAAGTGAGTTCTGATAACTTAAAATCTTTAGTTTTGATTCATTATAAGAGAGAGCGAGAAAGTCCCGTTAAAGTTTGTTCTTTAGGTCTGGAACCATTTCAGAACTTAAAGGAGAGCTTGTCATTTTGGGAAACACTTGTTTTTTCTCCAGGCAGTCAGTGAGCATAAAGTTGTTACTGTGATGTAGAGACAGCGCACAGTTAAAACGTTATGTATGAAAGATAAATTAGTTACAAATTAAAAACTTACCAATCTGAAATGTCTTGCTCCAGTCTATGTTGTGAAGCTGGTTCGGGTTGTTGGCTGAACCGTAACGGCTGAACCGAAGCCATAGTTACTGGCTGAAGCGGCTTTGTTTTGGATCACACTACCTTGCTTGTCAGGAGCTGCCCTATAACCTGAAAATGAGCATAATATGACCACTTTTATTAGTGAGCTTTAGAGGTGCTGGTAGGTGGATTTTGTAACCTTTGGACAGAGTCAGGCCTGCTGTTTCCCCCAGTTTTTGTACTAAGCTAAGCTAGGCGGCTGCTGGCAGTAGCTTCATAATTAGCATAGAGACATGAGAGTGGTATTCAGTAGGCGATTTGTTCATTTTGAACAGGGGGGATGGCCCAATGGTAGCACTCCATGAGTCGAGTCGAGGCAGTGAGTGAGGTACATACATACAGGGACACAGATGAGTTGGAGAAATAATTTCACATGGCGTGCTCTAAAAAGAGAAAAGTAGACAGCGAAAACAGAGCTTTTAATCATGTACGGGCCGACTCTTACATGTTTAATCTTCCCACAGGCAGTTCAAAACCGGCAATGTGAAGCGCCACCATTTTGCTAACAAGGGGGATGGCGTCCCCCCTCATCCCCCTTCAAAGCACCTACTGGTGGCGGAAAGCGTATTTCCCAAAATGGTGAACTTTTCCTTTGAACAGTGCATGTGTAGACTACATGTCCAACTGACCGTTTACCTAACTCATCAAATCAAGTTGTTTAGAAATGTTTTTAGCTTCCCAGAATGCATTGTATTTGGGTAAAAAACTAAACAGAAAGCCTTCTTTTTACTAATTTGAGTAAAGTTATGATGGAGATTTGTTATGTGTCTCTGGTGAGTCACATGGTCAAAATGAAAACAATGTAAACCATGATGATGATTGGTGTCCACTTCAAGCGCTCGCTCTTCTTTGTAACAAAGATCCTCTGATCCATGTTTGCTGTTAGAAACACAGTAATAGCTGCACACTGAAAATCAATGGGTCAATTTCGACCCAGTTTGGGTCAATATAACACAGATGCAATACCGGATTAACTTTACCCAGTATTAGTGGGTTGTTTTTACCCTAGATTCTATCAGTTTGCAACCATGCTATATTTTAGTTTTGACCAGTAAAATAAAAAATTCCTTACAGAACAAGTCAGTTTAAGTTTGACAAACCCAACATAGAAGTCTTATTAAACAAAGAGGTGACACAAACAGCTGTAGAGGTGGAAATTACGGATCCCTTCGCTCATTCAAATTGTTTGGTTCAGTTGAAAGATTTGTAGTCACTATGTAGTTCATTCACTTTTTTTTCTAAGCTAAGCGGATCGCCCTTCAAATGCACTTCAGTACGTACAACAGTAAGTGAACACAGCATGCTGATTCAGTATAGTTAGTTCAGTTTGAAGATTTAGTGTTAAAGATTTGTTTGTACATGTACTGAACACCTCTAACTAACTGACCCAAAAGTTTAGTACATTTCTTCAGCTGCTCATCTGAGCTCCATGTTGGCGCCACAGTCATAAATCCAGTCCTTGCCTCCATCTCTTCCTCTCCGTCCCATCCTGTTCAGCACAGACCTACATTTTCTCTCCACAGCCTCCCATACCTCTTCCTCCTGCCCGCTGACCCTCCTGTCTTGGCCCCCAGCCCCCCTCTGAAACTGCACCTGCCTCATTTACCATGCTGTTGAGCTCTCCTCAGTCGCCCCACACCTCCATCTTCCTCATACCTAGCACCCTGGCCGGCTGCCCCCATCTCTCTCTCCCTCTGGACCCCCACCTTCCACCAAGTGGCCCCTGTCCCTCCATCCAGGGTCTCCAGCTGGCTGATGAGTTCATTAGGCCCAGAGCTCTGCCAAGGAGTGAGGCGCTGTTCGGGCCAAACCGGGAGGGCATCAGGGGGCCCCTGGTGGTCATTGGGCACAGGCTATGGTCATTGGAGATGGGACAGAAAAGTCCCAGAATGTCCCACATGTCGATGTTCAGGTTCCGTGTCCATTCTTGGAGCCGGAGACTGTTATTTTGCACATTAGCAATCTGGTTCGGGGCTTGTTTCTCTCTGAAACTTCAGCGGGAAGAGCGCAAGGCGTTGTGGTTTGAAGGGGTCCACATAAACAATGAGGGAAACAGATTTCTAATAATCCCCACAGGTCGCAGTGACATCTGGCCCCACACTTGAGCGTTGGCTCAATTAATTCGGAAAACACAAAACAAAAAGCGCCGGGGGCAAAGATCTGGGGGGACTTAACAGGCCGCTTTGTATGTGTGTCTATCAGTGTGTGTGTGCGTATTGATTGTGGCATTTGATCAAGTCAACTGTGGTGCATGTGTATGTGAATTAGTGGAGGTAAACAGCTGCTGTACTGAAAGAGATATAATCATATTCCTCTTTTTAAGATCGAAATCTTGTGAAATAACAACAAAAATGCCAGTTAGTGTGAAAATCTTAACTTTTCATTCCATAAACTCTCTCCAATACACACACCCAGCACTTTACCTGCTGCTTCAGCTTCGCCACGATTTTTCGTTCCCTCCACTCTCACCTTTTCCCGCCTCTGTCCTCTGCTTCCTTCCTCTTGGCGGGGGGTCAGCTGGGGTCGTGGGCCTCGGTGGCTGGGCTCAGGTGTAGCCTCAGCTGGGCAGGAGGGGGGAGGAGAGGAAAGGAGAGAGATAGGAGAAGAGAGGAGACGATGAGGAGTCTGTCCCACATGTGACCCAAGAGGGAGTATGTCAAAAAATAGGAAACAAACACGTGCATACACGCAACTAAAAAAAGAAAAGAAGACAACAGCTTTGTCCCTCACCCCTCTTTCTACACCTCCCCCATCTTCTCTCTTCCCCTCTTTCTCTCTCACTCCTTCTCTCCTGGGAGAGGCCTGGCCGGGCTTGGCCTGAACGCCATCTGCTGCATAATGTAACGGGATAGAACTCCAAATCCTTCATTTCCACTCACTGCCTGTCATCTGTGTGTGTGTGTGTGTGTGTGTGTGTGTGTGTGTGTGTGTGTGTGGGTGTCCACTCAGTACAGTTGCATATGCACACATACACTGAAAGGGTGTGAATGTTTGAGCGCGTGTGAGATCTCATTTTACGGATGTTGTGACATTAGCTCGTCCAGCAATGATGTTGAGTGATGGGTTTGATGAAATAAAAGGTGACGCCAAATGAGTGTGTGTGTGTGTGTGTGTGTGTGTATGTGTGTTTTAAAGGATTATTCCACTCTTTTGAATATCCGCTGAGGAAAAAGAGACAACTCCTCCTCAGATGCAACATCATAGCATCGCTGAGTGGTTGTTGTCTTTTGAGATCCATTTTCAGATGTAACAAGACGGCCAAATGAAATAGTCTTTAAGCACGAACTCCTGGGAAATCTTAAAATCGCATCGAGCTAAGAATGGCACCTTGCCAGAGATGTCACAAATTTGCTTTTTGTTTACAAGTTAACAAACAAAAGTGCACACACACAGAGTCGTGTTTAAGTGCCCCACCCCTCTCTGCAGTGCTGGTAACCCGGAGGTGCAAAGAGTTGTCCCTCCAGGTCCCCGTGGGGCCACTGTGAATTGGGGGGCCATCTGTTTTCTGGTAATAAGCTTTCTCTTCATTCATCCTTTCTCTCTCTTTCCCTCTTCTCCACCTCTTTTTCCTCCTGTATGTTGTGCATTTGATTCTACTTTTGTTTTGGAAGGTCTTCCCCTCCGCACGCACACACAAAGACATAAAAAGACGCAGGCAGACAGAGAGATCTGGTATGAGAGACCGCATCGCTTCTGGATACAAACACTGGCTCTAACGCTGTGAGTTTAGGGGAACAGAGACATGGTGAAATATCACAGTGTGAACCCTGAACCCTGACCAGCTATCCATGGCTGTTGACATAAAGTAAATGTGACACATCCCTCCTCACATAAACCCATACACCTCCCCCCAGCTGCTGGGCAGGCACTAAAGTCTGCGTTAGATTTTATTTTCTTTGTTTTATTGGTATTAGACAGTGGTTCTGGAAGCTCAATGTACAACGACTTCAGAAAACACATGCAAATTAAGAAAATTTGACAACACATGCACAGCATTGAGGAAAAAACTGATAGATAGATAGATAGATAGATAGATAGATAGATAGATAGATAGATAGATAGATAGATAGATAGATAGATAGATAGATAGATAGATAGATAGATAGATAGATAGATAGATAGATAGATAGATAGATAGATAGATAGATAGATAGATAGATAGATAGATAGATAGATAGATAGATAGATAGATTTAGGAAAAATGCTACAGAGTGAGAAAACAACAAAATACAGAAATGTGTTGCAAGAACAGAAAACAAGTGTGCAGGTACAGGTTTTCTCACTTTGCTGCATTTTTCCTAAATCTATCTATCTATCTATCAGTTTATCAGTTGTTTATCAGTTGTATGATTTGTCTGCAAAGCACATTTCTAGCATAGGACCATAATGATTTGAATTGTATTGAACTGAATTCACCATCTTGCCACTGCTCACAGTAAGACTGACAGACTAACAGGCTCTGAAAGCCAACCCCGCTCCCATCATCCTCCTCTGCTGGAGCCGTCACCTCACGGGTGAGTCGCTGACGACTGCCTGATTGTTTAAGTTTTGATTTGGAGAAACATTTGGTATTAGATGGCACTGGATCGATCAGAATAGTTGCCATGGCTACGGTGTGATGTGGTGGGGAGAGGCTTAAGGGAAAGAGAGCAGAGGAGGAAAGTGGATTTAAGTTCACAACCACAACACACACACACACACATATACAGAGCCATACATTAACACACAGCAATGAGCAGCAATTCAGTCTGAATGGAGCGCTCTCCAAGGTCCTTTTAAAGTGTACAGCTCCTTTTCTTTCATAACTTCCCCTTGCGCACTCTATGGAGCAGTGTTAAGGACAAAAAACATGTGTTTGCAGCCGTGTGTCTGCTCTGCATGGGCGTACCAATTCAAACCTAGCATCACACAATGCACATTTATGTTCCATTACGGGCCGTGCATGACAACATCGATATGTCATCTGATATTGTTCATTATCCCGGGCGTTGCATTATCCGATTTATGCTTTCCTATGGCAGGTTTCAATACAGTCAAGTGTTATATCATGATTATGAGCGGTCTGGGCTCTGGGATGCTGTCTGCATCTCATTGAGGCAGAATGAGATGGATCAATATACCAGAGGAGGCTGAATCAGGGGGTCTGCAGAGTGTGTGTGTGTAGACAGACAGCCTTGGGAGATCAGAGTGCATCAAACTGCTCGCGGCTTCAAACAGTGTCTCTCTTTCTGTCTCTCTCTCACACACACACAGCTGTTTTTCGCTGCATGCACAAGAGTTTTGATCGGAGCAACATTTTGGTGTAGAAACAATATAATCACACAGTATATCAGCCTGTGACTGCTTCTTTCTCCCCCTTGTGTTGGTTACAAACTTCATGAAGCCATATTTCTTTAGTGACGCAGCAGGCAGGCAGGCAGGCAGGCAGGCAGGAGTCGGGCTCTCGCTTGCTTTCATTTAAGTGCAGATTTACAAGCTGTTTGCGACAGGAGCTTAAGTGCCTTTTCAGGATGTGTTCGGCCTAGTTGGGAGGAAGCTGCCATGTGAATACATCTGTTGTGTCATCCAAAGTGCAGCAAAACAAGCTGTCTGGCTTTCTGTCTTTTGAAATTGAAAAATCGGAGCCCTCTAATAGCTCAGGTGCTTTGTGGATTTGTTCTGAGAAAAATGATTTGCTCTTGTTGGAAGGATATTTTTATTACCTTTATGCATACAAAGAGACAAGCACACACACATGCATGCACCGCTGTTACCTCACAATTACACTAATTTAATGCCCCATTCCCCTCTATTAATCCTGAATTCTGTCCACATTTTTATTCTTGCTTTAAATGAAGGGGCTGCCACATGCGTCACTCCAAACAAAAGGGGAGGATAGATTTATTCTTCATTTGGGGCAGTGTGGGTGGGTGGTGGTGGTGGAGGAAGCTTGGGTGTGGAGGGGGGTTCATGCATGGGCATAACCCGGCCCCTAAAGGAAGGCCCCCGCTGCCAGCTGCCAGCCATAATTAAGCAGCCCGGCCGTGTCTATCACTGATTATGTTTGACCTGGCTAATAAGGCAAGTGTGTGCCACCTACATGTGGCAGGAGAGTGCCACAGCCCCCATTGTCCACTTTTAGAGGAGGTTATTAGTTTGATGTATTGTTGATGACAAAAACACGTGTGTTGCTAAAACATCAGTTATGTTGATATTGCTCGATGTGATGTTTGATAGGATGGTGCAAAAACAGAAGATATATCTCCAAAATGTCAACATTTTTGTTTATTTATTAAAGTTGTAATCAAACCTCATTTTTGACAGAATATATGGTCAGCATTTTTCTGCAATAGCCATTTAATGGATTTACATTCAGTAATTATCTCTCCATGCAGTTTTCAATGTTAGTGGCAGAGTCCGCCATTTCTGCACTGGATCCAGATTGCTTACCAAGGGAACATGTAATCCAGAGCAATTTTATCTCATTGATATGAGCCTCACTGTTTACTGTTCACGCTCTTTGTGAAGCATCAGAGCTGTTTTAATTACTGCTAATGCTAAACCAACATTTCCTACTCCTTTCAACACTTCTGACGTCTTTATTAAAACAAAGTGAGTTTGTTTGGCTGCACTGTAAACAGATACACTAGCTGCTCTTCTGTTGTATTTCTTACAAAGTAGCTGCTCAACGAGTGTTTGCTGTAGTATTAATTAAACTGCACTTGCTGTTACAACCATAGGTGTGGACAAATCAACCAGGACTGAAATCTTAGAGTGGCTATAATCAAAATGTTATAATAACAAAATCAAGTGACAATATGAAAACAATGTGGTAAAAATGGGGTCGCTCAATGAACCTACAGAGAATTATCACCTGAATCTGCATTATTTAACTATTTTAATACAATTTTACTGACATTTTACAGACCAAATAATTAATTGATTAGCTGTAAAAGTAATCCTTAGTTTCAACCCTAGGCTTGACAGTGCTTTTAAGGAGTATCCAATTGGATTAGAAACCAATGGAAGATCATGTGATCTGTCAGTTGAAGTGAAAACTTAAAAATCACCAATCCTGTTTAGGAACAGTGCAAATATTTACACTAATAAATGTTTATTCCTACTTGTAAAAAGATCACTGTCTTCCCAAATGTCAATCCCAGGGAGGGATATCCTTTAGTAACTGCCTTTGCCTGTATGTACGCCAACATAGCAGCAATCAGTATAAATTAATAATAAGTGAATCAAAGTGCTTAATTTAATGGAGGCTATGAAAGATTAATACCTGACATTATCCAAGCTGCTGTGCTGTAAGGGGAACCACCCATGCCTGAGGTAAACCAATCACATTTCTATGAATATGACATTAGACACATTGATGTGATGTGTTACATCAATGTCAGCCCGAGTCTTGAGTACAGCAAGTCTGGATAGAAAGTCCACTGAGTGTGACTGGTCTATTTCTGTCTCTTTTTCCTCCCTCCCTCCCTCCCTCCCTCCTCCATGGGTCTAGAGGCGAGAGATCAGTTCAGGGTGGAGGAGAGCTGGTGTTTGGCCAGAGGGGCCCTTGGACACAGATTCTGTCATTGTCCACAGCTGCCACTCCGCCCCTCCCTCCCTCCCTTTACCCGCTCCACTCTGTGGCCATCCTAACCTTAAGGGCATCCCCTGCTACCCCGCCTCCCTAATGAAGAGTGACACGCGTCCGGAGGATCTGATCTAGTCTGAAACCGGGCCCTTGCCTCCTCTGTTTTGTCTCCTATTATTGACTGCGATGGCTCACACTGAGTCGCGGTGATGAGAGCGCCATATACCCAAGAGGCATCGCTCCCAAATCGGAGGGGGAGCTCAAAGGGCAGATGCAATTGTATGGAATCGTGAGGACCTAATTGTCTTTATTCATGAGCTGTGTGATTGATATTAGGGGAAAATGAGACACTCTAATTGTCCTCTTATATGAGGAATTTCTCACAGGTCCACACTCTGGACGCTGTGTGTGTATTGTGCTTGCATCTGTGGTGTGTGCGTGCACTACTGGGTGAGATATCAAACTGACAACTCCTAAAGGGCATCTATGCTGCAGTCTCCCGACATATCACTTGAAATAATTCATGTTGTCTTGTTGTCCTTTCTGACAGTTTCTTGCCTTTATTGCATCCAGTGGATCCAGACACAACATTGTCAGGAAGAAATGGATACACAACCTCTTCAAAAGATGGCAAGGACCCTCTCTGCTTTCCTTATGGCCTGTGTGAACAGCTAGTCAGGCATGTCATGGAAAATGACTTTAATACTGAAGTAACTTACGTAATGGTGATTTAGTTACTTCAACAATACAGCCTTCCCCTTTTGTTTCCCCTTAAGAAGGGGGTTGTTAAAATCATCTTATTCCACACTGACTGACAGCATCATATATATTCTGAAGCTTTATGATGTTTACACTGAGTGAAATATTTACAACCAAGACATGTTTTCTATGGCTGCACCATTCCATTAAATTCTACATGTATATTCTATCTTTGGAAACTTTGGGATCTCAGTTCAGTGGGTTTGCACACATTCTGGGTGCACAGAATGAGGTTATCAAGGGTTTTTTCTGATCATCTGTCTGTGCCTTTGGTATTTGACTAGTTTTGGTATTTGTTACACTTTGAAGGATAAGTCTCGTGATATTCTACATTTTTCTTATCATCAACGAATCCCATGAAAAGACCAAAACCAACAATGAACTGATCCTACTAACAAGTACAAGCCTGATATATCTTCTTCCTCTGTGCCACCAAGCTCCATCATTATTATAAAGTATGCATGTGCCACTCTTAACTTATTTTGTATTTTGTCTTTCTTCTTTCTATCTTGCTCCATTTTCTCATTCTCTCATGTGCTGTTGCTGCCTCAGACCTCCCTGCAAGGTTAAATAAAGTCAACACACATCATACATACTGTGTACGTGCAGCTGCTGAGAGTTTTTCCACCAATCTTGTCTATTCGCCGAGCAAACCTGAAAATCCTACAGTGTTAGAGTACAGTCCGGTGTGACTCTGCCTGTCCTTCTGTCTACCTACCTATCTGCTTCACTTGAGGCATCCCGCTGAGCCATAATTGAAATCCATGAGGGAAAACACCTTGACTGGTTCAGGTAAGCGTAAATAATGCGTTCGTGTGTGTGTTTATATGGGCCAACTTGCACACATATACACACTCCCATAAATGAAGATGAAAGCAGGGTGTGTACGTTTATGCAAGTGTGTGTGTGTGTGTGCACCCACTAGTGTAATGTGATAAGCTCCAGCAAAGCACATACCTGATGCCATTAAATGCAATTTCCCCTGTGTGTCAGCCCAGCTATTTGTCAGCTGCTAACACTGCACGCTTTATTAAAAACCTCATCCGCTTCAATTAACTGCGCCTGCAAAGCAGTTTAACTCCACTCTAATCCTGTCAAGATGTTTAAACAGGCCTTGCGTACAGTAGGTACAACATTTCAAACCCTGTCAGTGAGTTTGTTATGATTTGCTTTAGCCCCTTTACTCATCACTTAAAGTTGGGGTTCAGCTCAGGAGGGAGTGGGTTTAGCGTGAGTGCGCAGATTTTTTTTTTCTCTGTGGTTTGGCCTCTGCAGTGACATACGTTGTGATGGCATCCTGGTGCTGACACAAACATACATGAACACATTCTTTTTTGCTACATTATCTTCTCCCTAACCATAACCCTCCACAGTATATGCCAAATCTTAATCTTAAGTTTTAGTGTGAGCGTTCTCACAGTCTAAATATTATGAGGTATTTCTTTAAAGAAAGAAATGAAATTAAGGCTGTAGCTGTAAAATCAAGCTTTAATTTTTGTGCAATAGCTACCAGCTGTGTCCCTCTATGGTTTATTGTCTCTTTGCTTAACTGGGTTGTGACAGACAGATGGCATGGTCGTGACCAAAGTTATGTAATATTGGGAAGGAAAACAAAGGTATGGGATTTTTTGTGCCTGTTTAAAATATCCAGAATCTTCAGAAAAACCCTTTCCTTGTATCTGGAATGGGAGGCTACAGTTGGCCTACAGTCTATGCCCACTTTGCTGTGACTGGTAAGGTGTTTGATTGTGGATTATATTTTAATTCTTCACTCAACTTCATCTGTCATCATCACAGAAGGAGAAACTCTACTAACAGTCTTAGTATTTGTCTGTGAACTGCTGAGTTGCCGTCGTCTCTCTTTTGTTATATGTTTCTCTTTTTGCTTGTCATCTTCAGACAGAATGGTCATTCTGGTTTGCTTTTCCTCAGCAGTTCTGGTTTTACCGTGAAGCAGCTGCAGAAAATGTTGAGTGTTGCCTCTTTGAGCCACTTTCTAATGCTACTGCTAATTTTGCTCATTAAACATTAGTCTGGATTTGTTTGTTAACAGGAAGTCAGTCCAAACCATCTCCATCAGCAGAGGAGAACGTCGATTTTGGATGATTCTGCAAAACCCTGAATTTCATTCAATGACAATGTTTTCTTTTTTATGTTTAATAAAAAATTAATTTCACACTTTCTGCAATTTCAGCACATGGCGACCACAGTATTGTTAAGGTTAGGGAAGGCCTCTGATGGACGCAAAGTTAGATGCGCTATACTCTTATCGACCACCCGACCTCCACATTCTTGGCGTAAAGACACACAGAAAGCTGCGAGCTGGGCAGAGCTGCAATCAGCGAATCCCTCATGCAGGTAGTGCGTTTTCTCCCTTTCTTTCCACCTCGCTACATAAAAGGCACACTACTTCCTGTGTTGGCGATGGATGTACATCATTGCAGAATTGTCCAATATGGACGTTATTCCTGGGAATATCATGCTGAAATATTGCATGTGATTGTGATATAAATATTTAAAAAAAAAAAAAAAAGCATGATACAGGGCTGTGATAGTGAAACAAAAAACAAGCTGTGTAAAGTATCAGTTAAACAGGAAACGGACCAAGAGCAAGACCTGGAGGCAGGACGGTTCGGTCCAAAGTACAGAGTAAAGGTTGTTGCCAGGTGACAAAAGGGCTGCAAGATCCAAAAAGAAAGGCAAATGGTCGAAACAGGCAGGCAGAGAACAGGTAGGCTGGGGAAGGTAAAAGCTCAAAGACAATCTGACAAGAAACTGAGGGGAAGTGACTGGTATATATACTATAGGGATCTGATTAGGGAATGAGGAGCAGGTGTGTAGGCAAGTGAGGATCAGGTGACAGGGGAGGGCCACTGCGGGAAGGTGAGGGAATGTTAGGGTCTGAAATGACAGGAAAGGTTGGTGGCAGGCAAGCAGGCAACAGGCATAATAATCAAACTGATGATTGGAACTGGTAGGAGCCATGACACACAGCAGAACTGTCCTTTAAACTTGTCTTTATCAAATCTCAAATGTATCCCCTAATTACAGTTATTAACCCATACCTAATATTAACTTCAACCCTCACCTTCTTAATTTTAACCTTAAACTCAAGTTTATTCTACACTTGTCCCTTGAAGAAGAAAGGAAAAAAATGACCTCGCCTTGCAAAAAACGTACCCAGTCTGAAGGTCTAAAACTGCTTCCTGCAAGGATACCACACATGCTCTTCTGCTTTCTTTCACTCTCTCTTGTACACACACACATTCAAACACACCCTCTTTCTCTAACACACACACACACACACACACACACACAGAGTCATGCCAGCAGGGAGGTGGCGGTTAGCATGGTGCTGTCACCAGGGGATCCTGGGTGGGGTTTGCAGGAAAGGGAGAGGTGTAAATTGGGTGAGCGCCGGGTGCAAAGCCTTGAGAGTGAAGGCTTGGTACTCTTCCTCTTGATGCTTTGTCACTCACTCACACCCCAAGAGATAAAGGTGGTGGGTAAGGTGAGGATGTGGAGGGGAGGCAGTTTGACTCACTTTTCTGTCCTATATTGTTTTTGTATCAGGGCTGTGAGTTCCACTGTGTCTTTCACGGCTGCTCTTCTTTTCTTGTTTTTCAGTGCACTGTGAAACATTTGATTTGATTTCAAAGAGAGAGCAGAAAAACAAGGTGTGAGGCAGAGGGAGGGTGAAAAAGTCCAGGAGAAAGATGGGACTTGGGATTGTGATGGTGTTGACCACAAGTAAACAGGTTTACCTCATAATTTCATATCTATCAACTTGACGTTGATGAAATTTGAAAGTGTAATCAGCGTAACGAAAGCTAAAGGCGAGCAGGTGTGACTTGCC
This sequence comes from Siniperca chuatsi, assembly GCF_020085105.1. NCBI lineage: Eukaryota > Metazoa > Chordata > Actinopteri > Centrarchiformes > Sinipercidae > Siniperca > Siniperca chuatsi. The sequence goes on along the minus strand of NC_058065.1, from coordinate 13,997,654 downwards.
TTTGATCATAACGGAGACCAATTGCAATTAGACCCAAAATGGCTTGACGGTGGTATCAGGGGACCGCTTGCAGATTATGTATTTTTAATCAGAGTTGTTAGCATCTGTGATGGATGCCCATTTTACTCACACGAGCCTCTGATGGCATACGTCATGTTTGCTAGCTGTGAATTATCACCGTGTGTATGCTGTCCATTAACTGCATGAAGAGGTGCCCATCCCCCATCACGTCGCCCACTACCTCAACTGGTGTATGCTGAGCTTCTGGGAAACAAGAGGGGAACTTGTTTGTGAGGATGTAAGGTGAAAACGACAAATGACTTCAACACTCACTCTGTAGGGATGGTGCAGGACTTGTCAGAGAGTGTGCACAGCCTCAAATGACTTTTTTAAAGAGTTTGTACCACTTACTGAGGTTGCTCATCTTCCTCAGGCCAATTTTATTCCTGCACACATTCAGCACAATTGGAAATATCCAAGGTCATTCTCCTCCTTTTCCATTTCCTGCTTTTCATTCTTGTCCAATAAGTGAAAGAGATTCCACATGGTTACATAAGGCATTACAGTAAACGTGAACTCATGCTCCACTATGTTCATCAGCTAGTCACTAACTGTGTCTGTCTGCTGTTTGGTGCTACGCAGGCAGTGTGCAGTGGGTTTTTAGCGCTTTTTTGCTTAAAATAGCTGCTGCGGCGGAAAACAACGCTGATGAGAGCTGGGAGAGTGAACCAAAACAGTAAAGTTGCGGGCGGCAAAACCAAAACAATGAGCTGAAAGATGCTAAAATGCTCCTTATAGCTGAGAGGAATCCCAGAGTTGGGTGATAATTCTCTGTGGGTTCATTACTACAAGCGACACCCTTCATATACACAGTCATTTGATCCATTGTTAATGTAGAAATATTGAATATAGTAACTTTAAACATTCAGAGACTCAAAATGGCAGCTGTATTCAACAGAATTTGCAAGGAACAAGTTCATTTATTTATCTTTATACAACACAAGGTAGTACTATGAAGTTAAGTCTATGTATCTCAGTTATTTACATACATGTATACACCCAGGGAATAATTCAGTGCATTTTATTTAATTTTTTTTATTTGCATCTGGGGGAATGCAAGACAGCAGCAACAAGACAGTGAAGATAAGAATATGGTGATTATCTTCACATAAAATGTTTGACATCTGGAAACAGTGTCCATTCACTTTGACTGTGTATGAGCACCAAGCACCATCGATGTAAACTCAGAGTCCGCCTCCCCTCATCCTCCTCCTTCAGCTCGGTACACGGTCCGCCTGTTGAGTGCTTGATCCGGGATGTTGGTGGAGCAGGTCTCTGCAAAGACGTGGGCACAACAGTCTCAGATTTCCCGTTGCTTGGCCAGCCAGAGTCTCATTTTGTCCAGACCGGACATTATTCAGGAGCAGCATTAAGTCCAAACTGGGCCAGCTTGGCTCCTATCCCGCCTCTGCCTCTCCTACCTGGGCGATCACACAACACCCGCCGTGGTGTCTGGTCCGGTTGATCTGGCTGGGTGGATCGTCTGAAGGTCTGCTGCCCTTTAATCCAAACTCGGCTTCTTTTTCCGATGAATAGGTAATTCCAGTAATAAAACCGGGAAAAAAACAATTGAAAACAAATGTAGCAAGTCTGAAGGCGCTACCAGCAGCTGCATCTACAACTGCTGCGCATGTAGCATTTGAGGTATATTCTCATTAAAGCACAACTTATTATAGTTTACTTTAAAAAATTCCATATTTACAAAGACTAAAGACTGTATGTCAGTGTGTGTGTGTGTGTGTGCATGTGTGTCTGTGTGTTTGTGTGTGTGGCCCCTAACTCGACCATGTGCTAACCCCACACAGCTGCAGAGTCCCCTTGAGGGTTTGTCGCACAGGCAACAGAAGAAGGGCGGAAGGGGGTAGCATGGACTGAACACTCTCATTTCCATGCCGCACTGTTCTGGCAAAGACATTGTACACCGCTGTGGATGTGCGTCTCTTGTGCTATTGCTCAATCTTTTTAGGCCTGTCAGTTAGGGTTTTCATCAGACAATTCTCTGGGCGCAGAGGCTGGAAAGCTGATTGTGTACATCAGTGTGGCAAATGTGCTCTCTGTGTGTGTTAATGCATGTATACAGGAGATAGATAAAAGAGACGGGGACTCTTCAGAGGGAATTAAGAGCAACACAATCTGATTGTTTTCTTTATGCCACATCTCAAATATGGATGTAGAAGATACAAATTAAGTCAATGTGTCTTTTCATATACCTTAGCTGAATGAGAAGGTTTATTATTATGGGATTTGTCAGTCAATAGCTTCAGAAAACTACACACATCTGTTTTCTACCTACTTCTTTCAGGCATAAAGCAGAGTCCAGCCTGAAAACAGTAATGGAGAAACCAAGGAGTCTCAGGTTCCTCAAATATCCCTGTCAATCAAACGCCGTTTCCTCTGAGTGCGTTTTCTATCTGTCAAGGGTCATAGAGAGTGAGGATGAGACCCGTTCCCTCCCTCCCTCCCCCTGCTCCTCCATCTCCTCCATCTCCATTCCTCCCTCCTCTCCCGCTCCTTAGAGGTGTATCTCTACCTTGTGCATCACGTCTGGGCATGACCTGTTGCTAGGTAACCCTGGGTCACAGCTGCACACTATGGCAAACCCTTTTTTTTATTTATCAGTGAGTTATGTGGGAGACGGGGGCTGTAATTTATTAGTTTGATATTGGGCAGGCAGCGCAAGTTTGGGATTGTAAAAAGAAGAGACGGCCTATAGCTCATCAAAATGCTTATTCTGTTCCCAGTCTCCGGTCCGCTGAAGAGATTCACAACAGAGGGGATCACAACATTATAAATTCATCTGCTTTTTACTAAGAAAATCAAGCATCTCCAACAACAAAGCCAATGGTAATGCACTTTTCATGCTGGTAATTGAACAGATGTGGTCAGAGCTTAGAGGACCCAGAAAAAGGAAGTCATCTCAGTACAGTATGTGACTGATTCATGTCCAAGGATGAAGTGGGTCCAGACAAATAGTGTTATCAAGCTTTGTAGTCATGGCAGAGTTAACCCTGTTATATAAATTCATGCAAAACTTGCATCAGACTGATTAAGTTAACACATATCCTGAAATAAAGGATTTTCTAATAAATTAAAAGCTAAATTAAAAGCAAAATATGATAAATGTCTGGTCTGTTCATCAACTGGAATGTAGGTTACTCAGCATTTCAAGGAATAGGTAGACATTTTGGGAAACATGCCTATTCACTTTCTTACTATGAGTTAGATGAGATGATTGATGCCACTCTCATGTTTGTCCATAAAACTGGAAACAGGGAGAAACAGCTAGGTTAGCTCTGTCCAAAGGTAACAAAATCAGCCTACCAACACCTCTAAAGCTGACCAATTAACATGTTGTGGCGATGACTAGACTCCAGGAAGTCCATGCTCCCAGCCAAGAAATAGTCAGACACATAACCCCCCTGTAAAACCACAACTTTCATTTTTACATTTTGGTTTTTGTATGGATTAAACAACAAGATATAGCATTTTAATTAGTTGTCTTTAGAGATGCTGGTTTTTGCTACCTTTGGACAGAGCCCGGCTAGCTCTTTCCCCCACTTTCCAGTCTTCGTGCTAAGCTAAGCTAAGCTAAGCTAACCGGCTACTGGCTGTATATTTACCGGACAGATATGAGAGTGACACCAGTCTTCTAGTATCAGTCTTCTCTCTTCCCAATATATCAAAATATTGTATTATAAGTCAGTACAAAGGTATAAAAAATAATGTCTTACATGTAATTCTCACTTTTAAGGCAATGAAGAAGAAAGAAAAGCCAAACAAACTAGTCATGAATGTTAAAGGGAAACAACAAAGAAAAATCGCCAACCAGTTGCTGCCAACAGATATCCCTGGTGCTCTCAGGATGAATCCTGAAGGTCACATTAAAAACATCTCAACATCTACTCTCTACAAGTGCAGACATTCGTGGTTCCCAGAAGATGAATCCTAATGTTTAGTACTAATTAGCAAATTTTAGCATGCTAATACGCTAAACTGAGACAGAGAACATGGTAAGCATTATACCTGCTAAACATCAGCAGGTTAGCGTTGTCATTGCGAGAATGTTAGCATGCTGATGTTAGCATTTAGCTCAAAGCAACACTGTGCAGCCTCACAGAGCTGCTAGCATGGCTGTAGACTCTTGTTCTTGCATAATAAGAAATCTAAATAAAAAATTTCTCAGGTTACTAGCTAGTGGAATAACATATTTAACAGTTATATATGTCATAATTATATGGAATGTTAGCTTCTATACTATCAAAAGTTATTTTAGTAATGTTCTTCTTGGGCTATGTTTGTCTATGATTTGTGAAAATTAAACGGTTTGTGCTTGATCCAATGAGTTATTCCAATCTGCCTCATTGTTGGAGCAGTGTAAATCCAGCTCCCATTCATGTTTTATAAAATGTTTTTCAAAATCTGGGTTCAGTAATTGATTAGGTCACAGTCTATGGAGGATGTTAGGCCTTTAGTGCTAGTATGCAGACTGTTGAATAGTTGTTTCTTCAGAGGTCTGATAAGTATTTTAAAGGTTGTCTGTTGGAAGACATTTTGGAAATATATTTTAAAAAAACTGTACTTGTACCTGTACAAAATATGAATTTATACATATTTTAAAGCTGGCTAATACTTCTCATATACAAGGGCAAATAAAAATAAGAATTATATTTTTATTATTTATATATCTATTTACATATTTATATTTTATAACTATATCAGTTATTCCAAAGAAGTATTCTCACATTACTTACAGTGCCACTTTATCACAAAACCTTAAAATTAGGTTGACAAATGCTGGAACAGACTGCTACCATCTGAAAGTTTTACAGTTTTTGCAACACTTCAGTGTGATATTAATTTGTGATGCATCTGCTGCTGTTGCCTCAGCCACACATCTTCCTCCTTGCCCTGATGAAAGCTCAGCATCGCATCCCAGGTCTCACCCACAACACTTTTGTTGAATTCCTCTCCCTAATGTGCGTGTGATGAATATTTTTCAGATGCTTCCTCTAGGCCATATCTGATCAAAACAAATGCACCTGCATTTTTTTTTTTTTTTCCTTCTTGCAACTGCAACTCCCCCAGGACGGGTAAAAATTGACTCCCTGGCTTCCTCCACCAGGCAATTACGTGCCATCTGTTCCCATCTTGGTTGTTCCAAGCTCGTTTTGTTTCTGCGATTGTTCGTCTAATATCATAGGCCTGAAAGTGTTAGAGAGGAAGGGGGAGCGGAGGGGGGGGCGCAAAAATGAGGAGTGGCATGAAGAGGAATTAATCGAATCTAACAGCAGAACCAGATCTTCCCCTCTGAAAGGAGATAGTCCCACTAGAATGAGGACCATTACCATATTCATCACCTAATATTGCCTGCTGTATGCAGAGAGTGGGAGAGAAGAGTGCAATATGACTTTCTTGACCACCTTTCTAATTCCATCTGTGAAAGCTTGCAGACTTCTTTTTTAATTGTTTGTTTGCAACAAGTCCACTTAGTACCTGCTTTGCTGTGATGCTGCCATTTGTTTGGGAGTTGTAATAATAACCCATTAACGTCCTTGTCATATATCGCACTGATATTTATATATATGTGGTTGTTATGCTGCCATGCTGAATCACATTATTGTTTTGTTACAGTAACTATTGGGCCCATTACTCTCTGCCACACACACAGGCCGGTAGATTTAATTGCAGTGATGTTGCAGGCGAAGCGAGCAGCTGGATTGGAGAGTTTTAACAGTGATATCAATAACGGAGCGCCACCTTAGGCCGATATAATTTTCCATCTCTCCTGACAGAGTGGAAGATAGAAATAATCAGTCACAACACCAGCCAGGCAGCCTGTAGGACCTCGTGTGACATCCAGCAACACTGATGGCTCAGGACCCATCTGTGTCCAGGGGGCAATGCTCAGTGCGCGCGTGTGTTTGACTGTGTGTGTGTGAGGATAATTGGTGAGAAGATGCTGGATCCTATAAGAAGAGGAAATCTGTTACACTACTTAAAGGCTTTTACAGTAGAAACCCAAAATGACTTGATCAGTGGCCTTTATATGTGTTCATTTGAGTTATAAACAAATTTAGGTACGTTCTGTGGCGTCTAAAATGTTCACTTCTAAGTTAGATATTAAACTAACTGAACTATCCTGTCTTGTTTTGGGGGATGAGATTAGGAGCAGCCTGACAACAGAAGATAAAAAATCATCTGCTGTGAGAACACGACAAGATGGAATTCTGCTTTCAAAAAGCAAAATGTACTTTGGTATCTGGGGGAAAGTAGCCAAGATTTTTACATAATAAACAGGACATGATTTTCAACATACTCTCTTTAACTTTCTTTCCTCTGTAATGAGATGTTTCAACCCAGAGAGACAGAGTGCAATAGCAACATTGAACGATACAGAGACAGTCTCTGAAAACGGAGGCATAAGTTCAATTTTGACTAAAGGGCAGTTGATTTAGACTACGTGTACAGTCCCAGAATGCAGCTGAAGCTCTACGTTCAAATGTTGAACATGTATGGCATCAGTGGTGGAGGATTTTTTTCAGCCATGAAACCTGTAGATTTGCATCACATGCACTGATTTTTAATGAATTTCTTCCAGATTTCTTGAAATGTTCTTCTTTTCCAAAGCTTCCACCCTGCACAGATTTTGAAATCAGTGTGAGTGGAATTACACAAGCCAACATTTGAAGGTAAATTCCCTAATTGGGACCAAACCTTGTTAAAAATCTGTTCTGTGCAGACCTGCAACAGACACCAGCTACAGTACAGACAAGTCAGCCATCTGCAACATGTTATGCAATAGGAATTTCCCTTTTTTATAAGTACCTTTATATGACATGATTTAAATTTTAAAAGTAATTTCTTTCTGAAATATCTAGTTAGAGGGTAAACCACTTCCTGGTTTTATTGGTTTCTAAATAAAAAATACACTTTCAGCAAAAAAGTAGACCCAGTAAAAGATAAACCTTGGAATCAATTATTTTGTCATTTGACTTGTCCCTCAGTACCTCTGCCTTAGTGCACATGGATGATCTACCATATGGCAGGCTTCCATGAAAGCCTATTGTAGAGTAAATTAGCTAGACAGATTGCATTGTTATAACTAAGTAGAGTGATGATTTATTTACTGTAATCTATAATATCTTATTTAAAGTACATCTGATTCGAGAGAACACAGTACATTAACTGTACAGGTTGTATTCTTTTTGAAGCTTTGTATTTGCTGACATCTAGTGGTTAAATAGTTAAAAGCAAATCTAATGACTTAGTCAAACTACTGTATTTGTCAATAAAATGGATCTGGAGAACAGGTGTCTGTATCACAGGTGTAATCAATATATTTGTGTTCATTCATTGTAAATTCCATGGTGTATAATTATTACTTATGTGGCTTTGCAAATACAGTGAAATAGTTAATTTACAGCACAAAATAATTAACATTTTCATTAGCAGGTACCAGTTCAGAAGTTAATTTGTAAAATACAATGTTCCTTTAAAAAAAAATAATAATTAGTAGTAGTAATTATTTAACAATAAAGTCTGTAAAAGTATAATTTTTTCCGGAGACAGTTTTTCCATTTTTGGATGGACATTAATGTTTGTGAAGCCCCAAAACGAACAAAATCAGCCTGCTTTTGATCCACGGTTAAATGGTAAGGTGCATATCAGAAATGTCATCAGACTACTGAGTAATACCCAAAATGTTAATTTTCCATGCACAAGTCAAATATTAATTTATTTGTCACATTAGACAACAACCTGTGCAGAATGCGATGAAAAGAAAGAGGGAGGGGAAGAGAGTTGAGATGGGGGAGTGACAGAGAGAGGTGGAGGGAAGAAGGAGTGGAGGCTGCCGGACAGAGCAGGGAGAGCAGCGGAGGAAGAAGCACACACCTGGAATTCAGGTAGGACATCTTTAACTTTGTTTTTATTTTTAAATGCTATTTTTGCACAAGCACTGGTGTAATCTTATATTGTCTTATATATTTCATTCTTACATGCTGCAGTTTAAAATCTGAATAAAAACGTCTGTTATGCATTTGTACTCAGAACGTAAGTTTAAAAATAAAAAAGTCTTTGTTTGGGGCAATTTGCTGCCTACAGATTTCAGTTTTTTAACTAACTGAAGTACGTTTCATTTAACATTTCAAAGAGGCATTTACCTGTGAGCTTTAAGCTCTGTAACCTGCAGTGAATGGCTCCATTGTTTAGTTTTGATACGCTGGAATGCTCCTGAACATCCTGCATAATGCCCTCAATTATGAATGGTATCACGTATTCTATAGTCTCAGCACCTCAGTGAAGGCCATCTGGTAACTTAGCAACTAGTGCCTCTCATTCAACATTAAAGTGTAACATGAGAAGACCCAGTGGCCTCACTCCAGGAGAGTGACAGGGATTTGTAACTGACACATAACCTACATTTTCCCTCATTCTAACAAACAGATTGATGACTCTTTACCTGTTAACCCATCTGTGCATAAAGTGTAGCTTTGACAATGAGATTGTACTCGAGATTATGTCTTCCATGACCTCCTGCTCCTAATTTCTCCTTTATGTTCTTTTTTAAGTAAAATTTCAAGTGTCCTGAATATTATATAACAAATGTCACCCACAGATAACATCTTTATAAAACATGGGAAACAGATTTTATCCATTGGTCACATGCTTCCAGGGGGACCTTATTGTGAACATGCAGAGGTAAACTGACACCTCACCCTTTCATCCTTGCAAAAGCCTTGTTGTTTTGCTCCAGGGAGGGTAAAAGGCTCTCTAACTAGGTCTACACTGTTAACATATGCATGCTGGTACCCACGATTGCCAACTGAGAATATGATCCATCTTGCATGGTCATCGAGACTCAATAAAAAAAATAAAAAAATAAATGACCCCTCTCCTGGCAGCCTCTCGCATACCTTGTGTTGGTGGTGAAAGACCTTTCAGTTTCAATACCTTCAGCAGATAAGCGCTGCTGTTTCCACCAAAAGTGACAATGAGGGTCTGTGCTGCATTCGGAAGCAACTATTTGAGACTGTTTTGAGAAGTGACTTGGCAAACAAAGACTCATAAGCCTTCCTGCCTCAGCTTGCATTCAATGACCACTCAGTGATCATCTAATGTCGGAAATAACTATAAACACTGATTAAATTATATAATGTAGATGAAGAAGTATAGCATTACTCTGGTAATTCAAGCCAAATGTTTGCTCAATAGAGATGTGCATTAGATGTGTTGATTAACATCCAATTTAGGACATTTATTGTTGTAGTGATCCGTGTCTGCCAACAGTGTTGAAGTCTGAATACAACGCTGACCTCAGGGAAACAGGACAAATGGTTACCTGAGAGCACTTTAGAGTCTCATGAGAAACTGAATATTGTGTGGGATAGATAAAGTTGCAACGAAAGGGAACCTGTGTCCTAGTTTTAAAACAGCAACAGAAATGTACACAAGTCCTCACAAGGTTTATCTGATACACCTGAGTCAACATGTAGGTCAAAAAGATTTCCAGGGGGACTGAAGAGTTAACTTGCAAAACATTACAGGGTGACTGTTTTGGTGAAGAAATGACAGATGTTCTGAACCAAGACCTTCTTATCGCATACAATCCTTAGTTTTGTTTCAAATTAATTCAGTCTTTGTAGATGTAGTGCAGTATCACTTTTTTCCAAAGCTGGACATCTTGTTTTGAATAGAAATGCTTTAATTGTCCTTGTACAGTTTTAAAAAAGCACCTAAGTATATGTTGTAATACCATTAAATGATTTGTTGTAAGGGCTGTGCCTTTTTTATTTGTGTGTATAATCTTTCAATGTTTTTAATGGTAACAGGGTTTTGATGATAACACATTTTTCTTTTGCATTTTCTCTTTGTCTTTACAGACACATACTCAAAAAGCTGTGAAAAGTGAAATCCCATTTGACAAGAGGATTGTTCAAATCTGCCATCCACAATGTTAATGCGGTCTCATTCAGAGAGAAGAGCACTCCTTGGGTTCTCAGCCCTGCTGACACACAGCACTCCAAAACAGAGAGATGTGACCTCTCCACCTCCCCTATCCTTCACCCCACGGGAGTCCATCTTTACACCCATATCTCTTACTTCACCACCTCCCTGGGTGACTCAGGCCCTTTCTAACCTGGAGAAAGGAGAACGAGAACTGCAGAGCCTCAGGGAGCGACAGCAGGCCGAAGTGGAGGAGGTGAACCGTGAATTGGACAATGCTGTGATTGAAGCTCAGAGAGAGGAGCGTCGCCTTCTTGAGAAGGTTGAGAAGGACCACAGAGAAGCCCAGCGGCACCTTAGTCAGGTAAAGAGGGAGAATGCTGCAGCGGTGCGAGTTGTGCAGTCACTTGTTGACCAGCAACTTAGAAAAATTGGACAGCTGAAGGAGCAGATACAAAGATGGGGCAGTACCGCTGGTGGATCCAACAAAAATCAGCTCCAAAGAGGAGTGACAGAGGTCACCCAACCTTGGGAGATCTCTCTAACACTGAAAAGGGTCAGTTTCTTACCAAGCCCTGGGTCCAAGGCCTCAATCTTAGGGGATGTTGATGTTCGTGAGCAAGGTATGACCTACCCAATTGGTGTCTGTGGTGTCCAAGGACAAAAGTGTGCCTTACACTCAGGGGATAAGATGTTTTCAAACATTGCCCCTCTTGAAATTCGAAAGGAACCACAACCAAACAGAGCTGGGCAAAGGTACAGTCCAGAGGAAAGCAATAAGGCAAACAATGGCAACATGCGTGTTGTCCGGAAACTACGTCTGTCAAGCTCTACAGAGAATGAGGACCAGCTCAAATCACCCACCTTAAAGTCCCCCACACCAAGACATCGTGGTGTATCTGAGTCATCCCAAGATGAGGAAGTGGAGTCTGTGTGTTCAGACACACAGGGGCAAGACCTTTTCCTTGCTATCCCGCCAGTCTCTAGTCAAGGTGAATCTGAAGGGGATGAATCTGACGGCAGACAAAATGGAAAAAAGAGGCACTCCACACTGAAGGGTAAGAAGAAGCAAAAGGCCCTTATCTTGGTCTCATGTGAAGAACCATCCTGCCCTCCTGAAGAAACTGATGAAAAAAGCAGTGATGTGGCAATATCTCCTAAGATTAGGCGCAAGGGTTCACTCTCCAGGCACAGTCTTGTAGATCTTTCTGCAAGACATCATCCATCTTCTCGACACATTCTATTCAAGAAAAAGACCTCAAATGAATCTTCAGTGGACAGTGGAAGCCCTCCATCCCCAGTGGACAGCGAGGATTCCTGTTACACCTATACTGTGAATATTCCAGCCAATGGATCCCTCAAGCAAGAGCACTGCCATTCAATGTCAATCACTGACCTCTCAGGTAAACTTCACCCTTTGATTAACGGTGACAAGGGTGAGTGTAGAGGAATCAGGAAGGTCAACAGAATGCGTCTTGCCTCTGAACCTTCAACTCTTGAACAAGGCCAAGCATATGACACAGAATCTGACAGGAACACCATGTGTTCTGATGAACAACAATCAAGATCCCAGACTTGTGCTACACATGGTTTAAGCTTAAACCACATGAGCAGATCTCTGTCAATGTCAGCTATTGAAGGAGATAAATTACACCAAGTCAAGAAATCACAGCAATATAACCAAGACAAGAAAGAGAGAGTTGTGCCCGCTTTGAGGGAACTAGTGGAAGAGGGTGGTCAAACTGCGCTTGACTCGGCTTATCTGGTCAAACAGTTTGGAAAACAAGGATCAGGCCGCACTGACTTCAACCTACCAAGTGGCGTCCATGCAACTGTCAAAGGGCAGCTATTTGTGGTGGATTGTGGAAATGCCCGCATTCAGGTGACTGATCTCCAGAAGAATGTTGTACAGCAAGTGTCTCCTACGGGATCAGAAAGGTCTTCCCGCATCTGCAACTACTTTGACGTGGCTGTGAACTCAAAGGGCCTCATTGCCCTGACCTGTGCTGCTGAACGAGCTGTGTTGGTGTTCAGCCGTCATGGACGCCTCCTGCAAACGTTTGGAGGCACAATGATTGGTTCCGCCAATGAGGAGTTGGATGCTCCCAGAGGGGTGACTGTTACCCGCCAAGATGAGTTCTTGGTCGCTGACATCAAGCGTGGCACCCTAACTTCCCTGAAGCTAGACCCCAAAACAGGGGCCAGATTGGAGCGCACGGTGGTGACTGGGTACCACAGACCCTACCTGGTGGCAGCCTGTCTCACCACTGGGCTCATGGCAGTATCTGAACGAGGAAATGAGACTGGCCGTGTCCCATGCATCCGAGTCCTGGAGCCTGACTGGAACACTATCCGAATCCTGGGGGTGTGCTCTGGCCTGGGGCCTGTTCTGACCTGCCCTTGGGGTCTCTGTATCGACAGCGATGGGGATGTCCTGGTGGCAGACTGGGGCAAGCAGCACCACCGTGTTCTTTTCTACCCATCCAAAGGAGTTGGCTGGCCTCTGGTGACCGATAACCTGAGTAGCCCAAGGGGCCTGGCACTGGTCCCTGATGGCCACATGGTCGTGTCAGACAGCATGAATCATTGTATCAAGATCTACCGTTACAAGTGAACTGCAGAGGATGACGAAGACAGAGATGAGAAACAAAAATGGATAGAGTTAAGACCAATTGCTGTGAGAAACTGATAGGGTTAAATCTGTAATAGCAGGCAATATCCTTGGAAATTTATAATGTGAGTTTCTTTGAGTATAATTTACAGCCTCTACCTCCTACCTGCTTTAATTTGATAAAATCATGTTTGATGAGATTTCAAAATGAAAATAATACTATGCTTTTTTCATTATAATAATCAGTAGAAGCAAGGCAAGTGTAGAACATTAGTAAAAAAAAAAATCAATAAAAGCTGTGGATAAAAGTACTAATGGATGCTTTTGAATTCCCCTTGAGTGTTTCTAATCTTTTTTTTGTGCCTGAGTGATATTGAATGAAATTCTGGGAATTATGCCCATATTTCGCATTTAATTAATGAATAATCAAGACAAGTTTGAGAACTCTCAGTGTAATCTATCAGTGTAATCAGCAGAACAAACACTTTAGTTGGCTTATGCTTGGGAGGGGCTTAATGATTTTTGTACTGTCAATATGTCTGAGTAAAAAGAATTCAACTTTGATTTACATCTACTTTTGCATGATTTTGTTGTTACTTGGGCTATTGCCTAACCACACCTTTCCACACAACATCAAGGCTGTTTACTGGTTTCTCTGATTACAATGTTTGCACAAAAACGTCACCATCAAATAAAAAATGGAACAAAGGGAATTTACTGATCCTGATTAGAAGAACATCAAACAAATGTTAACCATACATCAATCATTTCATGAAATCTACATCACAGGCAAAGTAAAGCTTCTCCTTTTTACCTCCTCTCCAAGTAGATTTCCTCAAGCATTGAACAGTTTTATTAAAGATAGATATTGTGCTTCAAGGCAAATACTAACAGTACAGAACATAGCTTGTGCTGCACATAATACTGACATTTTAAGAAACTAAACATGTCAACAAATGAGTAAATTGTAATGCATCGCATGATAAAGCCTCATTTTGCAACAACAGAAAGTTCAAAACCCTGTCACTGCACACACACACACATGCACACACAGTTCCCTAACTTGTCCACCCACACACACATTTCAGTATAAAAGTGCAGGTTCAGCTCCTGCACAGCTACAGCTCTGCTCCACAGTGAGAGTCCACATCAGAGTACTTCATCAGGACCACACAGCATGGAGCTGATCACCAAAACTCTGTTTCTGTGCTTAGCACTTGCCCTCACTAATGGAGCACCTACGTGAGTATTAATGAATTCCTCTATCTTGTAATGAATTAACACTCAAAATAGGTCTTTCAGGTCAGGGCGAGCCAGTCCTAATATCCTGATCCCAAGATCCTTTACTGCTGACATCTTGCGCATGTTTGAAGAGTTTTTCAAGGCTGTACTTCGTGTTTTTGTTGTATTAGATTACATTAAACTGTTAGGTGTTCCCGTTATTTTGTCCACCCTCTGTAACTGATTTGAATCATTCCTACTTTTCTGTATTTTCTCTTATCAGTTTAACCAGTGCAGCAGACATGCGCAAGTCACTGTTTCTTCATTTCATAACTCTATTTGCTAGTTCACAAAGTTTACCGGATGGATCAATTGAACAAATACAAGAGTGCAAACAAAGACATCGTATTACCTTGGTGGTGTGTCACTGATTGACCCCCTGTCCTCCTGACTCAAGGATTTTTGGAAATGATTTGTTCATTTTTAACAGGGTTGATGGCCCAATGGGAGAAACCCCCCACCCGCAAGAGGAGAGAGGGAGGGTGGAGAGGTGCCTTTTTTTCAGTGGGTAGCCTATTTTTTGCCCCTTGAACTGATTTTTAGGGGCATTTACTAAACTCTGAAATAATGTATAATTATTACATTCTAATGTCAAACACTCAATTTGTGGCACAAAGATGTGTTTTACTTGAAAAATAACAAGTGAGAACCGCACAAAAAAAAAGTTCATGAGAAGAAGCATTCAAAGTTTAGGGGCACTTTTTCTCCGAGCTCTATTAAGAGAGACCCACATCCGCTTCTGTATGGCTACTTTATATTAGGACTGCAGGATTATCATATAGGCCTAGCCTAATTCTTGATATAATTGCGATTCTAATTTCGATTTAATAGACCTGCTATTAGGCGAAATACTTATTTTGTGTAGGCCCATTCTTTTACTGGATGTGGACATTAAGAATTTTAATAATGCTTATTTTTCAAAACACATGTAGTTTTGCAAATAGTCGAGTAGTCGAATTATGCCACTTCAGCACCACGGACAGCGCCATAGATTTTTCAATACACAGCACAGTTAGGCTACTGATATTTCAGAGCCACGGTCGGGGCCGTAGATTAACTTGCACAAACCTCAGTCAAACAAAGGAGATGGAGAAGGGGTATGACAGGTTAACAAGGGCGATGCATTTTAGTCATTTTAGTAACAAGAGGGATGACATCCCCCCTCATATCACCTAAGGATCTTTTTTTTTATCATCCACAGGCACCCACAAGATGAAACAGTAGAAGGTGGGTTTTTGATTAAAATATAATGTGCTGCTTTCTCACTGGTTTGTCCATAATTTGTCTGTTACACAGTATAATGCATGTCTAATGACAACATTTGCAATATTTCAATTGCATTTATGGTGTGTATATATATATATATGTATATATATATAGTTATGTTATCTTTGAAATAAAGATGGAGCTCCTCTGCCAGACCGGTGTGAAGGTATTGAGTTTGATGCCATCACTCCTGATGAGGAAGGAAAAATGTTCTTCTTCAAAGGTATGGAGCATTTTTTTTTTTAAATTTACATGAGGCTTGGCAATATCCTAATCGTATCAATTTTCGTTACTTTGAAGCCAAGCCTCTATAAAAAAGGACTCTCTTTTTTGAAATTTGGAATGACTGAATGATGGACTTTATTTTCTCATGGGATTATTTAAGTTTCATTTTATATATTTTTTAAAAACTGAATATTTATTTATTGCAGTGTAATGAATCTCCTCTGATGTTTTCCCTTCAGGTGCCCACTTGTGGAAGGGTTTCCATGGCCCAGCTCAGCTTTCCAACGAGTCCTTCAAGGAGCTGGATGACATCCATCACATCGGCCATGTCGACGCTGCCTTCCGCATGCACAACACAGAGAACACAGACGTGCATGAGCACATCTATTTCTTCCTGGTATGATCCGCAGATACTTTCATTTGCGACATGATTCTGTTATAAATTCAGATCAAGAAGCAGAGCAATATCTGCCACTGATCTCTGCTTTTTCTGATGTAATCTCCAGGATGACAAGGTGTTCAGATATTACAACCACACTCTGGAAGCTGGGTATCCAAAAGAGATCCAGGAGGACTTCCCAGGAGTCCCTACTCACCTGGATGCTGCTGTGGAGTGTCCCAAAGGAGAATGCATTACCGACTCTGTTCTTTTCTTCAAGGGTATGTTGGCATTCACTGCAAAAATATTCATCTCACTAACTCTAAGCTGTAAAATAATGTTAAAATAAAAGGAAGAAATAATGGAATGAGATAAAGAGAGATGAATTAGCTCAGTATTATAAAGATAATGCTGCCCCATAGTGGAGGAAATTAGCTGCAGCAGGAGTGCATTTTGTCATCATGTTTTAAAGCAGTAGTTGTTGTTTCACACACAAATTGCAATCATTTGGAATTTAAGCCTATTAGTCATATTTAACTTATTCGAATTGTCCTAATGTAACATGCATACAGTATATCTAACAGGTTGTCCAGCAAATACTGGCTGAATTGTTTATATTTTTAGTTTTTTAAGAATTTAAGCATATCAATCCATGTTTCAGGTTAGTCATATGTGAATCAATTATTGTCCAATGAGCTGTGATATAATTAGGCTACTGTAAATAGATGAGCATATGATGGAGATGATTGGCAACCATTTTCTCAAACTAATTATTTCCCCCCATAGGACATGATGTGCATCTTTATGATATTGCCACAAAGACAGTGAAGACCAAGACGTGGTCGCACCTGCCTGTCTGCACTTCTGTTTTACGCTGGCTGGAGCACCACTACTGTTTCCATGGACACAACTTCACCAGGTTCAACCCGTTAACTGGAGAGGTGAACGGTACCTACCCAAAAGATGCCCGCAATTACTTCATGAAGTGCCCCAACTTTGGTGAGAACGGTCAAATTTGGTTCAAATCTTACAATTGCAATATTTTGTACAAGAAATAGAAAGTGATCTGTGTTGATAAAAAGTGTAATCATCTGTATTTGACTGCAGGTCATGGACATCATTATAAAGTCCTTAATTGCAGTGATGTCAAACTTGATGCCATCACCTCTGATGATGCAGGCAAAAAGTATTTATTTGCAGGTAAAGTCAAATAAACTAAGATAGTAGTCTTAAAGGAATAGTTCAACATTTTGGGAGATACAGTAGACTATTTGTTTTCTTGCTGAGAGTTGGATGTATGAAGTATGAAGCTAGAGTTAGGAGGCGATTAGCTTAGCTTAGCATAAAGACTGGAAGCAGGCAGAAACAGCAGCAACGTCAGCATCTTAGCATTGTCATTGTGAGCATATTAGCATGCTGACCTTAGCATTTAGCTCAAAGCACCACTGTGCCTAAGTAGGCTGCAGCCTCACAGAGACGCTAGCATGGCTGTAGACTCTTAGTCTTGTTACATTTTAGTTTTTGTGCAGATTAAACAAACAAGACATAAAATGTTAATTAGTGTAATTAGTTAGGTACTGAAGTATTTTTTTTAACTTTAGCAAGTGCCAGGATAGCTGTTTCCCCCTGCTTCCAGGCTTTATGCTAAGCTAAGCTAATTGCCCGCTGGCTCTAGCTTCATCCTTTTTTTTAAAAGATTATTTTTTTTGGCATTTCTGCTTTATTAAGATAGTCACAGCTGGAGATAGACAGGAAAGGCAGGGGGAGAGACAGAGGGGGCGGCACGCAGCAATAGGCCCAGCCCCGATACATGGCACGCGCTCCACCAGGTGAGCCACCGGGCGCCCCCGAGCTTCATCCTTACACTCATACATACAGACAGGGACAAATTAAAGGAAAAACCTGAATAACAGAGTGGAGAAACATATCAAATGCAGATGCTTCCATGCACCAGGGCTCAGTGAATGGTTTGGTGAGTGAATGATGTGAATAAAATGCTACGCCCTTTACAGTCACCAGATCTCAACCCAGTTCCACACCTATAGAAGATTCTGGATCCGCATGTAAGGCAATGCTCTCCACCACTATCTCCATAAGACCAATTTATATAACATAAACTTTCATCTTCAAATGGTGTTCATCCTTCAAATAGAGTTCCACAGACTTGGCAAGGAGCACTGAAGCAGTTCTAGAGGCTCGTGGTGGCCTGACTCCATATTAAGACACTTCATGTCTGTACATGAGAGTGGTATCGAGCTTCTCATGTGACTCTTCTCACCAAGAAAGCGAATAAGCATATCTCCCAATATGTCAAACTATTCCTTTGGATTTTTTTTCCCTTTGATTATTGCTTTTAAGCTTGCTGTAAAGCTTTCACTAAGACTACAGTTCAATCTGCTCAGGCCGCATCTACATGCGTCTGGACACCCATCGTGACGGCCTTCACGCCTTCCCAATCACCAATGTGTGGAAAAATATGACCAGAGGGGTGGACGCTGTCTTTTCCTACACTGACAAAATCTACGTGATTAAGGTAAACCTTTCACTCTACTTCCATCTGGTCGCAGATACAGGACATTTAGATAGAAAAGGGAATGTTTATCTATCTATCTATCTATCTATCTATCTATCTATCTATCTATCTATCTATCTATCTATCTATCTATCTATCTATCTATCTATCTATCTATCTATCTATCTATCTATCTATCTATCTATCTATCTATCTATCTATCTATCTATCTATCTATCTATCTATCTATATGTGTTGAAGTTAAAACTAAAATCCCTCCTATTCTGCCAAACACCTGCAGGATGATCAGGTTTACATCTATAAAGCAGCTACTCGCTCCACCCTGACTGAAGGCTACCCTAAAACCCTGAAGGAGGAGCTTGGCATTGAAGGACATGTGGACGCTGCTTTTCTCTGTCCTAATGAACACACAGTTTATATAATCCAAGGTAAGGCTACAGGAGTGCTTATTTCTCCTTTTTTTTTTTTGGTGAATTATTGGGTTGAACTTGTTTTGAATATTAGCAAATCTCTTGAAATGTACGTTTGCTCACAAGTGATTGACAAACATCTTCATACACGTATTTCTTTCAACAGGACAGAGGATTCGCGATGTCGACCTAACCGCCACGCCCAGGGTCGTGACCCGAGATCTGCCCTTGCCCTTGTCCGACATTGATGCTGCTATGTGCAATTCAGGGGGAGTTAATTTGTTCAAGGGCTCGCAGTATTACCACTATGAAAGCGCCGCAACACTGATTTTGAGCAGAATTGCCCCTATGCCTCAAAAAATTACCTCAGCAATGTTAGGATGTCAGGATTAGGATTCAGGGAACGAGAGAATATCAAAGAGAGTCAAGTCTGACTTGTTTGGTGAATAAAAAGTGGGAAACTGCTCATCTGGAGTGTTATTTTGTTCATATAAGTGATTATCATGAAAACAGTTTCATGATAATACAAAAGTCAACTGACTGAAACCAATTATGAAGAACCAGAGGGAACTTAATGTAATCAGAGTTTGGCCACTAGAGGACCTACTGTGCAAATGAATGTGTCAAACAAGGACTAATGAGAGAATCCATTTGACCAGAACATGAAACAGCTGCGTAAACTTAATACAGGCGGAGATTGAATGTATCACCATTTTAATGATATTCAGAAGCAGACGTTTTTTACAAACCGCCTGCCGATCATGTCTTACAACTATTTTTCTAAATGTTTCCAGATTGTCAAAGTGCCCGTTTTTAACCAGGATGTCTGTACCCCAATGGGCACTTAAGTGGTCTAAATGGCACTTTTGTAAGCGCAAGTGCCCTTACCCCAACCCTATACATGGAAGATGTGTCCCGTATTCATTTTCACCCCTGAGTCTGTGGACAGCACAGATCCACGAGGACAGCTGACGCTGTGCAAATAACATCATTTGCACATGCAAGCAATGAGCTTTCTTGTAGCTCAGCCCAGTTGTGTGCATATTGTAGCATTTCTGTCTTTTTTGTGTGTTTTATTTGTAGTATTTCCTTCTGTCAGAAGAGATTGTTGGAGACAACGCTACATTCAGCCACAAACTTTGACAGATGAGAACAACTGAGAAGGGAGTTGCTGTTCCCCTCCTTGTATTGAATTTTCAGTGATTTCAAGCAACAAGTTGCAGGTTCAGATGCAAGCTCAGTAAAAGGGCTCCAGGCAGGTATGAAGCTGTACACTTTATTTCTTGCAAGAAAACAACCAATTTGAAACAGAGATATTTCCTTCAGATATCAAGGTTGACCTTGCAAGCAGTAGTGCTTCATAGTCGTGCAGACGTGTCAACTGAGAGAGAAACACTTGTCCAGCTGAGACACAACAGAATCACAGACAGATTTGCTCCTAATAAAAACAGAACATTTCTCGATATTCTCACCAACAAAATATAGTCAAACATTCCCATGTTTTTATTTGATGAATGGGACTGTTAGCTTATTTCGGCTTCTTTCAATTTCATGCTATTTTTTTGTTGTTGTTGTAAACTAACCAACCATTCAGGAATGAGACTAATATGATATTTAGGCTAGACATCGCTTTATTGTTAGCTTTTAATGGCTTTTAACTGCATGCCTGTCAATGTGCTGGGTCTTTATATGCTGTTCAAAATCTAAAAGATAATTTTCAATTTATTTTTTATTTTAAATATAATTGTAAGTTATTGTCATTTTTTAAAATATTCTCTGCCACATCATAGTCAAGCTTTCCATTTCTACCATCCAAAAGTCAAAACTTCTATGGCCAAGATGTCTAAAAACTGTTGTTGTTTTTTTTATTGAAGAGTCCTAGTCTCTGTCATTATTACAATATACAGTATTTTCACAAACGGTCCATGCTCACATTGGTCCATATGGACACGTACGCAGCAGCCTGCAAGAGTCCAGAGGTCGGGACGGCATTAGCAGGCATTCAAGGCCTTTTCACTCCCTGGAGAGGTTTTTGTTCAGCCAAAATCCCTGGGACTTTCAGCAAGCATAAAGGAAGTGCTGGCCTCAGCACAGCTTAATGGGTGAGGCCATGAGGACACACACACACACACACACACACACACACACACCGGAACTCACATGCATGTGCACATAGAAACACCACCGCACATACACACATGCATAGCAGACAGTACAGACTGTTTTCTTTGCACACACACACACACACACACACACACACACACACACAGAGCCACCAACTTCCAGTAATATTAATAAGTGGCCCTGCAATAATGCTAAAGTGATGAACATGCATTCTTTTATTTATTTCATGTCATTTTGTTTTCCTGAAGAAAAATAAAAAGCCAATCAGCGACATGTTTAAAATGTCATTTCCAGTTAATATTAAGGTCAGACCAGTCAGACAGAGTGTATGGTGGCTGGTAAGGAAAAAGTTTGAGGTCAATCAAAAACAAAAGAGAGCACATGCTAAAATGTTTAATTGTTCATTCCGAGAAGATACTAGCTAGTGTTGCTGGTCATTAGTTATTTTTGTCAGAGACTCATTTTACTGGCATCTGGAGCTCAGGAAGTGGTAGGTTCAGGTTCATGGGCCATGGATCTGATCAATACATTTAATTCCAATCTGCGTATTAGATTTTTATGTTTCTCATCAACAAGTAGAAATTTTCAGAGGGTCACTAAAAACATTCATTCTCTGGGGACCATGAACATCTACATCAAATTTCCTCCCAATCCAGCCATTAGTTTTCAGTATCTTTAAGGAATGTTACTACTGGCACACTACAATGAACACTTGAAATTCTTAGTAATTTTTTTAAACCAAGAGTCCTTGATTTCATACAAAAGAAAAAAAAATAGACGAAAGCAGGGTTCTCATGTCTAGCTGACGACCATAGATTTTGCCAGCTGACTGTTGATGGCAGATTTAGCGAGCTAGCTAATTAACATTAACAAACACTATTAGTTGAAAACTCCGTCTCCAGCTGACTTTTTAATGTTTTCTACTGTTGACTCGTATGAAATGAGAAACCAGTGTCTCAAAGCATTGATGACTATGATACCATGCTAACTCTAGCGCTGTGAATGCGGAACAAAAGACTTGAGAAGAATTGGTAAAGCTTACATGTCAGGTAAAAAGTCCTCATCCTCACCAGTTAACATGTAGAGGACATGCAAATACAAGAGCAGCATTGGTTTTGTATTGCTGGTAGAGCTAAGCCCAAATATTACAGTATGTCATACTTTTATTTGTGACACAACACATTCAGATGTCCAATTATGGAAATAGGAGGTTTCTTGGACAAGCAACAAGGGTGTTAGATTTAGGCTTTATTATCTGTATTTTTAAATATTGTTTCATTTTTACATAAGAGGAGAGGACTAACTGGTGAGTTTGGCCACTCAGGTAAACTCCGGCAAATCCAATCCAGAACAGGGCAGAGCCACTAACATTACTCTAAACTTTGATTTAGTTAGTAGCATCTGGAAATGGTGTTAGACCAACTTCCAGTCCTGAATTTTATACATAACATAACTTGCAACCCCACATAA
Organism: Siniperca chuatsi; assembly: GCF_020085105.1. NCBI lineage: Eukaryota > Metazoa > Chordata > Actinopteri > Centrarchiformes > Sinipercidae > Siniperca > Siniperca chuatsi. Next base: position 13,975,350 of record NC_058065.1, on the reverse strand, counting down.
TAATGCAGTAAGCTAATGATGTGCTAACTCTTGGAAGTAACGTTACGTTACATAACTCTGTAGGTTTGCTAGTTAGCCAGCCATGCTAATGTTAGTGGCTTACTTTACTTTAGCAGACAAACACACTGTTTCATCCATTCCTTACGATTTTGCTTTTGGTTTTAGAAAGGCTAAAAAAGACATGACTACATGATTGGGCAATTGCTGTTTGGGAGAGGTGTTTACTGAATGGCCAATTATGTCACTTGTTTTCGCAAATTCAGTTTGAGGATGGATAACTGGTGAAATGGTTTTGGTTTCTGGACCCCAAATGGAAAAGAAATCATCCAAAAGGAAAACGGCAACCATGACAGAAAACAGGTATGGTACAAAAAGTTTATTCAGTAACAGTTCTGTAAACATCTGAGGTAAATGAACATTTACATCAACATGTTCTTTAACAAAAGGTTCAGACGCAAGGCACTTCTCTTCAAAGACAGTAATTTTACAACGGGAGTAATAGCAGGGATTCTTCATATTTAACACATGGGAGTCCGTGTCCCTGCTGGTCACACCATCGCAGGATTTTTGATTCAAGGCACATCCATGGTGTAAAAGTTGAAGTAGCCAAAAGTCTCTCAATTCATATTCAGGACAGAAAAAAGAACATCACAATCCATTTCTTGTCCATTCCAAGTCTAATTTGATAGTGTTATTTCCATAAATAAACAAAAATATGTTAATATCCCTCTTCCAAGGACACCCTTTTTCTTTTCTATTTATAATATCTTCATATCCTCATAACAGTGGTCTATAACTATCTAACTGTGCAAATCCTTATCTACATATCAAAGGTACTAAGAACAGCTTGGAACAACAAGGTTATGAAAAACATTTCAGCAATAGAAATAAGTAAAATGAACCTTGTTTATGGTTGGAGCCATGATTGTTAGGGGTGCGGTTCCCAAGCAAAGCTCTTTAAAAATCTGTCATGTATTGTGATATTTTTGGCACAAATATCTTTGGTTAAGTCTTACACATCACAACTAATAACTTTTCTAAAAATAGATCAAGTGTGTCAGTTGTCATAGTGTGCTGAAGGCACCTAGGTTTGATCAGAGACATGTAAACATTTGACAGGGCCAGCAAACAGCATAGATTCAGTCTATGGATCAGCATATCGTTAGAAAATATGTTACCAAATGTACCAAAACGTAAGTGCCTTTTACTGCATCTTGCTTCTCATTTGTCCCCTCATGTTTTATTTGGTTTATACAAGTTGTTGCATTCATGACAAGTTGGAAATCAGACATTTTCAAACTCAGCGTTCTAAAGTTAAGTTACAGCAGTACAACAGTTACATTTTTACTATAAATGAAGCCTTAATCGCAAACTTTATGTTCATCTTCCAATCATAGCGTAGCATCATGGCACATTAGGAAATGCCGTTAAAGATGGCTCTGACGAAGCCATGACAGTGAGCCAAATGGCACAGTGTCCCTGGAAATGGAACACCTGACTGGAATGCAACAATTAATAACATTTGTAGCCTGGACCTGTTAATTGCTTACTTAATTCCAAAAGCTTTGCACATGTTGTTGTACTCTGCAACAGTGACAGAGTTGTTGTGTCAGGTTATTTGAAGTCTGCTGTTTATTACAATTAGCCACTGCAACATTTGAATTGCAACCTCTTTGAATGGACTTCATTGATAAGCCATGACCTTTCTAAACTGCATGGACAAAATCTTTTGTGGTACCTCAACAATCAAATGGATATGTTAAAGGAATAGTTTGTCATTTTTGGGAAATATGCTTATTTGCTTTCTTGCCGAGAGTAAGACGAGAAGGTTGATACCGCTCTCATGTCTGTCCATTAAATATGAAGCTAGCCCTGTCTGAAATTTTAAAAAATCCAGCCAAACTAAAATATCAAACTATTTCTTTAACAATTTAATAATTCAAAACATTGAGGATACCAGTTATGATAATGTGTTGATAACTGACAATAATTAACAACGTTAATAATGTGTGATAAACATACAACATGCAAGTAACATTAGCAATTTAGAAGTTAGCCTCTGTGCTAATTCTGAGATGCCTTAATCTACTTAGGCCATGGCTGCTATACCCAAAAGTTTTAATTGAGTATTGCGCTCATAAACAAGTTGTCATAAATGTAGATGAGCAGCATTCCCTGTATATTGATTTATTTATACGGTATGTGACCATTTTAGAGTCAAATGTTAACTGAGGCATTCTAAGATTTGACAGCCAGCTGAAATAATAAATCTCATGCAGCATGACAGTCCTGTTTTTAGGAGAATGAGCCCAGGACAGTCTCATGGGTTATTTACCTGTTGGTAAAACATTTTACCAGACCTGGACAAAACTACAATAACAACGAAGACGGTGAGATGTGGTTGAAAGTTCCTGAAAAAGCGAGCAAGTGGACCTTGAATTAAGATTAAGATATTTTATCAAACTACAAAAACAACATTTTGTTTATATCGAAATGTAAACATATGGAATCAGACTTTACTTTCATTTGCTTTTTTTTTAGTTATGGTGTTCAAATGCTAATTCAGGCACATGTCATATAATCTAACACGTTTTCTAGAATTTTTCAAGTATCTTAAGTATAATCAACTAATATTCTGCTCAGAGAGAAACACAAAGATGTACAAACCCAAAATGCTGTTTGCCCCAAACCACTCTCCTTTGTTGACTTGCTACTAGGGTATATTTTATTCCTGAATGTTGGGTGAAACATCAATAATTTGATTTGATAAATTAAAGCTGTTTGGAAGTTATATGAACTTGTATTAGCCATTTTCTGTATGTTTTGGGGGGGGGGGTTGGCAGGAATTAATGAGAAGAACAGGAAAAATAAACATTCCTATGTGGGATGCCTGTTAAGAACTGACAGAGAAATAAAAGTGATCACTTTTTTAGATCACATTGCTTTCTTTCTTTCAAAAAATCTAAAAGCTACAGTAAAATCTACAGCTAGTCTAGAAAATTAACTTAGAGTCCTCCTATACAGAACAGCTAGGGGGAACTCGACAGTTCTGTAACACACTGCAAACACAAGCATCAGAAAGGTGAACTGATTTCTCTGTTCAAGCTGCAAAGCTTAAAATTGCTCAATAAAGAATTCGCTGAAGTGTAGTTTAAGCCCTTGATTGTGTATTCGTTTTTAAAACTGCCTCAACTCTTCTAACATTGGATCTTTGCATAAAGTGACCTGTGGGGCCAATGTCAGAAAACGCTAAAGCACTTTTGATTTTCTAGGTAAAAATTGCTATAAATTGCAGCTTGACCAGAAACTTTTTGTTAAAATGTAGGTAGTTCTGTATAACATCTTGTGGTGCCTATCAATACTAGTAATCATTATGTATTTACATATTTATATACTTTATATAGTTTACCCTGATGTAACTGCAGAGATGTCATCTTGTAAACACTGAGACAAGATTAAGGTACCTAAACACACACAGACAGCCTGTGAAGCCTAAGGACTATGTCTCAGGGTGGGACTGCTCTATTGCTTTCCTCTAGTCATCTGCTCTGTCCTAACGTCAGTGCATCCCTCTCTTCATTGAAACTACAGGCTGGCTGAGAGCAGTACACACAGACGCACAGATCCAACACGACACACGGACTGTTCAGCTCCATCATCACGTCACAAGAAAAAGAAAAAGAAAGAAACAAAAGTGCAAACCTCTCCTCTGATGTCTCCCAGCAAAGAAATGAAAGTAAGATGAAAATAAAAGAATATAGTATTGCTGCCTCTACGCTCCCAAACTTATTAGTTAGTCCAATCATCATCATCATCATCATCACTATATCACTATAACCTTTCCTTATTTGTGTCTGTGCTGGTTATTTATATATATATATATATAATTAAATATATATATATATATATATATATATATATATATATATATATATACTGTAGGTGTGTGTGTGTGTGTGTGTCTAAGTATGTGTGTACAAGTGTGTATGTTTGTAATCCCATTTCATGGGCCTATATACCTCCACTGTCCAACCTCTCCAAAAAAAAATGAGAGTGTGGCCAGAACTGTAAGTGGCAGCCATGTTGGCCTGTGCATAAAACATGGAGCTAGAGCCACAAGTCGATTAGCTTAGCTTAGCATAAAGACAAGAGGCAGGGGGAGACAGCTAGCCTGACTCACTCCAAAGCTCAGAAATATGGCTATATTATTATTATTATTATTATTATTATTATTATTATTATTATTATTATTATTATATCATAGAGGCCCCTCAGTGTGAAATCAAATATCATCCACTTCATTACTAGGAGATTTCTGCAAAGCCTGTATGAGCTGTTATCTTACAGTTGATGTGTTACTAATATTTAGACAGGGCATCAGCATGATGCCATCAGTGTAATCTGGCCAAACTTTCTATCCCTACTTCTGGTTCATAATTCTGAGATTAAAATAAGCAGCCAGCTCCAGCTGAATGTATGTGGTAATGTGTTTTGCATGTCTTCCTTGCAGGCATGTCTTTTGCTGGTGGGCATGCTTGTGTGTGGTTTTATGCTGTTGTGCATATGTGAAAAAAATGCTTATGTTGGTTTTCTATGTGACACAGCAGGTACACAGCATGTATGCATGGTTGTGTAAATGTGTGAGTGTGTGTGTTTTAGCTACACTGCCAGGTCATCAGGGCGAGCTCGGACGCCGCTGCTCTTGCTGGCCCGATTTGGCTTCCGGATGTCTGTCGCCGCAGCAGCAGGAGGCTGATGCATCTCTGCCCTGGTAACCACGGTGAAGTCGTCATGTGGGACCATACAAGGTGCTGTGGCGACAGTGTTTTCCTCATCCACCGCCGCCTCCTCCGGTGTGCGGGGGTAAAGAGGGGTATGCCGAGGAAGTGTAGGAAACGTGGAGTGTTGCTCCCCTTGTGGGAGTGGTGGGGTTTTCTCCTCCTGAGGAGAGGAGGAGGTGGAGGGGGGAGGAGAGGGAAGAGGAGGAGGGTAGGAGGAGGAGGAGTTTCTCCCATCCAGATTGTGGAGCTCCAGCGCCATGTTGCTCCAGTTTTGCTCCATTGCCGTCAGCTGCCCGTGGCTCCCGACACTCACTTTCTCACCGCTGCCATAAAAAGAAGGGGGCAGGGCCTCCAACAGGAAGTCATCTGGTTGCAACGCTGTGCCGTCCATCTTGAGTCTGACGGGCACAGAGGCGGTGTTAGGGTTTAAAGAGATCACTGCAGGGGAGGCCTCAGTTGGAGTGTAGACTCCTCCTGCTGCTGCTCCAACCCCCACCACTTTCACGCTGGCATACACTGGCAAACAGTTGAACACTGACGGAGAGGTCTGCTCGGGAATCGTCTCTGCGTCTCCGGGCTCATCTGCGCCCAGCTGCAGCGACTCACTGTCGGGTACAAACTCATTGGTGACCCCCTGCTTGACTTTCTTCCAGCCCAGGTGGTAGATCTCCAGCAGGTTGAGGACCAGAGAGACACAGGCAACCACCAGCATGAAGATGATGAAGATTGTCTTTTCAGTGGGCCTGCGACAACAGACGAACAAAAACTGATTTAATTCACAGATGAAAACAAAGCCAGCCTGTCAAACTTTGGATTTCGCCACATGTTGAAGCAGCATACATGGGGCTGTAGTAAGCCGGCATTCCGATCAAAAACAGCCCTGATTTAAAACAGCACAGGGGCTGTGTTGGTGGGTGCATGTTTTTAAGGTACTAGTGAGGCAATGCAATACAATCAAGTCAAAGTCCAGTTGGAGGTGCAAATTAATGTGTTTAAAGGCTTATAGCGCGCCAAAACACTGCACAATGGTTTATGCTATTATGACGACGGCTACTACTTTAACTTTCGTTGCAACGTTCGCGAGGGAAACAGTGGAAATACAGCGTTCATGTTACAAAGTAATCCACCAGGACTGTGAGCTTGCATACTGCAGCATTATGCCGGATGATGTTGTGACAAAAGTTGAGCCAGATTAAACTTTTCTGCATTTTTTTTGTGGGAGCCCTCTGCATTGTCACTCTGGCCTCATTCAAATAAATGACGTGCTGCTTTTCTTTACACAGAGCTAAAGATTTGTAAGGGCGAAGTCTTTGTTTAGCCTTTCCAAAATCAAAAACACAAGACCAAAAGTGTAAGGAATAGATTAAGCAGTGTGTCTGCTCTAACATAAGCTGCAAATGTTAGCATGTCCGGATAACTAGCTTGCTACCTACATTAGCCTAGTAACAAAGCGTTACTTCCAAGTCCAGGGAGCACATCATTAATTAACTGCTTTAGTTTTTGGGGTTACATTTAAAAAAGCACCGTTCACAACTAACTCATCCACTGTGTGACAACCTGTCCTGGATGCTGCTGTATCACAGTTTAGGGTAACAGCAGCCAAATACAAACAAGGTTATGTTAGAGCGATACAGTCTGATCTTACATTTTTCCTCATCATTCTTATAATTAACTAATAATAATAAACTAGCACAGCGCTGCAATACAAGAACAATGCTGTTTCTTTATATCCATGTCACCTAGATCATAAACTGGTGAGGACTTTTTGCCCGGGATATGCAGCATTAGCACAATATCGTGTATGCAGCCATCAAGTGCAGTCAGCCGGAGACAAACTCATAGAGCTAATGTTAGCTTAATTAGCTAAATAGCTACAGCTGATGAAATCTATTAGCAACAGTCATTTTGACAAAATTGACATTTGTGGGCTAGCAATAAGAATCCTGCTTTTGTCTGCTGTGTGAAATCAAGGACCCATTTTTTCAAAAGTTTCAAAGAATTTCGAGTGGTAAATCTGCCACCATTATCACAACTGCCAATGTGTCGTGCGAGAACAGAAAGCTTGATAGGCATAGCAATAGTAATTAAGGGGGGCAGGGCTTAGCGAATGGTCAATTGAAGCAAATGTATAGAGTAATATGAAAGAGTTTCAGTGCAGAGTGGGAAAGTTGGTTTTGCATAGCAAATGAACAAACACAAACGAATAAGAAAAAATAAAAACACAGAAATACATAAACTAAATCCTCTCTAAAATCTCTAACCTGGAGATGAAGCAGTCCACAGTATTGGGGCAGGGCCAGCGGCCACATTTATAGAGCGGCCTCAGGTGGAAGCCATAGAGGAAGTACTGTCCCAGGATGAAGCCCACCTCAAACAGAGTCTTAAAGATGATGTTGAAGATGTAGGTCCTCAATAACGCCCCTCGGATACGGATCTTCCCGTGCTCATCACGAATTGGCGGCTTCTCCTTCTTCCCACCACCTCCTCCTCCTCCATCGCCGACTCCGTTGTGATAGAGAGGGTCATGGTCCTCCTGGTGCCGTCCGGCCTTTCTGAGCTCCTCCTCCCTTTCCCTCCTCTTCTCCTCCATGCGGATAATGTGCAGCACATGGCCCAGGTAGATGAGGGTGGGCGTGGAGACAAAGATGATCTGCAGCACCCAGAAGCGGATGTGGGAGATGGGAAAGGCCTCGTCGTAGCAGACGTTCTCGCAACCGGGCTGCTGCGTGTTACAAGTAAAGTCAGACTGCTCGTCACCCCAGACCTCCTCAGCTGCTGCGCCCAGCACCAAGATGCGGAAGATGAAGAGGACGGTCAGCCAAACCTGGGGAGGAAGGATGGAAGGATTAAAAAAAGTCAGTCAGCCCAGATGGAGAAGGTCACATATCTTACTTCAGCTGGACTTAATGTGGCCGTTGTATTAGATTTTGGTGCAAAAGATTGAACTGAGCCACGCAACCCTGTTACCAGACAAGAACTCCCAGAGAGTTCAATGACGTTTTTAAAATTCTTGCTTTCCACAATATCTGCGCATGGCAACTATGGCATGGTTAAAGTTAAAGAAGGATTGTGGTTATGGCAAATAAACTATAGTTACGGTATGGTTAGGGTTAGGCAACTAAAACACTAGATGAAGGTTAGGGAAAGATCACGATTGTGGTTCATAAAAAAGATTGACTCACTCACACGTTGGCATTGGATGTAAATTGTGATTGGTGGAATCGTACAATATGGACATAATTCCTGGGATACTGCGCTGAAGCCATAAGGTGAAGCTCTTAAGTTATTGGATGATCTTTGTTTGCATAGAAACATAGAAACACCAGAAATAAGGTGTCTCCCTTTCAGTAAAGTGACAAATAGGAAAAAGTCTCAGCTGCTTTGCTTGCCCTGTTACAATGAGAAAGACAGAGCAGTGTGGTCAATCTGAATCATCTGTTTCAAATACTGTGAAAGCAGATATCTGAAGATTACCAAGAAATTGGTTAAATATTCTAAATGGTTGCCGTTTAGGGATCATGATCATGATCAAGGATCATGTGAGAAGAAGGGGGTAAAGTTAATGTTCATTAAAATAATCAAGAGTCAGTCAGTCACCTTTCCAATCACAGTGGAGTGTTCTTGAGCATTCTCCAGCAGCCGCCCTAGAAAGCTCCAGTCACCCATGCTTCACTCGATTTTCTAGCCTGGAGAGAGAAACAAGAGCCTGTGGTGAACAACACAGGAAGCCCCAGCGAGGAGTTGCAAAATGAGAGGAGAAGCAGACGACAGAGAGAGGAGCAGAAGTACTGTCTGGAGAAAGAAACACCAGAGATGAACAGATTCTGAAGTATAGGGAATTAAGACGTAAATGATAAGGTTGGTGTTCTGCTACATTTTTCTTATGAAAAGACCAAAACCAAGTTTGTCTCTCAATATTTTTCTACTTCTCTACTCTGGCACTCAAGCCCCAAGCCCACTGGTTCCTACTGAAGAGTCATCAATTTCAAATGGGTCCCATAAATAGTTTTGTTAAAAAAGGCTCAGTAATTTTTTTAAAAACAGCTGGGCACTGTAGTTTTTATCAAACATCTCTCAAACAGGATGTAATAGTGCATTTGTTTCAGTGGTGGACTAATACACATTTGGTGCTGGGAGTAATTATGGCACCAGAATGGGACTGACTTGAAATAAACTACAGTGCCATGTTCATTGTAATAAAGGAACACATCACCCAGTGCAACGGTGTGGCTCATTAATTGATGATAGGTCCCTATTTACCTAAAAGCTACAATACTTACTGCTCTGCACTGAAAACCCTTTCAGTAATAGAGCAGACCAGGATCTGGATGTCAGAGGAGACAGCAAAAAGTGTCCTAATAATGAAAAGGGATAGCAGACTTACTAAAATATTGTTGTATTGTCAGTGATAAATCCATCGACCAGAGATCAGAAGAAAAACAGTATCTGGAAAGGAGAGACAAAATGCTCTTGTCAACTTCATAGGTCATTGTCAAACAGAAATCGCACAGAATTCTCATTTCTCATAATCGGATCAAATAAACCAGAGGCAATCAAAGTTTGAGAACTGTGTGGAGTCAATTTACCGTACAACACATCAAATTAAACCAGAATCATGTTTAGTGAATCTAGGCCTACTACAATGAAGACTCTGCACCAATCCAATGTTCACTCTCCTGAGGGAAATATCTGGCTCTAAAGCAGCTAAATCCTGTTCTACGTTCACCAGTTAGTCACTAACTGTGTCTGTCTGCTGTGTGGTGCTGGACAGGTTGTGTACAGTGGGGTTTTAGAGCTTTTTGGCTGAAAACAGCTGTCTACTGCATCTGGAGTTGTGGGCAGTAAAACCAAAACAATTAGCTGAACGATGCTAAAAATTTCAAAAGGCTTTTAGGTTGGTGGATGATTATTTTGGGGGGGTACTTTGGCATGTTATGTATATTGACTAGAATGCAAGGCTTGGAAAGAGCAAACTTAGCAACTATCCCAATAATCTTTATACAATCAGCTGGGCGATGAGTGGAAGGTGAAGCCAGAAGTGCAGGAGCTGGAGGGCTTCACGTGCGTGATGCACAGCCAAGCACGTGAGACATCAGTCAACCTGGTTAGGAGCAAGATGCTCAAGAAGATTGTGGGAGAAGACGAGACCCTCAGCAGCAAGTCGAGAGTCGATTTTGCTCGCCTGCCCCCCGGCCAAGACTCACTCATCCCCCACATCCAGCAGGTGAACTATAGAGTGGCCTGTTACAAGCGGGCAGCTGAGCCGATCTTCTGGATGCCGAAACCATATGACGAGGGTCAGGGGTGGGAGAAGAAAGAGGCAGGGATTTTGGAGTCTGTTTGGTCTTGTGGACCAATTCTGCCCCCGTCTCTCACTGGCCTGTTGGCTGCTGGTGTCGTCAGTGATGATGATGATGATGATCAGGGGGAAGAGGATGAGGTGGAGATTGATGATGAGATGGACAATGATGATGATCAGTGAAACAGGGTTTTGATGATTTTTGCTTTCCATTAGCTAGTATTATTAGATTGCCATCTATGTCAGTTAGAGTGACCACCATCCATTTAATAACCTTGCAATTGATATAAGACAATAAACTAGTTGCATTTGGCTATTGCAGGAAACTACTGTGAAACAAAATAGCTAAAGTTAGATTGTTATGAGCTTAAAATTGGTTATATGCCTGTTTTTCACCAATAAGGAGTGGTTGTACCAGGTCAATGACCTTTCCATTTGATTTCTGGTGCCAAAATGATATAAAGTGGGTTCATTTGTCTTTGTATGTTGTCTGGTTCAGGAGTTATGAAAATCAGCTTGAATCGGCTGTCAAACGAACCCCATGGGCTATTAGTTGACCTTGGCAAAATGAAAAATTCTTGCCTAGACACCATTAGGGTCCAAAAAAAACAGGTTACAAAAACATGCCATGCGGGTACATGGGAACCTCTTTCTCCTGCTAGACTAAAAAGCTCCGTAGAGCTGAGGGGAGCTGCAGAGTCGGGTGATAATTCTCTGTGGGATCAACACTATGAGCGACACTTTTCACAAAAACATAGTCATTTGATCTATTGTTAATATAAGAATATGGATTATAGCAGCTTTTTAAAAAGTCAGATATATTGGCCGATATACATTTTTGTCATAAATGCGTGACATAAGCGTTTTGCCTTAAATTGATGCCTTGTTTGATGCTACGATATCTAGTGAGCCAGACATTTTGGAGTTGAAAAATGAACTTGTCAGTGCTCTCTGGTGGACAACCTAAGTATTGGAGACATTGTTTCTAAACAAACTTTGGCAGTTGTTATTGGCCGACATACGCACCGATACCGACATATGTGCAATAATCCATATGTGCCGATATATTGCCCCAGCCAATTTATCGGTGTACCTCCAGTCCTTACAATTATAATTAAAAGAAATCAGTAGATGGTTTATAGTTTTCAGTTCTGTTTTAGAACTGGCAAAACATAACTATAAAGACAGAATAATCAGATGTATCTATTCACGTATCTGTATGTCGATGTATGTGTTTATGCATGTAAGGAAAAATCGGTATGTGCACGCCTCTTTATTACTTTATCCACATGTACATTATGTGTGTGTGTGCGTGTGTGTGTGTGTGTGTGCGCGCTGCAGAGCTGGCTGACTAGTGGACAATAGCTGGCCATCTGTGGGAAGTGAATGAGTGGATAACAGGGTGTCCCAGTTGAATGCTGGACTCATCACATCCCAGGAATGCTGAGGAGGGCAAATGTTTGACTGGGATCGACTGATATGTACACACATGCATACACATACACACACACACACACACACACACTCAAAGTTATAGATGCTGTATATCTGACCCACCAATGTGAAGCCATTGACAACTTATTTTACTTCTAATATGTAAGGTAAACCCAGTACTTCTATCTGATTTACCCTCACAAGAAGTAAATCAGCAGTCCGAAAAAGCACTGAAAGTCCATTAAGGAAATATCATAGTCATAATGAAGTTGTGTTTTGTTACACTGCCCCTTTAATACAATAAAAGTTTCTAGATCCACCTTCATAAATTATATCATACATCTCTACTAAACTGAAGTTCACACGCATTCAGTGACTTTTCCAAACCCCACAGTTGAATAATATTTTCAGCAAATAAAAGAATGGACTAATTACTGTAACTGTCTACTGATACACCAATCTAACAGTGGCATGTGTACATGTACATGATGTGTTGACGTGATGAAATACCATCTGTCACGACAGACAATAGAGAAGCTGCCAGATAGACATTGTGCTGGCTGACGTGTGCTTTTGATGGATCAGAGGTCTTTGTGCTAAAACAGCCCAAACAGTTAACTCTTAGCCTGCCTTTTGCGCCATGAAAACCTTTTTAGGATATGCAGACAGTGGCAATGTTCACATGAAAGACAATTTGTTTGTTACCCAGTTAATCAAGTAGCCTTATTTTGGTTAGATGCACATACGTACACATTATAAGTCCGTTAGATTAACCTAGGTAAGCTTACGGTCAATAAATTACTCCAAGCATGTAGACACGACCAATGTTGATTGTTAAGAAATACATACAATTTTGATAACGATGCATAAAGATGTATAAGGGTGCATAAAGTGGCACAAAGGTACAAAAAGCTCTGTAATAGTGCCTTAAATGTGCAAAGGTTTGCAAATGTAATGTACCTAACAGTGAATAAATGTTTCACAAAAAGGTGCATGAAGGTGTCTGAGGATGTATAAAGGTGGATAAAGGTGTGCAATACCACAAATAGAAATAAAGACACTAAACGTGTGTAAAAGCACATAACAGGGTGAAAAAGGGCGTTAACAGTTCTATAAATATAGACAAAGACGTGGGCCCAAAGAAAGCAACATCCACTAATGAAACATCCCGGGATGGGAATATGGAAATGATCAATTTAACAACAGGATGGTTAAGAGCAGCAACTTCAATGTGTTATTATGATGACCATTTTCTGTTCATTTGGTTGCCCCGATCAGCTCGGTGACACTGTTACCTTTCACTTCATTCTCTACAGCAACCCAGACATTAGTATTCCAACAAATAGAAACCATGTAGGACGTTGTGCCCTGCAGAGTTAGTATAAGAGGTCTGATGTATGATGTAGGTCTATAGTATTTCACGCACTGTATTTTCCATTTGACTACCGATATTTCTTAACTGGTGATGACAGACCTCACAATGATGCATAAATTATGGCTCATCTCCAAACTCTGAGGTCCAGTCTGGTCCAGGTCTGTCATCTGCCCTCTTTGTATAGCTATTGAGCTAGCAATATAGAGAATGAACAATGAAATACAAGGTACCTGAATAAACAAGGATATTTTCACACACACAAAAAGATTTATAATAATAACGTAAGTACAATGGCCCTATCAGTTTGCAAAAAGTTTGAACACTGTTCGGTCTGCCAAAACAGCATTAGTCAACCACTAGGAACACTGGTTTTGGGTACATTCAAAATACAGTATTATATTAAAAATAGTAAGAACTGTGATAAATGCAGAACTTTGCTTGTTTAGCTTGTTTGAATAAATACAAAAATGACAAAAAAGTTGCTCTTATACACTTCAGAGCCACTTTTTTAAGAGAATAGGGTGGCTGGCAATGGGGAGACAAACTATTGAGGCCAACTATGTAAAACATACTTATTTACTGCCCAGGACTCAGTTTAATGTGTTTTTAATTATAATAGTAATTGTGATATCAAAAAACACACTGCATTAATTTCAAAGATTCTATGTTCATCTTTTATCAAAAAAAAAACTATCCTATTTTCAATTCATGAAATATTAGTGGCTTCCAGGCTGCCGTCTTTCCCACAGGGAAGTGAACGCAGCATGAGAGGTGCTGATAATCCAGCAGGTGGAAAGATGATAATCCCTCCTCTTCCCTCCCACTTCAGCCAACACCATCACTCCAGCATCCACCTGCTTACCGCTCTCCTCTGAAACACGTCTCCCTCCCGGCAGCGCGCTTCTTCTCTCACTTCTTTCCTTCTTCTTCTTTCTTTAAACTCCCACGGGTGGGCTCGAGGCGACCAAACGAGGAGTAGGTGAGATTAGTGGGAGAGGAGGGGGAGGGAGAGAGACACAGAGAGAGAATTACAGAGAGAGAGAGAGAGAGAGAGAGAGAGTAAAAAAAGACGAGAGGCTAGTCTAGTCTAAAAAAGGGCGCGTGTGGAACCTGTCCCGCGAAGGCGAAGCGCAGCGGCTGCGTCCCGCGTGGCCAAGGCCATCCGCCACTGTCACACATTGGTGTCCCCGTGCATGGGACGCACGAGGGGGGTGGTGGTGGGGGGAGGTACGTGCTTGTATACGCGCGCGCGCGCGTGTGAATGTGTAGGGCAGGGGGCAGAGGCCATTCCATCACATCACTGACAAGCCACATTTTATACCGTTGAAAACGATTTAAAGCAAGAAAAAAAGAAAATGATTTTTGCTGAGAAGACCTGTTATTTATTTTAAACATTATAATGATTATTATTACTGCTATAGTTGTAGGCTAGTAGTGGCAATAATGTTAGTAGACTAGTTGTTGTTCTATGTAGTTACTGAAGTCACGAAAGTAGAAGTAGTATTGGTATTAGAAATAGCTCATATTTAGCAGTAGCCTAGCCTAGTATCTCATGAGTCCTGGAAATATGCAAGATATGCCAAAATGAGGAAAAATGAATGAAAAACATGGCATTAAATAAAATACAAATGAAATTTCTCCATAGCATTAAAGTTAGCATGTCTCGCATACTTTTATTTCTGAATAAGTAGGCTAATTTAAAGACCACAAACTATTTAAAGGAACTTTTAAAGAATTTTGTTGGTTTATAGCTCCAAATAACTATGATTTATAAAAGATGATTGCTTAGTACCAGTGATTAAACAACTATTTCACCATGGTTGCTTGTTATAGGATGACATCATCTCTTCACCAAACATTTCTGTTGTAACTGTTTAGTGTCAGTGAATGGCCCCCAGAGGGGAGGGAGGACCCATGGACCTGCCAAAGTTGTTGCAGTCACAGCTGGTCACCAGCAGAGGTCAACAGAGGTTAATACAGTAGATCACTTGCATCTGTTGTAAATTAAAATGCATTTGTTATCCTGCTCGCTCCAGTTCTTTCCTTTTTCTTTTGTCAAAACAGTTTAACAGTTGTTGTTTTTTTTTTTTAAATATAACATCAGCAATGGGAATCCTTCAGCGAAAAAGGCAAAAGAAACAATACTGTGAGAAAGAACAAAAGCTCCCACATGGAAATCAATGTCACCAATGCTTCAACCTCATCCTTTAGCTTATACACATTTATAAAAGAAATATACATGCCCCATTTGAAGGAAAAAAAAAATGTGTCAACACAGTCAACTCATCCGCTGACTGTGGCGCGTGCAGACATGACCCAAAAATGTATTGTAATGTATGATGTAGTCTCCGCAACGGATAAACCATATAGTTGTTAAGTCATCAAAGTCTGCATAGTATGAATCCTCTAATGTAGTTTAACAGTTTGTTTATTGAACTGTATTTTATATCATGTCGAGATAGACATTCTACATGCCGGAGCTTGTTGTTTATTCACAGTTTAATCCATTTTTACTTTTTGTAGATTTCAGTAATGTGCAGTCTACTGTCAGGGTTATAAAATACTTTAAAAACTTCATTCATGCCTCACTGCCAAAGTACAAAGTTGGACATTTTACACATTCTTTTCATTTAGTTTATCAAAAATGTGCATCTGTTGGAATTTAAGTTCATTTTTAAAGTCTTAAATAGGTTAAATATGAGTTGTGAATACAATCACATGGTTAAGCTTTTCCATGTGATGCAAGTGTATGTTTGAGATTGAACCACCTATTTATTTTATATGCAACAAAATAATCCCTGAGTTAGTCACTTTAGTTTTCCCAGACTGCGTTATTAGTATCATATAATTATTAACTGAAACATCAGACTAACACAAAATTACAATAAGATAAAACTTTATTTGTGGATATAAAGTAAGAAATGGTGAGTGCATTTAGATTCAATGAATCCATGAAAAAGACAAACAACTTTTCGGTGTGTGTGTGTATAGTAATGTGTGTGTAGCTGCTAGTGAGCCCTCACATTTCTTTCCTCATGTTGTTTTCTTGTTGCCCAATAGATGGCATGATGGCTCGAGATTCTACTCAGCATTGTTATACACTTTCTGTCTTGGCCTATTTTTGCTGTTACATTAAAATATACAAAAGTTATAATCACAAACTAAGTACTGACACACAATCTCAAATAATATCATGTAAAAATACAGTTTTGAGTTGCTGACACTGATTCCATCCTCTCCGCCCCTTAAATGTTACATTTGAACACCTCGGGTATCATAGAAAATGTTCACTTTTTGAGTTGTATTTACACATGTTTGGGGTCATTCACATGTGTGCCACTTGTAATTATACAGCTTTAAAGTGTTTCAAGTCTTTCGTCTGCATGTATCATCCACCTTGTTGC
The DNA here is from genome assembly GCF_020085105.1 of Siniperca chuatsi. Classification (NCBI taxonomy): domain Eukaryota; kingdom Metazoa; phylum Chordata; class Actinopteri; order Centrarchiformes; family Sinipercidae; genus Siniperca; species Siniperca chuatsi. Next base: position 13,959,057 of record NC_058065.1, on the reverse strand, counting down.
TGCTTCCTCAGGTTGAGACATGTAACTTCTGGTTTGTCTTATTCTGCGTCCTCTCTCTGCTGGATTTGCTGCCTGTTTTCCTTTCCTTCTGTCCACAGTGAACCCTGAAAAAAGAAGAAGGTATACGTGGACTTGAGGACTTTCTGCATTTTGATAACCCAGATGACGGATTTTGACAGGCCCTGACATACTTATGTTGCAAGAGCTGATCAGAGACTCAAACACATATGGAATACACAACTAGTCATTTTAACATTGCTAAAAATGATCATTGACGGAATAACTAATAAATGAATCAGTTGATTAATCACCTGACTGTCTGAGTGATTAATACCTCTACCTAGTGACAGCCTTGGTGACAAGATATGCAAGTTCAGCCATGTTAAGGACCATGCAGATAGAAGAGGCAGTGGCCATGAACACGGTAAAGATGGTTTTCTCGGTGGGGCGTGAGATGAAACAGTCCACCAGGTTAGGACACGGCCACTGGTCACACTGCACCAGCCGTGGCATCTGGAAACCATCATATACCACGTACAGGGCATACCTGAAGAGAAGACACATACTGTATGGAGGCCACATGGTATGATTATGCCAAACCAGCAATAGACAGACAGAAAATCAGAATCGCAGATCTTACATGAAGCCTCCTTCAAACAACAGCCTGAACACCAGGCTGCAGGCGTACGTCCACCAGAGGGCACCAGCTATTGGGAGTCTCCGTCTCTTTAGAGTCTCCAACTCTTCCTCCTGGCCTTTGTTGCTGAGGAAACCAGCTCTACCAGAACTCTGTCGCACAGGATAACATGACATGACATGACAAGAAGACTAGATAAAACAAGACAGAACCAGAAAAGACATTACAAGACATGACAAGACAACTCATGACACAAAGAAACCACCTGTGACATGATAAGACCAGACATGACAAGATAAAACAACACAAATCATGACCAGAAACGACATGAGGTATGAAGACATAAAGCGAGGCGTGACATGACCAAATATGACACGACATGACATGATAAAAGAGAAGAAATAAGACATGACAAGATAAAGACATCCCATGACATGACCAAAAAAAAAAAAAAAGACAGGACCAGAGAAGACATGACAAGACAAAACATGACATGTCATGTGATGAGACAGACAACAAAAGACAAGACATGACAAAACAAAACAAGATAAGACACGACCAGAAAAGACAAGACAAGATATAGGATGGCATTACATCACATGACATAACATTATATGAAACAGGAGGTTTCTCTCCCACCTGGATGGCAGACAAATTCAACAGTACACACACCTGTAGGAGCCTCTTCTTATCGCTATGGTTCCGATAGGCCACGTACATAGTTACCAGGAGCGTTGGTGTGGAGACAAAGACAAGCTGAAGACACCAGAGACGGATGTGGGAGACAGGGAAGAACTGATCATAGCAGACATTTTCACAGCCAGGCTGAAAAAAAAAAACAGAGACAGACATACCGATCGTTGCAGCAATGAAAATATAACAGTTTAGCTGCTTTACATATTCCTGTAGAGAAACTGCACTGTATGTTGCCTGTTCCAGTGAGGTCAGAGGTCGCAGGTGAGCTACAGCGCAGTGCCTCTGGAGAATGGATGTATTATGTTGTGGAGCCACTAGGGATTCTCTTCAGGATACCTATGTCCCTCTCTTAACCTATACTGATGACATCTTTTCGATCTCATCCCCAGCCCTGCCAGTCCTGCAGTCTTTGTCAACAGTGACACGTGTAAAGTATTTATGGAGGTCAAGCACAGTAAAATATTCAGACTTGAGCTATTCAAACATTTAATATTAATGACAATGTTTTCTTCAGCCCTTCTCCAAACAAGTAAGTGTTACAATGTAGCTTCAGTAGCTACAGTAAATAATTGAATTGTACTAGTGTGAGTTTTATTGCTTGTGAATTCAGCTTTGTCAGCCTTGTTAAGAGGAATATTATGTAATTTCATCTTTCAGAAGTGACGGTCTCGCTTTAATACGTCAATTAGCAATTCATTTGTGTAAGGACTGTGTGTAAGAATTAATTAATGCTATCAAAAACCATTTAGTAATGACAGTAGTTTAAGATTTCTTTTATTATTATTCTAATTCATTCAGCATAGTGCTCCAAAATCTAATGGATCCACTTCTATATAGGAGGCAGTACCTGAGGTTACTATAACATACTGCTTTTGAGATGTTGTATTCACATACAGGTAAATGACATCTTGATGACATAACATCCCATATACTACATACCAAGGTGACAAGACGTGAAAATATATATATATATATATATATAATATTTACATAATGATATCAGTGGCTGGGTTCCCTACCTGTAGTGTATTACAGGTGAAGTCAGACTGCTCGTCTCCCCAGACGCTCTCAGCAGCAACAACCAGCACCATGACCCGGAAAACAAACAGCACCGAGAGCCAGACTTTACCCAGGCTGGTGGAGTGACGGTTTGCTCCGACTAACTGAGCGTACAGAGCTGGCCAAGACATCCTGGGGAAACAGTCAGGAACATGAGGATAAGAATAAAGATAAGGATTGCCAGGATATAAGCACCAGGTTTGGCTGGGGTTCTTTGAACTACACGTCTGACAGCAACACAGATGGAAATTCAGACGGAAGGCAGTGGCAAAAGATGAAAGCAGAGACAGGCAATGAAACAAAAGAGAAGTTTGAAAGAAGAAGAGGATGAAAAGGAATGAAAGTGAGAGGAGGAGGAGAGAAGGCCAAGCGCCAACATTCATGTGAACTGATGAACCTTTCTGCCCACTGTGGACTGTACTGAACTAAGCCCACTCAACTAAAAACACACTGAACACACTGTACAAACCCACACTACTACAGTCTTCACTGAGCCTCACCATTCATATTCAACAACTGATTGATTTCTTGATTCACTGATTATTTAAAACATGTATTGTACTGATATATCTATGATATGCGTGATATATTCATTAAGAGCAATTGCTTTCGGTTGTAAAATGCTTCCTAAAAAAAAAGTAAAATAATTTTGATGATAAAAAATGTGTTATTTTCTAAAATTCTTTTTCCAAAAGTGATTCAGTCTTTAGGCAATGCCAAGTACTTTTCTCACCTTGAGTCTGGAGAGTCAGGTTGTTTGCGGGAAAATATTCCACATGGTCCTTTCCAGCACAAAAACAAGCAGAACAATCAGTGCAAAACAATCAGTGCTGGCATAATTAAAATGAAATGAAATTGAATGGAATCTGGACCTAATATGCTGAACTAAACACAAACCTGCAGCTCCTGCTTCCTTTGCATGAAATAAAAGATGCACCGCCACTGTCAAATCAGCCAGAACAATATGAGATGACTTCCTGTGAGGACTTTCAAAATAAAACCTCCTAGAAGCTGTTGCAATATTTTTGAGCAAGAAGCCACATAAATATTACAGATGTAGACATGGAGATAATAATCAAGGACAGATGTGAGAAACTGTGAAGTGATTTTGATTTAATTTCAGCACAGTTACTGATAATAAACCACTATTACTATATATTGGGTTTGTCCTGTATGGATGTAAAAAATACACCTAAAATTGTTTTTTTGAGAGTTTTTTAGTAAAAATACTCGAACCTACAATTTCCATACTGCACATCTTTTATTAGACCTTCCCTGCCTCCTAAATGACGTTCACATTTGTGGTTCTGAGTGAAATAGCTCATCAATTACTGGACGGCTTGCCATGGAATTGGGTACATACATTCATGTCCCCCTCAGGCTGAATGCTTATAACTTTTGTGAAACCTTAACTTTTCCATCCATCATCAGGTCAAAAAATTAATTTGCCCAGTGCTTTGGTTTATGACCAAATACCTGCAGAACTAATGACATTCCCATCAGCCTCAGCCGTACTTTGTGTTTAGTGCTAATTAGTAAATGTAAGCATGCTAACATGCTAAACTAAGATTGTGACAATGGTAAACATACCTGTTAAACATCAGCAGTCTTTGTGAGGATGTTTGCATGCTGATGATGTAAGTATTCAGCTCAAAGCATTGCTGTGCCTAAGTACAACCACACAGAGCAGATAGCGTGCCTCTAGACTTTTAAAGTTTGTTTATACTTCAGTATGGGGAGCTGCGGACACGCACACGCTTCTATACATACTACAACTGGAGACATGTGGATGCAGACGCACTCCAGACATGCGCACTAAGAAAACAAGATGCCGACCTCACGACAGCAAGAAGAAGAGCTCCTCTGGACATGTCATGCACATGAGCAGATGATGAAATTTACATGAATCCACGTAGACACGCGGGTGCAGCAAGCATGAATTGGGATTTCTTGATAGTCTCAAGCCCAAGCCAAGATAACCCTGATGACATCATCTGGGGGTTGTTTTTTTTACTTTGGAAAGCTCCTCCAGAGCCACAGGGGACATTACGCAACTGTTTCTGCAGGCTGAGTAGAACTCTTTGTAACAAGCAAACTGAATTTCATGTGTAAAACCAGCAGAATGCTCCTTTAAATATGCCATGGTACCACCATTGATTTGACAGCAAGGATGTTCACAAATGTTACACAAACCAACTTCAAATATAAAATGGTCACCATCTATTGTTCTTACAGGGTGCCCATGCAGCATGGAAGTCAAAGGGTTGAAAGAACAAAGTTGCATTGTAGTGCAAAGGTGTGTGTGTGTGTGATCCCTTTGTGACTGTAATAGGACACAGGTAGAGATTCAAAGTGACTTTTCTGAGCCAAGCCATCACTTGGCAGCAGTCAGCCTGCAGGACAGTGCTGCTCTGTGTGCTGCTAACGACTGTAACCGCTTTTCCCCACTGTTTGTTGAAGTGTGGGAGCAAAAGCAACTTCCTCAGCTTACACTGTGGACGCTCACAAAACTGCAATGAAAGCTTTTGAAGGAGCAGTAATGTATTCTGCATATTCTGCTTGAGCTATGATAGGGTAGGTATATAGTGTAAGTTGGGATGTAAAAATGTGTAGACATCGGTGCACCAGTATATTGAAGGAACAATGAAGCAAGAGTTGTTGGTGGTGAATTGCAGGCACTGTGTCACATCACTGCATATAACATGACCTGCAAAATGAGCTGCAATGATCTCGAGGGGCAGGAAAACAACCTGGGTTGAGAGAGAGGGCGTCAGTGATTCTAATGGAGTCATTAGGGGTATAACGGCGACACTTATTTTCCTGATGCATATCAATGAATGGATATCTGTGTCAGGACCAGACTCAAAGACCCACTGTTTGATCTTTCAGTCAGGACAGGGCTAAAAAAAAAAAAAAACACAGAGAGAAAGGCTGGAGGATTGTTTCATGCAGGTCCGTGCCATCCATTCTGATGAGTGGGGGTCACACAAAGTGAATGAGTAGGGAGAAAGAGAGAGAGGTAAAATAGAGTTGATTGTTAGAGTAGCTCCTGATCAGCCAGCCAGCAGGAGAACAGAGGGGGCCAGTGTCAGTATGTACACACACACACACTGTACGAAACACACACTGCACAACACTCACATGTATGTTACCCAGAAAAGCACACACACGCACTGTAATGAGTGAGGGGGAGAGCAGCATGTGACTGAAGGTCTCACTTCCGTAGGTGGACTTGGCTGACTGATCCTGGATCAGCCACTCTACTGTATGAAAGTCTGTACAAGCACTGCGAGACATCCTGATGATTTCTGGAACTTGCACATTTTTGTTTTCTCTTCAGTAACATTGAACAGGTTCTCTGCTAGATTCAGATTTCCTTTGCTGCCTTATGGTAACTTCTCACTGCTGTGATGTTTCTGCACTGCACTTTGCAGAGATGGGATGAAGCTGTGATACTACATCATATTAACAGGGCAGACCATTTAAAAAGTCCTGGACATCAGGACATTATACAATAAAATCTAAAATTTAAAGCAAACTATGTTGCTCTTCAGTAGCTTTTTTTATGCAAACAAAAATAAATATCTTGCATAAAGCAAAAACGTCATTATGACAAAACAACACGAGTTCTTGCCCTTGTTGGCTACAGTCAAATCAGTCAAATAAAGAATAAGACTGGGGGGGTCTTGTATGTTTAATCATTAGACCTGTAATTAATAGATGTGCAACCTTGAGAACGATCTATGAACAAAGTAAGAAGGAGTGGATTGTTTTATCTTTATGTTCAACGTATTTCTCTGTATACATCCATCCTCCGAAACAGTAGAGAGCGATAAAGTTGTCGCTGGTTGCTAAACGCCGCGTAGTCCGCTAAAACGACGCCGGAAACGGAAACGGCCTCATTATTCGTTGCTGCAGCTACGATAAAATATTCAAGCAAGGTGGTAGAAGTCACTACATAAGTGCATTCATATATCGGTGAAAAATAACAATGGCCCTTGAATCGCGGATCACACAGGAAGAAATCAAGAAGGAACCAGAGAAGCCAATTGACCGAGAAAAGGTAGAGAGCGGGATTCTATTTCAGAGCCTGGGTTAGCTTGTTTACCTTAGGAGCGTAAGCTAACCGGGTCCTGCTAGTGCTAGCTCTAATGGTAACAGTTCGGAGACTGGTGGATTTATGTTCAGAACAAACTCCAAAACATTATAAGATAGGTAGAACATAAGTAGATCAGCGTTCCTGCTTTATTTCTAAGCTACGTGGTGCCCTGCATTTCTATTTTGAGTAAATAAATGGAAATTGAATAGTAGCCTTTGCAGCGTGCTAGTGCTAGCTAGCTTAATCATAAATGTCTAATCCTCATCAACCAACGGATACAGACATTTTGTAGTTTACATTGCTTAACTTGAGACTTTGATAACGACACTTGACTTAACATTTCCCAAGGGAATTGGGGAAATTTAAATGAAACTGATTGGATAGACCCACAAAGCTAGCAAAATGTAACTTTCAGGTCTTTTACGAATCTCTAGCGTGTTCGGATAAGTTCGGCGTGTAAAAATTGGATATATTTGCAACTTACCCTAGACAGCTTAGTTGTCCTGATGGGCTCATCGCCTTGCGTTTGTGTTTTGCACCCAAAATACAGTAAAATTGCAGTAGTATATTGGTGACTTTCAGGAGACACATTGGTAGGATTTGAGAAGACTCAGGCCACTTTCTACAGGTGTTTCTAAAAATCTTTTCATCTCCATTCATTTGGGGTGGACAAAGTATTAACAAAGCGAGTTCATTAAGTTTGATAACTATGTATGTATTATGTGTATGCATACAGATATGGTTTGCATTAGTAACTAGTCAAGTTTCAACACCTTTTTTTAAGGATGATAATAGTAGTTTTAATATACTGTAGTACAAAAAATGTCGAGCTGTAGTTACGCGGTCACTGTCACGCTAAACGCAATAGCATACCATATCTTCCGGGGCAAACTTTCAAAATAAAACTTGCAAAATACACAGATGTGATCCCTGTGTTGTATCAGTTTCCATGTCTGTGTGTAATGGGTTCATATCCAAGGATTCATGCTGATCATGTTAATATATTTATGTTGATAGTTATAGTGCCCTCAAATGAGATTATTTGAAGAAACCAATTTATTATGATTTATAAAAATTTTCTGTATTCAGATTCATTAGAATATGTGTCTATTGGCTTGCGCAGCCGGCCATTCTGCATACTTTATATGCTTTTGTTTGATGCTTGTTTTTGCTGCAGACCTGCCCCCTTCTGCTGAGAGTATTCACCACCAACAGTGGCAGACACCACAGAGTAGATGAATTTGCTCGTGGCAACGTTCCCTCCAGCGAACTGCAGATATACACATGGTGAGATCGCAAACGTTTCACTTTATTTCTTTGTCTTTACGTGTGTCAATCGAGCGTTTGCACTGAAGCAGGTGTCTGATTCTGTTTTTCAGGATGGATGCTACTCTGAAGGAGCTGACCAGCCTGGTGAAGGAAGTATATCCAGAGGCGAGGAAAAAGGGGACCCACTTCAGCTTTTCCATCGTCTACCCCGACCCTAGAGGGAAGGTGTACAGGTTGGTATCACGTTACAACAGCACTGGTTGGATTTATGGAGCAGGCCACTTACTATATGGTCTGGTGAAGTTGTGTGCACTGTATACTGAACCATGTGCTGTCCCCCTTTTCAGGTTGAAAGATATCGGAAACACTGTATCCGGCAGGAAGGGCACAGATGACTCCATGACGTTGCAGTCTCAGCGCTTCCAGATTGGAGACTATCTGGACATAGCTATCACGCCACCCAACAGAGCCCCGCCCCTCAGCACACGCATGAGGCCCTTCTGAACGTGCACACATGCCAACATGCATGCATTAACCAACACACATCAACCGTTGTTTGCTTTTTGTTTATTTTTTCCTTTGCATCATCTTGGATGGTTTTTGCCTCATTTTATAAAAATTGACAGGTAATAAAGTTGTGATTTTTTTTCCAAAGTTTGTGCCCTTTTTTGTCTAATATACTGTGAGATGGTATTGGGAAATTAATCTCAATCTGCATTTTTTTTTTTTTTCTCCGGTGCATTAAACAGCATTTGTATCATGGGGAACTACTAATGCAGTGAATGTAACTTTGGGAACCTTGTAAGTCGGGAGCTAGTTGAACTAAAGTATCTATGGTTGATTTCCAATACTGAAATTGGTTGAATGCTGGTCGAAACTGCAGGAATGTTATGGTATGAAATGTGGGTTTTTGAGTAAGCCAAAAAAAACACACCAGTATTTATGGAAGTGGGACAGGCAAGGTCTCTACAAAAATTGCTCTCGTGGCAATGCTTTACTAACACTGTCTTTTGGATAATTGATGTTTTGTACGCGTAGTGCTGGTGGTCAGATAATTTTATTTTGGTAGTTATAACAGGAAGTTGTAGCCCGTATGGCGGCGCATGCGTAATACCACATACTGACAGCCAGCAGAAAAAACAGCAAAGTTAGCCAACTGTTAGCTAAAGAAAGCAGTCATTAACACACAAAGCATACGTTGAAATGTTTCGAAGAAAACTGACAGCGATAGATTATCACAATCCCAATGGATTTGACTGCACAGGTAAGACAACACTCGCCATAGAGCTCTTGAATTTGGTTCGGTGAGTTTAACGTGGAGCTGGCTAACGTGTGCGCAGGTCCTGTCACTGGAGACGACGACATGCCAATCTCTAAAATAGCAGTTTCATGGTGTTTTTTTTTTTTTTTTGGCTGACAAACCTGTATGTGTGTTAAAACGCGAGATAAACCCTTTCACAGCATCTTCATGCACTTTTATTCGGCATAGGTAATTGTGTCCACAGTTTTATTCCGACAAATTGTCAATGTTATGCATTGTAACTCGAAAATGAGCAATTTAGCAAACACTATATAACTAACAATATGTAAAAGGGTTCATTACTGGGCTGTAACTATCAATTTACCACTGTCGATGCCCAGACGCAAATGTGAGAATTTTGAGAATGAACGCTATGAAGTTAACGTAGGCATAAAGCCCCTTATCTTATTCCTACAAAGAAGGCTGAGACACATTTATTCAGTTGCCTCTACTACACGACGCCAAATTAGCGTATGTAGCTGCTGAGAGGTTGACATTCGCCCATTGATCTGCAAACGTGCATCCGTGTCCTCTCTGCTCAGACGAGACACAGTTTAGGAACTGCATCGTGTGGCTGGAGGACCAGAAGATTCGACATTATAAGATCGAGGACAGAGGAAACTTGAGGAACATCCCTAGCTCAGACTGGCCCCAAGCCTACCAGAAGGTGAGCCCACCACCATTAAATGTCATTTTTATGACAACACAAGTCAGACGGTCTATGAAGTCTCGGTCCATTTCCAGACTTTGACTTTTTCTAGAAAATACCACCTTAAAGCTGACATGAATGGTATTTATGAATAGAAATTTGGTCTGCTACCAGAGAACTCATTGTTGTGGAACTGTCAGCACTTTCTTACATGCATGATAGGTTATGTGTCCTTTTCCTGTGTGCAGTACCTGCAGGACGTGAACTGTCCATTTGGAGTTCAGGAGAGGCAGGAGGCTTTAGACTGGTTACTGGGCCTGGCTGTACGATATGAATATGGAGACAATGGTAAGAAGGCAGTACGGCTGTTGTGATGAGTGTTTGAGATATCGGTGCAAAGTTTTAAAGGATAACGACAGCGACTGTTAAGCATAGTTTCCAGTGTGGCCTCTCTCCCTTCTTCAGAAGTGATCATGAGACTTCAGTCTGAGCTTGTGTCAACACTGACGATCTGTAGACCAACATGTAGTGCATACCCCTGAACTACTATGCTGTAATACTGATGTATACCAGTAGATGGAGACATTATAAAAGGAATAATGTTCTCTAAAGATGCCAGCTCACCAGCCTCCTATTGCTGCACAGTTATTTTTTTACAGAAATTAAGTTGGAAGCCCTTAAACAAATGAACTCAAAACATTTATATTCCTGTTTGGATCCTCACACGACACTAATATATTCTCTGTACAATACCACCGACTGGCACTGACTCCCATTTTAAGAACAATGTCAAGCCCTTGGCTATAATCTCCTTAAAAGTCACGTCATGCATCTCCAGTGTTACTTACACACTCTGCTGCTAGGTTAATGGATGTAAGTGTTTATCTTACGTGTGTGTGTTTTGCGTGCGTGTCTCCTCAGTGGACAAGTACAAGAACTGTGAGCCGCTGGCCGCCTCCAGCAACAGTGACAAAGCAGTGGACCCTCTCGTCAACCTTGACAGTAAGCAGAAAACACTTCTGCTCCTCTGCCCGTCCTTGCGCTTTGCTTTCTCTTATTCCTTCCTTTTTCTTTTTGATTTCTTTGTCTCTCTGTTCCACGTGATAAAATGAGATCACCATTTGTTTGCGTTTTGCAGGCGATTCTCCAGATTTCAAAGCAGGAGTGACAGCTCTGTCCAACATCCTCAAGATACAACGACACGATGACTACCTGGTTATGCTCAAGGTGGGAGTGTGCCCATGCGCTGTATATGTGTGTGTTCTCTTTGTCTTTACATTTCTGTTAAATGTATTCACATGATGCATTTAGATTTTGTGTCTCAGCTTCATGACCCAGGCTCTTAAGACTTTATATTCAGCTTATCAGTAGTTATCACTTATTTAATAGAAAATTGTCATATTAATCACTGTCTGTGTTTTCATGTACTCTTGCCAGGCCATTCGGATTCTGATCCAGGAGAGACTTTCTCCAGAAGCCATCACTAAAGCCAGCCAGAATAGAGAGGTATTGGAAACTGAAGATGTATTGTGTCAAGAATGGTATCTAGAGGTTCTTCTATTTACATTACAAGTACTTCAATTAAAACCTTTTAAAGGGGTGCTGCAGAGATGGTTTAAATGAGGAAAAGTCTTGGATCCTGTGGTTTTCAGCCTTGATTATTATTATTTTTTTCACTTCAGCCAGGATGATAAGGTCTCTTTGGTTGGACTGCAGTCCCAGTCGTGTGTATTTGTAACGCGTATGTTCCTGTGTTCCCCAGGGTGTTCCAGTAGCTTTAGACAAGCACATCTTGGGTTTCGACACTGGAGGTGAGTGCTGCTTTTTTTGATGTTAGAAGTTCAGGAGGGGCAAATTGATGTTGAAGGGTTTGTCTGGAATTTTTGACAGGAGGGGGTCCCCAGCCTTTTTGAATTGTGACCCCTTAAAATGAAGCAACATGTACTTGTGACCTCTCATCACAGTTTATGTTGTCATGGGATGTGAGCAGTGATTTTTTTTTTTTTTCCTACTCAGTATTTTATTTACAGGCACAGGCAGTCCTGTGATTAGAAATCTCCGAGTGCTATGGCGTGAACACATATGTATCCAGTAAAACTTAAAAGTAAAGTAAAAAAACATTTCTTCTCAGATGCGACTCTGAACGAAGCGGCCCAGATCCTGCGCCTGCTGCACATCGAGGACCTGAGGGAGCTCCAGACCAAGATCAACGAGGCCATCGTAGCCGTTCAAGCCATCATAGCCGACCCCAAGACAGACCACAGGCTGGGCAAGGTCGGCAGGTGAGAGTGAGGATGAAGAGGGACGCTGGAGGAAGGAAGGGAGGGACTGAACCACAGGAGTTTTAATTTGATTTTGAGAGGAAAAGCCTTCGTTTGAGGTGGACATAAAGGGTTTGTATTTTTTCCGTTGCTGCGTGAGATCAGACTGTTCGAATTGGGATTTTGGAGCGAAGTTGAGCAAATGCCAAGTTTTCAGATGCTGTCTTTCATTTTTGTATGGCAGCATGGTTAAGTTGATGCCAAAACATGTTGCAGTAATTGCTGAATAGTTAGTATAGAAATACTAATTTCCACTAACATGTTAAGTCATTCATCTCTTCAGAGACTGAGGTTGAACCTTCTGATCATCTCCTGCCACAATCTCTCCCTCAGTGAAGCTTCTGAAATATTCAAACTGACAGCTATATTTGTATCTTTAGTTTCCAGAAAAAACTTTTTTTTTGTAGATGGAAGAAAAGCTTATTTTGAAATGATTTACATTGACGCTGTGTGGGAAAATATATAAATACAGCTGAACAGTTTGGCTCCTGTGCTTCTTGTGTGGTGGATGTTTGGTGATAATTTTCCTCTGTTAAGCATCTTAACGGAGCATCAAAGTTTGGACATAAACACAAAAGCACACAATAATCTCCAAAAAGTCTGTCAAGTACCAAATCACATTTTATTGTTATAAATATCACATCTTATAAAAAGATAAAGATTTGAAAAGTAGTAGTAAAAAATATTTGGCAAAAAAAGAATAACGTCATTTCATCATGTGTGAAATACAGATTAGTAGTGCAGAGAAATATGGCCGGACTGTAGTCGCTGTGATCTGAGGTGGCACACAGGGCTGAGGGAAACACATTACAGTCATCTAACTACAAAAACATTGTCAGTCAATGATTTTCCACTTAGCATATTTTATGGAATTTGAAAAAATAAAAAATACAAGTTTTCCATTTCTAATCAGGTAATGAATAATCAGTGCTGATTATTCAAGGCTTTTAACTTCCACTTCAATTCTTGTAAATCACTTTGTCGTACAGACAGAGAGTGGTATCAATCTTCTCATCTAACTCTCAGCAAGAAATCAAATAACAAATTTCCCAAAACATTTAACTATTCCTTTTACCTGTTTGTATTTGTGTCCAGAATCCACTCTGAATGCTAAATAATTAAGACTGAATTTAAAAGCCACTGTGGTCTGCTCAGTTTCGCAACTGAATTTTGGTTTGAACAGTTTTGAAGCTCTTCATGTCATTCTTCTTTGGCTTTAAAGAACATAAAACCTACACTCACATACTTTTAAAAATCTGATTTCATTGTTCTGTAGCTTTAATTGATAGAAAAACAAAAACAACTCACGTACAAAAATACAATAGAAAAAAAAACTAAAAATGAGGTATAAAACAAATTTACAAAACATTTATTTTGGGATTATATCTTTAAGGTGAGATAACGGGGTTGGGGTCAGGGTGAGGGGAGGGGGTGTAGATTTGTTCTGACAGTTGATCTGGCAACAGGAAGCCATCTTGCTCCCTGCTGAGTGTCCTTTCTTCTGAGGGACCCTGGAGAGGGCACTTTTTAGGGTGATCCCGCCCTCTGATCAGGAATCGCCCCAGAACTTTAGCACCAAAGGACCCTGTGGCTGCCAGTCCGTCATCAGTGGCTCCCTGAGACACAGAAATCAGAAATTTAGAAGACAAAATGGCTTATTTTTTTATCACTTTGACACATACAAGTACAAACCTTTTTTTTTTTTAAGTTTATAGCTGCAGGTGGAAATGAAGAGTTAACGGTATGATTTTCTCTTCCTGTGTGTCTCCAAATGTGACAGAATGAAAGCTTAAGTGCTGCAGTGGCCTAATGACAGAACAAACAGACCCTCCATCGTGAACAAAGCCCTACACTTAACAACTTGTGGCAACTGAGAATTATCTCCGTAAAGAGTGTGTGTGTGTGTGTGTGTTCATGTATTCAACAATAACAGCTTTTAAGCCTCTTACAACCAGCTCCCAAACCCTTAACAAGTGTGTTTTAGAGCTGTCATCATAGTCAGAATTACACCACACACCGACGTCTTTGAAGCAAGCGGCTGTTATTTAGTCTGAGGCTTTAGAGAGTGTTAGAGGACGCGCAGACGTGACATTTACAGCAACACACACTAGTGGCAGCCATCATTCTGACCATTTTGAGAGTCAGACGCACAAACTGAATCATGTGCACAAACTCTTCTATCATGACCAGATTTTACACTCCGCACATGTGTGTAGCTTTGACGACATCTGCCAAGGTGCTACTTTAGGGATTATCCTGTGTTCAGAGGGTTACTTTGTACTGTAAAGGTGTTTAACACAAGGCTTTGAAAGGACTTGAAGCCATCTGCAGACATCAACACATCAAACATGACACACACAAGCACAAAATACAGGTAGAGGGTCCTACAGCTGTGTAATCATTGTTCTTTGGTCTCATGTACGCACACACACAGGTTACAAGTAGAGGGTCGCAGCCAGCTGTGTAATCATTGTTCTTGTGTCTATTTCAAGGGTGTACGTGAAGTCATCATACACACTCACAGGTATAGGTGTGGAGTAGAGGGTGTAAGCCAGTATGTGATGATTGTTTTCTGGGTGCAGGGTGATGAAACACTAACGTGGGTTTTTTCAGACGACAAAGGCTGCATTTACATCGGCCCGAAAAAATCTGTTTTTCAACCTTCTCATTGAAACCAGCAGATTCTGTTAACAATGCTTCTTCTTCTTTTTTTCTTTTTTTTTTAAGTCAGGCCCATTATACATCCAGTATAGTATACAGTATATAGTGGTAATTATTTACTTCATAGGAAAACTATTCATAATTGATAGCTAATTTGATTAATTTATTTTTCTATTAGACTTGAATGCAGCATTCTCCTCCACTACATCCCTGTGTAGGGTTGACTGTGTTTTCTGTCTCGGTGTAAATGCAGCCTTCAGGGTTAAGGTGACATCTGGTGGGAGTTGACTGATGTGATGATCTCATTGCACACAAACCAATGAGCTCACTGTCTGGTACACCTTGCAGTCAGTGTATGTGTGTGTGAGAGAGGGGGGGTTTGGTTGTTATGATATAGAGCCAGAATGACGTGTCTGAACAAAGTGTGTGTGTGTGTGTTTGTAAGAAACAGCAAGGCAAACACATTAAATCAATAATACATCAAACCATGTTTAGTGTTCATTAAGATTTGTGAAAGCACAACACATATCTCACCTGATAGACAGTGGCTGGTTGCTATGGCGATGCCGTACAGGTGAGAGCGCTGGTCAGGCAGGTATTCATCAGTGAACTGACTGCTGTCTTTGCTCACTGCGATCACTCCATCCCTACGAGGCAGCAGACAGAGAGACAGCAGGGCTTCATACTGATCGGATCATTGGTTAGCGATCAGTCACGAATAAAGACAACAGCGCTGTAAAATGCCAAATTGTAGTTTAAAAAACAAACAAACAAATAGACAGAAAGCTAAATAAAGATGGCTACCTCCTCCAGTCAGTGTAATAGAAGTGGTTCCTGTAGTAGACCATGCTGAATGGGTAGTTGAGGCTGGGGTGGATCACTCTTCGACCTGAGCCATCCGGGGATACACACTCTAAACGCTTTGTACCTGACATTCAGCGCAAAAGAAAAACATGGCTCATTATTATCTTAAGCATATGCAGCAGAATGGCCTCCGTCTGTGTATTTTTTATATATTACGTTATTGCATTAATTATTACTGATGCATTCACATGTAAATAGCATTTTACTTCTGTAGTTTGTTTAGGTGGAGCTAATTTAAACCTTTAAAGATCTGTTAGGTTGTTTATTTATCTATAACAATTCATCATATTCTATAAGCTCATATGTTTTGTGAAATATAAAGTAACTTAAAACAGAAATACTTAAGTAAACTACAAGTGTGTTTGGTCGTGTGTGTGTGTCCACAGCTAATCTCGCATACTACTGGACCCATCAGCCTAACATTTATTGTGCACATTTATGAGCTCTGGTGGTTGCGGTAATTGACAGTTTTTGAAAAACCTATTGTATTGACTGCTCTGCTTTATACCGCCACTGACTGCTGACTCCTCGCTCCACTCACATACTCCTCTTAACCGGCCGGTAGGGGCCGCAAGCGATCAACGTCTTCAGTTTGGAATCATGTTTCCGCTAGTAGTAGTGATGAAGCCTGATGAAGCTTTGGGGCTTTCTTTCTATTTGTGCCGAAAACGATTCGAAGCTTTAGACTCAGCAAACACAGCGACATCTGGTGGCTTGTAAAGCTTACAGCAGCCCATCAAGAGCGGGCCGAAGCACCGCCACACCTCGCTGTTATTAACACTTTCAGTCTCGTGTGTGTGCAATAAAAGTCCAAGAAGCCTGCGTGTTATTATTGAATCTGTATATTTTTGGTCAGAAGTGCCGCATTTAATACAGATGTTTTTATTGTGCAATATGTATGTACATATAAAATACTTTTTCTCACATGAAACATTAATGTATTTTTTTGGTGTGGGCTCAGGCTTTTAAACTTCATGGCTGATATTTATGGGACATTTCATAGTTGCAGTGTGATGTGATTGGAGAGTGATAATCATTAAATTAGCCTATTACTTTTATTCCATTACTTTTATTCTTCATTTGACACAAGCTCCGGCACAATGCACTGAAACAGTGCGCTTCACAGGAGTTAAACAAGCTTCGGAGCTTCGGTATCATCCGCCCATCTCTGCGCTAGGGGCAACGTACGGGGCAGGTTAATGTTGGCATTTTCACTTTGAAATTGAAATTGTCTCTGCACAATATAAGTTAGTAGAGACTAAATGGCGTGAAATGACACGTGAAAAGACTTCAGACATTGCTCTGTTATTCCCTCGCCATTTGGTGATACCAGGCCTGGCGGAGACCTGCACTCTATTGAGTGCACTCTTCTAGTAAGTAAATGTACTTAGTAACATTCCACCACTGCTAATATTAGTAGTATTGGAGTAATTAGTACTAGCATTAGTAGTAGTAGCAGTAATAACAGCAGCAGCATATAATAGGTGTATAAATAGTAATTGTAGTTGTAGTATTAACATTAGTACTAAAAAGGGGAACGCTACATCCTGCACATTTAGATCAATCTCTCAAATGACAAATTATTATGAAATTGGTTATTGTCCTTTCCATATTAATGGTAACATAACCCGTTTTGAAAAATGCAGTGTAAATTGCTGCATTATGTACACACTAACTCTACTTATAATCACATTTAGTTTGCTTGATAAAGACCGGATACTTTGTAATAAAGACGCAAATACAACATGATCTATTATAAAGAGCACTGTCCTTTATCTTTATCTTCAATGCTAGCATCTTTTGGGGAGAAAATGAACTATATAAAAACAGATTAAATGATTTTTAAAAACATGTATAGGAGGTTTTTAGCCCTGTGTCTTGCCTGCACATCTTCCAAAACTAGGATTCTGAAAAGTGAGGGGGACATGTCACCCCATCCCCAGTGGAAATGACTCCCTTGAGCAGCCGTACTAGTAATAGTGGCAGAAGCAGTTGACCAGTGGTCACATTGACAGTGGTAGTAGTAGAAGTGGTGTTTACCTGCATCGGCCCAGCAGACTTGTCCCGAAGAAGAGTCATAGGTGAGAGCGTTTGGCAAACCAATCCCGTCAGACACCACCACCCTGCGGTTCTGACCGTCCACTGACGAACTCTCGATCTTAGGAGCCTCTCGGTTCCAATCTGTCCAATACAGAGTTCTGCAGAGAGAAAAACAGGAGTGAGGGATACAGAACTTATGACACTTGAACTCCTTTCTGTAAATTATTTAACTTTATCTGGGCTGGATTTGCAATATGTCGACCACTTTAGATTGGACACGTGAACCTGTTTTTGCAGTGTTTTTATCATGGACTTTATTTGATACTGAGCGCTGGGATCTGGCTAATATAATGAGACAAGAGGAAAACCACACACACACACACAAGAGCGGGTACATAAAGGTACAAGAGCACGGGGCTCGAGGGACCAGCTGTTGCATGCTGATGAGGTCACGGTCAGGTTACTCTGAGCAACGTGCGACCTTTGACCCCAGCTCTCCCAGTGCATTTTTTGCGGGTGTTTCATCTGTATACATCAGAAAAAATGGACAACACTGGCTAACGGAAATAGACACATTTTCCAATTTTGAATAAACTAGCGGTTTCATATTTCTCGGATGTGTTTTTGTGATGAATCAAATAATATCTTATTGTTTGAACACATTATTCTCAGGATGCTAACAGTGCTTTAGGCAGAGTGTGTGTGGATTGCTTATGACGCCACGCTGCTTTTCATCTGTAGATGATGGTGTACATGTGGGCAGTCCACTGGGAACTACAGGTAATACACACCACATGAGCAATCAACTTACACACACACACACACACACACACACTGGGTTTATGAGTGTGTGTGTTAATCAATTTGATGAACGTATGGGTGAGCAGATGTTGGTGTATGAGAACATTCATACACATGTAGATGCTTTTATAATGTGTGTGCACGTCATTTCGATGTCTCTGCTTCGCTGTGTGTGGTTACATTTCTGTATGTGTGTGTGTGTGTGTGTGTGTGTGTGTGTGTGTGTGTGTGTGTGTGTGTGTGTAAGGGAAACGTGCAGGTTCAGAAATCCCAGAGCAGATGCTTAATCATAAGTGTACCCGTGTGAAGCAGTAATTACCTTTAGGACTTGGCTTTTTGTCAGAACACACACACATACACACATACTTGGCTTTCAGTCAGAAAATAAACTTTAAACTGTCAAACCAATAATGTGAAACACACATTTAAAGTTTTATGATTTGGGTTATTGCTGCTGTGTTTAATCATTTGTATCAACCACATTAACACACACACACACACTCACACACACACATACCTGTTGATTATGTGATTAGTTGCAATGATGAAAAGCAGATGTTATTCCTGGAAAGTGTGTGAGTGTGTGTGTGTGTGTGTGTGTGTGTGTGACTGTCCAAGATGAATAGCATCAATAAATCCAGTACAGTTTTCTTGGCTCAGAAAAAGCACTAAAAGTCACTTATATGAAAGAATTATCAAACATGCGTTGCTAAAGTGACACTGCACCCTAAAAGCCAAACCCATCGATTTTCCTGCGATCACTTGTCTCATACTGATGAAGTCATGTTTAGGTCACAGTCTCTCAAGTCTAGAAACCAGACTCAACAAGAATCCTTTCTGCAAAATGGCTTTAAATATAATCTGCACTGTACTACTAAATAAGATACAGGCCTTGTTGACTCATAGCCTGTCTGAGGAATTAAATGTGTTTGATTTCATGGTCGTGCTAATGGGCTGAAAACCATCTGTGCCCTCTTCTGGTATAAACTCACTCTGGATACAGTGAAAGCTGTATCTCATTCTGTCTCAGTGGAGCACCTCCAGGATGTTACACTTGATCCCGAAGAGAGCATGTGGGTGCTTGTTTGTTTCTTTCTCAGGGAAGAGATTTGTACATATTTACAAATCCAGACTAAACTGTCCCAAGTTGTTGTTTTTTTGCACTTAAAACGTTAAGCAAGATGAAAGAAAAAATGCTAGAAGACAGAAAGACAAAAACAGAAGCTGGTGGACGGACAGAGGGCTTTACCCAGTGGAAGAGTCCACTATGATGGCCCGGGGGTTGACCAAGTCTGTGTCAAACAGCGTCCGCCTGCCACTGCCATCCAGGTTGGCGCTTTCGATCATGTCAGGGTTTGAGTCCACCCAGAACATCAACCTACGTTTTGCATCCACCGCCAAACCCTCCGGACTGACCAGATCTACATGGAGCAGGGAAACCATTTAGAAAGTATTGAGGTCATTTAAAACATCATACAAGATTTATTATAGAAATGAAGGAGTGCAAGTGTGTGTTCTTACTTGTGTTAATGAGTATCTCAGGCTCGGCTCCAGGCGCCATTGAAGCTCTGTTGATTGTTCTTGCAGACAAATCTGTCCAATAGACTCGGTTCTCTTTGCAGTCATAGGCTAAACCAACAACTATGGAACCCTGGACACACACACATGAACATAAGCATACACATAATGAGATATGTTAACATAATTACAGCCACATCAGTATTGACCTCTTGCGGCTCGCTCCTTTTATTGTTTGTTCCATTTACGGTTTTGCCTCTTAACCTCCGGTTGCTATTGCTGGCTAAAGTAAATACAAGTCAACGGTCTCTGCCCTGATTGGTTCACACAGCCTACTATACATTTCTCAAAGCTGGAAACACACATCCACATTTATGAGAAGGTCATATGGTCAGAAACCACCTCATTCACCACAGATATCAGATTAAAAAGACCGTTGGTACAAAGATCATCAACGTTAACTAGCTTATAACCAGCTCGATTGTAGAAAGTTCTTCATAAGTCTCTAATGTTCTTCCAGCTCTGACAGGCCTTAACGCTATATGTTGTATTGTAAAACTGGTAAAACTAATATTTGCTCAAATGCAGGTGCAAGGTGATCACAAGCGGCAGATGTCAACCTACATAATGCGACACATTCCGATTTCTGGCGTAGACAGGAAGTTAAAAGGCAAAAGAACTGGGTTTCAAAATGGGAGATAATGTTGAGTAAAACTTTTTGTTAAACTTTAAACATCTTCCTAAAAAGTGACATCTCTTACATGTAGAGTCAGTAGTGTTTTGGAGCGGGTTGCATCTAGCCTGGTCCCGTTGAGAGGCAACGCTCCTATTTTCTGTCCCTGAGCGTACAGCAGTGTGATGTCAGTGTTTGTCGGAGGGGTCACATCTGGACGGGGCAATGGGCGCACAGTGGGTGGGGCCACTGAGGGAAGACCTGGGACAAGATTGGATGGATTAAAAAAAAGTTTCAGCCATGATTGGTGGCACTAACACTGACAAGAAAAAGTACAGTCGCATGTCATTCTGACCACGTAAGCAGACATGTGGTACAGGTGAAATGGTACTTACATGCAGGTTTGACAACATCATGTGATCGGGTGCCGGGAACCTCCCGCCCGTCCTGGTCCACACACCAGCAGTAAGTGGTCTCTCCGTAACACTGGACTGGACTGAGAGACAATTCACTATCTGTCATTAAAAACAATTTCAACTGCTGGTTTTTTGTGTGTGTGCGTGTATGTACGGTGTGTACCTGAATTGTCCATCTCGCTCGCACTGAGGCACGTATTGTTGCGGCTCTGGTTTTCCACCATAGTGCTCAATCAAACTGGCCCTCCAGCGCTCACACACACTCTCAGGGCGCTGGGTTGGAGCCACAGGGACTGAGGGGGACACGAATAAAACAAACCCAACGCTAGTACAATTTTTAAAATTAAATATAATGCTACATGGTTGTAAAATTACAATTCAGATCAAATACTGTTGTAGTTTATCATTATTTAATTATATTCTTAGGGCGTTTTCTAGCTCGAGTTTATATCACAGTGACAGGTGGAGTGCTTGATTAATAGTGTGGGGAGGCCCTTTGTTTAAAGAGGCACACACACATACACACATCTTGCTTTTGTCAATTTTGTTTACCTTGTAAAATCCCTTTTATAACTCACTTTATAGTTGAGCTTTAAAAATAAACCTGAAACTACTTTAGGCTTCCACTAATGTTTATACTGGCCTCTCTCCCTCTGTGTAAATTTCTAATGTGAGACAGCACAGCTTCTAGACTAAGAAGGAGATTAGGGTAATATTTGAATGGAGGGTGAGAAGACAACAGCTCTATAGTGAGATATCAGAGAGGTAACGAGAGACAAAGACTAACTAAACAATTAGACTAATGTCTTGTAATGCGTTTTTCAAGCAGAATTTATTGTGGAGCATGCTGCAATGCAGTCTTATGAATCACTTGGTTTTACTTCTATTTACTGTTGAACCACATGACCAGCTGAACTTAGTGGTTCCTGTGTAGCATGTAACATGTAGATTGTCCACTAAATCAATGATATTTCAATCCTCAGGCTGGCTTACTGTGTTGGCCATGAGTTGTATTACTTATGTGGGTACACATAAATAAAGACTAACTTCAACCAGCACACAAATTTAGAGTTTAATGTGGGTGTTTAATGCCTGCATCACGTAAACTGCTAAATTTAATTTGCGAATACAACTAAAATTGTCAAATTATGGGGTTACATCCCCACAAATAATGCTTCTTGTCTCAACTCCTGATTTGGACCAGAGGATATGAATCACAAACCAAAAATGAGCAGGAAATTCCCTTTCCTCCCTCATCATTAACTATTACAGAGGAATCCCTGAATAAAGGCTCCAGTGCAGTAACCACCAAAAAATAAATAAATAGAAAGACTGTGGTTGTACTGTGCAGCTTCTGGGTGTGAATGAGTGCAGCTGAATATGAGGCAAAGTAGCAATAAATTATGAGTTCAGATAAGTTAGGTTTTAAAAAAGCAGAGCAAACGTACAAATCCAAAAGCATGTGTTTGTCTCTCTGTGCATCAGTAGGGCGGGTGTAACACTGTTTTGTCACTCAGCTGGTCAGGCAGCCCGTCTTGTTTTGGTTTGGTTTCCTGGCAACAGCCGACAGCTCATCTTACCACGAAACGACCACTTCAGATGTTTGGATGGCCATAAATGGAATTTATAGGAAGAACTGAATCTATAGAACAACCTCTGTGTGTACCATAGAGTGTGAGTGAGAGGGCGAGAAAGCATCACAGAGAGGCAAAGATTCAAGTGATGTTTTTTCAGTTTAAATTGGAGCCAGGCTAGCTGTTTCCCCGAGTTTCCAGTCTTTATGCTAAGCTAACCAGCTGCTGGCTGTAGCCTTATATTTAGCGTACAGACATAGGGGGGTAATGATCCTCTCATCTAAATCTCAGCAAGAAAGCAAAAAAGCATATTTCCAAAAATGTCAAACTATTCTTTTAATCAGATTTAATTTCACATGGATGTACAAATCCTTGGCTGAATCAATATCTGTGAAACACAAGCAGTGATAATAATCTCACCTGGTCTGTCACAGTCTACAGATGGTGTACCAGGTGGTGTCCTGGTTCCTGCTCTTTCCTGTCCCCTATCATCCACACACCAACAATGTCCAGTGGAACCGTGGCACTGAAATACATAACAATTAAAAACAATAAGAAGAAGAACAAAAACAAGAGAAACGCGAAATAGAAGAAGCTATCTGTGTTTGCAGAGAAATCAAACTTTTACCTGTCGAGGTGTGTACTGTCCTTCTGCATCACACTGAGGTACATAGGCTCCAATTATAGGATATCCCTCTTCACTGGTAGTCTTTACACTGTCTCTGTGGTGCTCACAGTGAGTTTTGGGACGCTCTGGTTCATCCAGAGAAAATTAACAAATGTACATATGTTATTAAGAAACACACAAGGGTTCTTGGCAAAACGTCACTGAACATTTTCACAGATTAGCCTGTTGGACCTTAACTTGGCTGGTTATGTCTCCTGACTACCAAGACTGTTTACTTTGCTGTCAGTCCTTATCCAACCCTACCAACTCTATGCAGATGTCATTCATCAATCTTGTCCTTCATGCACATAGGTGGAGGCTGGAGTCAGTGCACTCAAGCTGCCTACTCATCACCTCAATTTAGCTGTAAGAAAACTATATTCTTTCTTCGTAATCCTGACCTCTGACTGTGAAAGAACCCAAAAATCCTGCATTCTGTCAATCACTTGTACTCACTTTATTTACAACGGTTTGGTCAGAGTTTTTGATCCGATGCACCTGTCTGTAAGACTTTCTGGTGAGCAAGAACTTTGTAGTTATTAATCCTGACCTCTGCAACACCTCTTTTTGGTGATCTGTTAAAATACTAGTGACTCCTACACAGCATGTTATTTTGGTACAATCCCCGATAACCATCTGACATGCATCATGGACATTTTTTTGTTATGTGGGTCTGCAATCTACAATATTTGGCTTGTTTAAGCTCTTCTTATATCCCTTATAAACGTTATACTATAAATATTTCTGGCTGGCCTCATAAAAGCCATATGTCTGAAAAAGAAGTTAGTGTGGAGATTCTCAAGTTAATGCATTTAGCATTGTTTATGGACACCTCA
Source organism: Siniperca chuatsi (assembly GCF_020085105.1). Classification (NCBI taxonomy): domain Eukaryota; kingdom Metazoa; phylum Chordata; class Actinopteri; order Centrarchiformes; family Sinipercidae; genus Siniperca; species Siniperca chuatsi. The sequence continues at coordinate 13,934,977 of NC_058065.1, read as the reverse complement.
CCTTATATCATGTCTATTGCAAAGATGTTATCATATAGAACATTATCAAACTTCTGGGTAGGAGCTGTACGTATAAGGAACATCAATTATTGCTCCACACTTACAGCAACAGGCCTTCTACCAAAATATGTTTCAGCATCAAAGGTTACTTTAATTTGTTTTGTGCAAAGAACAGAGGACCCTGTACAACAACGCAAAAAGCTTTCTAACTTGCAACAGGAGACGTCCCCTTTTCCTCAGTCAACCCCTCTGGGTTACAGTATAGAGTACATTAACTGTTCACGAATGAAACCGACAGTATCCGATTACCGTACTGCTTTCTTCTGGAGAGACCTCTTGATCTAAGAATTTGTTTTATTTTACTTTCACTAATTACATAACCATACATGCCTATTGAGCAGTAGTACTATATCTTAATGCCCAGTTCAAAGTAAAATTCAATGAGCTGATATACTGTTGCGCTGGGAGCAGCTGAGCAGAAATAGACATATGAATCCGAATGAATAGAAAAAGAAAAGTATTGTGAGGTAACGCAAAAATATTGCGAGGGAACGCAAAACATATTGCGAGGGAATGCAAAAGTTGTTCTAAAAAATTTCTCACTGTGACCTTTAGGGGGCTCTGTACAACATGCTGCAGAGTGTTTGTGTCTAAGTCCTAAAACTAAGTGTTATCTTGTTGTATCCACTATAACAATCATAAATGAAACATAGCAGGATAAAACTGCAGCCTCACCTGGTTTGTCACAGTCTTTGGGTGCTGTACCAGGTGGTGTCCTGGTTCCTGGTCTCTCCTGTCCCCTACTGTCCACACACCAACAATGTCCAGTGGAGCTGTGGCACTAAAACAATAAAGAAAGATAATTTAGGTATTGTATAATCTATAATTCTTTTCAAGTTACTCAAAGTCAAAAGACAGTTAAATAGGTCTGTCATTCGATGCTAACCTGCAGTAGTAGGTACTGTCCATCAGGATCGCACTGGGGCACATAAGCTCCAACTATAGGATATCCCTCTGGACTGATAGTCTGGGCTCTTTCTCTGTGGTGTTCACAGTGAGTTTTAGGACGCTCTGGTTCATCTGGAAAACATTTACAAGTTTACACAAGTTATTGAGCAACACGCACCTAAAATCCATATCAGCCCTGGTGAGTTATTATGTAAAGTTTCACAGACTGGCCTGTAGGAACTCAACATGCCTCATTAAAAGACTGCACTCCTCGCCGTCCTCCTATCCCACTATGCTGATGACAATCAACTATCTTGACAAGCTGACTTCTGAAAGACCTTTCCATTCTCTTTGATGGTCTGATGATGACTACTGCACATACTGCAGTCTTTGTACGATCCCTGGCACTCCTGAATACCTGGCATTCATTAAGGACATTTCTAGTTCTGTAGGTCTGCAACTGTACAACATTTGACTCTGCTCAGCAGTTTGTTAAAGCTCTCCTCATATCCTATACAAGCCATTATAAATCCCCCCCTGGTTGGACTCCTTAAGTATTTTCGACAAACCCTACAACTCATCAAGAATGCTGCAGAATGGTTGTGTCTAACTCCCAGATATTATGCGTTATCATCTTGCACCTTCACTCTGGCCTCCTGCTTCTTAGTTGATGCACATAGTCCACTCTGAGAGTTTGGATCGATATGAAACTCAGCCCAACGAGTCTTGGGCAGCTAGAATTAGCAGTCTCACCTGGTTTGTCACAGTCTTTTGGTTGTGTACCAGGTGGCGTCCTGGTTCCTGCTCTCTCCTGCCCCCTACTGTCCACACACCAACAATGTCCAGTTGAACCGTGACACTGAAATAGAAAAAAGAATAATTGTAATAGCCATAACAATATAGAACAAGGATGCATAGTATCTCATTTACAAAACAATCAGAATGATACCTGTTGAGCTGTGTATTGTCCATTTAGGTCACACTGAGGTACAAACACTCCTGATATAGGATATCCCTCTGGACTGGTAGTCTGTACACTGTCTCTGTGGTGCTCACAGCGAGTTTTTGCACGCTCTGGTTCATCTGGTTAAAAAAATGTATACATTTTCACAAGTGAGTAGGATACGAAGGTGTTACTAGCAAAACAGAGGTGAGTCATTATGTTTTCTTATAGACTTTCCGCTGCTCCTAAGTTATAATATTTAGGAAATACCAATTCAACACATCAATATCCTTCACAGAATAACATCTTCAAAGTACAAATAACCGTTTTTAACATTATATGACCTAATTTCTTGCTTTTGCTGATGGATGCTCTTTCCTCAGTCCCTATCCTCTTATACATTTTACAAGCTTTCCACTTTAAAAGGCTTTTAAGAGGTTTAGGATATACGGTCTCCTCACTGACTGTGCATGTGATGTTTTTACCACACATCTTTCACACTGAGGTACCACATGGTTCAGCACTGAGCCCACTACTATTCTCCCCCACACTAAATCCCTCAGCTCTATTGGGACAACCCAAAACCTTCCTGTTACTGCTGCTACTAGATTGTTCAAGATCTACTCATATCCTGCAAGGACTACTATAAATCCCTTCTGACTGGGCTCCTAAGTATTCTCTTAAGACCCTAAATTGATTGTACCCGCCACAGATTATCTATTATCATCCAATCCCTTCCTTCCGGTTTCCCGTTTAGCTGAAACCCAATATTTGAATGTGTCTATATGTCTTGACAACTTTGGATGCAACAAGTCTTGTGAAGCTAGAAACAGCAGTCTCACCTGGTTTGTCACAGTCTACATGTGGTGTACCAGGTGGAGTCCTGGTTCCTGCTTTCTCCTGTCCCCTACTGTCCACACACCAACAATGTCCAGAGGAACCATGACACTGAAATACACAATAATAGTAATCATAATGACAGAGGAAAGACATTACGTCTCAATAAATTAAAACCAGATCGTACCTGTTGAGCTGTGTATTGTCCATTTGAATCACACTGAGGTACAAACACTCCTGGTATAGGATATCCCTCTGGACTGGTAGTCTGTACACTGTCTCTGTGCTGCTCACAGTGAGTTTTAGGACGCACAGGTTCATCTGAGGATTTCAGATTAAATAATAGTAAATATATAGTCACTCCAGAGGAAGCCTTAATTCCAGTGAGCAGATACTTCTCTCTTTTTACTTAAATCATACTTCAGTGTATGTTACGATGGAGCATGAAGGACACAAAGAGGATAGACCCTTTCCCTTACCTGGTCTGTCACAGTCTTTAGGTGCTGTACCAGGTGGTGTCCTTGTTCCTGCTCTCTCCTGCCCCCTATTGTCCACACACCAACAATGTCCAGAGGAGCCATGACACTGGAGCAATAACGATTTATATCAAAATGATGGTTATATTTTTTCATGCTACTAAACATTGCATGAATTTCATAAATAAAACTATCAATCGTCATCAGATGCTAACCTGCAATGGTGTGTACTGTCCTTCAGCATCACAATGGGGTACATATGCTCCAGCTATGGGATATCCCTCTGGACTGGTAGTCTGTATACTGTCTCTGTGATGCTCACAGTGAGTTTTAGGACGCTCTGGTTCATCTAGATGAGAAGGATGGACAATAACAGAATAATATAAATATTCTTTTAAAGCATGTATAAGAGTAGATAGGTTAGGAACCCTGCTGTCATGCCAAAATGGATTGGTAGGGATTTAAATACACTGTGTAATACTAGATAACAATTAGATCAAAGTTATTCCTGTTTTCTTATACTGTAAAAAGTTATTTTCATTGTATACAGGAATAAAAACATCTATATATTTCTAATATAGACTAATTAAATGTATATAATAATTACTGATTATTGTTGATTAAGTTTAAGATATGGAGTGCATAGTCAGTCCTTCATTTTAATGTTAATTTTGAACAACAAATGCAGTCTATCATAAAACACACATGTCAATTAAGACTAGAAATTGTTACAGATGTACATAGTTTAACGCATTTCCTAAATCTCCTTTTACAAATTATAATTTTGTATTATAATGACATTATCCATTACTGCATAGGCTACTACTATAGGTTAATATTGGATATGTGGACTGGGCTGTGTTTGTGTAAAGACCTACAAATGTATTTTAAAATGGCACATTTGAAAGGGATGACTAGGGCAATGTTTAATTTCTCACTGACAACTCATAGTTAAAAGGGCCAAAGGTCATAAATCCATTCAGCTGATATATACACGTGTCAACTTTTAGTTAATATAAAAAAATAACACAGTTGCAGTTACTTTTACCAACAGTATATTTACCAAATGTACTTTTTTTTCTTTTTCTCTCATATTTTTTAGCGTCATCTTACTGTTTCACTCTGCTATCCTTTACTTTCAATGTCCCACCACACACAGTGATGTCACCTGTTTTTCCAGGCATTCCAAGGCTATGACCCAATGAACTCAATAGTGCACCACTTACCATGTTAGACACACACTCATGTAAACGTGCTGTCTGTTTGACTTGTGTCAGTTTTTACCACACATCTTCTGCACCGAGGTACCACATGGTTCAGCACTGAGCCCACTACTATTCTCCCCCACACTAAATCCCTCAGCTCTATTGGGACAACCCAAAACCTTCCTGTTACTGCTGCTACTAGATTGTTCAAGATCTACTCATATCCTGCAAGGACTACTATAAATCCCTTCTGACTGGGCTCCTAAGTATTCTCTTAAGACCCTAAATTGATTGTACCCGCCACAGATTATCTATTATCATCCAATCCCTTCCTTCCGGTTTCCCGTTTAGCTGAGACCCAATACTTGAATGTGTCTATATGTCTTGACAACTTTGGATGCAACAAGTCTTGTGAAGCTAGAAACAGCAGTCTCACCTGGTTTGTCACAGTCTACATGTGGTGCACCAGGTGGAGTCCTGGTTCCTGCTTTCTCCTGTCCCCTACTGTCCACACACCAACAATGTCCAGAGGAACCATGACACTGAAATACACAATAATAGTAATCATAATGACAGAGGAAAGACATTACGTCTCAATAAATTAAAACCAGATCGTACCTGTTGAGCTGTGTATTGTCCATTTGAATCACACTGAGGTACAAACACTCCTGGTATAGGATATCCCTCTGGACTGGTAGTCTGTACACTGTCTCTGTGCTGCTCACAGTGAGTTTTAGGACGCACAGGTTCATCTGAGGATTTCAGATTAAATAATAGTAAATATATAGTCACTCCAGAGGAAGCCTTAATTCCAGTGAGCAGATACTTCTCTCTTTTTACTTAAATCATACTTCAGTGTATGTTACGATGGAGCATGAAGGACACAAAGAGGATAGACCCTTTCCCTTACCTGGTCTGTCACAGTCTTTAGGTGCTGTACCAGGTGGTGTCCTTGTTCCTGCTCTCTCCTGCCCCCTATTGTCCACACACCAACAATGTCCAGAGGAGCCATGACACTGGAGCAATAACGATTAATATCAAAATTATGGTTATATTTTTTCATGCTACTAAACGTTGTATGAATTTCACAAATAATCAATCAATAATCAATCGTCATCAGATGCTAACCTGCAATGGTGTGTACTGTCCTTCAGCATCACAATGGGGTACATATGCTCCAGCTATGGGATATCCCTCTGGACTGGTAGTCTGTATACTGTCTCTGTGATGCTCACAGTGAGTTTTAGGACGCTCTGGTTCATCTAGATGAGAAGGATGGACAATAACAGAATAATATAAATATTCTTTTAAAGCATGTATAAGAGTAGATAGGTTAGGAACCCTGCTGTCATGCCAAAATGGATTGGTAGGGATTTAAATACACTGTGTAATACTAGATAACAATTAGATCAAAGTTATTCCTGTTTTCTTATACCTTAAAAAGTTCTTTTCATTGTATACAGGAATAAAAACATCTATATATTTCTAATATAGACTAATTAAATGTATATAATAATTACTGATTATTGTTGATTAAGTTTAAGATATGGAGTGCATAATCAGTCCTTCATTTTAACGTTAATTTTGAACAACAAATGCAGTCTATCATAAAACAAACGTCAATTAAGACTAGAAATTGTTACAAATGTACATATTTTAACGCATTTCCTAAATCTCCTTTTACAAATTATAATTTTGTATTATAATGACATTATCCATTACTGCATAGGCTATTACTTTAGGTTAATGTTGGATATGTGGACTGGGCTGTGTTTGTGTAAAGACAAATGTACCTTAAAAAGGCACATTTGAAAGGGATGACTGGGGCAATGTTTAATTTCTCACTGACAACTCATAGTTAAAAGGGCCAAAGGTCATAAATCCATTCAGCTGATATATACACATGTGTCAACTTTTAGTTAATATAAAAAAATAACACAGTTGCAGTTACTTTTACCAACAGTATATTTACCAAATGTATTTTTTTCTTTTCTCTCATATTTTTGTAGCGTCATCTTACTGTTTCACTCTGCTATCCTTTACTTTGAACTTCCCACCACACAGTGATATCACCTGTTTTTCCAGGCATTCCAAGGATATGACCCAATGACCTCAATAGTGCACCACTTACAAGGTTAGACACACACTCATGTAAACGTGCTGTCTGTTTGACTTGTCATTGACTTGAGGAATTACGGGGTTCACAGGTCAATGTTTAGCAAGAAAGCTTTGGAGAGCCATGACATAATACATCTGCTGATGCTGGTACTGTTACTGCAGATAACAAAACCGTTATAAGCACTCATGGGAAGCTGGATAGAGGGAGAGGTCTTTCTATTCATGTATATGTTTCTTTCTCACCTGGTTTGTCACAGTCTGTAGGTGGTGCACCAGGTGATGTTCTGGTTCCTGCTCTTTCCTGTCCCCTACTGTCCACACACCAGCAATGTCCAGTGGAGCCATGGCACTGAAAAATATACATTTTATTAATTTCTTGTGTTATATTAAATGAAATTCAGAAACAATATCAGTTCATCTGTCTGTCAATTAGCTAATCAGTCATTAGATGCTGACCTGCAGTGGTGTGTACTGTCCATCAGAATCACACTGGGGTACAAAGGCTCCTATTATAGGATATCCCTCTGGACTTGTGGTTTGTACACTGTCTCTGTGGTGCTCACAGTAAGTTTTAGGACGCTCTGGTTCATCTGGGTAGGAAAGCATAAAATGTAGTTACAGTAGAAATCTTTAACAGATAACACAAATGGGCCACAACTATAAAATAGTACTTTCCCTACTCTGTCAAGTCTGTTTGACAGAGTAGGGAAAGCTGGAAAAAACACTGCAAGATGTAGACATTTAAAAATTGAATATTCAATCCCTGTAGAAACTACAAACTACTACATTGAAAATTTCTTTAATCTAACTTTTTAATACATTTTCCACTTTCTTTCAGTTATTTGAAGGAATAGTTTGATATTTTGGAAAATTTGCTTATTCGCTTTCTTGTTGAGAGTTAGATGATTGATACGATCTCATGTCTGTACGTTAAATATGAAGCTAGAGCCAGCGGGCGATTATCTTAGCTTAGCATAAAGACTGGTAGCAGAGGAAACAGCTTACATACAAAACCCAAAATGTAGTAACCCAAAATCCAGTATTTATGCTAAGCTAACAGTCTCCTGGCTCTAGCTTAATATTTGGTGTACAAGGAAGAAAGTGAATAGGCTGATTTCCCAAAATGTTGAACTGTTTCATTAATGCCTGAAGGTCTCTATAGCAAGAGGGATGCCAAGTTGTCTGCTTGAACAATGATCTCATTCTAGAGCGGGGAGTTTCCTTTCAAATTAGATAAAATTTGGTGTGTACAGGCTGCCAGCCAAAATCTCACCTGGTCTGTCACAGTCTTTTGGTTGTGTACCAGGTGGCGTCCTGGTTCCTGCTCTCTCCTGCCCCCTACTATCCACACACCAACAATGTCCAGTGGAGCCATGACACTAAAATAACAATAGTAGTAACCATAATAAATTAATGTATTTTAAGTTTAAAAAATACGGATAAATTACTGAAATAATATTTCATGGATTAAACTAATTACAAGCACTGACTTGTAATGGTCTGTACTGTCCATTAGCATCACACTGAGGTACATAGGCTCCAACAACAGGATATCCCTCTGGACTGCTAGTCTGTACACTGTCTCTGTGGTGTTCACAGTGAGTTTTAGGACGCTCTGGTTCATCTGTATAGGAAAAAAAAAAAAAGAAATAATAATGAAAATGATTAATGAATGTGCTGTTGAACAAATGTGTGATCAGGTACTAATGCTGGTTCTCAGAGAATAGATTTTGTGATTTCTTTCTCATGCTGGTTAGCAAATTCTAGCATTTACATTTTCCATATATCTTTTGACCCCATCATATTCTCTTCAAATAATAAGCTTAAAAAAATGTGTTTATTAAATAATTAGCATTCAAAAAGTGGAAAGTGGTGTCCTGTCCACTTTCTCAAACTAAGCTAAGTTAACACAAAGATAAGAAGGCAGGTCCCTTTTGAAGTTAAGTTTCATCCTTCCATTCCTTCTCCTCCTCAATGGTGATGAGGCACACCAGGATGGTGTCATCTGCACATTTGAGCATTTTATGTGGTTTAATGGCCAGATGTACCAAGCTGAATCAAGTTTAGATCCATGAAAACAATGTTTCAGCAGCTAATGTTACATCCTGGTGCGAAAGTTTATACTTTGTGTGGTTAGCCCATAATTGTTTTTTTTGCCTCATTGGCTTTTCATTGGCTTTTAAAAGGGCACAGATTTGACAAAATAAGTCATTTAGTTTATTGGTTATGGTTAATCCAACTAAACCTGTGAAAACAGTTGTATGTCTTCTGTGGCTCTGGAGGAGCTTTGTCAAATCTGAGAAAATAAAATCTGAAGATGTCATAGTGATGTCATAAGTGGGTTATCTCAGTTTAGGCTTGGAGACTACAAAACAGAAAGTCTGCATTACAAACCAGAGGTGTGGAGTTTGAAAGATGTGGGTGTTTACCATGCAGGGAGGGTCTAAAGAAAGATGATACTCAGTTGCATTGTGGGTAATGTAGGACCCAATGTTTTGGAGCATGACCTATACTAAGGACTAAAAGTCAGGATATCTCGGCTCCTGCTGCTTCGATTTTGACCATTATTTTTTTCTGTCGCTCACAAGTTCCCGAACTTTATGGAAATTAAACACTAAATGACTGAAGTACCCCTTATATGCCAGAATAATAGTTGTGTCTTTGTGTAGGCCAATCTGACCAAATTGGTTTGCACAAAGCACAGGTTCATCTGGAGAGATAAAGATGAACAAAATAGAAAAATAAAAATACATACACTATCTAATTTTTTTACTAGGGAAAAAGTTAGCAACCTTGAAAACACAAATGTTGCCATCAAGAAATCTCTCTTTGATGCTTTTTGATACGATAGACTGTAAGTGTGGTTTTGTCAGTGGGTGTATATCTCACCTGGTTTGTCACAATCTTTGGGTGCTGTACCAGGTGGTGTCCTGGTTCCTCCTCTCTCCTGGCCCCTACTGTCCACACACCAACAATGTCCAGTGGAGCCATGACACTGTAATGAATTATTAAACGTTTCCAAATCAGTAAGTCACTTTATAAGTCAGCCATGCACTTTACCCGTCTATCTGTCAGTGCCCACCTGCAGAGGTCGATACCGTCCATCAGAGTCGCACTGAGGGATGAAGGCTCCAAGACTCGGTCGACCACCATGTTCCACTCCACTCTGCAGGCTGTCTCTGTGCTGCTCACACTGGCTCTTTGGGCTAACTGTCTGTCCTGTAGACAAATTATTAAAAAGAAAAACATTTTATGATTGTTTTTTTTTTCTTTCCTCCCATATATCTGATTTGGTTCATTTTGGATATGTATTGTTATTTATACAGTTATTGTTATTTCTACACTGCATACATATTCATATATTTGTTTATGTTCCTATCTAACAAACTGTACTTTCTGATATGTCTCTATAATACACCCACAGTGCTTTAATAGACAAACTGAGCAGCACTCATAGGGAGAGCTCAGAATGTGTAAAGTGAAAACTGAACTGAAAGCAACTGAAAATAATAACACTGGAATTAGAGACAGTAATTATCCCTAACTGTACAAAACCTTATAAAAATATTATTATGATAGTGACAACCTCAAAGCAGATCTTTCTGTGTTATTGAAAATTATATAAGATTTATATTGCAACTTTCATCACTGTCATGCATGACAATAGTGTAACTTTTTCTGACCTTCCTGCTGGGAACAGTAGAAGCCATCACCATAAAACCCAGGCTGGCACTGACACTGGAAGGAACCCAGTCCATTGATACATCTGCCATTGATGTGACATGGAGAGGAGCTGCATTCATCTACATCTATGAAAACAGAGGGAGCAAAAAATAAATAAAAAAATCAACAACCACAAATATAGAAACTCAAATTGGAATTTGGAAATAAATATAAATTCCACAAACTCCACAAATGAATACAGATATATAAATGATGTCTGGCTGCTGGCTAGAAATAAATCAGTTCAGTGGTATCTTATCAATATTTGGTTTGTGGTTTTGGATAATTTTAAAGCCTTATGTAAAGTATTACATTATCTATAGGGAGGGTTTAAAGGAAGTTCATCAAAAGTTCATACTGATGGGTGAAAGGAGAACACATACACAAACACACACACATACACATACACACACCGGTTAGGACCTCTCCTCCACACATTCCAAAGCAAAACACACATTGTGTCATTGGTCCATTTATCTTTCACTTTCACCCTCTCCCCTGTCTAATCTCACTCTCTCACATTAGTCCTCTTGTTCCCACTCTTGCTCTCATATTTGTCACCCATCCTCCCCTCTTGCTGTGTTTCCTAGCTTTTGCAGCTGTGCGTTACTGTTGTGGAAGAAATGTTATGCCTGTGCTTGGACAAATATGTGGCTATCTTCCAAATATTCATCTCATTTTGGAACATGCAGTACTGCATGCTCCAAACATCTCTTATGTGACCAACAAGTGTAACTGACAACCAACCCATGGGACAAGATGAGACCATGATGAAGATAGGAGAATGACATGGTTGCCATTTTAATAAAGTATATGTTTACAGAGGGTTCATTGTTATCTGCATGTGAAGAGCATTTACGGTACATGCAGAACGATAGGCTGACACTGCTTGATTCAGCAGAAAGATGCATGTTTAGTGGTTCTATTTGACGTTTTTATAGTCAAGCCCTAATGTGGCTTTAGTTAATATCTTTGCTGACGTAGTGTTTCAGTTAAATGATGGAGTGTCATGGAGCTCAGCTCAAAGACAAACCACTGCAATGTGCTTGTCATTCATTTTAGAGAATAATTAACAGGTGTTGAAACATATTGAAATTAATATAGCAACTGTGATTACATCAAAATATCAGGCCAACTATTGGATGGATTGCCATGACATTCTATACAGATTCCAGAGAATGAATCCTACTGATTTTGGTGATCCACAGTTTTCCTCTAGTCTCACTATGAGGTTGACATTTCAGTTTTTTAGTGAAATGTGTCAACAATTATTGGATGAATTGCAATGGAATTTGGCACAGGCATTTATGTATCCGTTAGGATGAATTGTTACAACGCTGGTGATCCCCTGACTTTCCAATTTGTGCCCAAAAGGACCTATCTAGAGCCAGTGTTTGGTTTGTCCATTCTGGGCTACTGTAGAAACATGGCAGTGCAACATGGCGACCTCCATGGAAGGGGACCCTCTCCCTCTGTGGATATAAAGGGCTTATTCTAAGGTAATGAAAACACAAAGATTCTTATTTTCAGGTGATTATACACTAATGAAAACATACTTATAATTATTATATTCCATTTCTGCCGATAGCTCCTCCTAAATGTTACACACTGGACCTTTAAAGCAAGACTACATAACTTTTGCCAAACAGCGCCACTGGGGCCCCAAGTGACAATTATGGGATAATGGTAAATACTAACACGTAGTGTTATAACAGCAAAAGTAAAGAAGAGTCATCAAATCAGAGAACTGACTTGGTAATGTCAGTTACACAGCATATAAAGTTAACTAACATTTGCTAACATTAGCCACCATAAGCTACTGGTCATACCAGACCAAATAAGGCTGTAGTGGCAAAACCCTTGAGTGCACTGAAGTCGCTAAAATGTTAACATGCTTTTGTTTCCAGAAAGAGCTCAGAACTCAAACCCATGTCATGTCATGAGTACATACTGTACACCGTAGTCTGGTCTTTAGTGCATTTCACTCATTGCAACTCACCAACACAGGTACGCCCGTCGTAGCCAAACTCATAGCCACTCTGGCACTGGCAGCGATGGCTACCAGGCAGGTTCATGCACTGAGCATGAGCACCGCATGAACTCAAGCCCTCAGTACACTCATCTATGTCTGTAGGGAGAGAAAAGGAAAGAAAGTGAGACCGTTTTTTCTGACTCATATGCCTGTAAACCAGGAATCCCCTATCTAACAACATGTAGCATGCTGCATGTGTATGTTAGTGTAAAAGCTGTAATTAAGGGTCATTACTGGTGCTTTTAGTGTATATACATTGTGTGCCTGCTTGTTTGTGTTACTATAACATGTACCCCCACACCTGGATTCTTGACTGCATTCTTAAATGTATTGTGCAATACACAGGACAAAACCACACACAGCTTATGTGACCAGAGAGAGACACTGAGGCCCAATCGTGGGAACAAAGGCCGAGCCTGGGGCTTTCCTAGTGCTGTCAGCAGGAGAGAAAGACCTGCTGCTGGGCTAATGACAGGCCACGCACCAGCTTAAAGCTTTGGAAGTCCCTGTTAACTACAGAATAAAATGAAGGATGAGGGCAAGACAGGATGGGACGAAGAGAAGAGAGAAAGATGAGAGTACACATGATTCCTTCCATCCAGCCATTACTTGACCCCTCTACACTGGATGGACAGATGTTGATAAAACACAGACACACTGCCTTGAACTGTCTTTAACTTTGTCTGCATGTGTTTGTGTGTGTAAGTAACAGACTAAGCAAAATGGAGGGAAGCATTGGTGTACATACACTGTCATGGTGCTGGACAGTATATCCAGAAAGACTTTAACAGTACGCTGTATGTGTACTTGCATGCTCATATAAAGTGCTGACACTCAAAGATACCGTAACAGTTGCGTCCATCCCCTCTGTAACCAGTAGCACACTGACACTGGAAGGCCTGGCCCTCTAGCGGGATACACTGGGCCGTGGTGTCACAGTCGTGGTTCCCAGCATAGCAGGGGTTGACCAGCTCCGGCCCTGTTGGCTCAACTACAGAGAGGAGGAGAGACAGATTAAGTGACATGAGGGATAAAAAAGAAATAATCCTTTTATTTAAGTTCATCATTATTTGATATAGCAGTGATTCAAGCTTAAACATTTGTTGTTCTAAACACATGCTGTCTGGAAGGTAAAAATCCACTTGAGCTCAGGATGGAGTCAGTAATGGTTTTTCGGTGGAATGATACACCTTGGTGCTTGTCTATATGGCTTACGGTATGGTTTTCCATGTTTAATTTATATCACTGCCTTCTTTTTGTGAAGCACTTTGCAATGGTGGAAAAAGTACTGAGATACTGTATTTAAGTAAAATTAGCAATACAACAATGTAAAAATACTCCAAGTAAAAGTACAGAAGTATTATCACCAAAAGTTCTCATTAAGTGGAATGGCCCTTGTGACTGATATATTATTACATTATTCGACTGTTAATGCCGATGCATCAATAAGCAGCAATTTACCGTTTATCGTAGCTACTTTATATGGTACAGTTTAATAGCTTAGTCCAGTGTTTCCCAACCTAGGGGCCCACCTCCCTCCAAAGGCAGATGATTAAAGGGGTAGCAAAGGAAAAAAAAAAAGTTCTGCAACATAAAGTTACATTTTTTGGACCTTTCTCTAATCTTTGCTTTGTTTGTGAAATATTTTGATATCTTGGATAAACTCTCACTCTAAACTCACTCTATGGTGTAACATAAAGGCATCTGAAACGTGACAAAGGGCCCCAACTAGACACTGATTGTTTATAAGCGTTCCAAAAAGTTGGAAACCACTGATTTAATCTTTAGAAATGCATTGTATTTTATAAGCGTATCATATGTTGTAATAGTGTAAAATCTGAATCTGAAAAGTGACCCGTAACTATAGCTGTGGCAGCTGTGAGAGTGGGTCATTCACTAAACGAAGGGTTGGCGGTTCGATTCCTGACTCCTCCTGTCCACATGCCGAAATGTCCTTGGGCAAGACACTGAACCCCAAATTGCTCCCAACTGTCACGCCAGCTAGTGCCTTGCAAGGTAGCTCGCTGCCATCTGTGTGTGAATGAGGCAAATTGTAAAGCGCTTTGGATAAAAGTGCTACACAAGTCCATTTACCAAATAAATGTAGCGGAGCGTATAAAGTAGCAGAAAATAAATACTCAGGTAAAAAACTGTACTGTATAGTACTTAAGTAAATGTACCTAGGTACATTCCACCACTGGCACCTCGTAAACTGTTAGTACCGTACTACTTCTGGGATGAATGTAAAAACACCCTAGTAAAGAGAATTTAGCAGCAAATAGAGAGATGAGATTAAAAAAAACAATGAATAGGTTCCAAATATACCTAAAGAGACCTAAAATAAACCTAAAGAGACAGAAAAACAGTAACATACTTAAAGTATTGTCTCTGCATCCAGAGAGACACATGACAAGAAAAATCTACTGCAGACTCTGCAACACTCCAAATGTCCTGAATTGAGATTAAATGAGATCTGGATTATTCAACAGTCAGTGATTACAGCGATGATTACGGGACAGCCTAACCAAATACATATGTAAAATCACTCCAGACAAATTCCCACAGGATGGCTTCCTCTTAGAAAGTGACTCCCTTCATGTTCTCAATATTCAACATATGGATAAGGTTAGACACACATACACATGAGAGAGACCCACAGACAGAGGGATGAGTGAGCGGATGTGTGTTCAGGGTTTTCCTCATACCAACGCACGGCTCGGACACACAAGACAATTTAAACAACAACAATCAGAAAGAAAAACAGCAGAGTAAAAGAAAAACATGGGAAATCATTAGAAAAGAATGTGAAAGACTTGTAAATATGTTTAGAATTAAGTGGCACTCTACTTCAGTGTTCCAGAGAGCACACGACAGGATGGGTGGCACAGTGGGAATCCAGCCCCAAATCCTGGCAGTGTTAGTGCCTTTCTCTACCAAGTGACTCTGATCCACTGCACCACTGCAAGGCTGTGAATTAGTATTGGTTTCAAGGGCAATTCTGAAAGCCTTTATCTGATCATTTGGCTGGTTTGGTTGTGGATTTGGTGTCTCATGGTTTAAATAATGCTCTAAAAAATGTCGTTTTTGACTTGAATTGCGAGGAATATTCTGGTGTCGCATTTGTTGTTGGATAAAAACATATAGATCTTTTGAGGGATGACTTGGTTGTCATGTTGTCTAAATATCTTTCCAAAATACCATGCATTAGTATGGTTTTCATTGGAGAACCTTTTCACTACAACATGTAAATATTATTCCAAATATGGCATTTGTATTAAGTTTAAAGAGAGAGTTGCAGTGTCTGCATGGTTTCACTTCTATTTAAGGAAAATGCCATTGCAATTAGAGGTTTGAAGTCCAGTTGGTCATAATGTCTACATATGGGCAGTTTTCCACAAGAATAAGAAAAGCAAACCACCAGAAAGAAAATAAACAATCACATCACTAATATCAGTTTTAAATTATGTTTAAGTGTTTAAGGATGGACTTTTTCTTTACCATCAGGGGCATCATCCACTATAAACAACAACACACACACTTACACCTAAACAGGGCACAGCTTGCTTCCATCTCCTATAGCCAGAGGCCAATTTCAGCTCATTATCAGAGAGAGAGAGAGAGAGAGAGAGAGAGAGAGAGAGACTCTTCAAAGTCCTGAATGTGGCCGGGAAGAAGGGGAGATGAGAGGGCGAGATACATGTGGATGGGAGAAAAGACTGAGGGATAATTAGAGAGAGAAAGAGAGAGAGAGAGAGAGAGAAGTCGAGAGGGAGAGAGGGGTGGAGAACACACACACACACACACACACACACATTCACTACACACCATCAAAGCAATGACTGCAGTTTCCCACCTGTTGCTTTTTTAGAAAACTCCTCCACACACGAGCAGGAGAGAGGGGTGGAGAACACACACACACACACACACACACACACAAACAGACTGGTTTTACAGGGGCGTAGCTAGAACCGTGTCAAGATGGCCATGGTACATTGGCTACTCTTGAACTCCAATGAGCCACCCTTGGTGGAACACAAAATTATCTATCTTTCATCACTGACTTTTACTGACACGCTGAAATGACCTGAAATTTAAGAGAGCGTGGTTGGCTAAGTGATGAAAGCAGCATCTTAGCGGGTGTTCAGGTCGAAAATAGCCCTTTGTTAAATAAATGCAAGGGGCAGCAAGTGGCCGTGTTGCTACTGGTCCAGGAGAGAAGATAAAATATAATAATGTTCAGTATGACTAATAGATCCATGAGTTTAAAGCCGGCAGTTTAATGGGGCACTCACCAATTTTCCACATAAAAGGTCAGTTTACTCATCATGGAGAGTACTAATCCAGCTGTACTATTCCAACAGTTGCAAAATGTCTTGTGTGGCTCTGGAGGAGTTTGTTTCATTCTTGACCATCTGTCTCTCACAAGTCCCCTACTGTATGGAAATGCAATACTTAATACCTAGAATACCCCTTTAAAATCCTATGAGATAGGATTTTACAAACAATTTGTTGATTGACACCGTGCAGCATCATCTGGCTGAGACAGCTCCAACTTTTTAGCTTGAACCCCCCTTTGCCAATGGTGTCACTGAAATGAAAGAGGAGGCAGCGTATTTACATGTAGTGTCAGTCATTGTTGATCTGAACATGGCGTTTTACAGTGTGACAGGTATTATTCAAGGTTTAGGTTGTCCAGATATTTAACAAACCACAGTCTGATTTCAACAAGTCACTGGACCACTGGAGTGTCTGCAGTAATAATTTGTTTCTATTTTATTCAATTTCCACAAACTCTACTTCTATTCAATCACACTGTTAACTGAAACACATTTTAAAAGGCCCACAACAGTATGTATGCTGTAGCATACAAATAATACTGCACATACAGTATGTGCTGCTGCCTCCATTGCCTTAATTAAAAATAATTCGAGAAGTGAAAATAATTCATTTTGTGGCATCTAAGAACCTTGAATTATACTGTATGACAGCTTTTCATGGTGAACAAAGCTTTTTTTTATGAGTGTGTGTGTGTGTGTGTGTGTGGGTCATTCATTGTCCCTCAGGTTGTGGCATGTAGATATACTGTACTGAGCAGCACGATATGCCCTGTCTCCTTGTCCTAGGAGTATTTTTAATTTTCAGAAATCTGAGATTACAGAGTTGAATTTGATAAAGTAAACGTTCCTTATTTCATCGAATGTTGTACATTGTAGGAGGATATCTCTCTGTATCGCTCATCCTCTTTCTATCAGTTCAGTGTTTCTCCTTCAATCTCTGATTCTCATGACCTCAGTGGGCAGCTATTCTGCCCAGCAACCCCCCCACTAGAAAATCTGTCATTGGCTGGGATATTATTTCCCAGAAAGTGTAAGACCTTTGAACACACACACACGCGCTCTCTCTCTCACTCACGCACACACCACTTAACCCATGTTTACAAAACCCCTGACCCCCGAAAGCTCTTCCAGCTGTGCTCTGGGTGTATGTGTGTACATGTGCATGTGTGAGATGTGTCATCAGAACCTTTTTAATCAGTGTGTTGACGTTTAAATGACAGAAACTTGGTCTGGATTCAAAAACGGGGAGAAAAAAAATCCTCTCTCTCTCTCTTTCTCTCTCTCCATTTCTTTCTTTTCCTCTCCATCTTTTCAAGTTGCTTGTCTCACTATCTGGCTTTTATCAGAAAGAGTGGGTAAAGAAAGCATGACCACTGTGTGTTGACAGAAAAAGAACATGACACATGTTCATGCTGTATTTCTATACACATTTCCATATTTGTATATTCTTTGTGTTTTTCTGCCGGTATCTGGAAAAAGGATGACACAAAGGTGTGAGAAACCTTGCATCTAATAAAACAATTAAAAATGTGCTTCCTTGTGTGCTCAACTTCCCATTGACTGGGATCCAAAAGAAACCTTTGTTTCTTTGGCTGATATTGGTGGTGGAAGTGCTGGATTTACCATTCACACGCAATAAAAGATTTAACAACCATGAAAACATAAACAGGAAAATATATTTTCAATACGCTTGTCAGCTGTACACATACTTCCAAACACAAGCAGAGATATAGTATGTGATACATTGTGAAATTTAAATACCACCGAATTTATAGCACCATCTATCTGAATTTAGGTGATCTGAATTCCCCTTTCAGTAGTAAATTTCAAGTTGTGCTATTTCAAAAACGTTATTTCCAGTATATATGTACTCTTCAGATAAAACATTAAGTACCCAGTATTCAAAACCTACATTCAAATTGCTCAAATTCAATAAGCTCCATTTGGATCTAAAAATTCAAGACAAAATCTCAGCTTCAATTGGCTCGGTACACTAGATTAAAATCATTATGGCTATTAAATTTCGTGGTTTTGGTTTTGTGTTCTGGTACCACAAAGTACTTTCAGATACCAAACCCAACAATGAGGTCGACATTATTCTCTCCATTTATTTATTTTTCCTCATGGTAGAATTTCATTGGATATTGCTGGCCTCTATTCAGCTTTAAGTGCTTGACCAGCTCACTCTACAGGACAATGTCAGCACTCAGTCCAGATTCAAGTCATAAATACCAATCATCTGCATTAACAAACCAAACTAGTCAAATCAGCTGTGACGCAAATTGCGGTTATAAAGATCCTCAAAGTGGCGTTGTGTGTCTGCAGCCTTTGTTAGACAATGAACCCAGAAACGGCAGAGGTAATACAGACATTTCAACATGTTTTCTATGGTTTCAGTGTATAATTATCCCTCAGCTTGCAGCATGTGTGTCTAAAGCTGAGCTCTGGCCAACTCTGCACCGTGGTTTGGCTGAGGTTTCTGTGGCAGCACTGCAACAATTACAAGATGGTCTGGTTGCTAGTTGTGGCTCTGGAACAGAAAACCTCACGTTTTTAACGCCTCCAGAGTGTTCACCCACTTCACCCACAGACTGATAGTGATGGTCTGGAATAGATTTAGGCAGTCACTCAGATACTCGGTTCTCAGTATAGTGGGCAAATATTGGCCTTCTGTTATTTTATTGATACTGTATATTTATTTCAGATTGATGACCAGAGAAATGATCTTGGTGATATACGCTTCTGAAGGCTGATGAACACACGTATCCAGTATTTCAGCCTTTCTCAGATTGGTTCCGTTGGTGTTGGACCACATCTGGTATGTAATAAAAACCTGATATCTTTAGGTGATGTATCCATCTAATCCTGGTTTGACTCACCTCCGACTGGGCTGATCTTGTTGGTGATGGCGTATCTCAGGATCCGCTCCTCCTTTACGTACATTACAAACACCCTCTCCATGGTGATCTGCAGCGTCTCCGGGGCGGCAGCACGGTTGTCATGTCGACAGTCGCGGTAGGTGATGTTCTGCTTCAGCTGGAAGGAGAAGGACTCAGAGCCTCGGTCTGCCGAGACGACTGAAAACTCCCTCACAGAGGTGGAGGTGGCAACTGAAGAAAAGAGAAAGTAACAGGTTTTAGGCAAACGGCGGCATCAAATGTTACACACAATTTGTCTCTTGTGGTTGTTATGGTTACCAGATGGGTAGTACTGGTAGATCTCCTTGAAGGGATCCATGGTAACTTCAGCTCCTGGGGGCAGAAAGGGCACGTTGCCGCTGACTACAGTATCCACGGTGAGGTGGTTGTGGTCGTCAAGGCCCCGGCCCACCTGGATGATTGACAGGTGCTGGTTGCCAGGGTAGAAAATCACCTCTGCACGACGAGTGAACTCAGCACCTGGTAATACAATTAGTCGATCGATCAATCAGTCAGTTCATCTTTTGTTTATCTATTTAAGGATTATTTTCATTAACACATTACTGCAGACACACCAACAGTGCAGTAGTTGCATATCATAAAAAGTGTAATGTCTGCAATGGTTACATCTGTACAGAACACACACACATACACAGACACACACACACACACAGCTGCTTCCTATTAGAGAGGGGAGGTAGAATCCTGATATCACATCACATCCCTGGAGACAATACAGCTGGCTGGGAAACCAAAAACACACACATACACACTGTAGAGGAGTTCATCTCTCTACAGATGTGCTCAGGAGTCAAGATGTACAAGGCAACATACTTAACACACACACACAGTTTACCTGTGATTTTGAATCCTGCTTGGCTATTAGGCAGCTCCAGAGCAAACATCCATCCAAACAGCTCTCCTATTGGTGCAAGTGGCATCAGAGCCCAGCCTACTGGCTCAGGTACCTGACCAATCAGCACAAAGTTTACAAAGGAAAACCAACCAGAAACCAGAAAATTAAATGTGGATGAGTAGAAGATAATTTATATCAAGTTTTTAAACAAAACTACATTTAAAAATGCAAGTAAAAATAACTTATTGAAATGTTTATTTTTCAGACTCCTACCTTGCTGATGGCAGTGTACGCTCTCCCATCTCCCACCACGATGTAGGCGTGAAGATCAATGTTGTTCAGCTCCACTGGAGTCGAACCCACAGTCACTGTTCCGCTCACCTTACCGCTAACACGCTGTGGAGCACCTGGAGGAGCAGCACAGGGATTACACAAAAAAAACAACTTTAACATTTTAAGAAATTATTGTGCAAATGTTCACTACTAGATTTAAAAACAGAATTAAGATTAATATATCTCTGTGGATTAATGGTAGCGCTCTAACCGTCGGGTAGACAGTGGCGTCCATTTCCATAGAAGCCAGGCCGGCAGTGACAGCAGAAGCCTGTGGCGTAGTCGGAGCAAAATGCATTCTGGGAGCACTGCTGCTGGAATCTAAAATGATGAGAGAACAAAGAAAAACAACACATGTTGAATGCTGCAGATGAAAATTTGGACTTCCATTACTATCGCTGTCAGGTTGAGAGTGGAATGGGATTGTATGAACATTATTTGGGGGTTACTATGTTCACCATATTTTTGGCAATTTGCTAATTACATTAATGTGCATCTTGGTGGTGCACATTGATGTAAAAGTACTGATTTATGCAACTCGACAGTTCAGTCGGAGATTCAGGTGTGTTAACGGCTAGTAGCGGCTAATGTAGCCTCGAGCTGCTAGCCTCAAGCAGAGATGAGGAGCGGGCTACAGAGGTCTGATAAGCTCACTTCTTTCTAACTCCGCTCCCCCAGATTTCTTTCATTTTCAAACTTGTAGTCTTCAGCCCCAACTGACGCTGACTCAAGTGACATCACTTGAGGCATTTTTTTAAATCAGATTTTTTGAGCCACAAAACTTTTTTTCACATATGCAGTAGTACTCCACAAGACCTGTAAACAGACTTTGATGTGTAAAGTTGGTGAAGTTCCCCTCTTAAAATGAATGTGCTCTCACGATATTGAAAGTTTAATTGGGGTAGACAATCTTAAATTCTTTATGCCTTATTATTTTGACATGTTGGGGGGAGGGTGTTGCAGTTTTTCTCTAAGTCAAGGGGAGGGCTCAAAGAAAATATTGATAATGCTTGGGAGGGCCTTTAAGAAAGTGAAACCCCCCCTCCCCATCCCAAACATTTCCATACAGTCCCTAATTAAAACAATCAACAACCACTACAAATAGCTAAGATACATTTCTTATAACAGCAACAACAGGTACATATCATGCTATCTCATGCATGAGACTTCACATACCTGGCACATGTTTCCTTATTTTCTGTAGTGTACTGAATCACTGAGAGAGAGAGAAAATGATTATGCATTACATATACAATACAATAAATATATAATTAATATCCTAATGTCTCCTACTTAAGATAATAGCAAAATGGCAATAGGACAAAACAGAGAAAAATGTACATGCAGACCCACTGTCGTCATTTGCAATATTCACGTCAAAGGTTTTACCTTGATCTCTATTGTATAAATATAAAAATTGTTATATATTGTAGATATATTGATTTTGTTTCCAGTATTTACATCACACAAACATAAAAGTTTAAATGGAGACAGAGCATTAAAGGATGTCTCCAAGTACAGAAAGAATAAGACACACATGTCAAGGCACTACTTGGAGAGAAACCAGCTGTTGCAGTCCTGCCTCCCACGCCCACTGATCACTCACACACACAAATTCACTGCCACTTCATGAACTCCTAAAGGCATCTAAAAAGGCAGCTTCAACTCATATTTCAGAAGTTTCAACTGAAAGGGGAAAAAAGTTATATATATATAAAGTAATGTATATCTACATTAGATGTAGTTTATAGAAGCTTTTACATGTGCTGTTCTAAACACGATTGCTCTTTCCTGAAATAAATCTTCTGACACACAGGAAGTGATGCGCTCTGTTCTTGATTTATTTAGAATAAACAGAGGAAGAACTGGATGGTCAGCATGAAAAGTGGTAGTTGCTGTGCAGACAAAAAGTAAGAATTACACTGACATTTCTGGTAACATTTCTCAGACCACTGAAACTGCATAGTCTAAATAGTGATATAAGATTTTAGTAAGTCATTTTCACTGGATTCAAAACACCACATGGAACTTGCATAACTACCAAGTGAGTACTTCACTCTCTCCAGTTTCTCTTCTTGTACTTCTCTCTATTTGTCTTTTTGGAAAATGGCTGATTTGGGATCAAAATGCAGCATTCTATCATCCTACAGGGGCATCACACACTCTCACACACACACACATGCATACAGATGAATGACACAGGATGTCAGGATATTTTCTCAGGAACTGCACACACACAGGAGACAAATCACTGTGCTTTTACACACAAACACACACACGCACCAATGCTGTGGAGGGAAACCCACATGCCAATATCACAATGTTTTTATGTTCTGTCTAAGTTTCATAAACATTAAACCCATGACAGCATTGAAAAATGTAGGCGTGTGTATTGGAAAATTATGCTCTTTCTCAGATTTTGATATTTTGACCTTTTGCAAATGCACACACAGCCGCACGACTGTATATGTACACACACTTCATGCTGTAGACACACTTCCTTCAAAAATATCCCTCTTAAGAAGTCTTTTGCCTAACACATTTAATATTTAAAATCTAGTTTTTCGAAAAACTATCAAGGATTATTGATTGATGGGATGCAGAACAACTTGTTTAAAACAAGATATGGTAACTTTTTAAATACTAAATGAAGAATTGACAGACTTTTTGACCCTTATGTAACCAGGCAAGTTGACTGAGAACATATTCTCATTTATGGCAAAAGCCTGTGGGAGTAGTTGCAGGGGAGGGGGTGCTGGACACACACACACACACACCTGGGAGCTGCCCAGCACACTGGCAGTATTGTACTGCCAGCTGCTGAGCAGAGGGCTGCAGAGGGCGAGGTAATGTTACCCTCCTGCTTCTCAAAGTGAATGTCCTTTCATAAGTTAAGAAGACAACTACATGTATATGTGTATATATATATATATATATATATATATATATTAATACACACACATATGGTTTGTCTCTTACCTCCTGTATCAAAATCAACATCGTCTTCATCCACGCTGACCACGTGACCTCCAGGGGAAAGAGGTGGTTCATTTCTGTGAGGGGGGTAGACATCCACCACCTCCAGAGGAACCTACAGAGACAGATACAGGGGGAATATGCTGTGTTTAACTTCAAATATGTTTTTCCTGTTGTCATTGAAAGCCAAGCCAATACTTTTTAACTCTTTCCAGATGCTATAAACCAGAGAGCTATGATCTGCGCATACTTTACATATTATATACAGTATGTAGAGTTTCATGATCGCAGCTTTGCCAGCCTTTTGTTGACAACACCATAATGTTGCCAAAACAGCGTTCCATTATAACCACAGAATTTACAAAAAGCAACTACAATTTCAAATCATTATTACAAACCTCTGACAGTACTGGCAGCATTGACAGTTTAAATTCCTTTTTTTCCTCATTTCCACTGCAATAAGTGATGTTTCCAGAGAATTTGAACAGTTTGCCACACAGTGCTGCTGTCTGCATGAGCTTTTGTCACATTACACACAAATATGGTCTAGTAGCTTTGCAATGTTTGTAGTTTTGGTGTTTTTGATTAAAAAACACAGCAAAAATGCCAGTTATAAACTGATTCTGGCCCATGTTACAGCTGTCTTTGGCCAGTAGGATGTCTTGCCTAACATGTTAATTTATTTCATTTGCAGGGACATTTTAGTGTTACCTGTGGCTGCTGTTCCTGAGTCTGCTGAGCACCTCCCTCTGGTACTGTTTCTGGAGGATTAGGGGGAGCATACTGCCTCTCTGTTCGCTCTGAACTGTACCTGGGTTCAGAGGTCAATGGTACATCTTCGCTGCTGTATGACACCTGATGACCAGAATCCTCTGAAGGGGAGGAGGGAGCATCAGGACTTGCTGGTTGAAGGGATTCAGGGTCCCTGCCTGTCAGAGGGTAATCATCTTCTTCATCTGGGTTATCAGGGTCAAAAGTGTTGTCTGGATATTCCTCAAACTCAGCGTACTCAGGGGTGGTGGTGTCCTAGAAGCAGAAACCATGGAGGAGTCAGATTTGTTTTCTGCATGTTGTATCACAAAAGCAACTCTTGACTGTAAATAAAAAAAAACAGGAAAACAGAATTACCAGGGAGAGGCCATGTCCTCCAGTAGCAAGGAGGCCACCAGTGGACGCAGGAACAATGTTGTTGAAAGAGTAACGGTTCCCAGTGTGGAAAAGCCAAACACCTGGAATTCCTGTATTACCAACCCTAAAGAGCAAGAAACCAGTCAGTGTGTGCATTTCCAACCTCACAGGTTTATATCGTTATCAATTACACGTTATACGTTATTAATTACACCTGTGCTTTTCCTGCAATAACATGTCAGTTTGTCAGCTAGCAAACCATGCTATCTTGTTAACTAACTCTCTTGTTAGCTAACTCTCACTATGAACACCTTTCTTTAGTACTGTATTTAGTTAAAGTACTAAAGAAAGGTGTATTTAGTACTGTATTTAGTTAAAACTAGCATTACAGGTGTGTTGCTCGCTAGCAACAACACCTAACAGCTAACGAACAGCTGCTTTGCTCAATTATCCTGCTAGCTAGTTCGTAATTAACTAACTAATGTAGCTTTCTTCTTTGTGTAACGTGTAGAGCTAAATATAGCTTTCTGTGTCACATAATTAACCTCAATTTCAAAACAAACCTACATCATCATAAATTGAACATTTACTCACACAGTATTTTTCAGCTATTTCTGTTTTTCTGGCCATTTTGCTAGCCACTATTTGCACACAGCTAATTCTCAGATTAACTACAATGTTGCTAGATGTGATTGTAAGGAGATTTGTGACACAACCTTGAGGTTTTTTACTTACTGGTAGAGGTTTTTAACACTCTGCTTATCACTGGTAACGCTGTAGTGAGGTCCCTCAGTTCGAGAGAAGATCAGATATGTGACTTCTCCTCTGCTGAAGCCAACTCTAGCAGGAAGCTCTATCTCAACATTATAAGACTCCTAGAAGCAGAAAAAAGTGCAAAAATAAAAATATAATTTTTCTCAAATAATTAGTTGTAACAGTAACATTAAACTTAAATGGTGCATGTCTACAAGTACTGCAGTGGTAAAATATCCAAGCTACTCTAGCTGTGATTTAAGTGTATATAACCAGCTTACCTTGGGTCGTGTCCCAAAGAAGTTCAGGCCACCTTCAGGGTAAAGGAATAGAACGTATGAGTCGGTCTCATCATAACCAATTACTGCCTGGAATGTATTGACCTAAAGAGAGAGAAGAGAGACAGCGTCAGTCTGAACCAGAATTAAAAACAGGGACAAAAACTCAAAGTAACCTCTCGCAATGGTGGTTCAAGTGCAGTTTTCTGCAAAACACCAATTTGCCATTTTCCTGGTAAACTCCAGTCAACGCATAGTTATATTTGAAGAAGCATAAGGAGAGAAAAGAAAGAAATGGAAGGAAAGAAAGTTTTAAAAGTCTGTTCATTTTTATTCTATTTATTTTTTAGAACATAAAATTCCTTCACCTGTTCTTACAGGGTAGTAAGTACGTTTTGACGATACTGACGAGATGTGGTCAAAATGGACTGCACTTACATAGGGCTTCTCTACCTTTGCGGATAAAGCACTTTTACAATTTGCCTCTCATTCACCCATTCACACACCCACACACACACACACTCACACAGCAATTATTAAGTCAATGACAAGTAGGAGCCAGGAAACAAACCACCAACCCTGCGAGTAATGGACAACCCCCTAAAAATAAAAGTACATAGTGGTTAAAAAAAACTAAGCAAAAAGTAACACCTCAGCAGGTAACGTGTGTTGTTTCCTGTTTGTGGCTTAACTTCCTTTGCTCTCAGTCAGGTCAGTAATGTCTTTTAAGCAACTGACTCGACAGAATCTCAGGAAACGTAGAGAAATTCAATGTACCACTATCCTGTAAGTACCACTTGTGGCCACAGTGGCCGCTGTTCAGCAAACGTTACGTTAAAGTCTTGATTTAATCTGTGATTCATTGTAGTTCTTTCAAGAAAGCTGAGTACCTTAAGGTTTTCAATGATTTTCTTCATACGCAAGTTACGCCTACAAAAGTTTCATTTTCTCAGGTAAAATGTCAGTATTTTGTTTTTATTTTCTGCCCCTGATGGCAGAAGGTTTAGCAGCTTACTGGTATTAGATGGTGTCTAATAAAAATTTTCTGCTAGTGTCAGAGGGATGAGTCAGGCCAGCTCAACCACCCTCAAATTATTCTAACACTCACTCCTCATATTTAAACTTCACACCTCTCTTCGCACCTCCTCTCTCTTCCTCCCTATGTCTCCTCCTCTTCCTCTCTCATCTCTCACTCTGCTGGAATTCATGTTTAGACTTCTCACCCTTCACACCCCCCTCCTCCGACCACCACCAATTACTGACATACTGACCTGAGTATCAGGGTTTCTAAACATTTATTTTGCACAAATTAGGATGAATCGAATCAGCATGAATTGATGCGTCAGGGAACTTTTTCTCCTAGAACTTATTTTCTAAACAGCGGATTGTGACTTGAGAAACTTATTTCCTACATGTATGTGGGGGCGTACGGCCCACTCTGCTTCCCAAAACCACTTATTGTGAACGAGGGAAAGACTGTGAGTGATCCCGTGTTGTTTTCCTTTGGGATAGAATCAGATTATCTGTACATGCACACACACACAGACTAAGAAATGTATGCACACACTTCGGTCTCTCAACCCCCAGCCCAGATGTTGATCTCCACAGCTGTTTTCCTGTGTGTCTGGACATCTTTCATGATGATGTTACAGCGTGCAAACCAGACATAGTTGCAATGTGAGACATGGGGTGCATACACATACACATTTATACAAGCATGCACACAAGCACAGATGTCCCTCCACCTATATTCATCTCATGTGAATGTATGTGTGTGTTCCTAATTGTTTACATCAACATCTTTAAACTATCTAGTTGTTTGTGGGCGGGGAGGACTTTGTAGCCTCCAGGCTCTATGTAATTAGTGAGAAGGGGTCTTTCTTTTTTTCTTTTTTTCTTTTCTGTCTTCGGGGAAGGAGGAGAAGAAGCTGGAGCTACAAGAGAGGATCTGCTTTTTCTTTGTCCTTAATATCCCTTCTAAATGTCTGTATTTTTCTCTCCTGCTACCCCTCCTTCTTCCTGGGAGGAGGAGGAGGAGAGGGGAGAGAGAAGATGAGAAGCAAAAGGAGGAGGGGGTAGAGGAAGAGAGGTATAGACAGATAGAGAGATGAAAGGATGCGGGGGGTAGGCAGAGTTGGAAGAGAGGCAATAGGTCTGGTTTACAGTGGGAAAAATATGGAGAGACAGTACAGTACAGTTATGAGGGTTAACAACAACAAGTCAACAAAAGTCATGGATTGCCATGCCATTTGGTTCGTATTTTCATGTTCCCCTCAGGATGAATTGTAATAACTTTGGTGATCCCGTAGCTTTTCATCTAGCACCATCGTCAGGTCAAAATTTTGATTGGTTCAATACCTTGGTGTATGACCAAATACCTGCACAACTACTGACATTCCCATCAGCCTCAGCTGTACTTACTGTACCTGTTTAGTGCTAATTCGCAAATGTTAGCATGCTAACACACTAAACTAAGATGGTGAACACAGTTAACATTACACTTGCTTCAGAGTACATCAGCGTATTAATATAGTCATTGTGAGCATGTTAGAATGCTGATGTTAGCATTTAGCTCAAAGCACCTCTGTGCTCAAGTACAGCATCACAGAGCCGCTAGCATGCCTGTTGGTGAAAATAATACAATGCTACGTCTACACTGCCAGAAATTAAATAAAAAAATATAATTTGATATTTTGGGAAATCAGCTTATTTGTTTTCTTGATGAGAGTTAGATGAGAAGAGAGATACCACTCTCATTTTTGTACAGTAATTATGAAGTTGGAGCCAGCAGCTTAGCTTAGCATAAAGACTGGAAACAGAGGGAAACAGCTAGCCGCAAGGGACTGCAAGGGTTGCGGGCAGGACGCTATCCATTTCCTTTGGACAGTGCCTATCAGCATCTCTAAAACTACAACAGTTGTTTTTACATTTTACAAAATATAACATGTTAATTGTTAAACTTAGGAGGGGCGGCTGGGCTGATTTTTCAACTTTGGATAGAGTCAGTATTGCTGGGTCTAGCTTAGCTTCTTATTTAGCATACAGACATGACAGTGGTATGGATCTTTTCATCTAACTCTTGGCAAGAAAGAAAATAAGTGTGTTTCCCAAAATGTCAAACTATTCCTTTTAATTTTTGCGCTCTTCTCCATCCCTCCTCTATCTGTGTGGTCATTTGCTGTGTTTGAGTCTGTCTCTGTGTGTAAAGTAGTCCTGGTGTGCCTTACAGACTCACAGCTGGAAGACAACAAATTGCAGCCGACACACATCAAAGACTTTCAAACAGCGTGTAGCTCGACCTCCCTACAGGCATTTTGTCACACCTTTTTTAAAGAGTGTCCTCACACTCCTCACACTGACCAGACACACGACATTAATCGTCTCCGGGACCAACAAATGTTTGTTGTCAGGGTCGTCCCGACTGTTTAAGGTTCAGGCGGTAACATCATCGGTCTGTTATGTTTGTCTGATGCACGGTGGGGGTTTGAGCGTCTGGAAATACACAACAGCTTGAATGAATGAATATACAGGAAGTTCACTTAGATAATTGAGGAGCAACTAAACACACTTTATTTATCTATATACAATATTCCAAGGAACTATTTCAAAGTCAATTTCATATTTTTATTTCAGGTGATCAGAAGAAAACACATGGCATTCTATTTGTTCAATTTTGTGCCCACTTTCCTACCCCCCTGGCAGGCCCATTTAGACATGTGTGATTACAATTACTATAACTAATCATCCAGACTTAGAGCTATGGCAAGTTCTTTTGTTGTTGTTGTTTTGCTTTTAGTTAGACATTTTGGGAAATACACTTATTCACTTTCTTGCGAAGAATTAGATGAGAAGATCAATACCACTCTCATATCATCTAAATATGAAGATACAGCCAGCAGACGATACGCTTAGCTTAGCATAAAGACTGGAAGCACCTCTAAAGCTAACTAATTAACACGTTGTGACATGTCATTTATTTAATCCATACAAAAAGCAAGAAGTAAAAACAACAACTTGTGGTTTTACCAGATTTTATGTGCTGGCCTATTTTCCTGGGGCCTCCGCTTTTTGCTTAGTAACCTCACAGTGAAGACAAAACTTCATGAACTGCGCTCAGCCAAGAAAGTAGTCCAGCAAATAAACTTTTGTAAAACCCCAACTTGTCGTTTTTAGTCTTCTTGTATGAATTAAACAAACTAGATGAAACTTGTTAATTGGTAGCTTTAAGAGGTCCTGGTTGGTAGATTTTGTTGCCTGTGGACATAGCTAGGCTAGCTGTTTCCTCCTGCTTCCAATCTTTATGCTAAGCTAAGCTAAATGTCTCCGGGCTCTAACTTCATATTTAGCTTGCACACATCAGAGTGACATCGATCTTCTCATCTAACTCTCGGCAAGAAAGAGAATAAGCAAATATTTCCCAAAACTATTCCTTCATATTGGTGAAATTTAATGGTAGGTTTTGCAACCATGACACATGCATGTGTTTTATTGTGCAAGCCAAGGTGACAACATTGTATGTATACAGTGAAGGTCTATAGACTTATTCAACATTTATTACATACATGTATTTTTCAGCATACTATATAGCTTTTAATGCCTACCAGCATGTTGCCCAGTCTTTGCGTTCAGACTTACGCAGAAAACCAGGCAGACCTTCTTAGTTAACACTAAGTTAGCAAGCACGTAACTTGCAACATAACATGGCTTTATTATACCGTTGCATACCCTACAGCAGCTGCAAACTGGAGCAGGTGTTGTGTGGAAATAATTTTGTGATTTGTCATTCAGTGTACCCTCTCCATATATTACCTTAGTTTGGTCTTGTTTAGTATTTGTTTATTTATTAGTCTGGTTTACTCTATCGTAATCTAGTTTAGTCTACGTTGCCATACATAACTCAAGCTGAAGATAGTTTAGTTGAATTTCCATCTTGCTTGGATTTCGAATAAGTGACTCAACACTTTGTAACACAAATGTTCTCAATCATATCATAATTATCTAGAGCTGGATCCCAGTTTGGTTAGCCTGGAACATCCAGAGGAAGAGAGAGACAGACATAGAGGGAGGTCAGGATGAACGTACTACACTTGTTTATTGGTTGCCGATTTTTCAGCTTGTTGGCCGCAGAACAGCTGCAAACAGGCAGAGAGAGACGGAGAGCAGCTGCGGTCCAGTTGCCAGCCTCACCAGAGTGCTACAAACGGAACTGCCTACAGCGTGGGAACTGGCACACACTCACAAACACACGCACACACACATATACAAACACACACACACAGTGCAGGCTTGTGGCCAGGAACAGTGCAGTCAGTATTTCGCTGTTGTCATATGAAAATCCCTGCTCCAATTTTTTGGGTGACTTTCCCGTTATAACTTCACCTGCACTCAAAAGGATTCCTGCTCTTCCAAAACTTGAGGAAATTACACAACTTCAGGGCTCATGAAAGCTTTTCAAGCTTTTTTTGATCAACTCAAGAGCACATGGTGGGTAAAACCATAGCTGCTTTTCTCAGATCCTGAAAGATTTGTGCATGAACATGAACATGAACATCTTTCCCGCAACTACAAACCAGAGCACTATGACTATACTAGTAATAAGTAAAGCCGCCAAGATCCTAAGTCTCAATTCTAGTGGCTATTATTGAGTACTGTACGGCCACAAGGTGAGGTAAACCCTTTTGTTTCTGGTTATGGTACAGATAGGCTCAATGGTCACTGATAAACAAATCTGTCCCATGGCATGAGGACAGAATAACATATTATGAAAGCCGAAGTTCAGTAAGAGTCTGCTTTGAACCAAGATGAACGTATTTAAAGGGATGCTCCCTGTGTCACTGCAAGGGGGGCCCCCAGAAACAACAAATACCACTAATAGAAACAATAGTTCCTATTGTGCTACAGAAAAGAAGAAGAGACCAGAGGAAGAGAGGCAAAGAGAGCAAAATGAGGCGAGGGCCAAATCCAACAGAGGAGTCCATTTATTCATTCATTCAGCCTCATCTGACCTTCACACAGCAGACGTGTAAAATGCTGTTCAACCTACAACACTTTTCTTTTTTGCACATGCAGCTTTGAAGAGAGCTCGAGGCGAGAACTAAGAGCAAAAAAATGGCCTACTGTGGTCAAACATATTCACAGCTTCATATTTAGCGTACAGACCTGGGAGTGGTATCAATCTTATCATCTAACAATCAGCAAGAAAGCGAATGAGCGTATTTCCCAAAATGTATTTTAATTTTAATATAATGATGGTCTAGTCAAAAATGACGTGAAATGTAAGTTTGTGAACATGAACAACTTCTTGACAAAGCCAGCAACCTTCAATCCTGTGCTAATAGCAACACAGAACATCAAATTCTTGGACATTCACATTAACTTTTTGGGGGTGATGCAAGAGGCACATGCAGCATTTTGCAGCCAGATGATTCCTGCTGTTTAAAATAATGACATTCATTGGAGTGGAAGATAAACTGTGTAACAGCACCCACCAATGTGACAGGTGTCCTTGTGTGAAGAAGGATTAGCAAAATGCTGCTGCTTTAAGTCTCTTAAAACATCAACATATAGAAGGCCAGATTCTCTGTGTAAATGGCTCTGCTCATTAGCAAATTGGGTTACATGGGAGTAGATACAACAGAGGGTGTGTTTTAGGTTTAAAGTGAAGCAATTACTTTCCAATTATGATAATAGCCTCTTTAAGACTAATTTAATAGAAAACACAAGCCCACTTTTTAGGGATTTCTCTCCTCTACTTTTTAATTCCCTTGCTGCTCTTTTCGTCACCATATCTGACCCTAAAACACCACACAGTCTGCCCCCTCCCCCACCCCGTCACCCCTAATACACATCCCGACAAACACACACCTCAGGTTAATCGGCTCACACACACATACCACTCTACCCCCAACGCACCCCACCCAGCACCTCTGGCTAATCACTTCAAAAGAAGATGCTATCAGTCCGAAGAGAGACCCACTGAAGCAAATCCCAGCCGGGACCCCGACTGCTCCAATCTGACAAGCCAGACACAGCCTTTAAATAACAAAACAAGCCCCCTCTTAGCACATGTAAAAACATTTTGCACTTTAAGAGCTGGACACCAGCCTCTATTCAGCATTTGGTCATAAGTGGACAGAGATTTGGAAACTTAATTCCAATATTTGAGTCTCAGAGAAGATGCAATCTCTGATTTGTCCATTTGGCAGCAATGCAATCAAAATGAGCCCTAGGTATTGAGAAATGTCATAAGAGGCTTAATGATGTGTATCCCCACTAGACTATTTGATTGTTTAGCTTTTGATCAATCAGAAAGAAAGAAGGAGGTATAAAAGAAACCAGACCATGAGAGTAAAGCAAAAGGACAAACAGATGAGAGGGAGGGAGAGAGACACAGAGATCTCCTGGGGTTTTTCCTTAAATCTGCCACTCCCTTCATCTCTCCATCCCACATGCTACAAACCAAGAACAACAAAGCACTGTTTGTTTGATCGATAAGTTCAGTAGGCCTGGCTTTACTTTGGAGTCTTTCCCGGAGATTAACTTACGCAAAGCCTCTAGTGCTCCTCTAGGAGACACTTTATTTAAGTCCATAATCTCTTAATCATTTCTCAGGAAGGTTCCTAGAAAGAACCATGACATTTGGTATGAATTACAAAGAAAACAGAGAATATGTGCAATTGGTAAACTTTGCACCGATTTTGGTTCAGTTTACCTGCCGAGTACTACTGATCCTGTCCAGAAAGTTGTATAATGTCTTCTGCGGCTTTGGAGGGAGCTTTCCAAAGTTTGAAAAAAATAACCCTGATGATGTCATAGTGATGTTATCAGGGTCAACTCGGTCAGCTTGGTCTCGAGACTTAGAATGTATATGGAAAAATCTGCATTACAAACAAAGATGTGAGCATTTAGAAGGTAGGGAGGATCGAATGCAAGACGCTATTGAATTGCATTTTGCGAAATGTAGGATCCAGCGGTTTTGGACCCATACTAGAGACTTAAAGGTCCAGCGTGTAGGATTTAGTGGCATCTAGCGGTGAAATTGCAGATTGCAACCATTTGAATACCGCTCGCATCACCCTCCCGTTGCAACCGTGTAGGAGAAACTACAGTGGCCGCGAAACTCGCTAAAAATGTGAAAGGCCCTATCTAGAGCCAGTGTTTGGTTTGTCCGTTCTGGGCTACTGTAGAACCATAGTGGTGTAACATGGGGGCCTCTGTGGAAGGGGACCCTCTCCCTCTGTAGATATAAATGGCTTATTCTAAGGCAATGAAAACACAAAGATTCTTATTTTCAGGTGATTATACACTAATGAAAACATACTTATAATTATTGTATTCCATTTCTGCCAATAGCTCCTCCTAAATGTTACACACTGGACCTTTAAAATCAGGATATCTCAGCTTCTGCTGCTTCGACTTTGACCATTCTTTTTTTAAATCTGTCTCTTGTGAATCCCCCAACTTAATGGAAGTATCTAATATTAAATCACTGTAGAAACACTTTAATTATCCAATTAATTGATGCGGGAGAGTTGAAGGGGCGGCGTGGAGGGAGAGACATGAGGCAGATACTGCGTGAGGAGAAAGGGACAGGTGTATGCCAACAGGAAGTTAGTTATTGTAGTTTGGACCGATGATTTGGTCCACTCACCAACACCATCATCAGTTGTAGCTGCAGCAGCGGATGTGACACACAGCTCAGGCAATTAAGGTACTTTAAAACTCTAACTGCCCAATTGCCACAATTTGTGTCAAAATTACTTTTCATTCTCTGACTCATAACCCAGTCAAATCTGAACACACAGACACGATACACATTTTTTTAGATTCGGTCTGACCTACGCTTCCAGAGGGTATCTTTGAAATCCATCGCAAATAAATGAGCAAATATAACTCCAGAGCCTGTGAATCATCATGTTTTTAAGTTTTCTTCAGTGTCAAAGTAATCCAGTAACAGTTGTCTGTACATGCATGGGTACACTGCAAACAGGAATTGCTAATTCAGCATACTTTGAATGGTGCCAATTTGCCAGAAAATGTAAGACAATACAGACAAAAAAAAAAAACAGGGCTCAAGTTATAGCCCACAGCTAACTAAATTACTCTATGAAAACATTATACCTCCTGTTCACACCCCCTAAAGTCCCCAAATTATGAGTTACAAGGTGTTGGGTGTCAAAGTCTGACACTGTGGGCTTACCTTAAGTGTCAGACTTTGAAAACTCCTGCCCTACTCTACTGCTACATTCACAGTGAGGCGAGACACAGTTATTCAGTGGTATTTTTCTAACTGTTATGAAGGTGGATACTGGTAACCGGCCGGCAAAAAAGGAGGGACGTAATGTCCAACAGCATGGAGCATGAATGGTCAAGGCATGTTAGCGTCTACCTGTGTGTGAATTGGAGGAGGGGATAACGAGTCGGGGTGGGGCGGGGGTGGGTGGGGGGCTTTGATGACCCTTAAAGATGACCTCTGACCCCTTGAAAAGGTTAAGAGGCAGATTAGGAGGGGAAGGGGAATTACAAATAGACCCCACCCCAGGCTGATTACAAGTGATGCACATCCTCCAGGAATGTGGGATCCAAAACATACTAGTGAGGGATATGTGGGCTGTTTACATGATGATAAAATGAACATTCATTCATAAATCAATACACAGACAGACAGACAGACAAGGAGGCCTAGAGATAGTGCTCTCAATCCCTCCCTCCATCTTACCTTGTTTGAAGGTCCATTGGTTCGAGTTTGTTCTTCATATGCCGCGACGTTCTCCCATGTTGCAACCACAACGTGTGTGGGTGTGAATTTTGCATCGGGGAACCCTCGGTGTACTTCCTGGGTGAGCAGATGAATAAATGAATGATGAAGGGAAAGAAGGAGAAAAGAAAAAAGATGGCGTGTACAATGGATTGAACTAATGGATGAAGAACTGAAAAAAGGAAAGAATCCATATCTGTAGTTAAGTGCAGCGCAAAAAGTATTCATCTCAACATGTAATTTCAAGCTTTTTCCAGCTTGTTTCAAAAGTCTGTAGTCAATTTACAATCACACAATTGGAATTGATTTCTCTTGATGAACAGACCTGGGCCACTCTGTTGAGTACACTGGGTGTTTCGGTCACCCGGTAGTAAATCTGTCCTCGCCCTCCGCTGGTGTCAATGTCAGCCAGAAATGGCGCGACCACAGGGAAATCTGTGGGGAAGCCGTCGTCAACATATTGCTTTTCCATCGGCAGGTCATGGGCTGATATGATACCATTGGTAGCCACCTAGAGACAGGGAGAGTACCTAATTAATAATGAGCCCAGTTGATGGCACCAGCAGTTTAATGATGGCTGCCAATGGCGTTCCTGCAGACCACCTAGGACCCCTGAATACTTTCAAACCAATCATAAAAACCTAGAATCCTCTTAGAAATATCTGGAACACCATCATGAAGCCATGGGACCTCCTAATGAACCCGTGCCCCCTAATAAACCACTGGAACCTGGCACCCCAGGAACCAAACAATATGATTTCCTTTTGATGTATCATTCTGTGTAACAGAGCATGACATATTCTGATGATGTGTGTAAGTGATACTTGGCAGAGAAATATAGTCATTTTTCCTCCACTACATTGATTTAACAGCTGCGGTTACTTTGCAGATTAACATTTTACAAACAAAACATATGATCAAGCTATAAAATATGATGCATTGTTAGAGATAAAACTGCCCAGCACTATATAAACTAGTTAAAAGCAGCTCCACCTTAACCAGATACAACAGTGAAATGGTGCTTACATGTTAATGCAATAGTAATAATAATCCCATTATGTAATATAGAATACAACACTGACAGGGCCCATTCTTCTGCAGAATGAGTTCGGTGTGAGTTGCTGAGTTTTGGAGGTATCAGCCATAGACATGTCTTCCTTATCTCGAATATAATGGGACTATATGGCTATACTCAGCTTGTGGTGCTCAAAATGCCCAAAAAAAATTTTAAAAAATCATGACCCGGTTACTCAAGATAATCCACAAATTTGGTATGAGCAGTTTCATGAAGGAACTATGGGTAGAAAGAGTTCATGAAACTTTAATTATTTGTAGCTGTGTGGTATTGCTACTTCTATTTAAGTAAATGATCTAATAATCAAGCTCAAAGTTATTGCAAGCACCATTTATTCTAACTCACCAGGCTCTGTTGAGGATTTTTAATTGATTTAGACATCAGAATTATTAGGATTATTTTCTTTCAAATCAATCTGATTTTTTCCCCCATTCACACATGTTCACAAGGCGCTCCATTTGGCACCAGAAAAAAAAAAAAAAAACCACCGCTCTGTGGAGTATTCAAACATCACCTGCAAAATGTTAACTTTAGAGAGAATCATTTCACGCTTTCACAGTCAGGAAATGCTGTAATCATATGACAAAGCACCACAGTTAAAGCATCTTTTACACCAATCACAAGCATGCCAATGAGTATTAATGAAGTTGTACTCACATATAGCTGGGAGAAGAGGGAGTCGTAGAAGTATAAGGGTTTGGGCAGGGACAGCACTCTGGAAGTTTCATCGTCGCCCTGCGCCAATATGAAATCTCCACTCAAAGTGCCATAAGCAAACATATCAGCCCTCCGGATGGCTGTAACCACACACACACTGCAGCTCCAGCAGAGAAGACACGCAGCCAGTATTTCCCCTCTCTCCATTGTAGAGCTGGCGGGGTGCTTGAGCAGCTCTGCGCTATGAGCGGGAGCAGCAGGAGAGAGCTTCGGATGGACTCAGAGGGAGAGCAGCAGAAAGAAGAACTCTCCTCCTCTTCGCCGAGCCTCTGATACTGTGGAGGGAGGAGTTTAGGCCCGTTCTGATTGGTCAGAGGCGGGTTGAGTGACAGCAGGCCGGTGCTGGAGGTAACATCTGGCTCGTATTAGACAAAAGACAAATATAGCGTTTTTAATCCGGATGTAACTCTGTTTCACAACAATGAAAAAGAGGCATTGTGTAATTTTTACACAAGCAGACGTGAGAAAAAAACGGTTTACTCGCTGGAATTTCATTTATCAAGATAGAAGTATACATGGAAACGCCATTTTTATTTATATTCTTAAAAACACATTATACAGACTATATCATAATTTCTAAAGGGGTCCAGATTTAAGTCTAAAGATTAATATCTGCAGTAAATTGTTTTAATTTCAGCCATTTTTATTACCTATTATTTTGTGTATTTCTAAGTAGACTTTAATTTTAAATACACTTCAATCAATCACATCATACACGTTACTTTACATAGTTAGTTAGTTACATAGTTACTCTTATTTCATTTTAATGCATTTTATTTTATTTCACCGGGTTATTCACTCATTAAAGGCCATGGATGCAACCTTAAAATACTTAACCTTGTGCGCCACCTAGTATCTGCAACAGCACATTGCAGCATACAGCATACACAATGTACTCCCAGCATATTGGATATGAAACGGGAGCTGAAACGATTAGTCGATCAATTAAAAAAGTCAAGTCGAAGCAGTTTTATTTAAATCACAAAGCTGCCTCAAAGGCCTGAACAATCTGTACAGCAAATTACACCCTCTGTCCTTAGACCCTCGATTCGGATAAGGAAAAACTCCCCCAAAAAACCTTTAACGGGGGAAAAATTGAAGAAACCTCAGGAAGAGCAACAGAGGAGGGATCCCTCTCCCAGGATGGACAGACATGCAATAGATGTCATGTGTACAGAATAGTACATAGCATAGTAACATAGTAAAATTACATTCACGATGACAATATTAGGTAGACAGATATAGCCAGCATAAATGAAGAATATGATCTGGATGTCGAGCAACTTCCAGGTGCTGCCAAAACAGGAAGGACCTGAGCCACATGACCTCCTCTCCACCACGAAGACCTGGAAAGAGGACACATACACACAGGAGGCAATACTGAAGCACACAACTCAAACACAGGGAGACGAGATGAGAGGTGAGGCTGAGTCTCCTGGCGGACGAAGATCCAGATCCAAAACACCGGGAATGAGGCACCGACAGCCAGGGGAGGGAGAGGAACCAGGACGGCCGATGGTCCAGCACAGAGACGCCTTGGTACTGTAAAGAGAGGACAAGGGAGGGGAAAATAATTCATAGATAATCAAAAAAACAGTCGGCAGATTATTAGATAATGAAAATAACTGTTAGTTGCAGCCCTGTTTGAAATGAAACAGTGACTATGATTTTAAAGTGCTGACTACAGTATCTGCTTTAAGCTTGTTTTAGGGTGTTTACATCCATATTCAGTGAAAATGTGTGCAACTCAGAAAGACAAACACAGACAGGATAACCCAAGTGGAATGCGTTTGACTGGCCACGTCAGTCAAACAGTCAGGCCAGCTGAGCACGTTTCACTTGCTGAAGACCAAACTGAGGGCAAAAAGCCCAGGTGACTACAGCTCTGGCCCAGCATCAAATCATATCACTTGTGAAATGGTAACTGCAAAACTATAAGCAGACAACATAAAGTCACAGTATATGCAATAAGAATACACTGACTGCGGAGTATTCAGACGCCTTCACTTTCACACACTGTTAATTAAAACTGATTCACATTTTGGCAGTTGATTCTACACACAATAACCCAGAATGACAAAGCAAAAACTATTTATATCAAAATCCCAATATCATCCTACAACAGAGACTGGTTGAAACACTAAAACCTTGTACTTGTTGTAAGATGTGAAAGAAAGCCTACTGACCACTTTGAATTAGGTTTTTATATTTCTCTTTTATTTGCTCCCAAGTCCGTTTCACACCCCTCGGGTTGCAGCTCAAAGAATAAGGCTAAAATGATCATACAGCCATAAGAATACATCTAAGCAACACATTCATTTAATGGAATACACAAATCTTCCTACCGTCCTATATTTTTTTTCTTACAATTTTTAGGTTTATTTAAATTCTTAACTATTGAGTTGACCTACCGAGCTGATAAACAGCGTCATGTGACCGCTTATCCTGATTGCAGTTGTTAGGGTTAGTGAAGCCAGATAATGAAAAGAGATCTGGGGCATGTTGAAGTTGCTTTGTAGCGACGATGCTTGTACTTACCCAGAAAAACCTATAGGTGGAGCCAAAGGCAAGGCTTAGATAATGAACAACACAGAGCTTGACAACAAAGTACATTTTATTTTATTTATTTAGTGTGTGTGAAAACTATAATGTATGTTTTACTCTGTGTATGTGAAAAAAATATTTTATATCTGCAGTCTAGCATGTATTAAAGGATCAAAATCAGTATTGCATACCCAGAATACCCAAACGGCCTCATGTAACCTGGTGACATGTTTACATTTGGATGATTGTGCTCTGAACAAACCATGGCATATACTGTAAATACACAACTGATCGCATTTCACTCACAGTAATTTGAAAAGTTGAATCATTACCATCTAATCTGATCCTGTTTTTCAGTATTCCAGTGTGTAATTACAGGCTGCTGACTGACTGGCTTCATTTGTGACATCAGATATTCACCAAAAATCAATGCACTCATCAATGATTCAGACAACGGCCATTAGCAGACTGGAGCGCGCGCACCAATGCATTCTGTTGACATAAAGGAGTGATGAAATTAAGCCTCACAATGGGACTCTGTATGTGAGTGTGGGAGAGAGCGAGAGAGACTAACAATACGTACAGCACTTGTCAGCGCTTCAACTGATGCCAAGCTCTCAACAAAGCCTGTTTACCAGCAGAGCAGACCATAGAATTTGTGGATTAAGACCTTGATCAATAATTGAATTGATTCTAAATAAAGAGCACAGACAGACAGCGAGGATCACCACTTACATGTAAGACGCCCACCCTAGTATTTCCTGTCTTTATCCGGATCAATTCAGCTCAAGGGTGGATCAGTACGCTTCAAAAATCTGGATTCTTAGAGGAGACTTCTTATGGACTATCTTATGGATTCTGTATTAGATAAATTGACTGCTTGTCTGATTTAGTTTAAAACTATTATCTGGGACACTTTTGATTAAAGGTCAAAACTGCATCATAAGTGGATAAAATATGTCGTAATAGTAATCTACAATAAACTCACTGGGTGAAAATCATGGAAACACTTAATCCTCTAAAAAGTTGTTGTCTGGCATTGCTTTGGTAGGAAAGGAAAGACAAAGAAAAGAGAGGAAATTAAATGAAAGGAAAAGAAAGGGGGGAAAGGAAAGGAAAAGAAAGAA
The DNA here is from genome assembly GCF_020085105.1 of Siniperca chuatsi. NCBI lineage: Eukaryota > Metazoa > Chordata > Actinopteri > Centrarchiformes > Sinipercidae > Siniperca > Siniperca chuatsi. The sequence continues at coordinate 13,893,896 of NC_058065.1, read as the reverse complement.
AATTACAAGAAATGAAAGAAAAGGAAAGGCAATATAAGAAAAGAAAAGAAAAGGAAACGAGGGACAGAAAGGAAAGGAAAAGAGAGGAAAGGACAGAAAAAGAAAGAAAATGACAAGAAATGAAAGAAAAGGAAAGGGAAGGGAAGCAAGAGAAAGGAAAGGAAGGAAAAGACAGGAAATGAGAGGAAAGGCAGGCAAGCGTACAGAAAGGTATTTTGGCATCAGTAAGGGCAGAGGACAAGGTAAAAGAGGCCTCTGCTGTGTGAGGAAACAAATATAGAGCCAGGGTAAAGGAGACAGAGAGAGAAATGAATGGAGAGATTGAGCTTCAAAAACAAAGAGAGAGAAGAAAGAGAGAAGGAAAGACAGAAGAGGCAGAGGAGCAGGAAGTGCATAGTATTCCTGTGTCTGATGAGTGCTGTCAACAGTAGAAATAACCTTCAGAACTTGACAAGTCAGGATGTAAAAAGGCACCCAGTACTGTGTGTTTGCGTGGGTTGCTTATGCCATAACTTCAACACTTCACACCCAAGCACTTCAGGGTTTAGCAATATTAAAAGGTCTGGGGTCATTCTGGAGAGGGACAAAAGTCTGCAGAAAGAGACACTGGTGTAGACCAAAGGAGAGAGACATAACATTGCATAATGGCAATATGTCACAATTAAGAATTCGTTAATGGGTCTGAATAAAAGCACTCAAGTGTTGTCATCTCAGGGCTTTCAGCACACATCACAGCCCACTTTAGGATTCTGTTTGGCATGTATTTTATTCTTAAAATGGGTGAAAAGGTAATTAGAATAACATTTTAATGCATTCTGGAATTTTTGAAAGCTATTTCGCTAAAAATGGGCAGATGTTGTATTATGCCTTTATGACTGAAGTCATCCTCGCTGCACAAAATCAACCGTATCCACCTCAAAATGTTTGGTTTTTTTTTTTTTTTTTTTAAAGCGTGGCACAACCCTGAAAAGCAAAACAAAACAAAAAAATCGGACATTGTTATACTGGCCATTTATTAATGATTCAATGAGTTCTCCTCTACCTTCTTAGGGTCGTAGGGGAATGGAGACAGGTTAGAAGACATGGGGTACACTGGAAAGACAAACACTTGTTCACATTCATCCCGATGGGAGATTACAGCCTCAAATCCATGTGATTGTGGGAGGAAACCCAGGCGAACACCACGCAATCTCCACACATAAAGACGCATGTGAAACCAAACACACATCTTTCTCGCTGGACACTTTGAATGTTTTGGTGTTACGTTCATGCTGGAAGAAAACAGGGCACGCATAGACACAGAAGGTTGCACGATATTCCCAAAATATCACATTGCATAGAGACAGCAGCGTCTACATTATGTCACTGTTTACTCTTGGTTTTTTTTTCTTTTTTTGGACCCAAAGTATTTGCAGGCCAGGACATCTGCACAGTGCCATGTACATTTAGGAGTCCTTTCCCCCCGCTGTTTGTTTAGAGAAACATTCATTGAAGGACTGAAAAAGGACTGCAGATTTGTATTTTATGCTGTGCAAATTGTCTCACTCGATCAGCACTTTCTGTATGCTGCATAGTTCAAGCCAAGATGAGCGCCTACACTTCGTGATTGTCCAGAACACACACATACTAAGTGACGGCTACAATTGGTAGTTATGTAAATGTCTGTTGTATGTGAGAATGTCACACAACAGTACTTTTTCTAAAAACTCTGAGGCCATGAATCCGTCTTGTTTGTCTGGATTACTGTGTAAGATAATTACAATAGTGCTGACACAATTAGTCATTTGACAGAAAATGAATTGGCAACAATTTGGATGATCGATTAAGCATTTAAGTTATTCAAGCAAAAATACAAAACATTTCGTGGTTCAAGTTCTACACTGGGAGGATATGCTGCTTCTGTGCTGTTTTATATCATTTTAAATATAATATTTTAGGATTCTGGACTGTTGGCTAGACGAAAACTTTTTGATGACACCACCCTGAGCTCTGGGTACTTTCAATGGCACTTTCCCCACTATTTTCTCAAGTTCTACAGACTAAATGATTAACTGATTAATCAAAATAATCATTTCGTGACTGTGCAAAATTAAAAAAATATGTGTGCCCCCCCCCCTTTTTTAAACAAATTATTTTAATGTGACCAGCACTTTTGCTCTTCCTAGTCAAAGATCTTTGGTAACAATTTCTTTAAAACTGGAAGTGAAACTAAATATTTTTTACACGGTAGATTATAAATTACTAATATAATGCATTTCTGATATTTGTCTACAGGTTGTCAGCAAACACCAAGCTGTACAGGTGAATGTAATTTTATAGTAGCTTTTGAAGGAGGCTTGTAGCTTTTCGGCTAGCTCCACGGGGTGGGTGTAGCCATTCTTTGTGACGTCACCACAACGTTGTGTGTACCGCGGGTTTATTCATGCCTGCCTCATCAGTGCCGCGCGCCTCGCCCTTTCCACACCTTATCTTTAAACCAGAGACGCTTTAGAAGTGAAACAAACGACAAACTGGGGGTACATTTCTCCACTGTGCGACTCAATCTGGACTGTAAAACACAGGAATAAACGGCAACATACGGGGAGCAAGTTATGACATAGGTGAGAACTTCATTATTTGGATGCCTTTCGTTGCTGTAAAGTCCGCGCGGATGTGACAGTAGTTGCCTCGCGCTGTTTTCTCACTCTGAGCGACCTTAAAGCAAAACTCCATGTAGAAAATTCGCCAGCGTAAAATGTCCTTGCTGACTGACAAACGGTCATTCTGTCAGAGCTTGACGGAAGTAATTTCTTAAGTCTGTCGAGCTTTCTGCAGTCTTCACACGTTTTCTACACCCAGCAGCATTTTTTCCAAAATAAGTTCCTTATTAATAGTTATAATAGTTAATAACTATAGTTAATAATAGTTGCTTCGCCTGTTGTCTCACTCAGTCAGCACGTTGTGTGTTGTACACAACAGAGCGGACTTTTTTCACACTCAATTCTAAAAATCTCATTTAACTGTGGACCTGCTCGTGTCTTAATGGACTGTAGTGATGTTCTAACTGGTATTCTGTGCCCACAAGCAAGGAAACCTGAATGTGTTAATTGTAACGGCATCGTATCTCTTAAATCAAAAGAACGACATGTCAATAAATCGAATTTCCTTTATTGTCTGATTTTACAGTATTGTCCAGCTGATATCACAACTGACGCGAGATCTGCGTTCAACTTGTGCGAAACACAACCAGCCGTCCACAGACCCAACACCTGGACACATCTGTCAGAGCTCCGCTCTGTGTTTTGGAGCAGAAAACGGAGATTTTGACACTTGTTAGTGTCTTTTTTTTTTTTTTTTGACCGATTGAGTGACATTTGGAGCCGTAAACCCCAGCAGGCATCGCCAGAGTGGACGCGTCGTGCGCTGGACAGAGCAAGTAGGTGAGTCCGTTATCTGGTCGTTACACACCCAGTGAAAGTGAAGGCACACACACATACAAAGTCATACAAGTGGGACAGATGTGTAATATTATGTAGGCCTGTTTTCTGAGTAAGGTGATAGATAGATAGATAGATAGATAGATAGATAGATAGATAGATAGATAGATAGATAGATAGATAGATAGATAGATAGATAGATAGATAGATGAACCTTCAGCCTGTCAGCTGATATCTGTTAAGTGGTGAGACAGAAGAGGAACAACTTAAGACCTGGGATTTTTCAATGTATGCAAAATGTTCCTTTTTATGAGAGGAAGAAGATGTTGTCCCTTTTCTGTGTATGTAAGTTAGTCAAAGACTTGCAAACATGAAGTAAGAGTGGTGTATAGTCAGCATGGTTGACACTGAGTCATAACGGAGTCCGAAAGTAAGGGAGACTAGTAAACATCCTTCACACATGATGCAGGATCTCATCTGGCCAATGAGAGGCAAGTAAACGAATGTTGTCGACAGTTAGTGTCATTTTAAAAGTGCTGGAAGGTAGAACTCATATGCATCTTGTATATGCATTGAAAATGTCTCAACAAATCTGAAAATTCTAATTACATGATCAGTAAACTCAGAAAACATCCATGTCACCAGTGATATATTTTCACTTTTTACCCAGCACAGAAAAGTCGTGTTGCTCAAAAGATTCTCTCGTAAAATTTTGCTAATCTCACTCGGGCTGCAATTTAAGATTATTTTCATTATCAATTCATCTGCGGATTGTTTTCTCAATGAATCAAGTTTAATTGAAATGTCAGAAAACAGTGAAAAATGGCTGTTTTTATTTCCCACAGCTCAAGGTGATGACCGTCAGAAACCCAAAGATATTCAATTTTCTATCATATATGATAAAGAAAAACATCAAATCCTAACATTTCAGAAGCTGGAACCAGCGAATGTTTGGCATTTTTTACTTGATGAAATGATATGTACAATTAATTCATTCAATTAATGTTCGATTGACTAAATCAATGAATCGGCTAATTGTTGCAACTCTAAATCTCAGAGATATTCTTTCTTCCTTTCTGTTCAACCAGGATGGCTGCAGACATCATTTTAAGGACACGTTTTTGACACTTTTTTTGGAAGCAGAGACATATTAAATTAAATTAAATCCAGACAGTTTTCAGCCATGATGAATTCAAGGGATTCAGAAAATGACACGTGCCACAGTGAGAACCACATCGACGCCACCATGAGCCCGCTGATCAGTGCCATCATGTTCGCCGCAGGCATCTTTGGCAACGTGGCCGCCCTGGTGATCCTGGAAATCCGGCGATGCAGAGACTCGAGGGCAGGGGAAACGCGGCGGCGTTCGTTGTTTCATGTCCTCATCACGTCGCTGGTGGTCACGGACCTGGCAGGGACGTGCCTGATCAGTCCGCTGGTGCAGCTGTCATATTCGCGCAACACTACCTTGGTGGGGATGGCACCTAAAACTCACAGCGTGTGTGCGTACTTTGGTGTCAGCATGACCTTCTTCAGCCTGGTCACCATGTCACTTCTCTTCACTATGGCGCTAGAGAGATGCTTTGCCATTGGGTACCCCTACCTGTACAGCCGGCATGTCACCAAGAAATGTGCCTATATCACAATCCCGTTGGTGTTTTTGTTATGCATGTTATTCTGTCTCCTCCCTTTTTTGGGATTTGGTAAATACGTACAATACTGCCCCGGCACATGGTGCTTCATTGACATGAACCCAGTGGGAAACAACAACCGGGCCTACGCCAACCTATATGCCACTGTTATGCTGGTGCTAGTGCTGGCTATCGTGGCTTGCAATGGTTTTGTGGTGTACCAGTTGTTCAGGATGTACCAACGTCGGAGGAGGAACTGCGGCTCAGTGATGGCGACCAAAAGATCCAACAGCGAACGCAGGGTGATGTCCATGGCCGAGGAGGTGGAGCATCTCATCCTGCTGGTCTTCATGACCATCATCTTCATCATCTGCACACTGCCACTGGTGGTAAGATGACAGCAGATAACTCACATGCATGCTTTACCTGCACTTTAAAAGCGAGTAAAGGTGACAACCAGTTGATCATTGACTGCTGACAGCAGTTGACCTTGTTGCTTTACTTGTGTTGGGGGGAATTCATTCTATAAGGACTAATTGAATGACTTCATTGGGGTTAACTCGCTCAATGGGTCAGTTGGTCAACAGAGTCAAGGCAGAAATTGATTATTAAGTTCCACGATGCTGTGAGTGAGCAGGTCCCATGGGACTGCTGACACTGATGAACAGGGTTCACCGCATTTCTTCATAGCCCCCCCAACCACACCACCGTTGCCACCCAAAAAACCCCAGTGTATATCTGTGTTCATTTTCAGCATGAAATAACTAGTTTTTGTTTTTAGTAATAGTTTAAAAAAAAAAAGTTTAAAAAAAAAGTAAATAATATAAAAAAGTGAAGGGTGTCTATTGATGACTATTGGTGCTTCCGCTAAAATAGCCTCATGTAACTGTAATGCAGTCATTAGGACCAACAAAAAGAACATTCAAGCTAAATTAATTAAGCTTAATTAATAGCTAATAATCTTCATCACAATTCTACAAATAACCAATCACAGCACAATATCGATATTACATTAATATATTGCTTGGCTTTACAAGTTGATAGGGAGCCAAATAAATAGGGTTCATGTTTTAAATTGAAACTCTTCCATAGTAAATAGTTTGTGCTTGTATTAGGTATCTTGAAATTGGACCGATTTCTTGCACCAATAGGTTGTCCTCAGAGAGTGATTAAAGCATGATCAATATTAAGAACAAATGCATATAAATAATAAGAAAGATAAATAATATTCATGTTTGTGTGTGGAATCTTATCAAAAGTCCTGTGGACAATATTGATGGGAATGTTTCCTTTTAGGATATAACCATTCCCTCTAAGTGATCTAAATTGTGTTATACAACATATTTCCTCTTCAGTATATCTCATTTTGAGTACCCTAATGGAAGCTGATTGAAAAATGTAAGTGCTCTGCGACTCTGAGCTGAATGCCAGCCAGCCACGAAAACACGACAATCGTATTAAAGTCGTATTAAAAATATGTCAAAATGTCACCCAGAGCAGATACAATTTGTTGTATGTACTATGCAATCTGATATATACCTGTGTGTAACTGTGTCTTGGCACCCTTGGGGGGGGGGGTTTGTGGACATGCAGCTATTCAGAAATAATACAATATACTATGGGCTGTTCTGATGCCAAGTTGCAGACAGGAAACAGCAGGTCTGACTCAGCTGCTTATGTTGAAGCCACAGGTATAAATGCTAGATGTTTAAATATAGATATCATGTGTGTAGAGGAAGATGTACAGTGCATTTTTTTGCCCTGATAAGTTACTTTAAAATGCATATATTTAGATTATTTTTTTTCTCTGGGTGTAAAGGAAAATATAAATCATCATTTTACAATTACTACTGTCATTTTAGCATCATTAGCAAGGATGACGAGGAAGAAATCTTTCAAAGGACAATATCATTAGGGTTGAATTATGCAAAAAAAACAAACATTTTTTATTCTATACATTAATGTACATGTCTGCATTTTGCTTTTAGTTTGAGAGAACTGTGCTTTGCACAGAACTCAGTCTTAGTATTTTCTATATCGATTAATCTGCTGATTATCAATCATTGTCTCAATTAAATAATTAATCCACTGGTCTGTAAAATGTCAGAAAATTGTGAAAAATGCCCTTCATCCCAGACCCCAAGGTGATGTCTGCACATAGCCTGTTTTGTCCGACCAGTCGTCCAAAACCACAAAACATTCAATTAACGCTCATATATGACAAAGACAAGCAACAAATCCTCAAATCTGAGAAAGCCGGAACCAGAAAATAGTTGCAGATTAATTTTCTGTTGATCAACTAATCAATTAATCTACTAATCATTTTAGTCCTGGTCTCAATATTTATAAAAAAAAAAAGTATTTATTTATCTATGGTGAAAGAAAAACAAAACTGATATTTAAAGGGAAAATCCACCATAACAACAGCAGACTTTACATACAGTAAACTGTATCATTTTAAATCCAGGATTTGATTAGTTATGTCATCAGGAAGCAATGTGGACAGAGACTGTGATGAGAAGATACGGGTCATCTGTGACTGATGACTCATTGGGGGATGGACCTAACAATCATTTACCATGCCTGTTACATGCACAAATGATGGACATTTTAATGAGATCAACCCCATCACAGCAGAATAGCCACTGACACACTGTATCCTGTGCATTAACGAATTACACACAGGGGATGTATAAAGTGATAACACGTGCGAGCAGCAGCCGGGTACGGCCACTTTTTGAGATGTCCTGATTGCAAACGGCCTTTAGCTTGTCATCAGACTTCCTGTTGGTTACCATACACTGACTGTGAGCCATCAAATAAAAAGCCAAAAATGATCAATATCTAAAACAGGATCCTGATTAGCTGATGACAGTTCTGTCACAAAGCCTTTTCTTTTATTAAAACAAATACAAACAAGACATTACCACACTACCACCACATCACAAGCCATCAATACACCATAAACAAACACCATAAAGAAAAGAAGAAAAAAAAACCAACAACAACTAACGAGCATTACTCTCATCATTCTTCTAAACTTGGCCTTAATCTCTTCCATTTTCTCTCATTCATTGCACAAAGTTTTGGTGTTGTAATTTCAGTGAACTTTGACATATTTCATATTTAGATGATCCAGCAATTAGATTTTGGAGACCAAAACAGTATTGATCGATTCCACCCACAAACGACTCCTCATCCAGTGATTAGTCATTATGCTGTCTCAGTAAGACTCCTGGACAATCTGTTTGTAACCACCTCGGTTCTGAAAGTGTCATTTTGGATTTCAAATGGAAAAATCAATAAGTTTCCCAGCAGTGTATGATGTGAACTTTATTGCAGCCAGCAGTAATGCGCCAAAGTGCCATCTCGTGTGCTGATGCTTCTCAGCTGTGGCTTGCAATGCAGTCATCTCTGCAATGATTCCCAAAAACTGCATCATACATACCAACCTATCCAGAGGGCGTTAACAGTAAACTGGCAGGAATGAGTACAGTGTATAGTAAACTTGCCATAAAACCATCTTTATAACAGCATCTCCTTATTTGTGTCTATTTAAGTGTGATGGATAATTACAGTGCCCTCCACTGCACACTGTGTACCAGGTGTAGACTACTGTAGGCAGGTAAAGGACACTGGTAGCAGCTTCCCACATTGGCTGTCTACACTGCCTCTTCAGGAGGCTGAATAAAGTACATGACTCGGGTACAGTGCCCCTTCACATCAACATCCAAGTCGTAATTATTATTTTTCTGAAAGCTCTGATAAATCCGACTTGGCACTTAATAATATGGAAGTGCCTGTAAACCAAACAAATATGGATGACTCACATCAGTCCTCCTAAAATGTTAAATGTTGGACAGACAGCCTAGGACTTGATGAAAAAGTGGAAAAACAGCCTGTCTCCAAGCAACACCAACCCTCAAATGTCAGTCAACCAAAAAATGGTTTTATCGTCTTGTAAAAATTGGAAAAATATGCGCAACACCTGCAATGTTATTTCTTTACTCAAAAACTGAAGAGATTTAAAATTTCAGTTTGACTTTAAAATGTCAGAATCGATATCAGATGTTGTTGTTTTTTTGCCAGGGAATGTCAGGATTATTATCTAATATTGATGAAGCGAAAATTCGACACAGATAGATGCATTTGGTGATGTCTTGTCAAGGGAGAGTTACAATTACATATTGATCGGTATAATTTCATAACATCCATTTGCTATGTTGAGAAGAAATTGGGTCGGTTATTTCGCAAGTTCTTGTTTCTTTATTTTCTTAAGTCACTCTTTTAAAGTTTGGCAGCACTGAAAAGGTTTTTGTCTCTCTACCCAGTCGGCCGTTTTATTCATTAGGCTGTGATTCTGCATCTTCATGTCTGTTGTGTCTTATCTTGTCTTTATCAAAAATCCAGTGACAGTCACCAGACCTTTCACCACTGTAGGCAGAAGTCATACTATTAATGTCATTTATGATCAATTCTTATAATGGGACTCATATGTCATACATGCTAGTGACTAAGTGAATCACGTACTTGTGGCTGTCACGTTTGTCACTCGTCTTCTCATATTTCCACAGAATGGCCACATTAACTTCTTGGCAGGCATTTCCAGTTGTTGCCCTGCAGGAAGATGTACCATGTTTCATTCAAAGAACACACTAAGTGATTATGCTGAGGGGGATTTGGTGTCTTATTTAAAGGAACATCCACCCTCAAGTAGAATTTCCTTTCCCATTCTGTTATGATCCAGATGAAGACAAAAATATCTCCACTGATAGCAGCCATTTTACATTTTCAGTGTTCAGCTGATGGTTTATCCTTAATGAGTTCTAGTGCCTAAGCAGGGCATTATATAGGACCTCAGTGCCCTCTTCAAAGATACTTCGACAAGAGTCTGTAAATTAAGACGTCTGCTGTGTTGGTGGGGACAAGCTTGTGAGCTGTTGCTTAGAGAAAAGTGTCTCTAAACACTTCTGAAAAATGTTCTTGCTGCAGCATAGACTTAGATGGCCACAGAAAGTGTGGTAAACTGCTGCATACTTCTGTCTGAAACCAGTTTCGAGTCGTAAATCTGCTGCCGTTAATATTGCCAGCTTCACACATGCTGTGGTATGTAGTGGTAACTACTATATTACTTAAGATTTTAAAGGAGTTTTATATTTGCTTTGTGGATGCAAGCTTCCCACGGCTACTCATTCAAAGGCTAAACAATACTACAAATAAACACTCATGGGTTTCCAGCCAGCAATGTGATACCACACTCTGAGGTCAGGATATCACATGCAGACACAGACACACACACACACACACACACACACACACACACACACACACACACACACACACACACACACACACACACTCAGCAAGATCATATTTATTGTTCTGCTGATATAAAACTGTTGACTGATGATGTGTTTGTGTGCATGTGACGTGCCTCTGGTTATCTGTGACTGCATTAAAAATTGAAAAGGCCAGACAATAGCCTTTTGGCACAGGAACGTAGTAAGTGATTGTGAATGGTACAATTGTTAGTTCCAAATAAATTGATTTTAGGGGCAGTTTTGCCTTCATATGACAGGTAACTAAGGTCCTAGGCTGGCTTTGAAGCCCTGGCACTACAACAACAAGTTATGCATTTTTGCGAAGCGAACAGGATATATAAAAGGCATTTGGGTACAGACAAGAATGCATCTTTGAAATAGAAAGCCAGAAGCACATATTAAAATATTATCACCTCTGACTCAAGTATTTACTCAGCACACAGATAACCAATTTAAAAGTTTGTTTTTGAAAATGAAACTCAAACAGTGTTTTGGTCTCTGAGCATCAACCCCTGGCAGACATTTCAGATTAACACTTTTATTACGCTTCCTGTTGGTGCTGAGAGGGGAGAAAATGGGAACACAGTGTGAGTTGGATTTCACGGCTGAGCCTGGCTAAACAAAAAAAATCTGTCTCCACATGCACACACAATCCTTCGCCTACTCTGTTTTTGTCTCACACACATGGCAAGGCCTGTCACTAATCACAGAAATGATCTCATGTGGTTTTGATTAAAACGAGTTGTTCTAGTGATATAACTTTTCCTGAACGAGTTATACAACAATTACTATTTCCCTGCAGCGGTTGAGAAAATCTGGAAGACCGAGCATTAAAGAGCTTTCTCACCCATCAAACTAACAGCTGCTGATGTGCTTAACTGCCATTTGCAGCTATGTAGTCGGAGGGAAGGCAGTTCTCAAAGAAAAAAAAAACAATTAGTCCTCATGGCAACACTTCACCCACTGGGTTGTGTAACTGAGCAACAGGAAATTGGCCTAATGAGACTGGTGTGACAATGTTGGCGGAACCATTGGCATCTCAGGACATTGAGTGCTTTTTACGGGAGTCAAACCTGAGTCATTTTAAAGGAAAAAAACAATTAGAATGGAAGAGAGAGGAGACAGTATGAGAATTAAGATGGAGATGAGAAACTCAGAGAGCGAGAGAAAAGGGTGGGTGGAAGGCAGAGATGAGGATGGAAAGTGAAAGGAAGAAGGGAAGCAGTGCTGTGTCAGTGAATAGGCTGACTTTATAACCTGTTGTGAAGTCACTTTTCCCTTCACATTTAATTGGATATTGTTCCTCTCTGACCCCCAGAGAGACCAGCTGCAAGAATTTCTAAACCTGTAAACTAGTCATAGCTTCCATGGATTGTATGAACGTTCTGGTTCCCAACATTGTGGCCATCAGCCCAGGGAGTCTACCGCTTTTCATTTCAGCCAATCGCAGCTGTTGGGACTCCACAGATGAATTCATTCATTTGTGTGATTTTTAACTGAACTTTCATTAGGAGACTGCATGCTTTAAAAGGGGTCAGCGGTCATTTGCCCGGACCTCGGGAGGTCTGCTTGGAGCAGCTGCAAAGGACTGTTTAACTTGTGTACATGTGACGTTACTGATGTGTTTTCATTGAGGTTTTATTGTTGTGATCTTCTCCATGGTTAACGTGGGGTTATTATTGTAACCGTAGTTCTCAGCCACTCAGCTGATGTTAGTTTATGTTGTGCTCCACACAGACAGAGTATTTGCATGCTAACTAACTCCTTTTAACTTGGCACCATTATACTAAACAGACCACACACATACACCTCTAGTTTGGCCCTTAAAGACAACCACATCCGGCGGAAAGGAACTTTAAAGTTCCCGCTTCACACGTTCTCTTGTTTCTGACTCGTGCACGCTAGAGATAGAGGAAGAACAAAGAAACATACTGTACACACATTCTTTTGTTTGACGCCATCCTCGATCTAAGCAGCCTTCTTAGACACATGCACACACACACATACATCCCTTTGTTCTGTAGTTTAATAGTTAGACTTCACATATTGTGTTTTTGCTTTTTTTATCTTTTAATAAATGCTTGTGTATAATTATGCTGGTTTCTTTAATGTTTTGTTGAGTGAGGAATTTGCCAACCTCTGCTATGTTGACCTCCAAATCCTTCAACCTACTAGCTATCAGTGGTCATTTTGGTTACAGTTATTAATTTAATTATTAATCTGAATTCCAAATTGATAGTTTAGTGTATTTTATGAGACTCAATCAATTAATTGGCTATCATTTCTCTTCTTTAAAAAGAATGGTGCCCTGAGGACTTTATTCATTAAGGTTATTTGTGATTATCCTTGATAATCTTGATTGCCAAATTTAATTGATTGCAACTACACAGTTTAACCACAGACAAGGAACTAACAAGTTAAATCCGCTGCTTGTTCTTGGCCTCAATGGTGCTAATAAAAACAGCTTCCATTTAAAAAGGTCAAAGACTTCATTAATACAGCAATTATTGATCAGAGTTGCCGAAGAGCACACGTCACAACAATGTGTGTGTGTGTGTAATATAGTGAGGTGGAATGTAGATCTTCCCACACTTGATTGGAAGAAGGCTAAAGGTTGTACATATTTATCTTTTCACAAGACAGGAATTCATTACCAAGATTAAAAACATATTGTTGTACATTTGATTATCCTGCCCTATGAAGGCAAAACCCAGTAACCATATTTGTTCAAAGTTAAAACCAGAATCGTAGAAAAGGTTTCAGTCGTAGTCATCTGGACACTGTTTTCAGAATCAAGACGTTTCGGCTCCCATCCGGAAGTTCTCAATTGACAAGAGAGCTATATCAAGTTAAAACTAGCTGATAAGATAGTCTTAGCTGGCCTTAGCTAAAGACACATTTGCTTACTTTTTCCCTAGCTGTGATCTCAAATTAAAGAATATAAATTCTGACAAACCAACATATTGGTAATATATTTAGCTATCCCACATAAATGAGGCAATAGCTACATCCAGTCATTATTGAGAATAACAAACAGCTAAACTAAATCTATCATAACATCTGACCTGGATATGGCAAACAGATCTGTGCCAGCCTCCAAATGCACAACAGCCCTGCCTTAAGGTATCTAGAGTAGCTTGGCAATTATTAAACGTCCAAACCTGGACGCTCCTCTCAGTTTCATGTCAAGAGAAAAACAGATTTGTTTTACATGTCAAATTATGTAAAAAGGTGCTGGACATTTCCATCAGTGCATGAATATACTGTGCAAATAGTCATACATGACAGTATTAAGATAAAATAACTAAATAAGTCCTTATTTCCCAGCAAAGAGTCTTTCATTATTTGTGTATCTTTGTGTGCAAACTAACTCTGCTAGATATCAGCATGGGAATCTCAATTTGCTTCAGCCTCAGCAACATCTGCCTCTCAGCCTCTCCTAAAACCACAAAATACACACACGTTCTCATTGGTTCATATGCTGCCTGTGTTTGCCTCGGCAGTCGGACTGAATAGCAAACAAAATGTAATTCAAATATCCTCTCTGAATGAGAACATTACTCCACTCTCTACAAACATCCTGTGTGTGCTGGGATGAGTGACAGTGCTTTCTGCATGAAAGAGGATAAAATTAGGAACTATGCTAACTTTTACAAACATTGTAAACATTTAGTATGCAACAGTTAGTTTGAGCAAATGCATATTTAGACTAACACCCAAAGCAAACTCTCACTCAAGTGACCTCTGGAGTCTTTCTGGTTTGGAGATGCTGATAACTAACATGCATGTGTTCCTTTAGTGACAGTAAAAAAAAAAAAAAAAAAAAAAAAAAACGTTTGCCATTTTTGCTATACCAGCCAGTTTTTCAGCACATGATTTGACTAAAAAAGCTGAATAATAATTATACAACTTTGCAGTACTTAACTTGAATGCGTTTTGCTGAGAGGTCTATCTGTATTTTAGTCATGCTAGAGCCTGGCTCTAGGTATGGCAATGTCGGTTGGTCCAGACTGAAATATCTCAACAAGTACTTGATGGATTGCCATGAACTTTGGTGCAAACACTCCTAGTGCAGTGAAAATGAATAATGCTGACTTTGGTGATCCCCTGCCTTTTCACCTAGCACCACCAATAGGTCAAAGTTTGACCTTGTCCAATATTTCGGTTTATGACCAAATACTTGCAAAACTAATGACATTGACTGTAGTTATGCACAGAAAGTGGAAGAAAATAGCCTTGAAGCATAAAAATACTCTGTGGGTTGCATTTATACAGGTATAGTGTGAGCAAAACGCAAGCTGTTACACCGCCTGTGTGAACAGCTGGATCGCTTAAAATAGGATAGTATCTGTTCTATAGTGTCTGACCTGACGATGGCTAACTGAAAAATGTAGCTGCAACAGACAATAGACAAGCTGTTTATCAAGTAGTAGTTTTATCAGTGTGTGTGGTGGATTACTATCTTGCTGAACTGGCAGGATGAGAAACAAAGAAAAGGTCACTGGTTTCAGAGATGTCCCACTTGCACTTTCAGGTATTTGAACAACAGCGTATCCTCAAATATGGGATTAGATGTGTTGTCATAACAAAACATCAGTCAGTGACCCTGGCATAACAAAACTGACTTTGAAGTTGAAGAATCTAAACATGCATGATGAGTATCAGCTTGACATTTAAACAGATAAGTGGTTTCAATTTCTATTGTTCATTTCCCGTATCACTGCTCGCAGTCTTCATCTGTTACTGCTGCTATAGAGGACTGAGTGTGGGATTTAAACCAGGATGTTAGCTGGGATGTGGCTGTCTGTGTGTGCCTGTCATCAATGGCGTTAGCAGTGGGATAATACCTTGACACCTAATTTCACACACAATCTCTCTTTTTTCATCTCCCTGCCTCTTCTTTTCTCTCTCTATCCATCTCTAAGATCCGGGTGTACATCAACTCCATAGGGGATCGCAAGGAGTCTCACCGTTTGGACCTGATTGCCCTCCGCTTCATCTCCGTTAACTCCATCATCGACCCCTGGGTCTTTATCCTCCTCTCCCCCAGCGTGCTGCACTTTTGCTGGGCCTCGGTTTGCCGGGCTCCCCTAGGAACCTCCAAGGGTTCCGCGTTTAAATCATCACTGGCCAAAAATAATTCTGCAGCTATCCTAGAACTGTCTCGCCCAACCTTGCAGTACACCGAGCATTTTCACTCTGTGGAAACTCTATGACCATAACTGTACTTTATTATTTGATATTTATATTTATAAGACACAGCATTGGATAGTGTGTTCCACTTCTAGCATTTGAGCTAAGTTTATGCATGTTGAATGCATACTGACTTCTCTAGAGCTTCATATTTTAAGTGTAAAAGCTCAACATTTTCGCTCCTGTGCTGCTTGTATTTTATGCAAATGAATCAATTAAATGAAAACGGCTGGTGACAGGAACTAGAAAAAGAAAGAGACGTCATTCAGGTTCTGTGATGATCTGGAATAGACAAACTGCTTTTGTCTACACTGTATTAAGATGAAGATGTTCAGTTGGAGAATCTTGTGCAAGGAGATGATGTGACAGAATGCAACATGCTAAGGACATTCATCTGTCAATGTGTACAGAAATGGGATTAGCCTTCGATTCAGGACAAACACAGAAGGAAGAGGTAACCAAATGCCTTATGGCCTTGCTGTACATGCCTTCTCTGACGCTCAATTGCCGCTTTCCGAGCAGTTGTTACCGGGCCTGGGATGGTGACATGAACGAGATATCACATACAGGCATGAACCATTTTCAAATGTAATCTGTCTGAAGAATACCTAGACATATAAGACATGTTTATATTAGTGTAAATGAGACCTCAAATATTTGATATTAAATATGACTTTCTCTTTTGAATACTTAAGCGGTCATTGGTCATCATCCTGAGAACATTATCTTATCACCTCTGAGCTTCATAACCCCAACCTTAAGCTCTGGTCGCTTTGGTAACCTTTCCCCCGCCACTCCTACCAGATTCCTGCTGCAAAGGTCAAAGGGCAAGAAGCAGGGAGAGGCCTTTTGGTATACAAGATAGTACGGCTGATAGTAGGAATGAGTACCAGAACCGGAGCTGGGCAAGCAGGCAACGGAACCGGGCTTAGCAGCCTCCCACTGAACACGGTCTCCAAGACCGACGGAGGTCGTTTGACGACAGGGAATACAGTACCGAGGTGATTTATAGCGGCTCCAACCAGGACTCCGGGGATGACGAAGACACAGGAGAGGCGTGAAGCGGGAGAGGAGCAAGTTTGTAGCGAGTTAATTTGTAAGTAACATTATACATCATCCATCATATTGATAAGAGCGCAAGTATTTGTTTTTGTTATTTATTCCCGTGTTTTGAACAACGAGACTTGTGTGATGTTATACTGCGTTGAAATAAATTAACAAAATGTTCAGTCGCCTTGTTGTTCCGACATTTTCAGAAAAATGTTACCGCTTTTGCTGTTATTAACAGGTGCGTCGTGTGTGCACCTGTAAAAATTATTTTTTAAAGGCTCATTATTACGGTTTTGTATTTCTTTGTAATGTAGCACAGGGTTAACAATGTTACTTATAACATTCTTTCTCAGCCCCGGAACTCAAACAATTTTCTAATGCACCAAATATATACATTTAAATAATTAAATGAATATAATAAACTTTCGACGACTAGTCAACTAATCGCTTGAACTAATGACTACTAGTCGACTAGGAAAATCTTTAGTCGGGGGCAGCCCTACAAGATAGTTAGATAACTTCCCTCAGGGAGTGGGTGGGAGAGAGTGATAAACACAGAAAAGGTTATGTTGATGGTAGTGACAATATTTCATTTATATGTACATGCACAGATAGTATAGCATAATGATATTTTATAAAAAGTTTCTCATATGAGACTGCAGTTACCTTTTGACTTGAAAACTTCTACTTATATAATTAAGTAACAGCAGAGCTTTATGAAATAATGAATGAATGTTCGCACACACTTGTAGCAAATGATGGTACTTCATAAAGAGCAAGCTAATGACTTTAATGACAAAATAACACACTTAGGAGTATTTTGTTAAAACAATTTTACAGATTAGGTTCTCTATATGTTAATTAATATTAGAGGAGGACCCACACATAAAAAACTGTCAGAAACTCCACAGGGTACCTTTAACTGTTTGGTTATAGTGGAATTACCAGCACCGTCTTTGGAAAATGTTGTTTTTCAAAGTCTTAATCATTTAATAAGATAATAATCTCATTTACAAAATGTAATATTTATACAGTATACAATCTAAAATTTCGAGCCTGTATGTTGTTGACATAAATTGAATGATACCCTTTAAAAAGTACCATGTTTTGCTTTCAATGTGTGCCATATAACAGTTCTCAGTTAGTAGACATGTCATTTTGGGACAGAACTCTTAACAACTTTACATTTTTCACTCTGTATCTTGCTTTATTTTCTCTTGACAGGTACTTTGTTCTGTCACGTTGCCTGAAAGTTATTTGGAAACTATGAAAAGAAAGCCCTTCATATTTATCCATAAACTTTACGACTGAAGTGCTGTTATTTTGGTTCAATGTGTGTCTTTCCAGAGGACTACCATTTATATGGGACAAAGGACATCCACTTATATTGCCGCTCATAGGCCATATGGTCAACTTCATGATTGCAGTCACTAATTATATCCTCAAGCTGTTCAAACAAGTTCAACTGCCAACTAAAGTAAACCCAGAAAATGCAGGTTTGCTTTCAGGTCCACCAATAAGTCTAAAAATCTCCCCTGCCATAGACTCCAGCAGTCAGTTTGCAGTTAGTATGGTTATCTGCCAGCCATCAACAAAACACATCATTACATTACAATGATGTCAGTTCTAACTGGCTTGCTGAAATCAGATGACCACTGAGTTTCATGGGAAAAGCAGGTAGTTTTCGCCACTTTGTTTCTTACGTTTGCATACTGGTAAAGGTTACACATGGTGGATTCATACTGGGTTAAATTACACAACACCATGGGGAATTGTAACTATTAAAGCATCTTCTTCTTTAAAACAAATCCAATTTCAACAGGGCTCGAGTGTCTGGCAAGAAAATAAGCTACTACAATTTTTTGCGGGCTCTCTGGTCATAAATCTCTCGAAAGAGAAAAACACTCGTGTGGAATGACTCGGATTATGCAACAGCAAGGGTCCAGTTTAAATTGAAATACTATGGTGTGGAAAAAGTGTGTAAAATGTGAGGGGAAAAAACCCTACAAGTTCTCAACTATCTGTCATTTTAGAGGATGCCAGAAAATTTGTGAGCATCGGGTAAACTTTGGGGCTGTAAGCCTTTATTTAAAAGTGTCCAGGCTGTGAGTGTGTGAGAGAGAGTGTGTGTGTGACAGAGCACTGACGATATTGTTTGGCTATTGTGTTGTGAGAACCGCAGTTTATTGCCTCTGTCGGTTCTCAGCTCAGCATAAAAAATATTCAGTGTTTACGGCAGTGACTTCCTGTGGATGTTAGGTGTGATTTTTTTTTTGTGAATGCTTTTTCCTCTTGTGTTTTTGTGTGTATGTATTTTTTGCAAATATACATACAAAAAGTTCCCACATAAATGCTTGTGTATGCATGCGCCTAAAATAAGTGCAAGCTATGTACATGCTAGTGTATGTGTGTGTGTGTGTGTGTTTGTATGCATGCGTGTGTGACAGACAGCACTGAAATGTAATGATGTCAAACCAGAATGCTACCTTTCTGGATGTCTTGTACTCTGTAATTATCTGTAAAGTACTGTAGATGAAACTGAATGCACTGAGCACACGAGTGTGTATGTCTGTGTTTTAAGGCTTGTGTAAATAAACATCTCATCCACCACATATTGTGTCTGCTTTGTAACCCTTTTCCTTCACACACACACACACACACACACACACACACAGTTTGTGGATGGGCTCCAGATGTGGAGAATATAACCAAATCCTTCAGTTAGATATGTGTGTGTGTTTCACTTTCTGTATGTCTGTCTTGAGCAATTTTCCCTCCACATCACTTTATGACTTTATCTGCTTTGATGATGTTGTGTTCCATCATTTGAACACAACATATTTCTGTGGTTTAACCTAAGTAGGCCATTGTATTAG
This sequence comes from Siniperca chuatsi, assembly GCF_020085105.1. NCBI lineage: Eukaryota > Metazoa > Chordata > Actinopteri > Centrarchiformes > Sinipercidae > Siniperca > Siniperca chuatsi. Next base: position 13,874,409 of record NC_058065.1, on the reverse strand, counting down.
GTGGGTGGTAGAGTGAGCATTGACTACATCCCACACACACACACACACCAAAAACAATCTTGACTTTTTGCATGATAAAGGTGAACCAATTAATCTAGTGCCACTACTGAAGCAAACAGCACTCTTACGTCTACCATCAGAGTAGGGTTGTAAACAAATATGAATACATTATTCACATATGAACAGATAATGCACTCTTAACAGATACAAACAGCATCTGAAAATGTGTTTCTTCCCCCCTCATGACTGCTACAATCAGCACAATCCGCTCTTCAGGATGGGATAAGAGGATAAATGTGTTTAAGAAACACAGGAAAAGAAGGTACGTCTTATAACTTCAGATCTTGGCTCAGAGTTGTCGCATTCAGACTTCGGTATCAACAGTAATCCAGGTGATTGTTGTCTGCACAGTGAGAACAGGAGCTGCTAGTAGCCAAAGCAGCATGACTTTCCATAATACAGATTTACCAAAATGTAAATAAACAGACTAGATGCTAAAACCATAGAGGTGTAGATAGTTTAAAGTTCAATATTCAGACATTCAGCGAGGTTCATCCTCGCCAGATTTGTGGAAAAGTCTTGACTGATGTTGCCTAGCACCTTGCTCGACCTCACAGTAGACGGGAAACTCATGGGCTGAAATTAGGGACTGTCTTTGTCATAGTCATAGACAGACCAACCTTATTTCCATCTGGGCCTCCACCCATTGCATGCACAACTTTCCATTTTTTAAAGAAAAATTATACAATATGGAAACAACTCTGACTTGTATTTTCCCCATTGTTAAAACATTCTATTTCCACCCAGACCATTCACATTTAGACCCTTTGTTAGAATAGAAATCATACTTTAATATTCAACTGATTTAGAGATATGGTTAAAATAGTATTATTTTGTATATTTTGTCCTATTTCCTGTGCAGTCCCTGCCCACTTCTGGTATCAATCCAAATACACATATTTGAGATATTATTAATATATAATATCAATATATTATTAAGAGATACCCCTACATGAGTCCAGCTTTGTGTGGATGGGGTCATCACACTACTGTTTGGGAGTTGCTTTGTGTTTTGCTTTTCACCCCATCAAACACCAGAAATTCATTTAGGTAATTAGAATCAATCATCAGGGCCTCAGTCAGTGGTGATCTGCCACTCCAGTGTGGCAGCCACGCTTTACCACTTCGTCTGGCCTTTTGCAGATTTAACCGTCAAAGGATTCAACTTTCATCAAGTGTTGTCTCTCTATTCCTCCCTCCTCTCTTCTTACGACATTTCCTTCTCTCCTTTCCTCCCATCATTAGACAGTGGATGTGAAATAATCAAATTTTTCAGGAGTTATGATTCAGGATCGAAGACATTAAATGCTGCAACCAGGGATGGACTGGGAATGAAAAATGGCCCTGGACTTATTGACTCAGACCAGCCCTCCGAAAAGTGAGATTGACGAGCGCATCGACTTTATGAAAAGTTGTGTTTCAACAAAAGGCATGCTAAAATGGAATGCATGTAGCTAAAAAGCCAGCTAGCCAAACCTAAACCTTGCTTATCCTATCCCTATTGCCTTCTGTCGTACCACTTCAGCTGCAGAACCTTGGCTAACAGAACTGGTATCGCTGGGCTCACTGGGCTGCTCTCTCTCCAATGCGCCGATCTACCTGTTTTATGGGCCGGTCAGACAAAAAAAAAACCAAAACGACAAGTTGTGTCGGCCCAAAAGGCACATCGGCTAGTCCAGACCTGGCCGATCAGTGAGTGTGTGTGTGTGTGTGTTAGTGTATTACAGTGCGAATGGCTGCATGTGAATATGCCTGATCATTGTACTGCAGTATGAATTACCAAGTGGATTAAAATTGTTATTAGCGTGCAAATGAACATGGGATTAAACTCTCTAGAAAAGCATCTGAAGTTACGTAACGGAGACTTCCTGTGTCTCTGCATGCATAGGTCACAGTCCTCTGATCAAAACATAAACAATGATAACCATAATGAAGATAAGTACTTAATTCAGCCCCCGCACTCTGTAAAGGTCATCATGGCTGTCCTTCTGTTGATTAATTAAGGCAAGCTGTGAGAGTTGCTGCTCACAGAAAGCTGCACTGTTATTTCTTGTGCAAAAATGCTGTAATACAATTCTTTTAATTTTGACACTTTAGTGCATTTTACCTCCAGTTAAGTAAAGGACTTTTGCAGGGGATCTGGGAAATGTGACTGCAGCTGTTTATTTGCACCAGAGTACACAGATGTAAAACTGAAGGTTATTCAGAAAGTTTTGGGAGGCTCGCGATGCTTGCCCTGATGTACGGTATGTTGTTTTGCTGGAGGCAAAATCTCTCTGACGGAGGTGGTGAGTGCAAAGTTATTATGACCCATAGTCAGAATGAGACCCAGGTTGAAAAATACCAAAACTTTACTGTAAAACTATAATCAATAGTTATATATCTCGTCATAGCAGGAAAAGCACAGGTGAAACAAATTTCATTAACAACAGCTCAGTTCAAGTGTCCCAGTAAGCCATGCCAGTGAGCCAGTATGCACAACACAGCGACAACTATCTTACCTAAATGGAATGCAGTCATTTTTAATGTTATCAATTACGTGTTTGTCCCGCTATGACATGCCAAAATGTCTGTGGTGAAAAATGTTCAGATCAAATTGGCTGTACTGACTGTACAGTTTCAGATGCAGCAGGCAGCTGTTTTCAGCTCTGATTTCAAAAGCTCTGATAAACCCACTGTACACGACCTGCTCAGCATAATTCACTCAGGAGTTGGTGGAGAGCAAGACGGCGCTAAAAGGAAAGTGAATATTGGACTTCAATTCGCCAGGTGGACACAAACATGACTCAGAATGAATGCTAATGTTGCTCGATGTCAGATCGATGTTTAAATAAACAATAAGGTGATAATATGTCAATTTTGTGGTTACAGCTTGTTGCACTGTTCCCATGTGGCCAAAAAAAATAAAAAATCAATGAATGCAGATTTAAGTAAAATATTGAATGCAAGTATTTTCAAATTGTAGCGCTGATACATTTAGCTACTTATATACGAGATTTGAGTATTTTTTCCACCGCAGTGGAGATAAAGTATTCCAATTAACATAAAAACAAAGTAAGCATTATATTAATTAATCTATTATATATTATCTATAGGCTAAAAGAGCAGCAAATTATAGGAAAAGTTAGGAAATAGGAAAGTATATTAAAAGATTCTGCAATTCAACAGTAATATATGTCCTAAAAGTATGAATTCACACAACAAATGCAACACAATGAGACATGATTTGACTGCTAGGCTCACACTAACTAGCGGTACTGGCTTGTCGGAGTCCGTATAATAATGTCCTCCATCAATGACACCTCCTTACTAAGCTCACACCACCTACAATCAAACTGTGGCCATTATGGGAAACCAGCACCAAAGTGTTGAGAGTCCGATTCAAACCTGCACCCTTGAAAGCACCCGTAATTTGTTTACATTTTGACAAAAATATAATTTCCCCCTTGTAATTACCCACAATTCACTATATATCCTGCCTGTCTTCTGTCAATTAATGTCCCACCAATAAACTATTACATCCACCTGATGAACCAGACATCGGGAACACATCAGCTTTAACTGAGTTTATTCCACATTATTAATTATTTGATTAATTAACCCTGTCTGTTTAATTTGATAATCTCATATCTTCTTGTGTTTTGATTAGGTCAGAGGAAGGAAGGAAATGACGTGTGTGTTCAGTTTGTAGTTGAGAGTAAGCAGATTACTTTGCTGATTCCAGATAGTGGCAACATAATATTGGAGGCTGACCCTGATGTGATAACTGTGAGGATTTACAAAGAGTGTTAGGGCTACTGTTATAAAAAATAATAATTCAAAATTTCGATAATGTCACGAGAAATAGTTGTAATATTTCAAGAACGTTGTTGTTATTTATAAAAATTATTTATAAAAATATTTCCCCCTAACAGTGACCCTAAAACTCATCATAGGTGTTGGTCCCAAACAAATATAGAAAGGTGCATTCATTCAAAGCTTTAACAAAGAATAAAACCTTAAAATTTGTAGCTTTGTAGTTAACTGGGAGCCATGCAGTGTAGCAGCATCATTATTAACCAGCTACAGGCAAGCTGAATATGAGTAATTAATACAAATGAACAGAAAATGAGATGAGATTCCAGATGAGATTTGATGTGTAACTGTCCACATCTGAGAATACGAGGAATGGCTTAGTTGTGGCTATAGCTTTTTGAGAACTGACTTTCACAGCAGAACTTTTGTTGAATGTGAAGGCCATGTTGTTTTATAATCTCTGGGGGGAATGGAATGTCTTCAGTCTTTTTAATTTAATTTCTTGCCACTCAGCATTTAGCATTTAAAAACACGTTTTGGAGAAACACTGTCGTTGTGTTTAAAGATGATATAGAGCTAGGTGTCATCAGCATAGCAAAGTTTGTTTATGTGATTTTATCAAAGAAACAGATACTGTATTATGATTTAATATACATATTGTATAATATATACAGTATATATAGTTTATGACTGTACTGCTAAGGCATTTTTAGTATTTCATCATATCATATTTTAGTTTTTTCGGACTATGAAAGGCTAAATCTTCTGAAGAACATTAATGCGTGCTTGCTGCTGATATTTCACTAAATTGGACATCTGAAAGAGTCGAAGCAGTTGAAGTGGCATGTCATGGTCCGGCTTTGCCTCTCCCTCATCCCTAGTGTTTCCAGCTGTTCTCCCCCTTCCCTTGTGTTTCCTGTTCGTCCCCTGTTGGTTTCTGTCTGTATTGGTGTGTATGTGTGTGTGTGTGTGTGATCTGGTCTAGGCGTGGCCTTCATTAACTCTCCTGCAGACCTGCAACTAACTACCAATCAAGCCTTGCCGCCAAGCCTCCTGCACACCTGCGACCCATCCAATCATCCAGCTCCAGCAGTATATAACCCCGGCTCTCCTCTCCACTCTTCGCCAGTTAACTTAAGTGGTACAGACACAGAGCCAAGGTGGTGTCCTGTTGTTTCCACATGTCTTTGAATATCCTGTGTTTCTCCTTGTGCCTCAGGATCATACTCACCTGTGTACTGTCTGCCTATGAGCCTGCCTGTCTGCCTGGATTCCGTGTCAACTTAAGACTACCTGCCAAACCAGACAACACCACTGTGCTATTTGTGTGTGAAATGAACTATTTGAACTTTGAGTCCTCGTCTGAGTCCTGCTTTTGGGTCCTATACGAATACTGAAAGAAGTTGAAATATCAGTTTTAGTGTTAAGCATTAAATTAAACTGAACTGAAGTGTAAGCACTGAGTTAAATTTAAGTAAGTTAACAGTTACAAGAATTATTAATAATAAAAATAATAATCTTCTGATCTGCCACAGCTATGGTTAAGGGAATGCTTGTGGTTTGGGTTTTCATAAAAAAAAACTGTTAACATACAAGCCAAACAAGTTGATGATGAATAATATTTTCCACTTTCATATGCACATTTCAATCCTCTGTAGTTCCAAGAAAGACAATCTGTTACGTAGATAAAAATAAAATCAAAGACGGTAAATTAAAAGAGTTTCCTGTATCAGCTTGTAACTTTAAGTCTGCCAGGACTGAGCTTCTATGAAAAAGCAATCTCTCTGATAGTTTTAATTGTTGCACTTCAAAAAAAGCTTACTGGGGTTAACAAACCTGAACATTTTATCCTAACAATTTTTATAAAAGTTAACTACTAACCAACAGACAATAATAAAGAGCGTTGCCCTTATTTTCTCTGCAAACATCAGCTGATGAAATACAGGTAACAGCATGTCAAAGGTTGGAAAAGCAACTTTTGAGCAAAAGGTCACTAGATCATGATGTACGCAGTAAAGTATAGCTTTAGGAGAAGTGACTAATTCAGACTAAAATGCAGATCAGCACAGTGGTTCAATCAGATGATGCTCTCTCAACTGACTTTGTCCGTCACAACCAAGTTAAGCCAACATAACCAATGAGAAAGTCAGGTAGCAAAAAGGGTTAAAACTCCTTCGTTGCTGTGCTTTTCCACCCTGACTTAAGATTTCCATTTGAAAATTAACACTCATCTTCTTCATCCTGACTAAGATGAAGGAACATTCTTCTGGTAATAGCTTTTAAAACTGCTTCATTTGTCCTCAAGGCTTTTCTCACGGAAATCACATCCAGTCACATTGCAAAGACATCTGAAACCACAAACTTGAGAGCTGAGGACCACTCTGCCTCATTTGAGGGAGAGTCAAAATGCAAGTAGTGGGCTTTCTAGTTGAGTGTCTCTAGATAGCAGACAAATACCGTAAATGGCTTGTTTGAACAAAAGACATGAAAAAACTGCTGGCTAATAAGAGTGGGTTTTATATATACAGTCGATGCCAGCTCATTTGCCCTCCATTAAAAGGAGCCTTAAACAGGCTCTCTTAGAATCATATTGCTATAGCTAAGCTTAGCCACAATGCATCATCCAATCTGGTAAAAGTCATTTAGCAGCTTTACAAAAACCAATTTACTAAAATGAAGGGACAACACACAGGGACAATTCTTACATAAACTGAGAACTTTATGTATTATTTATACACATATTTCTTGTTAATTTGGCACTAATAGAATAAATGCAAGGACTGGATTAAACAGTATGTTTATTTAGTCTAACATTACCTGCAAATATTTATACACATGATTTAATTTAATTTTGTGTAAGAAGTCAAAAAAAAATTATTTTTAAGAGGGAGTTGTCTGTGAGTGAAGCGATAGGAAAAGAAATATCACCATCTACAGCTTCAACAACTGCAGAGCCTGGGTGGAGGTGATATACGAGATGCTACTGATGCCTCCAGGCAAACTGTGTGTTCCTGTGCCTCAGAGTGAGTTACAGTTTATAGCAATCAGCGACTTGCTGAAGGACACTTCAATCTTTAACTTTGGGCCACCCTGCTGCTCTGATACCAGCATGACTTGGGAGAGGGAATGTGGGGAGGTGGTGGGATGAGAGAAGATGTTTTGAACAACTGCATAATTTGACCTCAAGAGCCTTCCTCTCTGCAGAGCAAGTTGATTTGTCATTATTTGAACTTCAGCTCAGTTTTCTGCCTCTGGCCTGTGAGCATCGGAGTAAATAGAGATTAGCTGCTTTGCTCAAAGGAACCTAAGTGGTTATCAGTCAGGGCAGTGTTTATTCAAGTTTCTGAAAGCTATCAACTTTGACCTTGAGAGAAGCATTGTCATGGGTTTATCCCATGCCTTCTAACTAAGCAGGTTGCACACAGCTGTTACACGCAGCTAAGAGACATACAATTCTTTTCTAATTCCATCTTGCTGGCTAATCGGATTGCTGCTACTTGTGTTGTGCTATGCTAACCCCATTGTTGCACTACTTCCCCAGTGTTCAAGTATCAGTGCCAGTCTTTAAGGCTTGCATTAGCATGGTAGGCTAGGCTGTGCTATGCATATTAACAGTAATCACAGCCAGTAAGAACTACCATCAAGAAACACACAGTTTAACTCCAAGGTCATTTATTGAAATATTCTTGGGGTAAAGTGTTTTGTCTGTTATCAAATTCATGCAGAGCTTCCTTGTCCGACTGTCAAACCGGAAGTGGGAACTACTTCCACCTACAAGCATCTTGCAACACATTAAAATGTGGTGGTGGCAGTTATGGTAAATGACCTTCTTTATGACTGAATTAAACAAATGTTTCTCTAAGATCAAGCAATGCATGCACATATACATCATGCATCCTAACAATATATAAAAGTAAATATGTTTATACACAAATACACTAGTTCATGATCAGTTTAGGATGGAGATTTGACTGCATCCCACAATATATAGGTCTAATGCTGTACAGGAGGCAGAGAAAGCCTTGGGATGAAATCAGACAAGGCAGAAGGGTTTAGTGCCACGATTTCATCTGTTTCATTAAAGAGAAGCTATATCAGTGCTGTCAAGTGACCTAGAAGCCATGTAATATTAACTCTTAGTGATTTCAACTCTTGGTAAGGAGAGGACTAAGTATGCCCTCTTTAGTCAGTGATCATCATAACACAACCAACCACTAACAGATTCTAAATAAATAGCCTAGTATATATAGTATATACTACTTTTGCTATTTTTGGACTTTGATGATCTCCTGACTTTTCATTTAGTGACGCCATGTTTTTACGGAAATGTCTCAACAACTATTGGGTGAATTGCCTCAGCTGTACTTGTGTTTTGTGCTATTTCCCAAATGTTAGCATGCTAATAAGCTTAGCAAAGGTGACCATGGTAAACACTACCTGCTAAAGTACAGCCTCATAGAGCCACAAGCATGGCTGCAGACCACTGGTCACCAACATTTTCCAAGCAAAGAGCTTATATTTGGACTTGAAAAGTGATAAGATCTACTCTTAGGGAAATATTGGCCTAAAAAAAGACACTCACACCCTGCCGACAACATACACACACACACACACACACACATATATATATATATATATATATATATATATATATATATATATATATATATATATATAGATTTACGATGGTAATTTTTCACCCTCACCTCCTCCCAAAACAAGCTTATAAGACACCCTCCAATGTAAAAGCTTAAGATCTCAGGGTAATAATAGGGTGGCGCCATGCTTTGGGTTGCTTTGATGGCATGACTGATTTTTCCATCAAACAAGATTACACGATGAAAGGCGCTGTTTACTTTAACGTTACATGTTGGCTGCTGCGGTTTGCTGGGTCCAGTAACCAGCCCATTAACTCTGTTCCTCCTGTTACAGTACTTCCCTGCTATATTTAAAAGTGATCCACTTGGGGGGAAAAAAGGTCTGAACACGAAGTTACAGCGGACAATAGCAGTGATGCACGCTGACACCCCTGACCTTGGTGACAATACAATGCATTTCCGAGGGTTGCTTCCCAATAAAAGTCTCATTTTGCTTGTGAACGTGAACAGTAAAGCGTTGGAGCAAGCAGACGCAGAATGCGACATGCCAAACAATGTAGAAAAATATTAAAGCTATCTTGAGGAGTACTTTAAAAGGAATCTTGCAACCATCAAGTTTCATAACATCTTCTCCATCGACCCACTGAAGGCCTATTAGGCGTAATTGCTGCCTAACTGGCTGTTGAGAAATACAACACATGAATCACATGGGAGAGGTGTGTTGATTCCAGGGAGAGGGCTGACTGTAGGCCAACATTTTTCTTCTCCTTTTTTCCTCTCCCCTTCAATGATGAAACCACTTCCTCTGCAAACCACAACCGCTCTCGTCCACTCTCACTGTAACGTCGATACAGATCTCATGCCTCATTTACAGTGACAAAGACAGAAAGAATCAGAGTGAGTTGGAGTGAGAAAGGATGGACGAACTAGAGAGGGATTTCCCCTTTGGTCATACAGTACAGAGAAAACAGAAGGGGGATTGCCTAACTCTTAAATGTCCACTATTACACACTGCAGTAACAAACCCAGTATAGTTAAATATAGTAACACAGTCTTTCCACAACTCACCCAGCTGTAAGAGCAGTATTACAATCACAACTGTGTGAAAACAGTTTCCTCCCTAAACAAGCACCAGTCTGCAGCACTGTTAGTGCTGTACACTGGGTTGGAACCCAAAGTTAGACTATGATAACAGTGCACTTTGTGACTCAAAAACAACAAAACTGTCTGTGGGCACACACGAGGTAATTCCACTTGTTTCTAAGGTAGTGTCACTTGAAACCAGACAGCGCACCAGCCTAGTCTTAGTCAGCGCACTGTGTGTGGTTGGCTGTTCCAAGGCAGGAGCAGTAATATTTCAATAGACTTCCAGAGATAAAGGACAAAACCAGACAATGCTAAGGGTCACCGTCAATCAATGCAAGCTTTGCTCATATGGTTTTCCTTTGCTGAGGAACTGCCTTGTCCAGTGGGCCCAAAAGAGAACACACAATTATCCTTGGTCGAAAAATGTTGTCACAACATTTTCTCTTTCTGATTTACAGTTTCTTTTCAGGAATAATTAAAGATCCGTACGGAACTAAGGAAGGAGGGATTTTTGGTGTTAGCCAAACTGTAGAAATTCCATTAAAATCAAAGAGGATTACTACAGAGAACTATTTATAAAACTTAATTTACAGCGAGGGCAGGGTCCCTGTGCATTCAGTTAAGATCTGGTACCTTACCACTGGCAACTGAGGTAGGCAGATATAAAGGTATTCCTGAAGAGCAGCGCTGATGAGGTTTTTATAATCTTGGTGTTGTTGAGGATGACAGTTTTGATAAAATAATTAGTATAAGACCAAAAAATGTGTCTCAATACAACATAAACTCCAAGTAAAGCCCACCTTAAATATTTTCTAGGTGTAACTTTTTTCATTAAGACAGGAATGCAATCTAGGGGAAAAACAACGTGAGGTTTGGCTAAAACTGTCTACTTGAATCAGAATCAGAATAAATACTTTATTGATCCCCGAGGGGAAACTCTTTTGTTACAGCAGCTCACTTTGTTACACAGGGATAGAAGTACTAAGCAAAAAATATAATACACTATAATACAGGTCAGATAAATAAATTAAGTACCAAGTGGGTATAAGTATAAAATTAAAATAAGTGTGAAGTACAAAGTGGGTTTGCCGGTTGGTGAAAATAATAGGGTATAAAGTAATAGTGCATGGACTGCCAAGTTAAGTGTAGCTTATTTATGAGACGGTGCATATTGCACAGCAGTAATAGAGGCATGAATAAATATCAATAAATAGGGAATTTTAAACTGAAACAGAATATATTGCACTGGAGTATTAACACAGAATATTGCACAATTATGTCAAGTATTGCAGAGATGTTAATGATCCAATATCCAGTTTAGTGACTTAGGGTCATACAGACTGACACTTAGAGGGAGGAGTTAAAGAGTGTGATGGCCACAGGCAGGAATGACTTCCTGTGGCGCTCTGTGGTGATTTTTGGCATGGCTGTGTATCATGTGTGGGAATAACACTGATTAGTGTGACATGTTCCCGGCAGGTATTTATGCTAATAATATGAAACCACAGATATGACACATTACAGTTTTTGACAATTGGTAACACGCATTTCTCAATACTGAGTTCACTCTTTCAAAACTCACACAGTGAGACTCACACTCATTCACACAGTCAGCACAAAAGACAGAAATCATTCACAATTCAAAAACGGTTTTCTCACTCAAACTCAATCACACTCCATTCTGCATGTTTACATACTATTGTAAAAACTGTTAAATTTACATTCAAAACCTAACTTAACACAAAATTACAGTAAAAAAAAAAGAGACTGCAATTAGCTACATTCTACTACATCTAAAAAGAAATTAACAAAATAAAATCCAGAAACTCCTAATTGGGACATAGAACACTTTTGATTCCTTGATGACCTCTACAAAAGACTTGCCAGGTGAGGAAAGTCACACAGTGCTTTACAGCCCATCCCAGGATGGTGTCACGTTTCCTTCCACCTTACTCTCCATTCCTCAACCCCACAGAGGACGTCTTTTCTTTGTGGAGGTGGAATGTTTATGACCACGAGCCGCATGATCAGATGCCCCTCCTAGACACAATGAATGGATGTCTGGACATTTCTGCAGAAGACTGCCAGGGATGGCTCAGACATAGAGAACAACTGTTGAGAATAACTTGTGCAAAGCTGCATGTCGGTAAAGAGAACTGTCTGAACTGTGAGAGAACAATGTGTTACCCACTGTAAATAAAAACAAACTGTATCCCACAACTAATGCTTGCCTAACTGTTCAAAATAGGAGCTTGAGTGACAGCAGTGTGGTTTGCAGCTGCAGTCGCTATCTGTTCTTTGAGGATACACAGAGATGGGTCTGTGTGTCCCTTCAGGATACATCTGTTCACAGAGGAAAGTACAAAAACAGTGTTTCTGAGCATGAGCAACGCAGACATGTGATGTTGTGAGTCCAGAGAAACTCGCAAAGACAATAGCAAGTGTCCAAAGTTGACTAGGTAAAATGTGTGTGTGTGTGTGTGTGTGTGTGTTTGTGTATGAGAGTTGATGGGGTGAGAAGTCAGTGGTCTAGACATGTCTTGTCTGGGGGAGAAGTTAAGAGTGTGTGTGTGAGTGTTTGTGTGTGTCTTACCATTTCTCATTTTTTGCAGATAAAACGATAAATCACTCAGGCTGCCACAGTTAGTATTGAACCACAGTAAGAGCAGAAGTGTGCAGAGTGCAGAGAGTCAGGAAGCATCTTCCTGTAACTCGTACTTGAATTAACTGTAATTTTTAAACCTGTTTTACTAGAGGGGATACTGTAATAACGTCTGCTACATTTTGCATATGGGGACAATGAAGTTGAGATGAGTTGTGATCCCATTGCATTTTAATATCTAATTAAATTGTCATCAGACAACATGTGACTCAAGCTATGCACAGTATATTCAGTTTAAAGCTTTAATCCTTAAGATTTTCATGAAATCAATTAGTGTAATCCAGGGTTACTGTTTTTAATTCTGTCTCACTGATGTCAGCCTGACCGTCTACTGTTCACTCTCCTACAGCCGTATCAGAGCTGTGTTAAGTTACTGCTAATGCTAACCCAACATTTTCACAGCTTCACATTAAAAGCGTTCAACTGGAGAAACACTTGAGTGAATAAAAGGTATAAAGTGTTTTGGGTTTTTTTGGTAAATGGAAGTTGAATATACATTGTTGAACTGATTAATGAAGGATTATCATAGATGCAATGGCTAAACAGGTACACATGTACTTGATTACTATGTAAAGATGGATTATTATTATAGTAGTAGTATTAGTATAGTAGGAGTACAGCTACACAAAATGTGGTGCTTTTGTTTCCTCCTGGCAGTTTTAGATGTGAAGCCTCTCTAAGAGCTGTAGGTGAAACTCACTCACTCACAGGATCACGATTAGCTAGCCGCGCTCCAATACATTATTTGCAGTCACGGAATTCCGATGAAGCTTGAAATTCAGAATGAGGCAGGAAGTGAAAGGCAGAATGGGCGAGATGGAGGAAAGCCCGTACTGTGCTAGTTATTGTTTACTCATTGTGTCGTCCCCGTCAACATGTGTGTGGAAACTGGAATCGCCCAATTCATTTTTTAATTACGGCTAAAAATCTATTTTGAGGTCACAGTGACCTTTGACCTTTGAGTCAAAAGTGTCTCCTATTCAGAGTCCGATCAACTCGGAAATATGGTCACAGTCTCCCCTTCTGTTCCTGAGTTATGGCGTTGAATAAAGGCCAACAAAGTGTTTTTCCAGAATATTATGATGTCACAGTGAAGTTGACCTTTTGGGTAAAAAATGTTTTCACTTCACCGTTGTACATTAAACATCTGTGTGAAAGTTTGTCATAATTACCGCATCAACTCTTGAGTTATGGCCAAAAACATGTTTGTCAAGGTCATTTTGAGGTCACAGTGACCTTGACCTTTGAGTCAAAAGTGTCACCAATTCATTGTCCACCAATTGTGAAATATGGTCATCAGTTATTGAGATATGGCCACAGCTATCGCCGGTGCGGACGCAGAATAAAAATGCCTGTTGACGGACTTCTTTATTAAAAGTTTGTTTGGTTGCACCGTAAACGGATACATTAGCTGCTCTTCTGTTGTATTTCTGACAAAGTAGCTGCTCAACATGTGTTTACTGTAGTAATCACTGCACTTGCTGTTACAACAGTAACCACGGGGGTCACCAAATCAACCAGGAATGAAATCTTGAGGATTTTAACTTTAATAACATTTCTGGTTTATTTGGGGGGAAAAACTGGACAAGAACTGGATATTTAGCATGAGCAGCGAGAGTCACCTAGAGAACACCTAAAACTCTAACTTTATAAACAGAACTATCTAAAACTAAAGTGTAGTACAAAACCACAGCAATGAGCAGTTTGCACAAGACTCTCCGACTCTGTTTCAGGTCTGAACACATCCAGTTTCACTCTGACATTGTTGGAATTGTCCTCCCGTCCTCTGACTCTCTGAGAGCTGCACTTATTAAACTCTCAACAGGTCTGTCTGAGAGTTTATTAAGACCAGCTGAAAATGTCAAATGCCCTTTATATTTTGTTTAGCTGATTACGACAAGCACAAAACACACTTTGTTTTAGTTTATTACACACAAATATGGCTTACATAATGGTTGCTTAAAGGCCATGCAAAATGTGTTGACCTTGAATGTCTTTCTATTCATCATAGCCTTTTGAACTTTTTTTTTTTTTACTTGAATACTGTACAATGAATAACCCATCGCAGAAGAGGAAGATTTCATTTCAGCTTTTAAGGTTCACTTCTGTTTGTGAAAATGGTGACAGTTCAGTATCACTAGAACCACCTCGCTGCAGGACATATACACCTGAAATTCTATGGAGCGCCCAAACTGACAAAATGTAATTGAGTACATCAATATTGTTAGATAATTAATTAAAATATATCATTATTTAATATTAAAATGGGCGTGTCCTATGTCCTATGTCCACGGCAACAATTGGTCCAGTGTGTGTGCATGTGTATCAGTATGTGTATGAGTGGAGCAGCTGAGAGGACTGAGTGGCTAGCCAGCTGAACTGAAAACAATGGTGGCTAAACACACTGAGCACTAGGCTTTTCAGCTAGCCACCAAGTTGCAGAAAACATCAGTCATAAAACTACACCACCCAGTGTGGATAATGCTAATCATTATACTGCACTGCATACCGCTGTAGCATTACTGTATAGACTCTTGTAATAGTAAAAGCATTTTAGTTGGTAAGGTAATGCTAACAAAGTTAGCTAGCTAATGCTACTTAGAAGTTTTTAGCTTGGTTTGTGTGACATTATAAGAAAAGAGACATGCTTCGAGTTGAAATATAAAACGAGCTAGAGAAAAATGAATAGAAGAGTAAAATAAAGTTTTGATTCATTTCACCAACTGATTAGAGGATAAAGAAAAAGTATAAAGCGCTGTGTTTTACACTCCATTTTATTTATTGATGTATTCAGTTACATTTTTGATTTGTCTGATAACCTTTTATTGCATTTTGTCAGTTTCAGGGCTCCATATATTTCACTATACACTAATTCAAATGACATTTGACTTTGTCCTGTACCGCCCTCATTATATTGATGTGTCCCACCTGTTGTACTTCAGAGCCTTGATTCCTGCCAAACACACTTTTATCCTAAAATTCCTGCTGAATCGTTGTATTTCTCAACTTTTCCAGTGATGTTTTCACTAATGTGAGCTCGTAGAAGTGGAATATTTTCTTACTGCTCCTCAGAGCAAGGTCAGCTTAAAAAGCGATGATAGCCCATTTCCTGAGGTTATGCTATAACTCAAATTATTACAGCATCAAAGGACCTGCTGTAGGTGATCTGAGTCATTGATTTGTTGCCAAAAGGCCAGTCGACTCAGTTAATTGTCTCCCTACCTGCTTTTTGTGAATAGCAATGAGCTAATCCAGGGAGCAAAGCCAACTTCTTCCCATGAGGAAGCAAACTCTGAGCTCTAAGAAACTCTCCCCTCCGTTTCCTCTTTCAGTTCATCTACATACAAACAAACAAACAAACAAACAATTCATGTGAGATTCTCTACTCGGCCAAGGGGGCAGCTAAAACTAAATCAGAATGAGAAATACTTTATTGATCCCTGCGGGGAAACTCTTTCGTTACAGCTGCTCACTGTTACGTCAATGCACACAGGAATAGAAGTTCTAACAGAATAGAAAAATAAATAATAATAAAATAAGTCCGCAACGAGACAATTATTTCTAATAAGAAATTTCTAGTAAGAAAAGTGGATTTACAGGTTGATAAATATAGTATGTATAATACAATGTAATAATATAGGTAATAAGTAATAGTGCAATAATGAGTACTGTCAAATTAAGTGTAGCAGATAAACCAGATTATTAGACGGTGGATACTGCACAGCAATAATATAAGTATTAATAAATATCAATAAACAGGGAATATTAAACTGAAATCAGGATATATTGCACAGGAGTATTAAACAGAGAATATATTACACTGATGTTAATGATCAATGTCCAGTTTAATGACCTAGGGTCATACAGACTGACACTTAGAGGGAGGAGTTAAAGAGTTTGATGGCCACAGGCAGGAATGACTTCCTGTGGCGCTCTGTGCTGCATTTTGGGGGGGATGAGTCTTTCGCTTCAACAAAACAGTGCAATGTTGTAAGGTGTCTTTCTCACTGGGTGCACATTTGTGTGTGCATGGGGGTGTGTTTGTGGAAGTGCGTTAGTTCTGTATGTGAGCCAACAGCGAGCCTTGTCAGGACTTGCTGTAAGAAACGGATGTCTGAATAATCCTGGCAAACAGGCAGAGCTAGGAGCATAGTTGCATCCATCAGCTTTATGAAATAAATTCCAGGATCTACAGTCAGCAGACAAAGTATTTGTCTTCTTCAGAGACCGATGGCAGGCGGATGCTGCTGTGGTCTTCCTGTTGATGTTCTTGTGGCCACGCTGGGGATGAATGGATGTTATTGATTGCAAGTCGTGTCTCCTTCCAAGCCAGACCAAAAAAAAAAAAAAAAAAAAACAAGTGACGCCACAGAACTCTGGACAAGATTTTGATATTGGTTTAGTTATATATAATGCAGTTTTAAATTCTCTCTGTCCTTCCATGTTTTTCAAAAACTTAAGGGTCCATTCTTGGACCCCTTTTGTTCCTAATCTACATTAAAGGCGTGGTCACTGCATCACCTTCATCTATATTGCCGTTCCTTTGTGCTAATGATACTAGCTTTTTCCACCTTTTTCTTAAGCAAATTCTAAATTTTATACAATTTCCAAGTGGTTTTATTTAAGCAAATTTTCTATACATGCCAATAAATCTAAATGTATGATGTTTACTGCCCAAAACAAAGAAGCCTTTTCATTGGAAACAAATATCTCCTTTAGGTCTCATCTACAATATTTTTAGTGTTCTACTAAAAATTGAGTTGTAAAAATCATATTTAATCAGTTTGCATTAAGATACCAATAACAATTAATTGGTATTATCAATAAAGAAAGTAGTTTGTTTCATCGCAAATGTTTGTTAACTTTTTATTGGAGTTTAGTTGACCCATACCTCACATGTTGCAATATTGTTTAGGCTGCCACTTATTCCACCGACCATATTACTTTCTTCACATAAATCATTTCCCAGACTTACTACATTTAGACGTCACATCGAGCGCTCTATATCGATTTTAAACTGTCAAGAAATGTGAAATGTCTCAGTTTGAAGATAATAAAATACAGTCTTAAAAACTTGTCTTAAGAGGAGATTTTAAAGATGTACTGATTTAATTAATACATCCCCATACAGTACTCATAATAGACTGGAATTGATGTTTTTAGCTGACATGCATGTATTGTAGGCTGTTTATTTATTTCTAAAGGAAATTGTGTCTTTACTACAAAAAAAGCAATCTGGTTTCATATAAGACCAAAATGTGACCAGCTCAGTATTTCCATGCTCCATTCATCCTTGGCAGAAACACGACCACATTGTTAGACTTTGCAATTAAACCAGAACAGCAGGCTCAGTCTGTTTTCAAGATCAATGTCTAACCACATGCTAAAAACTTATCTGATGAGGCTGCAGCCTTTTAGCCATCAGCTGCTGTGCCTTTTCTGTGTGTTTTAATGAAGCTTTATCACTTATTGCAATGCAGGGTGTGTGTGTGTGTGTGTGTGTGTGTGTGTGTGTGTGTGTGTGTGTGTGTGTGTGTGTGTTTGTGCGGCTATTTCCCAGCATCTTGTGTCAGCAAGAGATTGAGTAACCAGTGTCTGTTTTAAATATCACACACTTTGGCTCCGTCTGCACTGCTGGTTTATATTGTTGTGATGTTTTGTACTGCATTTTCCAGAAATCACCAGTCAAACACAATGTCCGGCACTGTGACATTTTCTCTTAATGAAGTCAGAATTTTTAAGGAAGCCCATTTCTGCCAAGAAAAGAAAATGAAAATACTTGAAAAGTTAAGGATGATCAAAAAATAAAAAGTAGTAGTAGTAAGTCATAATTTTGACTATCTTATAATTTACTTAATTGAGATACTAAACATTGACTTTAGTATCTCATAATTTTGATTTACTAATTTTAACTTAGTTTTTCCTAATTTTGCCTTAGTTTTTCAACTTAGCATTTCATGATTTTGACTGTTAAATTTAATCTCAGAATACTGACATAGTATTCCATTATTATGACTTACTATCTCATAATTGTGACTTACCATGAGTATTTCTATTTCTACCATGCATAACCTTTTATCCATTTTTTTTTTCCTCAGGCAGAAATGAGCTTCCATAAAATTTATTTTCTTTGGCTTAATTTTTCTTTTCTTTTTGTGTATGTCTCTTTGTTGTTGTAACTGTCAATGGTAAAGTGGTTATTTAAAATATATATTCCACAGTGAGGGCCATTTTTTGAAAATTCACTTAGTCGGAGCAGGAATCCTTTGAAATCTTATTTTGGAGGGAACATTTTCATTAATTCTGCAGTTTGGTTGATCTTGTTGTTGGTCGTATATTTAAGTGCACTTTTGTAATATTGCTGATATGAGGCAATGCTATAGAACAGGAAGCATTCTGGCAGCGGCTTCCTGAAGATCAATAAAGTGAAGGTCAATGAGTCCCTGTGAGGCTCCAGTCTAAAGGGAAAATCCACCATAAACCCCATAATATTTCTTCTCGTGACCTCAGCCAGTTCACTTTGAATTTGTCAACTTCATCAAATCTCTCCCTAAAAGCAGAAAACGAGGCACCACCTGGTACTAAATCTAACACAAGAGGCAAAACAGTTTTGTCAACATGAATTATGTGGAGGTTATGCTCCTCAAAAGGGTAACGTATCAGTCAGTAGCTTGAACTGCTAATTGGCTTAGGCAACTACGGCAGCTGATTAATGTAAGGGTAAGGTTTTGTTTGTCAATACAATATGTCGCACTGCTTCTCACAGGTCTCCTTCACACTCTTTCCTAACATTTCTTCTCCTTTTTAAGGCTTTGAATTTCAAGACAGATAATGTGCTGAACTCAAAAGCACAGGAGACCACGCGTGTCGGCATATTCACTAGTTCAGAACTATTAAAAGGTCAGTGAAATAAGTGCAGCTGATGAAAGATCACAAAAAATAGAGTGAAATCTGGTTCTGAGGATTGGATGGCCGACCATAAATATGGCGATTATTAGAAAAATGATCCCTAAGCTGTTTAAACATTGCAAAGAGGCGTTTACGCTCGACGCGCTGTCCGTTGCAATATTCTCCGACACGCCAGGGGGCGTACAAACAAAATATCATGTGAATAAGCAAGAAGTCAGCGAGTGTTACCGGAATAATGTCATTATCCAGCATGGCGATCCCTCATTCTTTTCCACACTTTCCTACAAAATGACTTATCTTTTGCCAGTGCGGTTTTGGCGATCTCTGTCCATGAATTGAGAGTCATTTGGCCGTCCCTGTGGTCTCTCAAAAAAGGGTGGTAGAGGTGTTTGGAGAGGCGAACCTGCACGGCCAGTCTACCTTCAGCATCCACGCTGAAATGAAAGCGCGCCGTGCGCCTGGGGCGCCTAGTTACAAAAATTTAGAGGTGCACGACCAAGCGCCGCGACAGCTTGTGGCTCTACGCGAAAGGCACAATGACGCCATTTTTGGCCCGCAGACCCTCACACCAGGGACGCTGCGTCAAGCATAAACCAGGCTTCAGTCGCCGGCATTTCTATTGCGGTTGCCTTTAGTCATCCTGACAGTGGGAAATAAATGCTCTTACATAGCAGTGAAGGCACAGATCACTTCCACTGTTTACTTCAGTGAACACTGGAGGGATTATACAGTAAATCTCATCTGGTCTGGGAATGCCTCAGGATCTCCCAGGAAGAGCTGGAGGACATCTGGTCTACTTTAAGTGGATAGACTGATGTTAACAGAAAATTCATATCCCAGTATAAACATTTTTCTGCATATTTTTTCACAAGCTGTTAGAAACGTAGGTGATAAACAGATGAGACATACCCTGACTAATCAGCAAAACTAAAAACTGTTCAATGTTAAATTATGATGCACTGATTAAAGAAAGTGATTTGTTTAAATAGAAAGAAATACAGTATATCAGGCTATAATGAAGACACATTTTTACAGTAAATAATAATACCAATACATTTCAATTACAAGTTAATAAATGCTTAATAGCTGGATGGGATATGCAATATATCAATATATTTGCTGATGAGCAAAAGGGGGACAGGAAAGGGAATGTTTTCATATTTACATACTTTCAAGTCTTTTTCTTACTCTTATTCTTCACTACGAGTCAGCCTCTCTGCTAATAAATCAGTATGTTTTAATTAGCTGTGAGCTAAAGCAAAGTGTATTTTTGCATGTGTGCTAAATGATAAAACTACAGTACACTGTCCTGCAGTGACAGTAACATAAAACTGCTGCTCCAAATAAAAGATTGAAGAAGGAAGAGCTCAGACTAAAATTGCATGTACGCCGGAGTAAAAATATTATTTTTAACCCTCTAACAAACTTAGAAATTTTGACATATCTCCAAATATCTCTGTTTATCCACTCCCTTCCCTCTTTCCTCTGCTCTCCCCCTCATACATAATCTACCTCTACCTTCTTCTGTTCACTTTCCATGTCAAACTTCATCTCCCTCTGACGTTTAATCATCCATAAATACTGATAGACGTCTCCTTATCTCTCCTTTTCTGCCATGTCTATACTCCCTCATTACTCTCTGCGCGTCCTCGTGAATTATGGCAAAAAGCAGCACTTCTGGAAGCATGGCCTGAAGTCCCAAACAGCTCGCTGGTGTTCTTCTAGCAATTTGTAAAATATCAAGTCTTAGTATGTTTTAACACAAGAAATACCTGATTTTGTAAAACCCATTTTATTGTCTGCAACCACAAGTAACCACTAGTGAACAAAAGGTTCACAGGAAGGTACTGAATTAATTCCTAGAAAGCACTCTGTTTGACTAATATCAAGTTTCAATATACACACATTATTCCTGGAATTCATTAAAAGTTGTGAAAGTGTTAGAACATCAGTGCAACTAGGCTGTTAACAAACTGAAACCTACCATAGCTGTGATGTGTTTACTTAAACTAATTTCAGAGATTAGATCACCGACCTCTGCTTTCTTGAGAAGTCGGGACATTTTTAGTATACTTACTGTAAGTGCAGTCAGAGATTTTTTCTCTCTTTATCGCAACAGGTTGTGTTCAAGTGTTATGCCATGCAGCAAAGGGGCGCGGGGAATTCAAACCCGGGTCGCTGCAGTAAGGACTGTGAGCTACGGGGACCCCAGGGAGTCAATTTTTGCAGTTATTTGAAAAGTGAACCACACAGAGAGTAGAGCAGATCACTGGAGAGGAAGTGAGACCACAAGCTTTACAGACATACACACTGGATCTATAAAGGCCACAGAACATGTAAGCATGTATGTGTGAAAACTCACGTATGAATTTGTCAGTTGCAGAACAATACAAGACATGATTATTCGTGCACATGTCTGGAATGAAAATATCAAGTGTTCTTTACTCTCCTACATTAGAGGTATGGATGAGCTTGTGAATAGAATGTGTCGTCATATGCAAGTGACAAGAGAGCACCAAGAGCTCCGTGCTGAATGCTGTCGTTTACACCAACACCGAGGAGTAAGATGTCGCTTTGATTACATCGGCTGCTAGACACCCCCCCCCCACACACACACACGATAAAGGTGAGCAACGTAGGCAATGCCTTTTATTGCAACACCACGTTGTAATGAAAGAAAAAAAAAACAGTCGAGTTGTGCTTGTGGCTCTTCATGGCTCAGTGCGGCTACACCCCCATAATGAAAAAAGCTCTTTAATTTCCTGTTGTGAGGTCCTTTGCAGTCTATTTGTATCATGTGGTTCTCATTCACAATCAACACACACACACACACACACTGTATTCACTGTATTGAACACAGAACACTTTCTGCCCTCACTGTAGCCTTGCTTTGGCTTGTTTCCCTGTGTCCCATTTGAATAAATTATGAAAGGTGGTGAGACAGCTTCAGAAATATCTCAGTTATTATAATATTATAGTATCTGTGAAGTTACACTGGCAGTGGCATTCTAAAGTCGCTTGTAAGTTTGCTTGACTCCCAACGGCACATATACAGAATTTCCTGTTATTATAAAATAGTAAACAAGAAATACTTACTTCCCTAACTGCAAAAAACAATGTACTGTAAAGAATAGTATAACAGTACATACTGTATACAATTGGTAGTGTGGAATTGGGACACAGCTAAAGTGTTGCATCAAAAAACCCAGTCCCAACCAGTAGAAAAAGAGCAATTGCACACCTATTCAAGCTGCTACTAATGGCTGTTTTATATAATGATTTGCTGGCTTCAAGATGTTTTGTTCAGTTTTGTAATGGGACAATTACAAGTTTTACTTTTTATTTGATTTAATATTGCACAAATTACTTGCTAATTATATATATCACATGCCATAGCTACAGTTCCTCTGTAAATGGTTTCTGTAAAAAAAAAAAAAAAAAAACCCTCAAACCAACTCTATATCTTTTCTTCAGAGAGCAAGAAAAAACACACTTCACGCAGTCTGATACAAATGATGCTGTTACTGAGTTTGTTCTTTCTCTTATGATACACACACCATATATTATTATTATTATTCATACAGTGCTTCAAATCACACTCTGTGTGTGTGTGTGTGTGTATGCTTGAGATCACCACGCAATACTGCCACATTCAGGTGATTTATCTGCTCCAGTTTTCTACGACCACTTCAACTCTGCACACACAGACACACACACCATTCATGCAGCTTACAGATCCGAGTTGTAGTTGATATTCCCGCATCATTCTTGAATCACACACTGACCAGAATAGAGAAATCGCCCGATCTCTTCACTTCTCTCCTCGCACCTCCATTCATCATTCCCCATTCAAAAATACATCACGTTTAATGCATGTAGGTGACCTCTGCAGTCACCACATGGGAGCTATTTAATGCCCTACTGAGTCTATGACGTAAGTAGGACTGCAGTGCGTGATGGTGATTAAATTTCAGCACTTCATCATCGTCACAGTTCGGGTCTGCATTTATCAGTAGATTTTCTTTTCTGAATCAGACTCTAAAGAAGATCCAGTTCATTGGTATAATAGCTTAAAAATAGGATGAGTAATGAAGGCATTGCCTGCTGGTAGTACTACAATGCAAGGCTTCAGTAAGACACAGCTGACAATGTGGCTAATGGCCTATACTGGTGTCTATGGGATGTTACAGACTTTGTAGAGATTTGCATCGATGCAACACTGGTAATGATCTACCGCCCCCAGCACCCTCAGTCAGAGTCCCAGTGGGTTTCATACATGACAGAAATAATCTATTTTGTGCTTGTACATGCAGCTCGCAGCTTAACCTCTCACCTTAACTAATGACCCATTCTGGTGACACATTTATACATCGACGGGACTCAGTGGATGGGTCGGTAATCACTCAGCTGCAAGGACACAGAGCGGATAGCATTTCAATTTTTTTATCAGAAATCCTCAAACATGTTTAATGAAGGTTTTGTTTTAATAATAGCATACAGCTGGCCATTTGCAGACTCTGCTGTCTGTGAACTGCTCAAAGAATTTATGCAGCCATTACAAGTGTCACCATCAGCGAATAGCCTTCTACACTCCTAAAAATAAACTGTCCTTTACACAACAGCAGTTGTAGTCCAAGCACAATGTGATGCTGTAATGTCACCCTAATGCCTTTGACTTGGTTACCAATTTGTTGCTCAGCAGAGATAACAGATGAATGTGTTTGGTCACCTTTGCAATGGTGAGCAAATAAAAGCAGTTGAGGGTACAAGTGTTTGCCAGCAATCATGCACACATTCTTGTTCAGCCCTTTAAGGTGTCATTATGCTTCATCCAAAATGCTTGTTGGATCGTTGATCAGCGTCTTATTGGGGGGGTGCTGTGTCTGACAACACCCACTCTGCATAGCAATTGGCCAAATGTGAGGAGGCAGGATTTGAACTTTGACCTTTAACTTTACTGTCCCCAAGGGGAAATTTGTCTCGAGGCCAGGTAAAACACAGACCAGACTTGAACATAAAGCATAAAAGTACTTTTCTCGTAAGCTCTCCTTTTTCATTCTACACCCAACTACTTTCGCGTGTGCAATGCCTTAGAGGAGGGACTGTTTGAACGTTCCCATTTGTACGACTATCACGTCCCCCCACTCTCTATGATGTCTTCGAGTGTGGCTGTTTTGAACAGCTATAAATGCTTTTACCTTCAGAAGTAGCGCGAGTAAAATGCGAGCCGTTGTAGACGGACAACTGAGTCCTGCGTAGACAGGCCCATTAGGTTTCGGTTGTCCAGATATCTAACAGTTCAACCATAGTCGGATTTTAAAAAGTCACTGGACCACTGGAGTGTTGCAGTAGTAATTTGTTCTATATAATATTTTTATTTCTACATAATTCACTGTATTTTGAGCACACACTACTGATTGAAACTAACTTAAATGCATTACTGGCCCACACCAGTGTTTCTTTATGTTGTGGCCCATTTACTACAAATGATGTACAGTACATGTGCTGCAGCCTCAATTGTTTCAATTGAAAAAAAAATCCAATAGAAGAGAAAACATTTATTTATGGTATGCGAGTACCCTGGATACACAGTATGACAATGGTTCACAGTGCAAAAAGATATAAATTTTCCAAAAAAGGGCTAACAAGTCCTCAGATTTGATCAGTCAAACTAATTCATAATGCATTTATTTGAACGGGGCCCACGAACACACACCATCACAATGTGACATGAAAATCTGAACGAAGAATAATTGTGTGTGTGTGTGTGTGTGTGTGTGTGTGTGTGTGTGTGTGTGTGTGTGCACGCGCATCAGATTGGCTTGTTGACATGCCCTAGTTAATTCCAGTGAGCACAACATACTCAGTATAATATTGATTTAATACACTGATGAAGAACGAATCATTTAATTCTGAAACACAAAACAGTATCAATAGACCATTTGAGTGTGAGGTAGAACACACACACACACACACACACACACACGCACACTCTCTATCTCATCAAGAACAGTAACGCTGCAGGTCATTCCTGAAAAACAGAGGAGGATGTTTACCAGATCGTACATATGGAGTCAGAAAGAGGAGGATGTTTTCTCTACTGTAGGTTCTTATACTGTAGGGCAATTCTCAGTAAAGCTGAGTGTGACCTCAACACACACACACACACACAGAGCACACTGTATTGACCCTTTTTGTGGCTAAAAGAATTATAACAATATGAAAATGCTGTTTTGGACAGAATATGCAGACTTTTTCTCCATATTGATCCAGCGAAAACCTCTTAACGACAGCAGATGTTGTTAAATGCTGACAAACGCTGACTACAGAGGTTGTGTATGTGTGCATTAGGTACGTTACAGTAATGCTGCATTGTAATGATGACATTTAGAAACAAGCCATCATTAATAAATCAAATTCAGCCACTTAGAAAATTCCCATGTTGGCTTTCACGTTGCGATCTCGGTCTGAGGGAAACATCTCTGATGATTAGACAGGAAGTGAAGGGAAGGAAGTCAAAAAGTATCATTTCAAGGCTGAAACTACAACTTCTAAGATCCATAATGGACATCAGCCTTTTTTTGTGTTGCATGAAATTATGCTGACATTACATCATAACCAACAGAAAGGTCTAAACTGGAAAACCAATAAAGCTCAGTTTTCATTTTGGCATTGTAATAAACAGAAATGCTGTTGATGTTGGCGGTTTTCTGGTGTTTACTGCACAGCAGGATTTCATGTTCTGTAAAAAGAGGAATTCGCATTTTTTCAAACTAACTCACATCCTCCAATAAACATCAGATAACTGAAACCTACTGTGCTACTTTAGTGTCGACAGTGAATTTTGTCCAGATGTTCTTCGCCCACGATCCTTTTTCAAAATGACAGAATTAACAATGACTCTCAGCTGTAGAAATCAATACAACAGAGTAGAAAGACGTTTTCTACAGACTGAAAAGGTGTAGGCTAAAAGGTACAGCTGATCGCGGCTACTCTTTTCACAATACACAGCCTGTTTGACATCAAAAAGCAATGCTATTGCCAACATGTCATGCTGATCAAACACTTTCATAAAATTTATTTTACACTTACAAAGTGAGCTGCACATATTTAGTTCCTCAGTACAACTGTTCCATAAATTCATCCCTTTAATAAAAATAGAATGATTTTTTATTTATTTATTTATTTTTTTTTACATCAGTACTGACCCTTTGTTTCTTAAACATGCATATTCCTTGCAAATCAAATTCTCTCATTTGTAAGACATTTTCTGGATACTTTCAGGTCATTTGTTTTTTTTTTATTTCTACATGATCTGTACAATGACCAAGAGCGGTTCAGAAGACCCTTATGGATTATTTAAAATCAAGGCCAGTTACGTCGCCGGATTGGCGCTACGGGGCCCCACCCTGGAGCCAGGCCTGGGGTGGGTGCCCGACGGCGAAGCGCCTGGTGGCGGGCCTTTCCCCACGGGCCCGGCCGGGCACAGCCCGAAGGAGCGGCGTGGGGCCGTCCTCCCGTGGACCCACCACCCGCAGGAGGATCCGTGGGGCCGGTGCAGAGAGATCTGGGCGGCAGTCGAAGGCAGGGGCGGCGACCAGATCTCGGACACAGAAACTGGCTCTAGGGACATGGAATGTCACTTCGCTGGGGAAGGAGCCTGAGCTTGTGCGGGAGGTTGAGCGTTACCGGCTAGATATAGTCGGCCTCGCCTCCACGCACAGCCTGGGCTCTGGAACCCGTCTCCTCGAGAGGGGCTGGGCGCTCCATTTCTCTGGCGTTGCCCGGCGGGGAGAGGCGGCGGGCTGGTGTGGGCCTGCTCATAGCCCCACAGCTCAGCCGTCACGTGTTGGAGTTTACCCCAGTGAGCGAGAGGGTCGCGTCCCTCCGCCTCCGGGTGGGGACAGGTCTCTCACTGTTGTGGCGGCCTCACGGGCCGAACAGCAGTGCAGAGTACCAGGCCTTCTTGGAGTCCCTGGGAGGGGTACTAGACAGTGCACCACCCGGGGACTCCGTTGTTCTACTGGGGACTTCAACGCCCACGTGGGCAGCGACAGTGACACCTGGAGAGGGGTAATCGGAAGGAACGGCCCCCTGATCTGAACCCGAGCGGTGTTCAGTTGTTGGACTTCTGTGCTAGTTACAGTTTGTCCATAACTAACACCATGTTCAAGCACAAGGGTGTCCATCAGTGCACGTGGCACCAGGACACCTAGGCGGAGGTCGATGATCGACTTTGTTGTCGTATCATCTGACCTCCGGCCGTGTCTTGGACACTCGGGTGAAGAGAGAGGCGGAGCTGTCAACCGATCACCACCTGGTGGTGAGTTGGATCCGCTGGCGGGGAGGAAGCCGGACAGACTTGGCAGGCCCAAGCGTATCGTGAGGGTCTGCTGGGGACGCGTCTGGCGGAGCCCTCTGTCAGCAGGGTCTACAACTCACACCTCCGGAGAGCTTCTCCCAGATCCCGGGGAGGTTGGGGACATTGAGTCCGAGTGGACCATGTTTTCCACCTCCATTGTCGATGCGGCGGCTCGTAGCTGTGGTCGCAAGGTTTCTGGTGCCTGTCGCGGCGGCAATCCCCGAACACGGTGGTGGGCGCCGGAAGTAAAGGATGCCGTCAGGCTGAAGAAGGAGTCCTATCGGGCCTTGTTGGCTCGTGGGACTCCCGAGGCAGCTGACAGGTACCGGCAGGCTAAGCGTGCTGCAGCCCGTGCGGTCACAGAGGCAAAAACTCAGGACTGGGAGAGGTTCGAGAGGCCATGGAGGAGGACTATCGGTCGGCCTCAAAGAAATTCTGGCAAACCGTCCGACGGCTCAGGAGGGGAAGCAGTTCTTCACCAACACCTTATGCGGTGCGGGTGGAGAGCTGTTGACCTCGACTGGGGATGTTGTCGGACGGTGGAAGGAATACTTTGAGGATCTCCTCAATCCCGCTGTCACGTCTTCCGAAGAGGAAGCGGAGGCTGGGGACGGAGGCGGACTCATCCATCACCCTGGCCGAAGTCACTGAGGTTGTTGGCAAGCTCCTTGGTGGCAAGGCTTCGGGGGTGGATGAGATCCGTCCTGAGTATCTTAAGTCTCTGGATGTTGTGGGACTGTCTTGGCTGACACGTCTCTGCAACATCGCGTGGCGGTCTGGGACAGTGCCTCTGGACTGGCAGACCGGGGTGGTGGTCCCTCTGTATAAGAAGGGGACCGGAGGGTGTGTTCCAATCACAGAGGATCACACTTCTCAGCCTCCCGGTAAGGTCTATTCCAGGGTACTGGAGAGGAGAATTCGTCCGATAGTCGAACCTTGGATTCAGGAGGAGCAGAGTGGTTTTCGTCCCGGTCGTGGAACACTGGACCAGCTCTATACTCTCCATCGGGTGCTCGAGGGTTCATGGGAGTTTGCCCAACCAGTCCACATGTGCTTTGTGGATCTGGAGAAGGCGATCGACCGTGTGCCCCGGGCGCTTTGTGGGGAGTGCTCTGGGAGTATGGGGTCCGGGGCCCTTTGCTAAGGGCTGTCCGGTCCCTGTATAACGGAGCAGGAGCTACATGGATGATCTGTACAGTTTAAAGATCTACTGAGTCTCTGAATATCAGAACTTTTAATTTAATAAACAGTGAATTTGTTGGTTCTTAATCTTGATAAGTAGTTTTGTTTAAAACCCTTATGGCTCTCTTTTTAAGTATAAAAATTGGATTTGTATTTGTTTTATATATATATTTCCCAAATATTTCCACACAGGAAGTAATGTAACTCACAGGCAACAATATACAGGAGTATGAAGAAGCTTGATTTCTTTACTCTTTGTCCTTATACAGTGTTGCGATAGACTTAATTTGACATAATTTATATGTGGTTTCCAGCATAATTTATTACATATTTTCACTCCCAAAGATGATGAATTTAGAAGACAGAAACAGTCGTTTCAGCAAATGCCCGAAAATGACGTTTACATTCAAGTGATAAAGCCCTCTGGCTGCCATAGGTAGTATGATCAGAAAAGCAAAAGAAGAAGTCAGGTGACGTCATTATAGAGCGACGAAGTCCACAGAGGTGGTTAGACGGGTCAACAAAACGTCGGACGTCGAACACGGGAAACCTCTGTTCATTTCCCTGTTTCCTATTCAAACCATGAGCTTTTCCTAAAGCTAACCAAGTTGTTTTTGTGCCCTAACCCAACCGAACGTATTTTGTCATTTAATTTGGAGGACTTTAGTCTTGCTTACATCCAGAGATAGTTTGTTAAAATAAAACCAACTCTTTAGAAATGTTCCACAGTATCCAAAAGTTGTTTCAAATCACAACAAAATAAATCTGTGTCATCTACAAATAAAATACATTTCGATGTTTTGGAAACCTTACATATATCATTCATGTACAAAATAAACAATAATGTAACCTTCAATCATTTTGAATTAATATAATTTATTGGAACATTTTGATACCACCCACTGTACATTCATTACTCTATTGCAGTTGATTATTTCCTCCACAAGTTCCAGTACACTCCATAATTACGCTATGGAGCACTATTCTTAAAATCCCCAATGCTGGGTTTTAATCGATGATCTCATCAGAAAATTCCCCCTTTGTGCTTCCTATGTGACCTTGCTTTTACTTTACTGTAAAAGGCATAACAATGGGCATATGGGGATTTGATTCTAGTAAAACTCTGCCACCCTGTGACATCATCTCTGATGGATTCAAAACCAAATTTGATCACTTTAGAAAATGGTACATACACATATCCTTTAATTGTCATAATAACCGCCAACACACATCTCTCAGCATAAGCCGACTAACACTACAGGTTCACGAATAAAACTCTGTTTTAGACAGAAATATATAGTCTTTTCATCAGATGTATAAAGCTGTGCTTACACATGGTTCTGATTTATACATCTCAATCATCAGCCTGATTCTCATTCCCACAGTTAATGGCCATAAATGGTTGTAAATAATTAACTTCTGCCACTTGTTAGACCTTTCAATGAAAAGAATGGCAAAGGCGAAGTGCAATTTTACCGACTGTGTCACATCAGTGAGGTTCTCCAACAATGCCAGAGCAGCTGTTACTTGTGACCATTACGCACTGCTGTGGCAATTCGTAGCACTCAATCAATAGTATTAAATAGCAGAAAGGTAATCAATTATTCAGTTTACAGTGCTCACATCCAAACAGACTTAACAAGGTGCTTCACAATAAAGCAGGAAATGAAAAGATCATAAACACAGAGAAATAAAATGAGGCCTCCAATGTAAATAAAAAGAATGACAACATTTATCACACAAATGTTATTAATCAACATTAAGTTTGTAAATGCGCCTTTGATGAGCATTTTACAGAACAGAAAGATCAGTGAAAAATCAGTGAAATTGGGTAACAACCTACAGGAACAATGTTTTATTGTTAGATTCTGACTCTCAGGGTATTTAATCCAACTCCACTCGCCATTACTGTTGTGGCTTCTCACTTGTAAACTTGTGAAATAATAATGTAAACTTCAACTCTGGGGGAAAACCCCCCCTGAAACTGCTGAAGACCGAGCGACCTGCCTACACAGGCGTGATGGT
Organism: Siniperca chuatsi; assembly: GCF_020085105.1. Taxonomy (NCBI): domain Eukaryota; kingdom Metazoa; phylum Chordata; class Actinopteri; order Centrarchiformes; family Sinipercidae; genus Siniperca; species Siniperca chuatsi. The sequence goes on along the minus strand of NC_058065.1, from coordinate 13,843,730 downwards.
GAGCTGTTAAGTCAGCCCAGCGCAGTGAGCCGCTGCCGGCCCGCAGATCCCCTGTAAGCTGGGTACTACTTACTGTACATGTATGTTTTGTGGACAAAATTTCACTTTTACACTTTCATGTGTTTCAGATTTTCATTAAATTATGTATTTCATCTGATTACAATTAAAGTTTGATGATTTATAATCTGTATAAAACTGTAATCTTACAGCCTGTGTCAAACGATTTAACACGTTTTGACATTCAATAACTTCGACATTCACATACACATACCGTCATCCGAATTCCAACTGTGATCAGCTCAAACATGCATGCTTTTAGTCAGTGAAACTGCATTCAGTCCGACTCCACTACAGAAATGGCGTCATCACTAGAGAGCGCAACACAGAAATCAGCTGGCAGATCAGTGTATAGGATGGCAAACTGTTGCCACGGCTACCACTGATACAGGACAGGTGGGTGATTGCTATCTCAGCCAGAATGCTGTCCTGAATTTTGCTTCACAACCCAAAACTATAAATGATCACATCTTGCTTTGACTCTTAGAATCCAATGAAAATCCACATTTATACAACTTTTATTTTTCAGATATAATGATTTTGTTCTTTGTATGTCATCAAAAACGCCCACATCTTTAAAAAACATATGCAACTGCTTTCTGAACCCCTGGCAGAGTATACTGCTTCTTGTTTGGAGCGGGACACCCTGTGCTTTCCGCTGCTTCATGATGACTCTGTTTTGTCTGCTGTGTGCTTCTGAGTCTCTGAGGACCAGCTGGAATGCTGACCTCTGCTCTTCCTCTTTCTGGGTCTTTCCCTCCCTGGTTCACAATTAGTTTGCCATAAAAACATGTGCCTTTTAATCCATGCTGAATTTGGAAAGCTCCATGTAGGAGAGATCTTAATCAGTCACTCTTCTTATACTGTTACTGCAGCTGAGGGAGCAGCATCAGTCATGCAGAAATAAACTTGAAAAACCAGCAGGAGAACAAATACACCAAAATTATTAGATCACATCACTTTGACCTTTATTTTTTGGGATACTCAGTTGTCCAGTTCTACTTCTGTCTCATTTTTCTCTCCACAAGAAGGTCAGAGGTCAAGGACACTTCAACAGGACGGACGTTCGGACTCATCGGAGGATCAAACCCAGAATGCAGGTTGGACTCTGCAAACACTTAGGCCTCCCTACGACTCTGCAGCAGCAACAGCTCAGCAGAGTCTGGCAGCCACGTGAAATCAGATGTCTCTGTTCCTGAAGATCCATGTTTGGAGAATTTAAAAGGTCTACTTGTCCACTTTTGAAACTTTATCACAGAGATTTACAGCAGCTGAGCTCAGCTTACCTTTCCCATTTCTTCAATAAAAAAAAAAAAAAACCCACTTTAATGTAGGAGTAATTTAGAGAAGAACATTAAAGGAGACATGAGATGAAAGAAGGAACCCAAAGGAACTCCAATAAAAGTGTCATGGTACAGCTGTACCACTCCTAGAGTCTGTCTGTGTGTGTGCGCTGGTGGGGCGCAGCCTCCGGTGAACCTCCAATCAGAAACTGACACACCTGCTCTCCATCCACCAATCAACACCTTGCAGTATATCTACCCGGCTCTCCTCACCAGTCTTCGCTAGATCGTCTGTTTACCCAAGTGGTGCTACGTCTCGGCCTCTGACTTGCCTCATAGAAAGATTTTTCCTGCATGTTTCCTGAATCCCTGACTAACTCTCTGACTCCCTGTGTTCAGGTTCATTCCGACACCTGCCTCCAAACTACTCACCGGCTCTCCAGAAACATCTCACCACGAATCTTCCGCTGCTCCACATCAGCCTGCTCACGGTGAATCCTTCCACACGCCTGGTTACTCTTCGTTTGTACAATAAACCGAAACTAACCCCTTCAGCTCTCTCTGTGTCAGTCGTGCTTTTGGGTCCAGAATCTGTGTACCATAACAAAAAGTCAATCATCCATCAATCAAGGTTTTATGGTCTGAAATTCTCATACTGCAGTTTCAGCAAAGAGCAGAGAGACTGTTAAAGTTAAATACAACCCTGCCCCTGTTTATATACTAATTCCCAACAGCAAATACATTTAGAGACAAACATAAGGGCACCTGAATCTGAGTCACAAAATGATGATACAGAAAAATGTTCACTGACAATGTTTCCCCATTCGTTTTCCCAACAATATCTGCTCGTAGCAACTAAAGTGCGATTAATCATTTGATCCATTATAATATAGAAATATATATATATATAATAAATCCAATATATAACATCATAAATATATTATCTATATATCATAAGGAGCAAATGTCAGTAAAAAATCTATAAAAATAGAACACTGAAGAAGAGATGCCATCAGCAACATTATAAATATACTTTGTATACAATAATATATAGAGACGGTCGATATGAAGCCTACTGAACAGTGGAAGGATTATTGCAGTGGAACAGTAGCTTTTACTGTGTACATGGTGAAAAGAACTTAATAAAGATCATCCCCCACACTTCAATCCTTGACCAGGAGTAAGTGCCTGGGATCACGTCAAACACGCACGCACCAACACACACACACGCACGCACCAACACACTCGAGCACGCATCTTTAAATCCCTTCCTTTTTAGAGATCGTTGACCCTACAGCGGCTTCTGTAACACACACACACAAAAGATAAACATGACATGCATGTGTTTATGCTGCTCGTCCCGCGGTGACCTCCCCTTCAGTGCGATGTCATGGCAATGTGATGACTACTTTCTCTGTTTCACTTCAGAGTCCCTTGTGCTGGAAAATTGGTGATTTAATGGGGAATGAAGAGCCCCAAAATAGCAGAAGACAGACAGTCCCAGGTGAAATGTGAAATGCAAAATGCGCACGCACACACACTGTCAGCCAGTTCAAGTGGGTTTAAAAGGATTGCACATTAGGAGCTACTGACTGAAAGAGTGTGGGAAAGAGTTCACAGTAAAAAAAACTGAGAAAACTCTGAGGTCAGTCATGAGATAGTTGAGAAGTTCATTTTATTCCTATGTGCAACCACTGAAAGAAGCTGTGCAGCAAATGTTTCAGATCTTTCCAATTTTATGAAAGGGATAAAAACAATAAACTGCTCAAGTAGGCCTTGATCATTTTAATCGACATTATCAATATCAGTAGGTCTGAGACAACTTACCAAATTATGAAAATAACAATTAGGTATCAAAAATATACAACAAATACTAAGTTTGACAGCTCTGTTTGTGTGTGTGTATGTAAAACGTATGCATCGGCTACACCCGTCAATTTTGATATCATAATCATTCAAAAATCCCATCAGCTGGGACCTCCGAAAATAAATAAAAACAGCTCCCACATTCCTCTACAGTTATACTTTTGAGTCCTTATTACTAATTTCAGCCCAGATTTTGCCCTGACAGGATTGATGAGAGGCTGAAGAAAGCACTGTACATGGATCCTGATTTTTTCCTTGTTTAAACAGCCAGGAGAAGGAAAACAAAACCTCGAGCTTTCTGTGTTTGGCTGCAGTTCTGGCAGAAAATCTCTGTGAATTAATAGAGAGTAGCGGTCAGCCAGCTTCATCTTCCTCTCTGTGTAACTGACACACACTGCCTCTGTTCGCCTGCCCAAAGTCTGCACCAACACACACACACACACACACACACACATATAGAGCTTTTGTTTAACATTCCAGTAGGTGCTAAAAGGTATTGTATTGCAAGGCAGCCAGGAGCTGGAGGTAGGAGAGAATTTCTTTGTATTGTGGCCAACAAGAGGCAACATATATGCACTTTTACTCTTTTCGCCATAGATTAATTGTTTGATCTATAAAATGACAGTAAAACAGTGAAAAATGTCCATCACATTTCCCGTCCGAGTCCTTGTTGACGTCATCAAATGTGCTCCACCAAACAGTAGAGAAAACCATCAAAGGGTTAAACCCATTACAAATTAAAATATTGTTTTATTCATTTTATAAAAAGACAGTCTTTTGTTGCTGGTCCCGGTCGGCATTGGCTCCTAAACTGGCAACAGTGTGGTATGACTCGCCATGTTTTGTTTGAAATATTACGAGAAGAAAAATGCATCAAATCCTGGAAAAGTGAGAGGGGATTTATCCAGAGCTGTGTTACCATCTGCCATATTCTCTCTCTCGCCCCACACCCGTGCAAAAACACCAAATTTCCTGACATCTACTCCGCCATGGCAGGCTATTGTGTTTCTCTTCCCAGAACTGTGTAACAAACCCAATAAAAGCCTCTTGGATGTCTCTCTCCTAGATGGCCCACTCTCTGTCTTTCGCTCACACACACACACACACACACACACACACACACACACACACACACACACACACACACATTGAATTTCAACCTGTGCAAACAAACTGCTAAAATGACCACAAACACATCACATCAATATGTTTATTAAGATGTGCACACACATCATAATAAATTTGTTTATGAGTCTCAGTATGAGTCTTCTTTATTTTAAAAAAGGCAGTAACGTATTGTTGCATTAGCAGCCAAAATAAAAAGCTACACTGCAAAAAGTGTCTTTCTGATCAGACTTTTAAAAAATGCTGCAGTTGCCCTCAGTGACAAGTTATACAAATTTGAAAAAGATCAAAGCATGTGACAATGTAAGCCGTCATTTTTTGGTGATTTCATATCACCGATATGTCAGTATTTCATTAGCTGAGAGCAGTGGCAATGTTTTCAGTTTGACCATCGCACACATCATTTTGAGTTTATTTAGTGGGATTCAAAAGGGCTTTTAGCTCAAAGTAAAAGCCATGAAATCGATGAAGATGAAAAATCATGTCATAAGATCATCCTCATGCTCTGCAGTGATATTTCGTCACATCCACAGAAAAAAAAAAAAAAAAAAAAAAAAAAAGCAAACAGTAAACAGTTGTTGATACAGTACAGTTGTAACAGTCAAGCCTCTGTTTCTGCAGAAACTAACAGTATGCAGACTCACTAATGGGACATTTTATGTGCGCAGGTTCTTCATAACACAAACAGATACAGAAGTACCCATATTTCTAACTGTGGTCACGTATGTATATTACATTATGCGATGACTTAATAATGTTGTTGGCTCCCCCTATTGGCTGACTGCATACAGTAGATGCTGTAGTCAGTTGGACCTTTGTGTAAATTAATAAAAAAAAGCCTCAGAAACTCCTGCGCCTTTGGTAGATAGTGTTGTCTTTCTGCAAGAAGTGAAGTATTTGCACTGTTGTTTCACAACTGGCCTGTCTAAGGATAAAGAATATGATTAATGTAGTCTTTAAAATTACATCAATTTCAAATTTGGGATTGTTTAAAGCTTCATCTTCATTCTTTTCCTACGACTTCTTAACATATTTCAGGGTTTTCCCTAGAACACTTATTATGTAATTAACCTCAGCCTGGTGTTGGCGAGGTGGTGCAGTGGTGAGGTTGGTTTTTTCCCCTTACACATCAGCTGATTGTGACTGACTGGACTGTTTGTCCAGAAGGTGTGTGTGTGTGTGTGGGGTTTGCAATGTGCAGCTTTGATTAATTACTGCAAAGTGAAACTCAGAATCAGCTTTATTGGTCAAGTCTACATGAATTTGACTCCAGTTTAAATACAATCAAAGGCTGTGTAGGCTAAAATCACTCCATATTTACTATGTAGTGCACTATATTGACTGTCCACCATTTCATTTGACTGTCTGAATTCTGACTGTAAAATTTCTGCACTAGCCTATAGTAGTGCGCGTGGCATGTTCACTACTTTCTGCTAACAATCCCACAATACAAGTATCCGCCTTTCAAAGATGCGCGAATTATGTTGTACAACTCTACAGCTATCAGTGATGATGCAAAATGATAACGATTAGTAAGTGTCCGAAATCTCAAGTTAATGCTCGCTATAGAGTCAACCATTGAGTGTCTACAGGGAGTAGTGAATTAGTGAGAGAGGGAGTAATTTCGGGCAGAGTGTTGGGTGGTGAAACAGTTCAAGAAACATCTAAAAATTCATTCTAAAGTTGCAGTTTGATTGACATCTGACAGCACAAGTTGTATGAAAGTATGAAAGGAATTAGTATGGGGATTTCTTGTATACTAACTGCAAAAAAGTATACTGAGTATACTATACTAAGATTAATATATGTATATACTGTATTTAGTTAGCATTTAGTATGAAATTGAGACACAGTTCCTGCTAAAGTGTTAGCACAGACTTCCAATATTCTCAAAAACGGAACCATTTTTTTCTGTGCAGCCTTCCAGTTAAAGATGATGCAGGGCTTTAAATAGTTACTCTAGAGTGTGTGTCATTTTATAGTCTTTAGCAGTCATGACTACTTTGCAGGGTCATAACTGACTCAGTTGTCCAAAGACATGATATTCAAGGTAAATCTGACTGCGAAAACCCGTCTCGGTTTGACTCATCGGTGTCCCTACGCCCTTCATGGTTTAATTCCCATTTCTCTTTTTCCCCAGCGAGACAGGAAATGGCACTAAGTGGTTCCCATGGTAACACAGTGTGTCACCAATGGCAGCTGGCCAAATATTAGCAGTGACCTCTCGAGCTGATAAAGTGAATATATTAATAAGAAATATGTTATGAACTATGTTCTCACATTCACACGCTCATATTTGTCATAATTGCTCATTGATTTCCTGACAACCACAGTGGCAAGGGGGAGAAAAAGAAAGAAAATTGCTTTTCCCTCCACTGATTTTAATGAAGGGGAAAGTTGGATCTGAAACTCATCAACTCTTTAAGTCATTTATTAGACATTCAGTTGATATTATCTTCAAATCTCCTGAACATCAGCTAATTTTTTCCCCACTGCAGATAGCACACGCATTTTATTGGAAGATGTGCAGCACAATGGAAAAATAAACGACTGATATAGACTGTTAGTTCAAGACTTTCAAGTCCAAGATGAAGACTTCATCGCCTTCATCAATAAGTTACGATTGGTAGGAAATTGGTATGCAGGTGCAGACTCACAAGACAGGACAGGCTAATATATAAGTTGGCACAGCAGAAGAGAGATTAAAAGACTTAAGCACAGAAAATGGTTTAAATTAATAGTCATCCCATCCTGAACGATGTTGTTGGTGCAGGGGCAACACTGGACAATTGGGCCCCAGAAAACAGCTGTTCTAAACAGCTGCGATACAAAATTATTATCTACAATCCCTGGCTTTCTCCATGGCCCCTGAGGGCCCTGAATCTGGCATCGGGGGATTCAGTTGTTCTTGTATTTATTGCAAACAAATCCGAAAGAGAACAGAGGAGAAGGAAGAACAGTGTGCCAGAGAAAAGTTCTACCCTGACAGAAAATGTAACCTGGGGGTCACGAGGTAAATCTGTGGGGTCACGAGATGATTAATGGCATAGGAACAAAGAAAGAACATAGTCCTCCTACACAAATTTGTATTCTTGTTTGTGTTTTTGTTTTTTGTTTTTTACTTTTCTGTAATCTTTGCTTTTTTCTTGTGAAATATTGGGAAGTTTTTCTGGCCACTAATAACTTTAGAGGAAACTGCTCAAAATTCACAGACATTGAGTATGACCTGTGAAAGAGTCGCAAGTCGATGCAGCTTAATTTTAAAGGGGCCACAAGTAGTGCTGACAAAAAAATGAACAACCAAAACTTCTGTACTGATTCTACTGATCAATCTCCACAACAAACCGTTACTGTATACATGACTGACTGAATCGGCTGCTGCTGATCCCAGCTCTTGTACATACTCGCTGCCATCGACACTTCCCGTACAAGCCCAACTGCAGCCTGTAATCCAAAGAGACCGCCTGGGGGCCTCAGGGCTCGCCAGATTCCTTCATGTACCAAAGTCCGACTGCTCATTAGCCTGTTAGCCTGTGGATAGTATTCCTGCTGCCTGCAGAGTTTGGCTAGATTCACTGCTGCAGTGCGTGTTAGTGTTAATAATTCTTTTGCACATTGATTTAAATACTTTTATGGTCTCCAGGTCAATTCTTATTTCGGCTACTGTCACGATACAACATACATACTAGCTGGTGGATTGTTGTTTATTTACTGTAAAAACAATACACAATACACAGGCACCAGGACACCCTAGGCCGGAGGTCGATGATCGACTTTGTTGTCGTATCATCTGACCTCCGGCCGCGTGTCTTGGACACTCGGGTGAAGAGAGGGGCGGAGCTGTCAACCGATCACCACCTGGTGGTGAGTTGGATCCGCTGGCGGGGGAGGAAGCCGGACAGACTTGGCAGGCCCAAGCGTATCGTGAGGGTCTGCTGGGAGCGTCTGGCGGAGCCCTCTGTCAGCAGGGTCTACAACTCACACCTCGGGAGAGCTTCTCCCAGATCCCGGGAGGTTGGGGACATTGAGTCCGAGTGGACCATGTTTTCCACCTCCATTGTCGATGCGGCGGCTCGTAGCTGTGGTCGCAAGGTTTCTGGTGCCTGTCGCGCGGCAATCCCCGAACACGGTGGTGGGCGCCGGAAGTAAGGGATGCCGTCAGGCTGAAGAAGGAGTCCTATCGGGCCTTGTTGGCTCGTGGGACTCCCGAGGCAGCTGACAGGTACCGGCAGGCTAAGCGTGCTGCAGCCCGTGCGGTCACAGAGGCAAAAACTCAGGACTGGGAGAGGTTCGGAGAGGCCATGGAGGAGGACTATCGGTCGGCCTCAAAGAAATTCTGGCAAACCGTCCGGACGGCTCAGGAGGGGGAAGCAGTGCTTCACCAACACCTTGTGCGGTGCGGGTGGAGAGCTGTTGACCTCGACTGGGGATGTTGTCGGACGGCGGAAGGAATACTTTGAGGATCTCCTCAATCCCGCTGTCACGTCTTCCGAAGAGGAAGCGGAGGCTGGGGACCCGGAGGCGGACTCATCCATCACCCTGGCCGAAGTCACTGAGGTTGTTGGCAAGCTCCTTGGTGGCAAGGCTTCGGGGTGGATGAGATCCGTCCTGAGTATCTTAAGTCTCTGGATGTTGTGGGACTGTCTTGGCTGACACGTCTCTGCAACATCGCGTGGCGGTCTGGGACAGTGCCTCTGGACTGGCAGACCGGGGTGGTGGTCCTCTGTATAAGAAGGGGACCGGAGGGTGTGTTCCAATCACAGAGGGATCACACTTCTCAGCCTCCCGGTAAGGTCTATTCCAGGGTACTGGAGAGGAGAATTCGTCCGATAGTCGAACCTCGGATTCAGGAGGAGCAGAGTGGTTTTCGTCCCGGTCGTGGAACACTGGACCAGCTCTATACTCTCCATCGGGTGCTCGAGGGTTCATGGGAGTTTGCCCAACCAGTCCACATGTGCTTTGTGGATCTGGAGAAGGCATTCGACCGTGTGCCCCGGGCGCTTTGTGGGGAGTGCTCTGGGAGTATGGGGTCCGGGGCCCTTTGCTAAGGGCTGTCCGGTCCCTGTATAACCGGAGCAGGAGCTGTGTTCGCATTGCCGGCAGTAAGTCAGACCTGTTCCCGGTGCATGTTGGACTCCGCCAGGGCTGCCCTTTGTCACCGGTTCTGTTCATAATTTATATGGACAGAATTTCTAGGCGCAGTCAGGGGCCGGAGGGTGTCGGTTTGGGAACCACAGGATCTCATCTCTGCTGTTTGCAGATGATGTCGTTCTGATGGCTTCTTCAAACCAGGACCTGCAGCATGCACTGGGACGGTTTGCAGCCGAGTGTGAAGCAGCTGGGATGAGAATCAGCTCTTCCAAATCTGAGGCCATGGTTCTTGACCGGAAAAAGGTGGTTTGCTCTCTTCGCGTGGGTGGGGAGTCCTTGCCCCAAGTGGAGGAGTTTAAGTATCTCGGGGTCTTGTTCACGAGTGAGGGACGGATGGAGCGTGAGATTGACAGGCGGATCGGTGCAGCGTCTGCAGTGATGCGGGCGCTGTATCGGACCGTTGTGGTAAAGAAGGAGCTGAGTCGAAAGACAAAGCTCTCGATTTACCGGTCAATCTACGCTCCTGCCCTCACCTATGGTCATGAGCTTTGGGTAGTGACCGAAAGGACAAGATCGCGGATACAAGCGGCCGAAATGGGCTTCCTCCGCCGAGTGGCTGGGCGCTCCCTTAGAGATAGGGTGAGGAGCTCAGTCACACGGGGAGCTCGAGTAGAGCCGCTGCTCCTCCACGTCGAGAGGAGCCAGCTGAGGTGGCTAGGGCATCTGATCCGGATGCCTCCTGGACGCCTCCCTCGGGAGGTGTTCTGGGCATGTCCCACCGGGAGGCGGCCCCGGGGAAGACCCAGGACACGCTGGAGGGACTATGTCTCTCGGCTGGCCTGGGAACGCCTCGGGATCCCCCCGGAGGAGCTGGAGGAAGTGTCTGGGGCGAAGGAAGTCTGGGAGTCCCTGCTTAGACTGCTGCCCCCGCGACCCGGCCCCGGATAAGCGGAAGAAGATGGATGGATGGATGGATGGATGGATGGACAATACACAGGTTGTAGCATCAACACAATGACCACAATAAGTAAAATAAAAAAACACTTCATGATTTCATAAGTTATCAGCTTTGTGTAGTCAGTACAGTTTAATATTTTGGAAGGATATAAAGCATAAATTGCTTTACTTTATTGCCTTGCTTTACTAATACTCGAAAAAAAAACCTCTAAAAGTTTAGAGGTGCAAACCTGATTATACCGTTATTACAAGTCACAAGCCAAAAAGGTCACTAAACAGTAGACAAGAGGGTGTGCATTATTTTCAGATAACCTCACAGCTCTGACGTAGCTTTGGTACCCCACATCACCTATTTTATTCCTCGTAGCTGATAGCTGAGCCTTCTCCTAGCTGTTCACAGGAGTGTACTGCTCCAAAATATTAATTACCGTTCCTTGTTACTATGTTTGCTAGCAAGTGGCCATGATAAAAGTGGAATAATCCACTCCAACCTGTGTAGTTATGAAAATAATGCTCCACAGAGCTTAATGGCCTCTGTAGAGTGTGTTATTTTCAATAACTGCATGGCTCATCATAAGCCTGGCTTTAGCAGTGAAATCCTGTGTGTGTGTGTGTACGTGTGTGTGTGTCTCTGAGAACACAGATTAAGGGACATCCCAAAGGAGTTTTAGTGTAATTATGGTTGAGAATTATCACAATCTTGGAGTATATATTCCCATACATAGCCAGATAAAGTTCTCACACACACACACAGCCACATTCTAAAAATATTCCCAACACAGCTCCATATCTCTGTAACCCTGCTTCCGGATGGCTGGTATCATTTGTCTGTGTCACACACATACATCAATGACGTACATACACCAACTGGGCTATAACACAAACACAAGAGAGACACATGCATGCATATAGTGTAGGTGTAGGCCATGTGGATGCAAACCTTGGCTTGATGGACCTACATCCATGTCAGCACAGGTAAGACTGCCTTTTACCAACAAACACAAACAAGCTTATAATAATAATAATAATTTCAGACACAGTGAAACCAGAGAGAAACTTCCAAACAAATATGATCGTCTCGTGGCTCTGCTGTGTTTCTGCCTCATCACAGCTTTGCTTTTGCATTCTTACACTCGAGCATCTGTGTTATTTTGCCATCAGTCCTCTGTGATTGCATACACTGACCTTGTAATAAAGCCAGATTCCTTCTCCACATGCCTGCACGTGTGCTGACTTGCTCTTGCTTTTGATTCACTCACTCCTGTATAGCTACTGCACAGAGAGTTGAAACCAGTCGTTGCGGTCGGTGTTATGCAACTAAACTATTCGACAATTTAAATTGGCCTTTTGCTTAACTACCGCAGTCTGCTTTAACTCAGTATAATGTACGGTAATGTAAGCATTAGCCAAGCTGACTAACAACAGTGAACCAAAACTTGATGTATTGCCTTTTCAATTACTCTTATCAGTGAAAAATCTTCTCCCAAGTTACTCCTGAAGAATAAACAAACAAATCATGACATGAAACTGCCTGCAAAAGTTAACAGTGAACACACCACTTGAGGCATCAGGCCTGCTCTGTGTGTGTGCATGTGTGTGTGTTAAGTCCCCCAGAAATGTAATTATATGCATGAGTTGCTTACGCTAATGTTATAACTCACTTGTAACACAGGGGCGGGTGGTTGGTCTACAATCTAGTTACATATTTTATCTAGGCGGGATCATTTCCCTCCTGATTGATTATGCTGACTCTGGTTTTTTCCAGGCTGCAGCAAATGCAATTATTTTGTATCTTACTCTGTTTGTGTGTGCGACCCTCGAATCAACAGAAATGGTACAGATTTAAGCTTATATGACCAAGAATTAACCTAAAAAAATGAAAGAAAAAAAAACCAACACCTGCAAATGCATACAGAGTTAAGAAATCTAATTTTCTCATTCTGGAGCATTTTACATAGAATCCACATTGACAGCTTCTGATGCCTACAATTCAGGGGTACAAATCAAGTTCAGATTCTGCCCATTTGCTTACATTTTCTCTACAGTTGGTGAAAACCTAACTGTTAGCAGTGAGACTCTAGGCTTGGAGCATGATCTATTAATGAAATGTTCAGAATCAGACTCAAGGATGTAATTTCCACTGAGGATCAGGGGACCACTCACTTTTCAAAATCCCCACTTTTATAGTTTGATTTACTCAATAAAATCTCTTCAACAGTGTCCCTCAGGCGACAAGGTTGCTTTACCTATTGGTGGAGGTTGTTGGGGTTGTATGCAGCCTGAGAGGAAGACTGCAGGCACTAATCAGGGCTAAAACACTCCCTGTGCCTCCCCTCATGTTTTTCAGGTTAAAAAATAATAATTTAGCCCTTTGCTGCATGATATCATCCTCTCTCCCCTGCCCTTCCTGCCTCTCTCTCTACTGTAACTATAAAGCAGAAAACGGCAACAATTTTTTTTTTTAAATATACAAAATTATAATTTAATCAATGTTTTATTTAGTTACTCCCAATATTTGTCATAAGATGTCATCATTAATCAAACTGTCTGCAGCTTCATAGAGCTAACTGGGCAGCCACACCATTATCTCATGTGTTTGATTCTCTTCTCAGCTCAGATGGCAGGAGTCTGTTTGCCAGAAATAGCTGCCAACAGCAGGAGAGCTAACTGTTAAAAGTCAGTGCCAGCAGTTCGCTTTCAAAAGCCCTTCACTGGCACTTCCATAGAATACATAGCTGACACATGAGCTGAGGTCATGAGCCCTTTAAACCCAGAACTCTGACTAAATGTTATTTTATTTAAAAATGCTTTTCCAGACAGAATAACTGAGGCAACACCTCAGGATTTAATCCTGTTCAAATCACTAGCTGCACTGGAAAAACCCAAACAGATACTGTATGGGTGAAATCAGGCCGTCTGCAATGTGTAAACACACACTGATTTGCTTGGCTTTTAATCATGTTTTTCTGCCCTGTTCACAATAGCTTTGACACTGAAAGGCTTGAACAGTGCACAGTAAACTGAAGGCTGACTTCATGAAGGAGAAATCCACTCAAAGACAGGGATCATTTGCTATTTAAGGACTGCTTTCTGTCAGTTATTTTGGCCTTTTGCAATGCATTTCTGATCAAATGGTTTTAAATATTTCTTTAAATAATCAATAAATCATTTGAGAGGATTTTCACCAAAATTTGTTCTTAAAAAGGAATACTTCAACCATTAATAATTTGATATTTTTTCTATATCACAGTTGCAATATTGATGGCAGTGGCAGTAGTGGTCAACATAAATACCAGGTGCTAGATGGGGCCAGCTATTCTTTTAGAGAGGCCAGTTAAAATTAACTCTGACTAAGTTAAGAAATTCAGATTTGTAGTATCATTCCATTGTGGTGAAATATAACAAACCACACAACATTTAATTAGTAAACTTTTATGACTATATTCAGTACTACAAAGCTTATAGTCTGAAACAGGTATAGTTCAGTACTGAATACTGAAAAGACCTAAAGGTTTATGTTCACATCAAAAAGTATCCATGCACAGCCTTATTAGCCAACAGGATCACAGACAACCAATAAATACAAATCTGGGAAAATTAAAAAATATTCAAAGCCCAGCAGGGTCTGTCCCTGCAACTGTGTCCATGTAGACCGCAACAATAACACAACAGCTTCAGTAACTTATAGTATATAACCTCCATAATACTAACATGAACACTCAAGGAGTTAAATACACACAGACAGCCACAGCCCAGAGTCATTTAACCATCAGGAAAAGAAACCTGCGAGCAAAGACAGACATACACAGACCGACAGATAGACAGAGGGTGTATCTGACTCACGTCATTTGAAGTCCAACTCCATTCTCCTTTCTTTCATTTACGTAAATGAAGTATCCATGTTGATAGTCATTGTGTTTGTTGACAGCACTTGTCATCTCCTCTCTCCATGGCTACTAGCTAACTAGCGTATTCTTACAAAAACGCGGTAACACTAGCAACACTTGAAAACTAGCTAACTCTTGCACTTGTTTTAAATAATACTAGCTTAACATTTTGTTGTTTGTTGTGAGGCCAGACCGTGACGGGGTTCACACCTCAAACAGTTTCTTTTCGTGAGACATGTCCATTCGCATTTTCGCACAGACATCACAGTGACCGCATCTTGTTTAATACTTAATATTTTTCACCTTCAAACTTCACCTGACTTCTCTTTGGTAGACTTCGGTAAGGGTGCAATATCGTCTTTGACCACGCAGACTGGCCAACATTTACACGTCGTTACGACAAAGGGGGGCGCTGTTGCGCGCTTTTGAGAAAAATCAACGAAAAGTGGGGAAGACATGGCCGCGACAACGAAATAAGAAGGGTCTGTTATGACAAAGAAAATGATTAAATCTATTTATTAAATTCATTCATTTCAACACTGCGGTGCACACTCTGGCAATTCTTAAAAGTGATAAAAGCCCCAAATCCCAAACCAAAACATAATTTTAGAGTTTTTAAATTTGATGGATTTGTGAATCTACAAAAATACACCAATTTAAGGGATAATATGTTTTTGTGACTCTTTCCAAGAAGTTCCATTGCCTAAACTTTTATAGCCCAATATACCTCAAAACATGGGATTGTTGAACAAATACTGTATTTCAACCCTTCTCTCAAGTGTTCAATGTTCTCTGTATTGTGCCCAGCAGAGGTGGGTAGAGTAGGCTAGCCAAAAACTGTACTCAAGTAAAAGTGCTGTTACTTTGCAAAACAAGTACTCAAGTAGAAGTAAAAGTAATCATCAAAATAACTAGGCTTCTTGAGTTAGAGTACAAAAGTATTTACTGTAAAAATTACTTGAGTAGCGAATAACTTAAGAAATAAAAAAGAAATAAAATACACTCCACTGGCACACTCCTGTCCCCCCCCCCCAGGTCTTATATTTGATGTGGATGTATCCAATGAGTAAAAGTAATGATTGTTCTCTAAAAAAAAAAAAAAAAAAAAATACTTAAGTCAGAGGAAAAAGTATGCTGCATTAAAACTACT
Organism: Siniperca chuatsi; assembly: GCF_020085105.1. Taxonomy (NCBI): domain Eukaryota; kingdom Metazoa; phylum Chordata; class Actinopteri; order Centrarchiformes; family Sinipercidae; genus Siniperca; species Siniperca chuatsi. The sequence goes on along the minus strand of NC_058065.1, from coordinate 13,828,314 downwards.
CTGACTCTACAATTTACTCAAAAAGGTAGTTAGTACATGTAACGGAGGAAATGTAACTTGTTACTGTTCTATTTTCTGTTGCTGTGAAGCCCTTACAGCATCAAAACACCCACTTACAAACTAAATTATCAGTCCTTGGATTATATGCTCAGTCTGTCAGCTCATATAGATCAAAGACAGTAATTGGACAAAAACTGATCTGAATATTCACGCAACGGTTCAAAAGGAATTCCGCCCTAAACCACAATCCAAGAGCCATTCAGACCCTTCAGTACATGGTTTAGCATGGATGTTCCTTTTTAACTGAGAGATTAATAATTGATTCAAACAGCCCAAAAACCATATCTGAAACCACCGTAGAAATTCAAACAGACCGATCCAACTAACCTATTCCACCTCCTTCGTTGTGCATCTCAACTGCCGGGAAAAATTACACCGCCATCCTATGATGACACAGTCATTAAGGGACAGGAGGTGGAATGATGGGAAAAATAACATCAGAATCCTTTTCAAGACATTTCCAGGACATAGATATCCTTCACCTACACTCACTGCAATTTCCATGCATGGTGTGATTTCATAAGAGGGAAGGCAGAGCTGATCTGATCATATGACTGATTAGGATGTTGGCAAGACTTACTGGCACTGGAAACATGCCTTTATTGATTTAAAAAAAAGAAATGAAAATATACTTGAGAATAACCGCAACCAGCTTGGTGCAAATACCTCCCCCTCAGGTTCAGAACTTGCTGAGCTAAACTGCAGGAAAAAGAAAGACATGTACAGGACTGACCAACAGGGTGATACATACATGCTGCATGTGTTGTTGTATCTTCAAAAATGAGTTGTCAGCTAATCAGGTGTTCACCAGGAAAAAAACAAAAACGCAGCTGTTAAGAAAACAGGAAACAACATAATATTTGTTAAGTCATATTAAAAGCAAGAAAAATAGAAATGACACAAATATATGCATATGTATAGATTATCTTTTTTAACTCTAAAGTTCACAGTGTCTTTTGGTCCTTCCCACCTTTAACTGTATTATGTGTCTTTTTGCTAAATCTTTTCCAATCTGGCAATAAAATTCAGAGGGACATAATGAATTTCAATTATCCATTCAATAATCCTATGATAAATACAGTATAATGATATTAGTGAAAAGAAAAAACTGAAGCCCAGAATCGATATACAAACATGTTTAATCAATGGCTTAGTGTCATTTCCCTCCCATCTTGTTCTGTTACAGCTCAGAGTGAGTGTTAGGGTTATTGACCGGAGTCGGAGAGCTCGAGGAGGAATCTACAACCACACCATCTTCCACTTTCACCTCCTCTTGCTCTTCCTCTTCAGGAGTCTGCTGCTGGGCGGAATCGGGTTCGTGCATGTCCATGATTTTCAGGAAGTCATAGAAATCGACAGCAGGAGGCCAGCTATCCTCGCCCAACATCCCTACAAAGACGACCAAGACAGAGACCTATAATTACAATGTGCAACTTGATACAGGATTAAAGATGATACTGGCCTTTAATCGAATGCAACAGCAACTGTTTCTAAACTGCATTCCAAGTGTGGGGGTGAATAACTTATATTGGGTTGGCATTATTGCCATTATTGTTACTGAGACTAATTTTATTTTGTCTTGAAGGTAATGCAATGATTTCTTGTGGTTTAAGATTTGGTCATTTAAAGGTTTATCAACAGGTTTCAATGTGGAAATGAAGGAAATTTTCTAATTATGAAATAAATAATTAAATTAATATATTGTGTAAACTATACACATGAATCAATAATTTGTGAAATAAATATTATAAAATGTTATTTCGTCTTTATTTTCATAATAACAGAGTTGATATGGCTCGGTAGGCTGCTCATGCTACCTACCTAGCCCTCTAAATAGCTAGGCTGTGTTGTGAGCTTGGTTTATTACTCAGCATCCAAGTGAATAGCCAGTGTTAACAGCTATCTGGCTAATTCAGAGTTACCTCTGCAGCATTATGATACTAAAGATTTTTTTTCTTTGTGGTAGCTCTAGCCAACAGAAGCTAGCTAACACTGCTAACACTGGCTATTCACTTTGATGCTGAGTAATAATCCAAGCTCACAACCCAGCCTAGCTAGTTAGCTGGCTAGTTACGTAGACTGTGTAGCCTTGTTAAGCTAAATAAAAGAAGAGGTTGGTTTCTGTGTCTGTGTTAATTTACAGCAGCATCTAATTGGTTGATTCAGAATTACTTTGACAAGCTCCTGTAAGCTCTCGCTTACAGGAGCTAACTGGCTAAATGTTGTAGTAGTTGTTGAGCCATTGGGAAAAATACTACTGTGAAATAAAAATACACTTTTGAAAAAGGACATTTTGAAATAAAAATGTCTATAATGAAATTAAAATAAACTCCAATAAAACTGTTAATATGAAAATGAAAAGAATGATGAAACATTGCATAATAATGAGGTTGAGTTTGAATGATTTCTTAAATTATTTCACAATTTATTGGTTAATTTCTAGCCTATTTTTTACACAACTTGTTTTACACTTGTTTATTTAGTATAAAAATATATAATCATGAAAAATAACTCTTATTTCAACATTTAAAAATAATCAAGATAATAATTTTAGCCATAAATGTGCAGCATGACTCTAGAAAACTGAGTACCTACTTTGATTTTTTTTTTTGTTGCACAAAATTGGCCAACTTCCAAGAAATTTAATAATGCCACAAAATAAGAGAAAGTGGAGGCATAAAGCCACTCTGCATCTCTAAAGGTTGCAGGTCTCCAGTTTCTCTGTGGAGAATGGACGGAATGGGCTGGATGACAATCCTTCAGTTCAAATAGACAGAGACGAGTCACAGAGACTGATGTCTTATCTCACACCTATACAAACTACAGGGTCCGAAAGGTTAATGGCTCCAGACAGCTGAGGTTTAAAGCCTGAAGCTACCTTAACAATCATCACCTTCCTTTATTTTATTTATTTTTATTTAACCTGTATTTAACCAGGAAGTCCCTTGAGATTAAAACCTTTTTTTTTTTGAGGGAGACCTGGCCAAGATAGCACACCATTACAAGGTAACAAAAATTATGAAAAAAGGACCTTTTTAACGTTCATTACACGTGTAGCTGCTTAACTCAAAGCCTCTTGCACATACCTTTCACATTCCTCAGACAGGAACGCCACAAGTACGATCCTGTCACTGTTTTATCAACGGGCTTATCTGAGGGCCAGCAGAACTGCATAATAACTGACATATTCCTTTAACCTCTGTTCATCTTGAAGCACATGGCATTATACGTGTGCCTCAACATAGGAGATATAGGAGAAGAGGGTAGACATTATCAGCTAGTTCTTGACTATAAATTTCCAGTGGAGGATAACGGTCACATCTGTTTTATCATTTGTCATATTTTTTTTTTTTTTCTTTTTCCATGAGAAGTCATTCTCATCTTTCTATGCTTGAATATTTTTAACAGACACACTGCTCCATATTTTCTTTGAATTCTATCTCATTGGACACATGCCTCAAACCTTTTTATTCCGTCTGATAAAAGTGAATGAAATCACATTAATCACAAGTATTTGATGGCATTCCCTTATTGTATTCTTCTCCTTTTGACATCTGAAAAAGACTAGACAGGGGTCGTCAAATCATCCTGATCAGTCTATCCCTCAGAATTTGAGGCTCTAATAAGCCTCTTCTGATGTTTAAATTTACATTTTAGACATTTAGCAGCTGCACTTACATCTTACTATTTTACAACTTAAATGTAGATCAACGGAAACAGAAAATACCAGGTATAAATGCGAGTGTAGTTGGATTGTTCATTACGGATGCGTTATCAGCTGGAAAACACATCCAGATGCAGAATGCATTGCAACAACAGATGTCATAAAGGCCTTACTGCTAAAAAAAGAGAGAAATTTCAAAGAGAGTCATTTTAAAGAGCTCTTGAGAGTGAATAGAAAGGGGAATGACTCAGAAAGAAGAGCTGAGGTGAGGATCTTACTCAAAATGTTTTGTTCACCTCAGGATGCACACCCTTCTTCTGTGGTGATAGGTCCATTGAATCATTGCATTAAGGCATCTCTAGACCGCAGAGTCTGGCTTTAGTGAATCACTATTTGGATAAACTATGGTAATAACAAACATTCATGATTTATTGTTTCAGATATAGCACAGATAAGGAGCTAAACCAAATAAAGGAGGGAACAGAAGGAGTAATAAATGATAAGTAAGTGAAGTAATACATGTTTGTTGTTACTGCAGATAGATTGTTATAGTTTACTAGTTAGCTAACCAAACAGCTAGCTCGGTTGCCCTGTAAGTAGATCCCTATTGCAGTTAACAGAAATAGCTAATCTAAAGGGTTAATTTCTGTGTTTACTTTCGTTTAAGCTCGGAGACAAGCGTCTGAAATGATTTCTTACGAGGCTCAAACTGCTTGCCCTGATATATGTTGATTTGCCAGAGTCGTGTTTCCCGCCATGGGCCAAGTAACAAGTGAATATTTTTGATGCGGATGAATCCAGTAACGTTTTAAAGGATTTCTAAAAAATGGCAACATTCTGCATTATTTCTTTTTTACATTTTCACTATTTTCTTATAAACCACTGCACTTGAATGAAAAGAATCCGGAAAAAGGTGTCCCATGATTTTCACTATGTGTATTATGATACAGATCTGAAACTAGATGTAGATTTTTTTTTTTAACAAAATAGGGTTTAAACATCGTGTGCATCCTTCTATCATATTATATACTTTCCTATATACTGCTGCCTTTTATTTTCTTAATTTGACTCTTTGCTGTCCAGCACTTTCTCCTCCTTACCCGCTGGTGACTCAGCCCCGTCCTCGATCCTCTGCAGCCACTGTAAGATAGAGGGGGCCACTATGGGGGCGTCGGGGGGGTACTGATAGATTTCACCTCCGGAGGGCAAATAAGTGAGGACCAGAGCAGGGAGGGGGGGCATAGAGCCCAGGTATGACCCCAGGACAGACATACCAGCTGGAGTATGGCCACTGAAGACAGACCAACAAAATATATCTATTAATATACAATATTAAAATAATAAATATATATAAGAAGAAATAAAATATAAGAAGACAATCAAAGAGTGGTTTTTTTTTGTCTGTGTACATGATGGATGGAAGGAGCAACAAATACATTGCCATCTAGTTGGGTGAGTCCAAATATTTTGATTGACTGATCGATAATATTGATTGATGTACGTACAGGTGGATCCAGCAGGCCAGGTATCGCTCCATCCTCCCCCCCCCCAACTCTACCACTCCTCTCATCTCTTCCACCAGCACCAGGTTCTGCCTCCGCCCGATCTCGTCCTCCTCCTCTCCCACAAAGAGGAGCAGGAGGGCTTTACCCAGGGAGAGGAAGGACGGCAGGTTTTCCACCGTCAGCTCAGGCTGGAGATAAAGAGGAGCCAAAATTTGGTGATGGCTTATACAAAATCAGCACAAAGCCCAGTTTCTGCTAAATATCTATTTTTGCATAAGGGAATTTGGTTTTATGTGCAAAATAAGCAAAAAAAAAAAAGTGTCTTTGGGACAGTTGGGTTAACTGTGGAAAAACTCATTATTAAGTGTGTGAGTTCAAATCCCCAATAGACTGAAAACATGCGTGCAGAACAGATCATACTAGTAATGATCCAAACTAGGAACAGTAACAGTCGACATGTTTCATTTCACTACACTGATTACTAGATCAATCGGCAATGTGTGGTGGTGATTAGTCTATTCTGTTTGTCAAAGCCCTGACAAAGAGACATGATTGTTGTCCTCTGCATATGGCAGAAACCTTTAGAACCTGTGAAAGCCGTCTTACTGATTTAACTATTTAGATTTGTTTTCAATATGATAAATGTCACAAAAATAAAAAATACGGGGAAAGAAAAATATGAATAAAACGTCCTTCCCTGCTCTCCCGAATAAGTCAAACCACCCTTTCTTCAGCAAAAATAGAAATTACAATTACATCCCCCTTTTCTGACCACCTTTCCATCCTAGGCATTTTCATATAGTCCCTAAGTCACTTTCTTTATAAAAGAAATTCTGCTTATCAGACCTTGCTGCAATCTAGTCTTGATAAAAATTAGAACAACAGCACCACCAAAAGGGAGATTTTGTTATTGTTTGGACTTTTCATCCAAAGTGGCCTATGACACAATAAGGTTTTTTAGACCCCTAACCCTGGCTATTACACAGATTCATCAGTGAAAACAGCATAACAAACACTCAAAGGGAGAGCTGAACTTCTCTTTTTGAGTAACATCTGCGTAAAAGATTGCTGTTTCCACATCAGTTCATTGTTCAATGTGTTTAGTTGAGAAAATGTAAACTTAGACGTGACGCATTAATCTGACCTTGGATGTACTGAAGAAACCACGTCCAAACTCTGAATCCACATATGGTGGTTGTTATCTGTGACATACTGTGAGCGATTCAATCTTGGCTTTCACAAACTTCCAAGAAGTTACATCTGTATTTACGGCTATATCATTTCATGAGATTCAAATGAGGACTGGCTCAAAATCTGGGCTGAGAGACACTGGGATTTAGAATTTTGGCTGTATTCATTTTGTTTGAACTCTTAACCAAACAACTGTATTAAAATAGTTTCATCAGCTAACTTTAAATAACTTTCATTTCTCAGTACAAACAGGACTGTATAACCCAGAAAGACAAATGAACACATAGTTTGATTTACCAGTGGATGCAGCAGTGCAGTGTGGATGTGTGAGAGGAGATCTTCAGCAGAGGTGGACACAGGCAGTGTGGAGGGATGAGTGTGTGTCCTCCAAGACGGAAACACCAACACTGCAGGAAGCTCCACAATGTGCTCTGCCGCCCTGCGACACATTGAAGGTCATAAATGAAGCTAATTTTAAGACTATTTAATGATGCAGCAATATCTTACCCTTTACGAAATGTAATCACACATTGACTGAAGTGTCTTTTCAATACCTGACTGGATCCTTAGTGAATTCTACCCCTCAAAAACAAACTCAGTTCAATGTCAATCAATCTCCTACTGCCTTTAAGCACTGTTCAAAATACTGCTTTTTAAAGTTGAATAAGCATAGACAACTCAGAAAATGCACCTTACTTTGTGTCCACTGTTAAATCCAGACAAAAGCACTTAAAGAAGTTCAAGTGAATGAGTGAATTACAACTTCAAACTCAGACATAGGAGCTTAAAAGAAGCACTTAAAAAGGTGACTGTCAGGGACAACCTTGAAACAGCAATGACTAGACGGAATTTAGAGCTGTTACCATTTCTCTGCCAGCCCATCTGTCAGCAGTCCAGTCAGCACCTCTCCTCTCAATGACTTTGCTGCTTCAGTAAACAGTGGTACACCTGACAAGACACAGAAACATCACTAATACACCATCATATGATGTTACTGACAGTGGACAGGTCAGTGGTTTGTTTGAGAGTAGGTCTTGGAGGGACATTTTGAAGGCAGAGATATTTCTGCAATATTTTTTAAATTCACTAAGTGACCTGTCTAGTGTTATCTATTGCATTAAAATTAATACTTGTTTTCACATTCCAAGTCCCAAGGATAAGGTTGGTAATATTCCATATTTTTCGTGTTGTCAACATAAAAAGAACAAAACTATTGCACTGTGTTAACAAGTGTTGTGTGTGTATCAAAGCCTGATATTTCTTATTCCTCTGTACCACAGCGCTCCACTGTTGTCCAAAAAATATTGAAAACACATCAGTGAGCCACACTGTTGCACCGGGTGACATGTTCCTTCATTACCATGAACGCACACACTTATTTTGACTCAATCCCACATACAGCGTCCTGATGCCAGAAATACTCACTAATGCCGGGTTCGGACCGACTTTAGCACTGTGTGAAAAACGCAACTCCGTCATTCATCTGAATACAGCCAGCCCATCCACACAGTGGGGTGCCAACGCAGAAGGGAGACAGGCTGACTGTTTTACCAGACCACAACACACCGTCATCCAGTAAGGCACAGCGGTGGCCAATTAAATATGTACAAGCACACATTCGTGGTAAATTACTTTATAACATGAACGCCGAATTTCCCCTGTTTACCTGGCCATCGAAAACAGTTGCCACCGTGATAAGTATTATAAACCGCTGTGCAGTGTTTTTGGTGTCTGAGAAGTCTTTAAACTCACAGATCTGTTACTCAAACTAGACTTCCTGGATCCTTTTTCATGTCCCGCTGGTACCTGAAGCAAAGCGTCCCCGCAAACAAAGCCACTTGTGTTGTTTTGACACAGGGATGTTTTTTGGCCTGAACTAGCCTGAACACTCCAAATGCGTATTAATCCGCAGCTGAAAATAGTCAACAAATACACTGTTTACTTTTGTCTGAGTAACATTAGCTGACAATTACAGTGCCGAGCTGTTTAAGGAAATTACTGAGCCTTTTCTTTTTTAAATTAAGTATATATTTATGACCCGTTTTTGAAAAATGTACGTCTTCAGTAGGAACCAATGGGCTCGGGGCTGAATGCCACAGACAAGGTAAGGAAATCGTAAAGTATTGAGAGGCGGACTAACGCACTAGTTAGTTTTGCTCTGGGACTTATTTGACAGTAAGAAAAATATAAAATAACACCAGGCTTATACTTTAAGTGTAGCTTTAGAGACACAATTTTTCTCTACCTTTTGACTAACTGAGGCACAGTTGCTGTAACCATTAAAAAGTGACTAAAGTCCTAGTTTTGATTTCAGCTATAGAGGCATCACCATCAATTAAAAAAATGTCAGATGTCATAATTAGCCAATAATGTGCTCTGATTCATGCGTCACACCAACACACACAATTACAGGCTCCTACCTGCTTGTGTTTGTGTCTTAAACAGTCCCAGTACTCTGTCAGGCTTGTAGCCTGCGAGCTCAGGGGGAGGCACTTCCTGAAAGTAAGATGTCACATCCTCTTGGGTGGACAGTAGCACAGGAGAAGCTGGGCGGCTCCTGGTTAAATAAAAAACAGACAGATAAGCATGTGTGCACAGACACAAATAGACACATATATAACAAAACTTAACAGCCATGTTTATTATTCTCCAGGCATCTACTGTATACCTTACATTAGCACAACAGAAATACTTTGTGGTTACTGTGCTCATTTGGATTCTAACAGACCGATAATAAGCTTTGTTTATTAGCTACTTATTAAACAATAACTATGAGGGGAAAAGTGACACAAAAAAAGGAGGTAGATTGACAGTTCTTGGCTCTTGAGCCTAGAAAGCCTTATGAGTCTTTGCGTTAGACCTGTACTGAGTGGAAGACTTGGTACAGTTTAAAGGCTCAGAAATACAGCTATTCCAAGAGAAAGGCTATAACATTCTGGTCTGAGCAGACACTCCTCAGTCAAGACATGGATCGGTTGAAGTCTCCAGGTTATTACAGGACAAAAAGAAACAGGAAAATCTCTTGAGTTACAGAATACATGACTGTACATCAATATAAGCAATGACTGAAAACATATTTGTAAAAGTTCCCAAAAATGGATTTATATTGTCCTGCTGTTTCAAGTGATGCATGTTTACATGTGGCCAAGCTGTGTTTCCTGTGTGGGTTTATTTGTGGTAGTGAAGATAAATAGTGGCTTATTAAAAGGTTATCATGAGGTCTAATGGATAAAATTAATAGAAGTGACAAGATCGCCCTCACTTGTAATGCAAACACTGTTAGCACCAGAGTATGTGTTACATCTTTAGATGCAGTGCACTTTGGTGGTTGTTTCCTTTAATGTTGAAGATGATAAAGTAGTTTGTTTATTCTACTGCTGCACACTTTGTAATTGGTTGAATGTGCACTGTAATGACTCTTTCAAACTCCACAACCTAGTTTGTAACTTTCTATTTGTAGTGTCCAGGGCCAAGCGGAAATTACCCTGATGACATCACTATGACATCATCAGGGTTATTTTCCTTCCCTCCAGAGTCATAGAATTAATAATCCATAATTTGAATTAGAAGAGCATTTAACAGAATGTGATGGCTATCATTTCACATGATGTAATTTAACTCCTGATTTCAATATAATTTCAAAGACACATCCATGTCTGTGGATTCTTAGAATTTTTCTCACAGCATGATGAAGCGATGCAGCGCCTCAGTACCCAGCATGCCTCTGTAGTGCTGGGCCGACTCCTGGGGGCGGAGCAGCAAGACACTGGGGAAGGCCGTGATTGGCTGGAACGGCATTGGGAGAGAGCTGCCTGGCAGAGCAGCACAGAGGTCGGTCCACTCTCCACAGTCGACCGCACTCATCTGGACCTCGGAATCTGAAGAGATTTATTAATCAGGCAAACATCAAGATCGAGTTATTTCAAAACTTCTCAAATTTGATGATGATCAAAAACATCAAAATCACACACAATTTGCCAACCACAATGTCCCACTGTCTTACATATGAGGAACTACTTCTGTAAATACATAATTACAATGAATCACAAAGTAAAACCTAAAAATATAACTTGCTCAGAGGTGGGAAAGTTCCTAGTTTTCATGAACACACCATAAGGCAGAGGTTTTCAAACTGTGACACGCACCTCCCTAGAGGGAGAGACATGAGGCAAAGATACTGCGTGAGGCGAAAGAGACAGGAGCATGTCGCTGTTCTAAAAGCAGCAGGAAGTTAGTTGTTGTAGTTTGGCCCGGTGATTTGTTTCGCTCACCAACACGGTCAACAGTTGGAGCTGCAGCAATGGATGTGACACACAGCTCATGGAGGATATTAAGGTACTTTAAAACGATTAGCACCTGATTGCCACAGTTTGCGTCAGTATTTGTACTCCTTCTGAGTCATGACTCAGTCAAATCTGAACACACATACATGATACACATACTTTTAGATTCAGTATGACTACCACTTCCTGAGGGTATCTTTGATATTCATCACAAATAAACATCCACAAATCAACTTAGAAATCATAGAACAAAGATGTTCCTTATAACTCTAGAACTTCTGTTTTCTTGTGTCTCAAAGTGATCCAGTAATAATTGTATGTACATCCATGAATACACTGCAAACAGGAACTACTAATAGCTAATTCGGCATACTTTTAATGGTGCAAATTTGCCAAAATTTAAATATGTATAGGCTAAAAAACAGGACTGAAGCTGTAGCCCACAGCTAACTAACTGACTCCAGAGAAACATTATACTTCCTATTTACATCACCCAAAGGGAACTGTAGTTCCAAAACTTGGAGTATGATCATCCCTCAAACTGAAGTAAGTAATAATAATACCAGTTACAAAATCCATTAGTATTAACTTTTTTGTGTTGCACTATCAGTGTATTTTTCAGAATGTCCCATCAACATGTTCTTATATTCCTGGAACACTGACACGCACAAAAATTACACCAAGGGGGTGCATTTGTCTTAATTTTAAAACAGTGTTAGACTTTGAAACCCCCTGCCATAAGGACTCTGTTCATGCTGTGCTCTCCTGTTTACCTGCCAGTCTCTCTGCAACTTCGATGAAGGAGCTGAGAAAAGCCATTGAAACAGCATCCCCTGATGGTGAAATCGGAAACTACAATTAATTCTGTCCAAATTTAATTTTATTCGCATTCATTTGCTTCCCCTCCTTCACAGGTCAGTAGGGAGAGTTACATTTGAGGTAGAAGAGCGCCACTGTCAGGCTGCTTTGAGCTACTGCAGTGTGGAAGCTGTCTGACGTTAGGTGGGTAACTGAGTCCATGTCCAGCAAGTTGCCTCGGTTTTTGTAGACAGATGCCGCAATTTCGTCGTCCAACGTGCCTGGAAGCAGACACAGAATAAACATTAATACACACAGATATACTCTTATTTCTCCCTCCTCTTCCTCCTCCTCCCCCGTTACTGTTTGATTTCTCTCTTAATTCTCTCCATTTCACCATCAGACACTTACCAAAATGTGAATCGTCCTCCTCGTTTTCCTCCACCCCCTCGTCCTCGTCCTCATCTTCCTCTTCGCCATCCTCCTCTTTCTCTTGATTTGTGAAGAGCTCCAACACCTCATCAAGGTCGTGTAAGGTCAAATACTTCACCTCTGAGCTCTTGAAGTACACACACACACACACACACACACACACACACAAAAGGTAAACACACATGGGTAAAAAAAAAAACAAGTAATCTTGTTTTGTATGTATGTGACCATCATACCTTCTCTGGCAGCCTGTAAGCAGCATTATATTCATCAGGGGTTTTCACTGCAGGACTCTGCCTGATAACACACACACACAACAGACAGACAGTGATAAAGGTAGACTTTAGACTGTTTTGCTGGGAAAATAAAGAATACAATCTGGTAAAGGAAAGATACAAATTTAAAAAAGAATAAAGAAGAATACAGAACAATATGGATGAACTAGGACGAAATACAGATACAACACATGCAAAACATAGAAAATAAAATTGAAAGCTATAACAAGATTAAATTCTATCTGGAAATACAGGAAAAACACAGCATGTGTGATGTGTTACCTCTCAACAATGTCAGCAAATTAAAAACAAAAACAATGCCTAAAAGCCCACGATGTGTACCTGTGTACGAGCACCAGCAGGGCGAGGCCACGGAGCCTCTGGGCCAGAGCGGTGGCCGCGTCCCGGTCCAGGTGCTCAGTTTCGGGACGAGAGAACAGGAAGACCTGGGGGGTCTGCTGGAAGGGGAACTGGGGGGTCTGGGCCGAGGAGGGATCGTCATAAACTTCAGACTGGCAGTGGAGAGACACATATGATTATGTACAAATGAATACATTATATTCACTTTTGCCTTTTAGATGTTTTTCTGACTTGTGCTAAAGAATTTGACTAAAATACGTACATTTTGGATTTAAGGTGTCTAAGTCTGAAGTAGAGCTGAAATGATTAGTTGATTGATCAAATAGTCGATCAACAGAAATTTATTTGGGAACAATTTCTCATTTTTTAAGCAAAAATGACTATTACTGAACACAATATCTGATCACTGTAACAGCAAACAAACGGGGCTGGTTGTCGTGATTTGGGTTAAAATAAAATTTGAACTTGACCATGAACTGTGAAATAACTACAGGTTGTAACAACCCTCTTTTTAGTTTCTTTATACAAGATATTTACAGTGTGCGTTTGACTTTACCTCAGCATCAACGACAGCCATATCAACACCATCGCTACATCTACCTGCTCCGCTCAGCATAAACCTCCTGATGTGCCTGAGGAAGAGCACCAAGCTTGAAATGCGTTGCAATCCAGAGTAGCTGTTGATCCAAACCTTTTTCTGTGTTCCTCATGCCATTAAGTGCTGGTATTTGTGCAAATATTAAATGTTCTTACTTTTCTGCGTTCAACAGCTCCCCTACTTTTTTCTTTGTATTATCACTGACCTGTTAACCTGTTTAGGAAGTCTTTTTTCCACATTTTCTGTGAATTCTTAGTAAATCTGGTCCTGAATATTTTTGGGTTTTGGACTGTTGGTCAGAGAACACAAGCAATTTGATGACATCACCTCGGGCTATGGTAAATAAATCTGCAATTTTATAGACCAAACGATTAATCGAGTAAATAATCGGCAGATTAATCTATAATGAATATAATAGTCACTTTCAGCCCTAATCTAAAGTACTCCTCTTTTGCAAGGACAAAACTAGGGCTGCAGTTAACAATTATTTCATGAAAAATTCCCATCACCATATCCTAAGCCCAACATAATGCCATCAAACTGCTTATTTTGTCCACCCAAAAGTCCAAAATCCAAAGATATTCAGCTTACTACCACTTAAGGCAAAGACAAGCAGCTAATTAGAAGCTGGAACTAGGGAATGTTATAGATTTATTTAATTTTTTGGGAATTAATGGAACATTTTAATAAAATAAGAAAAAAATACATTATTTTAGCTGGACACAAACAGCAGACATACTGTACGCAAGGGTTGACGAGGGGTCAAAAGTAGATATTGCTTCGTTTCAAGGGGTCACATGCTGAAAAAGTCCATTAATAGACTAATCGTTTTAGCTCGAGACATAACTTCAAATATAAAGACATCTTTGCTTGAGTGTGCAGTATTCCACCGTGACTCTTTTTCCATCCTACTTACCACTAGTGGAGCCTCCATGAGCTGCAGGAAGGAGTGGAGGCTGAGGGTGGACAGGGGTTTCCTCATACGGGTCAAAGGGCAGCGCTCAGAGGTCACTGGGGTCATGAACCCACTGTGAACTCTACAGTGGAGGAACCACACTCGAGACGAGTGAGACAACTCGTTAACACTGGAAGACAGATGGAGAGACACAGTAAATACAACTTTTCTAGTAAAGAAAATACCATTCTCTGCAGCATTCAGGGGTTGACTGCCTCTTCATCACCACATTAAATGAATAAAACAGATGACTGTCATCACACGTTTTAGTTTTATGACAACAAATGTACCAAAGACAACTTTTTCCTAAAGTTTTCATGTGGAGTTTGACGTGGCACATGTCAAAACTGATTAGTAGTCTACAGAAAACACCAATCAATTCATCTTGATGACTCTACAGGAGGGATCAAACCATTCTTCCAAAATATATTTCCTCATTGGATGTTTTGATGGTGGAGAGCGCCATCTATCATGTCGCTCCAAAATCTCAGTTAGGATGACATCAGAGGGATGTTTCATAAAGCATGGTTACCAGTTAGACCAGTATCACTTTTAGGGAATGAAGTTTTATCAGTGATGTTTAAATAAGTCTAACCTAAGTAGCCAGACTAACCTGAACCTGGTCTGGTTAGATTCCAGACTTAGCTTCACCTCAGGCTGAACCACTGTTACAATCAATCTGACAGACTCAAACAATGTTTTCTCTTAAAGAGTAACTAAACGATTCAGGTCCAAATCTTTTGTCACCGACCAACCACCGCTCAGATCAAACTGTCAAACTAGGCAGTGCTGATCAAACATGAATCAAGATTCTGTGGGGTTTAGTTGCTCTTTAAGTTCCTCCATGTTTACATCCTGCGTTGTCACAAGCACGAGCCTCTCGTCCATGAGTAGCATGCTTCCTTCTGCGCGGTGATGCGGTTTGCGGGTGAAGTTCCGGTAGAAAGAAAATAGTTCCTACATGAAACTGCTCACAACAAGGTCTGTGGATTATCTTGAGTAACCGGGTCATGATTTCTGGTAACAGACATTGCTTTTCAAATGTATTTTTTTGGCACTTTGAGCACCACAAGCCGAGTTCCATATAGTCCCACTATATTCAAAAAAGGCAGACATTTCTACGGCCCATATCTCCAAAACTCGGCAACTCACACCAAAACAATCTAGATGGATAAATAGCACAACAGGTAAGAGGAGAAATATGTATTTTTGATTTTGGGGTGAACTGTCCCTTTAAGTTTCTAGAAAAGCCATTCATTTTATTTTATTTCTTTAGAATAAATTACCTGGCTGGGACATTAAGTTGTTTAATGACATGTTGCATCTTAAACATCTTTTACGTTCATTTTCAGCAATTACGATACAAAGACATTTCTCATCACTCACAGGACTTGAACCCAAGATGACGTGATTACAGCAGAGTTCAGCTGGACGGAGTTCATCTCTACTTTTATTAAAGTCTGAGCTCACCACTGGTCTACAACATGCTGCAAATGTTCTCTTTTGCTTGGTTATCTCTCAGTCGGCTTTATGAAACAGATTAATCCTGGTTCTGTTTGTTAGGCTCATTCAGCGTTTTCACAATAAGCCCTGCGCTAGCACATGATTTACAACAGAGAAAAGAAAAAGAACATACCCTAAGTGCTTCAAAACTGGGCCCCCAGTTATGAGGATGAACTGGTATTTGGATCCGTACACATATGCTGTCTCCATCATCGATCTGTGCTCTTAAGTAATACAATTAGCAGAAACAATACAATTCATTTGATTAGTCATTCAAGTCAATCAATCAATCGGACAATCTGTGTCTCCATCAGCAGTTGCCACCTTACACAGTACAATCCACAAGTCAATTAATCAGTCCTTAAGTACATCAGCCAGATAATCTCCATCGCTGACATTTTGTCAAACTTGAAAAAGTTTGAAAAAGTCCCTTTAACTTTCCTCAACATTTGTTGCCTCTGTATATCCATCCTCTCCTTCTTTTCCATACCTTGTGTTCCCAGACTGCGGACGTAACCCAGCACAATATCCTTCTTCCCTCTGGCTGCCTTCTCCATGGCCAGGAGGTCAGCATCTGTGTGGACGTATTTGACCTCTTCACGCAGAATTGCACTAGAAGCGGAAGACAGAGAAAGTAAAGCTCAAAGTGTCATGTAAATCTTAAAAGATAAATCTGGTGCTATATTTTTCTTGTTGTGAACAAATCCCGTGAAAAGACCAAAACCATGTGTTAGTCCATCTCTCAGTACTTTCTAACTTCCTGTCTGTGGCTCTCAGACCCAAGCCCATTGGTTACTACTGATGACAGAAATCTTTTGAAACGGCTCACAAATGTATGGTTTCATTTGCTAAAAAGGCACAGTCATTTCCTTAAAGAGCTGACCACTGTAGTTTTTAGCAAATGTTACAGCACATAACAGGCTTTGGATACACACACAATACTTGCTAGTAGGATACATTTATTGTTGGTTTTGGTCTTTTCGTTGGATTTTTTAAGACAAATATAGAACATCACATAAGTTATCCTTTTTACAAAAATAAAATGTGATTTAGGATTAATGTAATTAAAAAGCTTTCTTGAATGAAGATTATGACATTTTTATCATAAGTGCATTTCTATATTTCAAGATAATCTAATGGTAGACAGATACTTTATAGCCAATATGTCCAAAGCCACTTAATAATTATCTGTAATCAGCTGTAATGAGAAGAAACTTTGTCTTTGAATAAAGTTTGCTTGTCGAGTTTGTGGTTATTTATTCCACAAATGTGCTTATGTCACAAATGTATTGTAAAACAGGAGCAGAAAGTTAGTGTCAGTACTAGAACTGAAACAATTAGTCGGTTAATCAGTCATCACTCTGGTTCCAGCTTTTCCAATGTGGAGATTTTCTGCTTTTACATCACTGTAAATGATGTAATATGTAATATATGTGTAAATGAAATAGACCAAATCCGTTCATCGATTATGAAAATAATAGTTAGTTGCAGTAGTAATTTCCTCATTACACGTTGCGATGAAAGCATCACATGGTTCTGAAATGTAGCACACAAGCACAACAATTGTTATCATTCACATGGAGTCTGCATGAGATGACATACAAAACTCCAGAATGGATAATACTGAATAAAGACATTATAAAATACATGAATGAATGCAGTAAAATATATAAAATCAATGAAATGCTAAATAGTTTAATCAGCTACTTTATATAGTTTCTAGCTTCAGAAGAAAAATGTTCTATATATTGTGTTAAACCATATTAACACTATATACAACTACTACTTATCACTGTGTTCAAAATATCATTTGGAAATTGATTATATGTATTGTGTGTTTTAGATACAAGCTAGGGCTGAAGGTTAAAGCCTCACACAAGCGCATTGTAACCGAGGGAGTGTTGCTTACTTACAACAGGACTTCAGAGACTATGGAGTTGACGTCAAACACGGTGTCCAAATCAAAACCCAAGAACTCCTTACCACCCCTGACAGAAAGACATAGACAGCGTGACAAACAAAGGGTTGTTAGTTGTTAGTGTAAACAATCCTTAATGCCCTTGACAGAGTTATATTCTCTGCAGTTGTTGTTGTTGTTATATTTCTTGACTATCCTCCACTGAATCCTTCATGTGCGCACAGCCTACCTGAATAGAAAAGCTGTGTGCAGCATCCTTTCTTCTCTGCAGTATGTGTGAACCAGCTCTTTATTGCAGTTGATCTTAACAGAAAAAAAAAAAAAAAAAAAAAAAAAGGTACTGAACTGCCAGCTCTCTATCCATTCACTTTCTGGTATCTGTCTCCAAATCTTCAAGTTAATAAAAACTTGAAAATTTGATGTCAACTTCTATGACAGATGGAGCGCATAGCACTGAGAGGACTATAGTTACCTTGCCAACAAGTACCCCATAATCCTGCAGAGCGTCAGCAGACTTCTCTAGCTCCACCAAGAAGAGAGAGATGGTCGGAGAGACTGGAGACGGTGAGAAATACTGTTATCCTTGATTAGTGGGTTAAAAGGCTTTAGCTGCTATCTGCTGTGTTGCACCTTGACAAGTCACTGGTCAATCGTCATCTGAACGGTGGACCTTACCTGAACGCAGACATATTGGAAGAAAACAATCTTTTTAAGTGTGTCATGGCTCTGACAGTTGGTGATAAAGAAAATGAAGTCAATTTGACTGCTGCGCTCAGTGTGAGCTACTCTTTAAAAACTACTTGAAACGACGCAAACGTAAATGACTATATCAGCACAAATGTATTGCATCACCTACTGTATTACTGCTAAAATATAGACGTCTAAATACAAATTTGGAAAGATTGTGTTGTTTACATGTTCAATAGTGAGCAGCCTACCTTGATGCTCGAAATAGATAAACATCATCTTCCCAGAACGCAATTTCTCATAGAAGTCTGCAGCTGTGTATTCAATTAGGTCTGATGTGTTGGCCTTCTCTGTGCATCCTCCTGACCTCATCCACAGCAGGAAAACAGCGATACACATCCACATCATGGAGAAGAGGCTCGGCTATGCTGTCTGCGGGGAAAACAGAAGAAATAAAGAGAGAAAAGAACTATGTTGTCTGCGCAGAAATGTTTACTAGACAAACATGATGAAAATGATCCTTTCTGGATGCCACAGAAGCAGGAAGGTTGTGCTGTGACAGCGCTGACAATCCTTTTTTTGTTTGTTTTTTAAGCTGCCCAGGAACGCGGTTACATTCCTATACATGTAACAGCACTGTCCCATTACTTCAATGTAATTCATATGGATCTCAAACAAACCAACTAAGGGTAATAATATGAACACTTACTATTATTTCATATGGCCTGCACTGTTACATATAATTGGTTCAAATTTGTTGGTCCGTTAAATGGAACGGAATAGGAACGCATAAATGATGCTGTGAGGAAAGGAGCGAGCCGTGACAACAAAGATGCTAGCTGAGTGTTACCTGAGAAAGTCGAGGTGGGGTTAAGGTTCAACTTTTGTCTTTCCAAGTGCTACAAACGTTACAAACCAGTTAACCCCGTGGTGATTATGATGCTAATTATAAGCAGCAGCTTATCCTGAAGTCCTGAATAAACTTCAAAAATGGTGCTTTCTGCCATTACTTAAGAATATAGGTAACTTACTGCTAGCTAGTTCATTAGCTAGGCTTGTTGACTGCCTACTTATAGTTTTTCGTCCATGGCTTTACATGACTAGCCAACGTTAACACCTGCAAATTTAGAAGATACATGTCGGCATATGTACGTGGGAGATGTGACGGTAGGCCACAGACAAAGCAAGTTTACACGGTTATTTTTCGCCAAGCTGCACAGTTAAATTTGAAAAATGTGTCTTAAAAGAATTAAGCTCCATCTTTCGCGAAACAGTGTCAAGCTACTAGAGTAAAACAGTACTTCCTGTTACCATTTTAAAATAAAATCCTTAATTGACAAATTTGTTGAGAAGTTTTTGAGTAGTCCATGCCACTTAGTAGATTAACACGAAAATTATACTATGAGAATACAGCTGTTTTACATGTGTTGTTATTTTTATTCCCAAATGATGCTGTTACGTGCACGCCAACGTTTTACGCTTTTATTTTGAAGGCAAAACCACTTTTCCGCAAATGTTGATTATCGCTCCGTAACTTGACGTAAATGTCTGCAAATTGTTTTGATGCCCTCTTTCTCTACAAGAGACGCCCACGTGCTTCTTTAAGCCAATAGGATCAGGGAACGGTTTTGACTTGACCAAATGGCCAATCACAAGCGCACAGAGGGCGGGCACTGCCACAGCTGACATCATCATAAACCAATGGAGTGAGAAAGCTGTGGAGGCTGGGCGGCAGGATTAGCCAATGAAGTGGTGCACTGGGAAAGTGGGCGTGAGGACGTCTTTCACTTGGGAGATTTAGCTCGGAAACTGTCTAGAATTTGTGGCTCCCGAGTCAGCTGTTTCATAAGAAAATTAGCCTGGTGTTGAGCCAAGATGGCGACCTAGGAAGCGCTAGTTTCCATTTTAATTGAGAGCAGGGGGGCGGGTCTAAAACTGCATCACAGCTGATCTGGAGGTTTTTCCCCCCCTTAAGTTGTTTTTTGCAGAGAACAGCTTTGCAGAGATTCACAGAGGGAACGCTCTCTTGTTTTCTTTCACTATGTCTTGTTATTTTTAACCTAGCGGGGTTTTTTAAAAACTAGACTAAATTGCCTTCAACACAATGTTAGATTTAAACCCCAGCGCATTTTCATTATGCCACCTCTTTTCAGAATAAACTCCTTTTATCGCAATTTTTCGCATACCCTCGTCTTTTTGTCATCCACGATGAGTTTAGCCCAGGTCTGACCCAGGTTTAGTGTTTTTGCCTTCACAGCATCCCATGTGTTAGTGCGAGACGTCAGTGGCTATGTTTTCGGCAGGAGAGGAGGTTAATTCCCATTTGTTTACCTCACTGAAGGAGTACCATGGAGCTGCGATCTCCCCAACACTGGAGCTCAGTCTAACTACCATCTACACCGTCCTCTACTCTTTCCTGTTTGTTTTCGTTTACCTGCAGCTCTGGCTCATTTTGCACTACGGACACAAGCGCTTCAGCTACCAGAGTGTGTTTTTGTTTCTGTGTTTGCTGTGGGCAGCGCTGAGGACGACCCTTTTCTCTTTCTACTTTAAAAATGTGCTGCAGGCCAACCAGCTGCAGCCTCTGGCCTACTGGCTGCTCTACTGCTGCCCCGTCTGCCTGCAGTTCTTCACACTCTGCCTACTCAACCTCTACTTCACACAGGTAGGACTGCACTGTGTGTGTGTGTGTGTGTGTGTGTGTGTGTGTGTGTGTGAGAGAGAGAGGGGGTTTGTAGTGTGTGTGTGACCTGATTTCATAAAACAGCTGACATTGCAATTTTGTGTTCAATGTATTAATTTGATTTCACATTTAGCATACAGTTTAACTTCCATACAAGCAAATGGTGCTGTTATTCTATTCTGTTGTATTCTATTGACTCCTTTGGAGGATTCCTATTAATCCTCAATTTCTGGTACCAAGATCATCCAATGTCCTGTGGGCAAAAGCTCTGAATACCCAACTCTAGTTAAAAGGGCACCCATTTGAACAACAATGAATCATTGTCACATTGAGTTTGACACATTGAATTTGCAGTTAAGAAAGCCAGTTGTCATTTTAGCAAAGATAAAAGACCAGCTATTCAAAAACTACAGCTCCCACGAGGCTGACATAGGTTCGTTGATATGGTGGATAAAGGTTGAGCTGAAACAATTAGTTGGTTAAAATAAAATAATAAATTAAACAACTGTTTTGATAATTGATTAAACATTTGTAGTTTTTAAGCATAAATGCTAAAAGAAATCACAAGTTCCGGTTTCACAAATGTGAACTTCCTTTATAGTAAACTGAATAGTGTTTGGTTTTGGACTGATCCTGGACAAGACATGCAATTTGAAGATGTCACCATGGCCATTTTTCATTATTTTCTGACATTTTATAGACTGAACAATGAATTGATTAATTGGGAACATAGTAGAGCAGATTAATCGTTGATGAAAATAAGTGCTAGTTACAGCCCTAGATTAAATAGTTAAATTATTCTAATTTTTATATGGGTGGGTGTATTCATTTAGAATAGGGACGAGGCCTCTGTGTCAAAGCAATGTGGTTTATCTGTAAATAAAACATAACCTTAAAGGAATACTTAAATATTCGTAGTCACCATGAGGTTGCCGGGCAACCAGCAGAGACTCCAGGAAGTTGCACCCGGCTAAGAAATAGTCCCGCACATAACCCCCTGTAAAACATGTCATATTTACAGTTTGGTTTTTGTACGGAAGAAATGAGATAAAACGTGTTAGTTAGTGAGCTTTAGAGATGCTGGTAAGTTGTTACCTTTAGACAGAACCAGGCTAGCTGTTTCCCCCTGTTTCCAGTCTTTATGCTAAGCTAAGTTTACTGTTTCCTGGCTTTAGCTTCATACTCAATGGACAGACATGAGTGGTATCAATCTTCTCAAACTTTCTCTTGGAAAGAAGGCAAATAATGAGCATTTTACAAAATGTGGAAGTATTTCTTTAAGCCAGTCAAAAGTCCCAGCCTCCATTGATGTGTTTTATTCAATAAGTGGACAAGACTCAAGCAAATGTCCCTGTCAGCGGCATGTTATCACAAACTATGTGTGTAAGAGGGAAAGAGAGGGACACAGTTGGTCAGTCACAGTTGTTTAACACCTGCCCACTCCAAATGTCAAAGACCTGTTTGTTTCTGTCTCAGAAAACACCTACACACTTTTGGGACTTTTAGTTGGTGACAGTTCAATCACAGCTTCACAGAATGCGTCTCAATCAGGAATAGGGGTGTGAGTAGAAAGGAAGCTCGTCCAACTGCCTGAGTTGAGATTAGGTAATGAAGCCAGTGGTGTCATATGACTGCTGAATAAACATTGTAGCCCATTAGCTGATCTGTGACCAGTTAAAGCAGACAAACTACACTCTCTTTGAGTAAAATAAACATCTTCCTTTTCTTTGGTTATTGTGATAAACTGACTTCCATCAAATGTATGGTGGGAACAGAGGCCTTTTTTTCTTTCCGCCATTACCAACAAAATGGTGTTCTTCCATATCTGCTAAATTATAGGTTTACAAATATGTATCTCTATCGAAGTTGGGAAAACCATGTGACTGGCCAGCTCAGTGAACAAACATTTCCTGCTTGTGGTTTCACGTCTAGCTGAGTCAGACCTGAGTAATATATCAGAATTATATTTTCTCCCACAGTAGAAACTTGGATCATCCTGCTGCAGTGCTGTTGTTCCTGACTGTGACCCATCTGGTTAACAGTGCAGGGTATAATGCAATACACAATGTTAGTGTTACTTTCTTAATCATGAGTAGTGTAACAAACTGCTTTTACAAGTCCGGAGAATATTTGGCATTTCCCGTCAAAAAATTACTGAAATGATTATTCAACTATCAAAATAGTTGCTGATTAATTGCCTGTAGATCAACCAATCAATTTATTGACTAATTGTTTCAGCTCTAGCAGACATTCTTGCCAAATATGAACAATGGCATGATATACATGTGCTCAAAGTGCGTAAAGCATTATGACCTACAATTTGTCTCAAAAAACTAAAACTGCAGAGCTAGACTGCTTAAACACGAGCACAGAAAATCTGTCTTTTAGCAAAGTTCGAGCTCAGTGTGATTAATAATTTGTTCAACCAATGTCGGAACAGCAGTTCCTGCATTAGCGCCTAACTGCTGAACCGCGCTGTTTAATGTTGAACTCGCTGAAAGTAATAAACGCCGTGAGCAGAAAGCTGATATAACATCATGCCACCGTGACAAGGTCTGCCGCCTGACACACACACACACACACACATTTGTGGAAATACTGTGTGTAGTGTGTTTTCTGAGGAGTCAGGCGTGAGTCCTGACCTGTGATTTACTTCCCTCTTATTACATTTTAGCTCTTTCTTACTAGAGAAAATGATAATGGTAATAATCAGATAAAAACATTCATTACATCACTGGGAAATCTCACTCATACTGGAAGACAAAATATTGATTTAGCTACATTTTCCATAGGTTTTTGAGGTACACATACATACACATGTAGTGGACATAACGCATGTAATCTGGCAGTGATCTGTTGGCTTGTTGCTTCGTTTCTAGGTTACAAATTACCTCCTTCTGGCCTACATTCTCACACGAAAGGCTGAGTGTTTACGTGTGTCTTTAATCTCAATGTTGACAAATGTTGAGCAATTTTCAAGACCTTTGTGGCCACGGCACCGATTATATAATATCAAAAATGAATCGTTATCATCATTAATCAGTTAGTCTGACAGATAAGAGACTTTGAGCAGACCGATCAGATTATTGTATTTGTCTGCACGTTTGTACATCTTAATAACTGAATAATGAATAAACTACCTTTTGGTAAACATTTTTCAGTCATTCCAGGAAGTGAGTGAATCAGTGGAGGCCAGTGTCCCGGCTTTTGCGCACTTGAATTGGACTTGTGTACAGTCTGATGTTTTTTAAGGTCGCTACTGATAACATATTGGCAGCAAGGCAGCTGGTAGATGATATGTAGTTTGACTATTTATTTGATCATTTTCATGCCAACCAGGCAACGAGTACACGAGAGGTTTGAGCGGAGAGGAAGATACACATCCAATGTGTTTTGTACTGTGACATCTTTGCCAACGTGGCTTAAGCTGCTCATGCTAAAGTTTTCAATTCAATTTGAATTATTTGTTCTACGTTCTCCTTTTAAGAAAAATAGTATTTAACATGTTCTTGGTCTTATGAAGGCTCACCGTGTGTGTGCATACAGCTGTCGGCAAGACATTGATTCTTTGTCTGGCCCTTTATATAAAGCCGAACATTTCAATTTATACTGTATTTGCAGAAAGCAGTAACTGCTACTGCTATATCATTCGTGTAATGTAACTCTGAGTGCAGCATACATTAGCTTCTGGCTAATGTCCTTCTTATGTAGAATTACGATTGGACATTATGACAATACATAACATGAGGCGATAGAGATTTGTCAACCGTTAGAGATTTTGCTCCTTCCAATGTAGCTATCACTTTAATGGCTCTGATTGTATAAAGTAGAGCTTTATTACCCCAAAGGAGCAGTTTGGCTTACAGACAGCAGAGAGTGAATAATAAATACTAAAATGTGCAGAAATTAATAAAAACACTAAATGCAAAAAAGTATACAGGTTAATGCCATTGTCACTTGTTTACGTATTATTTTTGACATGAGATGTATCGCCAAAGACCCTTTTTTTTCTTCCTCTCAATTATAAAATCTTATTAACAATAAATTGTAAATCACTTTGACATTATTTGAACTAAAAAGAGCTGACTTTTATCATTGTAGTTGGACCTTAATTGGACTCATTAGTTCATCTCAAACATGCATAATTCTGTGTGTACACACTAAAGTGGATTCTTGCTTGGCCCTGTTGTTTTTCTTGTATTCTTTGAATGTATGCTGCATAAGTGTGCGCGCGCATGTGTTTCTGTCTACTTTAGTGACACACAGGAATCTCCTCAGGCTCTGTTAAGTTCACACCCTTCTCCTAAATGACCCCCTGCTCTCTCTTTCCTTTTATCTTGTCTTCATATGCTTTACTCATCATATTTGTTCTTTTTTGGTGGATTTATACATTTTCTCCTGTAGAAACCAATAATATGCCCCAGTAAAATACCCTAAAAACTGTCTCCAGATGAGTCAAAATGTGCAATTCTAAAAATACCATATTGGGATTATAAAAATGAGTATGAAAATATGTGTTGTATGTACATCATGTGTGATATTTTTTTTATATACTTTTCTTTGTTTAGGTGATGTTTAAGGCTAAAGCCAAGTATTCCCCAGAGCTCACCAAATACAAGTAAGTCTGTCTATAACTTTGTTGATTTTTATGTAACTTGCAGGTTTTCCACTTGTTTGACTTTGCCTTGACTTGAATTTATTCTAAACGGAACTGTCTATATCTCCATCTAATAACACGCAATAATCTTTTTGTCCTTGTTCTTTAGAGTCAGAATGTGGTCCATCCTCCCTCCTCTCCACAACCTGACTTTCTTTTCCTTTCTTCTCTCACACACATAGTTGGTTTGCAGCTTCAATGCCATGAATTTGAATAAGTTGTTGTTTATGAATAAAGTCACCTTCTTTTTGGCTCTTACTGTCTGTCTCTCTTTCTCTCTGCAGGGTTCCTCTGCGTTTGTTCTTCTTGTGTCTCAGTGTATTTTTCCTGGTGGTAAATCTAACATGTGCATTGTTAGTGCAAGGAGCTCTGGAGCGCTCTGAGTCACCAAGGTAAACAAAAAATACCATTAATAGAACATTTTCTCCTTACATAATAATGTCACATTTAGGTCCACAGAACAGTTTTTTACTTGATTGTCTTAAGTTAATAAACTTTATGTCACCAGTGATGGGGGTATCAGACATGCAGTCCTGGCCCGGGTCTTGATCAACGACACTCTGTTTGTCCTGTGTGCTGTCTCTCTGGCCGTCTGCATCTTCAAGATCGCCAAGATGTCCTCTGCCAGCGTTTACCTTGAATCCAAGGCAGGAATAAAACCATGCATGCGAAATTTAGACCCACAATTTAGTGTTTTACTCAGGCAAAGTTCTTGTGACAAAATTAACACCGATATTATGTTGTTGTAGAAAAACATGTCAGTATTCCACAAATGAAGGTAGGTTATCGAAAAATGTAACATTTTGGTAGGTGGTTTCCGTAGCAGGTAGTAGAAAACACAATGCCAGTATCACGATAGCTTATATATGGACATTTTCAGTATTCAGAAATGATAAACTTGGTGGAAACCCCTAAAATTACTGTTTAGAGGTAAATTTGTTTGTGGCACTCATCCTCGCATTTCTAAAACTTTTTTACTACACGCTACAGATATCTGTAAGCTCTAACGTTAGCTAGCTAAACACAAGACACATAGACTTCCGGTCCAGAAATGGCAGCTAGTAGCAGTGACGACGCTAAATAAGACTACATAAAGTAAGCTCTCACAGGAAGTGAGAAATGAACTGTGAATGGGTTCCAGGCCATCGATGGACAGCACGGGCTAAAAGCACAGAAGCCTGCTTCACACAAATAACGTTAGCATAAACAAAAGTAACGTTAGCATATACAAAATTCCTGCTGTTTGCCTGCTGCACAAGAGCATTCTGCATATTAGCAACATTAACGTTAGCATGACCATCCTGCACTTTAATATTAAAATATACCAGACACTAGATGTATCCTATGTGTAGGTTATTAGATGGCTGCAGTGTTTACAGGCAAAGCTTCACTCATACCAAACTGGGTCAATACAGGATTCACTCAGTATTATTTACACAAGATCATGAAGAGGGTCTGCACACCTATTTGTGATATTTTTTCCCCCCTTCTCTCTGACATATTACAAGCATAACTTGATACAGTTTCAATCCAAAGCCATCCGTCTGCCACCTCTATGAGCTCTCACTAAGTTGCACACTGAAACTCTAAACGCAAATCAAACGGATCACCTAGGCATTGATCATAGAGCCTGATAAATGTTTGCACTTTTCATTAAATAAACACAGTAACGGTGTGAGCTGTCGTACCTTAAGACAGGCAGTCTTAAGGTACCAGTTTCTGTGCAGAACTATCCACCATCTTACTAAAATCTGGAGCTCTGACAAGATCACTAGATTCTAACAGCTAAATATGCACACAAAGGGAGATTTCCTTCTACGGATATTGAACATTTTTCAGGCATTAGTGCGCATCTCGCAATCGCTTGGAAACCCAAGGTGGTGACTCATGATTCTTACCATAATGCAGACATGTACAGATGTTTAAATTTATGTCCTTCAAAACTTAATGTGGCCCATATCTGACATTCAATTACAGGCCAATAGCTGACTGATACATGAGCGTGAGCTTGTAATAAGCGCAGTAACTCTTCCTCCAGGGTACATCAGTGTGCCAAGCAACAGCAATAGGAGCTGTGGTGATTTTGCTCTACACATCCAGAGCCTGTTACAACCTGGTGGTGGTGGCACTGTCACCACAGGACAGACCCAGTCCCTTCAACTACGGCTGGTACAGCGTTTCTGATCAGGTATTGTACCAAGTCTGTTCAGTTATAGATGGAAAATAAGCTTTTGTTTGGCCAGAAACCCAGTGCTAAGTGTGTGTGGACACAGGAGATTTGGGAAAGCAATGCTTAGTGGGGTAAAGGGCTTTGTTTAAAGCTATAAATAACCATGTGTGTCTGTGTGTCCTGACCTACATTGGGGCTCAAGCCTTGAGACGGACAGCCCATTTTAAAGGGTTCCATCGTGGGTTTGTGTATGTGTTGGACATGATACACACCAACGGACACCTACTGTGTGGGTGTGTGGGCGTAATCTGGCTTTACAAATTATTCTGTATACCAGCTGTCAGTCCAACATCTCAACATTATTCTGTCCCTTCCCTGAGCATGTGTCTATGAGTGTGTGTACCAAGTCTTTTACCTATATTTATGTTACATATAGTAACTTCTACATCGCACTTACATCACAGTTTGCATCATTAAATAGTTGTTTGAAAAAGTTGTAATTATTATCTGTTTGTGCTGCATTTGATTTTATTTACTGTAACATCACTGGCAGGAATATAACATGAGTATGTTTGAAGATATTCACTAAAACTACAGCTTTAGATTGTGCACTGAACCCAAGGAATGCTAGACCGAAATTAGCTTGCGGTAGCTATGGAGCTACAGCCACGAGCCTAGCTTAGCTACAGCCACGAGCCTAGCTTAGCATAAAGTTGCTGGGATAAACAGCTAGTCTGGCCTAACATTTTGGAAAATACGGTGTCATGATCGGTACATGAGTTGCATGATAAGATCATACCACTCTCATGTCTGTGCGCAAATTATGTAGCTAGAGCCAGCAGGTGATTAGCTTAGTTTAGTCTAAAGAATGGAAGCAGGGGGAATGCAAGTTCCATCTTGCTACTTAAACCGAAATGTATTAACAACGTTTTTTGCATGCTCTAAAGATTTCTTTCTGACTATGCGTCCAGAGGGAAATAGTTATTGCACGTAACTCCACAAAAAAAACAACAACTTCTTAACCTTTTGGTCTGTGTACAGATGAAACAAACAAGATGCAATGTGTAAATTAGTGAGCTTTACAGGTGTTGGTAGGCATATTTTTTTTTACTTCAGAGAGGCTAGCTGTTTCTCCCTGCTTCCAGTCTTTAGACTAAGCTGAGCTAATCGCCACCTGATTCTAGCTACGTAATTAGTGCACAGACATGAGAGTGATATCAATTTTCTCATCTAACGCTCAGCAAGATAGCAAATAACCTTATTTCCCAAAATGATGAACTACCTTTAAGTCTGCCGTACAGATGAGAAGTGGTGTAAGAAAAAATATTTGAATAAGTCAAAAATATGTGCACTCACAAGATGAAAAAGCACAAATGCCAGAGCATGATGTCCACTATTTTCTGTTTGTTTAGTTCAGGTAATGAATATGAATATATTATACATTGTGCTTGTGTGTGTTACAGGCCGATGTGCAGGAGATCAGCGGTGAAGCCTACATTGTGTTTGGAATCATTCTGTTCTTCTGGGAGCTGCTACCTACAAGCTTAGTGGTGGTTTTCTTCAGAGTCCAGAGACCCAACCAAAACCTGGTAAAATAGCACGTTAAAAGAGCAAATGCCATCAATAATCTGTCTACAATAACTAAAAGGAAACTTGAATATCTCTCAGGCTCCGGGAGGGATGATCAACAGCCACAGTTTCAGCTCCAGAGCTTATTTCTTTGACAACCCTCGACGGTACGATAGTGATGATGACCTGTCCAGAAGCATTAATTGTAGGACTGATCGGGCCAGGTGGGCACACACACAAGCACGGTCTTTCAGAATCTGTTTTTCATTTAAGTACAGTTGAACTTAACTTTGTGTTTTAAGCTTTGTATTGAAAAATCAATACTGTGACTGATGAAATGACTTTTGATTGATTTTTCTCTACCTCTTCCTTATCCTTTCCCTCCTTCCTCTTCTTCAATCAATCCTTTTCATCTCTCAGTCTCCTCTCCACCGCTCCCCAGCTTGGTACGTCTAGTTGGTATGGCTCCATCCAACGCAACGGGCCCCTGACAGCGGGTGTTGCGTCCGCGCAGCAACAGCCGTCTTCCACGGCCCCCCTCCTCTTTGCCTACGGAAACATCCAGAGTAACCATCACCACCATCACAACTACTACTCCACCCCGCAGAACAACAACTACCACCATCATCATCACAGTAACTACTATTCCACGCCACAGAATTATTACTGTGGGTCGCAAACGTATTTCTGCACCCCACAGAATTAAACAGGGTTCATTGCAAAGATTGAAAACGACTGGCTAATAACTAACAATTCCTGCGTTTTTGTCACCATTTTGCTTCCCCAGATACATCAAAGCAGGTACTTTTGAGTGATATTCTGAGGTATTGCTCTGGACCAGGTTGGGCCTCGAAATTGGTTCACCAAATTATTCCAGAGAAATGGTGTGGCATCAACAACTGGAAAGTTGTTGTGCCATGACTAACTGCTTTTTTTAGGGCTTCAGAGTCTTTAAATGGCATGTATGGACCACTATGAAAGTAAATGCAGACTATGGACCAGAGTTTTAGCACTAATACGGCTAATACACCTAAAACTGCAAAGACCAAACTTTTTCTGTTAAATGTTTTGGTTAGATTATCATTTTTGAGATTGGAATTATCCGGGAACAGATAATCATCGCTCTCATCATCCTATCCCTCCTTTCCTTGTAAATTTCATCCAATTGTGCTTCTATGAAACGTACCATTCTGCTCAGACAGGAGCCATGTAGGAGGCTTATCAAGCTAACGTGGCTAATTCCGAAGCTGCATTGGTCTGTCAATCAACAACTCTGGATGCAGAGACATTACATTCACTCAGCATTTGTCAAACTATTATTTGGGTTGCCAAAAATGGGTTGTGTGACTGGGCAACCATATGATACAATCTTTTTAATTAGCATGAAAAAGGGTAATTTAAGCTGAAAAAGAACAGTGATGGATGCTGGTCTGCTAGCCAGATCCTCGATCCTCAAAAAGGCTTTTCTGATGATGAAAACCAAATGATATGCATCTAAGGGCGTGTCATGGTCTTTCTCACTTTTAGGTCTAGTTGCGTATGACAGGAGTTAGCTGTTGCTAATTTGCCATTGGTTGTTGTAGCAGTGAGAGCTAGCTTATAGCCAACGCTAACAGTTAGCTTAAACTCATAATCTGTTTAACCAAGAAAATTCTCAGACTCAAACTGAAGTACAATAAGCTAATCAAACTTCTATCCATGACAAACTTGGTAATATTATCTTGTTGGTGGCAAATTATTATTTTTTCAAAGAGTGATTGTTCATTTAGGTGCCACAGAAATAGAAAGCTGTACAAACACCGTTAGCGAGCTTAAGACTTTATCCTGTCAACACAGTTCTACTTTACTGGATTCTTGTTTAGTTTGACATGTAAAATAAGCTTTTAGCAATTTTCATAACTGACTGTAATCAAAATACTAGTTAATTTATCTCACAAATATCATCCATGTAAACTGCTTACAACTGCAAAATACATGTGAAATTTATATGTAGCTGCCATATGGGTGTTGTTGTCAATCTTGGCTTGGTCAATATATAAGTGTGTAAAAAATGTAACAACAATTTTTTATTAACACAATTAGGGGGGGAGGAACAGTTTCAACAGATGACTCAGGCTTTAACTAAATCTGCTTAAATACAAGAACATGCCACTGCTATTGGATAAAAATATTTAACAGCAGCCAAATCCAGGTTTCCTTACCCACAATTATACAATGGAAACTATGTGAAAACCTAAGACAGGAGCGCCATACACTGTCAAGCTGTTGAATGTTAAGAACATATCGTAGATTTACTTGGCAGTAGCATTATCAGTATCATTTGGACAATATACGACAGATCAAAGTAACAATATGTAATCTACATTCAACATTGGAGTAGAAATCAGCCCTAGGATTGTTCATTAACAGGGTGGAAGTGTCTCTGAAATGTATTTTTGACCAAAAACCTTTCATGGAATCTGATCCTTTGGGAGCTTTGAGGCAACAATTTGCACTTAGAAGACGGTCACCTTCAGAGAAAAGACTTTGGGCCTGAATGTAGGATTTCATCTCCTACTTGTTTTATGGATTTTCTTCAATAATCGTCTGTATTCTATATTTTACTATTTGTCCTTTGAGAAAGGAAATATCAGTGTGCCATCACATTTTGTCATATCTAATAGTTTCATTCTTTAAGGAAAATATTTTTGCACAATAAATGGTTGGATGATGTATGGTTTTGATTGTTTGTGTGTCTCCAAGTTAATCGATTTCTAATCCGTGTGTGAAGTGACATTTTGAGTCGGTATGTGTGTGATCTTTTTGGTTTTGAAGTTTAATATGCTTTTATACATCATCTTTTTATTTTACATTGATTTTTGTTGTTTAACAGATTTTATATTAGATTTTTTTTTCCCCACTTCCCCTCTCTGCTATCGTTATTCATAATCTCATGAATTATCTGAATCTCATGACAGACTGCACCCTATAAGCAATATTTCACTTTGATGGAACATTTTCATATATGAACCAGTTCTCAGACCAAAATCAGTGTATG
The DNA here is from genome assembly GCF_020085105.1 of Siniperca chuatsi. Taxonomy (NCBI): domain Eukaryota; kingdom Metazoa; phylum Chordata; class Actinopteri; order Centrarchiformes; family Sinipercidae; genus Siniperca; species Siniperca chuatsi. The sequence continues at coordinate 13,795,969 of NC_058065.1, read as the reverse complement.
TACTAACTAAGTTTGTCAGGACTGAATGGAACAACCCTACCCAACACTGTGGTACTTGTAGCTGTAATGAAACGCAATCTGTAAATGACAATGTAAACTTTGACATCATACAAGAAAACGAAAAAGCATGACTTGTATCAACAAGTTTCACAGGACAATACAATGAAGTTGTCAGTGTTGGGTCCAGCTGTTCACCTATTTCCGAAAAATGAACATCTACAGTGCATGCTTCTGCATCAGAGTGCAAGAACTCAGTGTCATTTTCTTTCCAAGGTGATATCGTTTGTGTAAAAATGTTATTTGCTTCAAAAGAGCAGTGATACTTGTTTTATGGATTGTTTTCTCCGTGGCCATACTGAATGTAACCTACCGTGCAACAGATCACTGATGATGTATGCAAGAAAAGCACTACCATGTTTAAATAAAGGCCTACTGCACTGTTTTTAAGACAAAAGTGAACCAGAATTTGTCAATTGTTCACCCTAATGGTTACACAAAATATATTTCATGTTACTAACTAACCATAAATATTAATCTATAAGTCTTATATGAAACATTACACAAAAATATAGTTTACTGACCTTTCTACCTCAGCAGTTTTGCACCAAATACAACCCAGACTGATGTAAAGTGGGATCAAACCACCGCCGCTACGCACAGACATGAACTCCTGGCAGCTGGTCATGTGGCTGAATTAAGCCAAGACAGCAGCTGATCAGCTCACTGCAAAACAAGTTTTGTAGCTGTTCTCTGAGACATAAACATATTTTAGGGAGCTATGAAATCACTGCACCAGAAAATATATATTTGCCAACGTGAAGACATTTCATTTGGTTTGAGACACATATTTGAAACAAGAAATGACATGATGATAATTTGTGGTTTCATTTTTGAAAACCAAAATGATTTACTTTGTGTAAAAATGCTATTGAACGAGACCTGCGAGCAGGCACTCGGGCCCAAGCACCCAGCGTTCTCTGTAGATGAGAGTGAAAAATAGTAAAAGCAGCTTTGGCTGAGGACTGATTGGAGTGGTGCTGCCACACTAATAGCTCTGTATTCCTGAGTGGGGTTTTTCTCAGACAGTCACCTGTTCAGCATGTTATGCAAAGGAATCCACAAGCAAGGAGATTCCATGCTTTTTCCATGTTGTGTATCTACAAACAATATTTGCAATGATTGATCATTTATTTTTCAAAAAAAAAAAACCCAAAACATTTACAAGCAACACCTTCTCAAAGTCTGATCAATCATTTCATACAGCATGAAAGAAAACTGAAATGACAATTTCGAGTGGGGTCACACAATACCGACAAACACCCTTAATTATTTTTAATATATAGCAAGCGTTGAACTTTCCAGCAAATATGTGTTCTCCATGTCCAAGTCCAGAATCTGGATCCTGACTTTAAGAAAAACAAGATCCTGGTCATACCTGCATTAAGATTTATACTTATTTGTAACATATTAGATTTTTTTTTTTGTAACCAAACGCTCATCTCCTGTCGTATAAAACCCTGGGTCTTATCTTTTTCTAAAACTGCATGAGCTGGAAGTTTTAGGTACACAGTTAATAGTTTTTCGTGATATAGGGAAAGCATTCAATATCTGTCCTGCATTTAAAAGGTGATTAGACAAAACAGGTTTTTATTTTTCAAATAAAGCTGACTTAAAAAAAAAAAAAAAAAAGGTAGCCAGATTTTAAAACAAATGTAAAGGTTTCCAGTGTTTCCAAAGTTCCAACATATTCACAGTTAAAAAAAATGGAATCACATTCTGTTAATGGAAGCTGTAAGCTCTGTCTGTGAGACGCTGAAAAAAAGTAATCTATTTTCCTTCCAAAGGTCAGGCTCCGCTAAGCCACCACTGAGCTGGTGTTTAGTGTCGCACTCAAGGACACAATTCAATTTAATTCAATGGGGCTAAAGGACACTTGGGGGTGAATGCTTGCTGTCGAGGCCAGCTCTCTCTCGGTAAACGTTCAACACCTCTCTGCTGCTCCTTTGATAAATCAAACGCACCTATTTGAATAAGTTCAAATCACGTACTCGAAATCCTACAAAACTATGTGTTATGCGTTACATCAGAACAAAAAAAACAACAAAACCCATTATTAAAAACATATAAGGCATCTCGGTCATTTGGCCTCAGAGTCAACACGCGCAAGAACACAAATGAGCCAACACATACATACTGTACACAAATCATAACACACAAAAGGCATATTCATGAATACATCTGCACACATAAACTGACACATGAATTTGCAATTACACACACAAAACAAATGTGTTCTTGCCAATTAAAAAAAAAAAAAAAAGTCATCTGATTACATGAAGATGTGGAAACAGACCAGTTCTGGAAACATTCTGGACTGAGATTCAGTATTGAAACATTTTTAGCTAATTAAGATTTAATTAAGTCAACATATCTTAGGTCTTTTGTAATCAGGTGAAGTCTTATATTTGTGCTACATGTTTTTAAGGAAAATCAGACCTGCCAGGAGGAAAAACATGTTCTCAAAAAATAAGAGTTTGTTTTTCAATAATTTGCAATGACATTACCAAGAACGCACCATTTTCCATCACATTTCCGGACTACTATTACGCAACTTTGTCACTATAGTCCTGTTTTGGGACAGTTTAAAAAACCCAGACTGAACAGTGTCTTTCCAAGCAGAAATCAGGGTCATATTTGTTGAAATCAGACATTTATTTGGCTGATTGGAGTCCACATGGGAACACAGCAGTTACATTAGATGACAATCTGTTAAAATACAAAAAGTTTTCCCTGCTGTGTTTTCTTGATGTAGAAATCAGTCTTGGTCCCTCCAACAATGTCTCACTCATCATTAATCATGTTAGTTTAGAGTGTTTTTTTAAAAAGCTGAGCTTCTCTAAAATCTTAAATTGAAATGTTTGTTAAATTCTTTCCCTCTGACCCAAAGCAAACGGGGTCATTTTGGACGAAAACCCGCTGTTCTAAAAATGTAATCATTGTGGGTCCCAAACTGAATGTGTTCATGAAACCATCATAAAGGTCACTCAGGAGTTTTAGAGTTCAAAGTTCGTCGTCATCGCTGCTGTCCCAAGATGCGAGGTTTGTAGATCTCCGAGGAAGGAGTTTGTGCTTATGTCAGGATTCCTCTCCGACTTCCTGGTTGATCACATGCTGGTATCCCTGATTGCTGACTGTCTTCTTCTGCCAACAAATAACGCCGAGGAGGAGGGTGATGAGGAGGAGGAGCAGACAACTGGACACCGCCAGGATGATGATCACTTCTGAAGATGGAGGGACAAAAGAATGCAAAGGACAGATGGACAGAGGAGAGGAAGGAAGAATGGAGAAAATGGATCAATGGTGGCACAATCGGCCATCTTTTTGTATTTTAATCAGGTTTTCTTGTGTGTGTGAGAAAAGTTCACCTTTATCTCTCCCTTCTGAAGGCACTTGACATTCTTTGTCCCGGTCATCTGAAATTGAGAGCTTTGTAATTCTCACAAACTCGTCTAGGGGGCAGTCAAGGGAGCAGCCTGGTAACTGCAGAGGGTAGGGCTCCACTGTGGTGTCATTACGGTAAAACATCGACACAGAAAAAGAGCTGGATGGACACAAACGGACAGAGAGATACAAGATTTCAGTTTTACAGTCTGACTGTCTAATGTCACAATAAAAGATGTTTCATGTCCACTATCAGCACTTTTGACCCACAAATAGTCCTCATGGACATTGAGGATAAAATGACCCGATTATTTGGAGCCTATACAGTATCATAAAAGCTATTTTAAAATCAATTGGTTCATAAGTCCTTGTATTTGACGCAGTTGAATCTGGTTGAGTTAAAATTCAAAGTAAAAGTCTCATCCATTTATTTCACTTAGCATATTTTCTTTCTTTCTAGTATAAGCTTCACATTATCACATGGAGTCGGTGTGTGTCAGTATTATATTTGAGTGAGTGTCAACAGTATGCTCTGTGTGTGAGTGTGTGTGTGTGTGTGTGTGTTACCCGTTGTCATCCCTGTACATCTCAAATATTTGACAGGAGGCATATGGTGGCTGTTTTCCGTTGAACACATTCAAGCTGGCCTGAAGAGCAGCTACAGTGGTGTCATGCTGTGGAAAGTCAAACAAAGAAACAGTTCTACTATACTTCCTGTACTTGCTTTCTTGCCAAGAGTTAGATGAGAAGCTCAATACCACTCTCATGTCTGTACGCCAAATATGACGCTACAGCTAGGCGACAGTTAGCTTAGTTTAGCACCAGTATTTCAAAAAGTAATTCTTATAGCGTTAGTATTGTTAGATAGCTCACCGCTGACAGCATCATCATTTTCAGTCTCTGTTTGGAGTCTGGGAGGGCCCTCATGGAAAGATTCTTCACTATTTCACCCAACAAGATACCTAAAAGACAGACAGCAGTTCTTATTTCCCCATTTGATCCTGTATTTAAAGGATAGGTCTGGTGATTTCCGGTAGTTTTCCTACCGTCAACAAATCTCATGAAAAAAATTGAAACCAACAATGAATGGCTCCTACTGACAAGTATTTCTCCTTCCTCCGTGCCACTGAGCTCCATTGTCGTCCAAAAAAACTATTAAAAACACTTCAATGAGCCGCACTGTTGCACTGGGTGACATGTTCCTTCATTACCATGAACACACACGCTGTAGTTTATTTTGACTCTTTCCTAAAATGCTGATCTAGTTTGGCAAGTCCCTGCAGTACAGCAGTCGAATTTCACCGAAGTACAAACACATACCTCCCTGCAGCCGGCTCTTTTCTTGTTGTTTGTAGACCCCGAATAGGACCTGTGAAAAGTGGACAGTATCATTACATTACAATATTTTTAACTCCAAAATAGCATTTAGGCCACCATGAGACACCAAAACTCCTAAATGAAACCAATGATAGTGCTACTACTTTTTACCTGAAATCCAAAGTCTTTTAGCACTCTGAGCTTCTCCAAAACATCAGGAGTCACCCAGGCAGGAGCTGACATGTTGTGACGGGACTGAACTCACACACAGCAAACACAGTGGGAATTATGGAAACCATGAAAAAGACAGCTGACTAAAAGAAACATTTCTAAAAAGGCTTAAAAGCTTTAATTAAGCTGTAGTAAGTTGACACACTTTGTCTTGTCTTTTTGTTCTTGATTGCACTTTGTCAGCAGTCCTCTGGCTGCACCTCTCACTGCACTCATCTCTCACACTGCTGCTAAATTATTCTTCGGCTGTCCTCAGTGACTCAGCTGTCCCTGATTTCATATTGGCCTCATACTTGAAATCTCACACTATTTTGTGTGTATTTGACCCGTCGTAATAATGTGGACAAAAAATCCCTTAAAATTAGAAAAATGCAAAATTATAGATACTGATGTTAGTATACGTATTGACAGTAATACAGTATATTGATTGGTTTGGCATATTTGTGCTCATGCTGTCCACTAAGAACCCAGCTGAAACGCACGCAGGGACGTTTGTGAACTAGATACGACAAAAAATACACAGAAAACGGCTACTTTTGTCCCCCTGTCCTGTTCCTCTAACAGCTTGTTTCCCACAATGGCCACGCGTTCCTCAAAAACTGGTGAGGCCAGTTGAGTCACAAGACTAAAACCAACACACGTGATATTCTGTCAGTTGCCGTAACACATAACTTGGGTGAACTTTTCTGGTGAAATTTAAACTGCTTGCGCGTCGTGTCATGAATGACAGCATGCTCTTATTTTAGCTATGATGTCGGCTTTTTTCTGCTTCATACCTGAAACATGTTCTAGCCATGACGTGAAAACCTGCCAAAATCTCTCATAAAAACAGATGGAATGGAATGGCAAGAACTCAGTTCATTATTTGAATTATTTACCTATAGTTTGTACACTTACTCATCAATTTAAAAATTATTGATTGTTTAAGTCCAAGTATAAACTGTCTGTACTGTAGTCTGATGCAAGTACATTTTAGAAATGTTGGTGTTCATTCTCATCATAACGTCGTGGTTAAATGCCATGTTTTCTGGTTCCACTGAACATTTTTCATCATACCTCAAAAAAAAAAAAAATAATAATAATAATGGGAGTCATGTCAGAAGTAAACTGGAGCTTAATTTAACATTTCCTGTCTTCTCAGAGAACGATACTTTTCCAGGGTCAGTCAACAGAAATATCAATACAAAACCGTTCACTTCTGCTCTGAACTTCTTGGTTTTGCGGGTGGTGACTGTCTGGTTCTGTGTGTGCCTGCGCACGTGTGTGTTCTCACCTCACAGAAGAGTGTGTCGTACACGCTCCAGACTGACTCCACATCAGTCTTATTCAGTCCTGTTTTACTCCTCACCAGCTCTATAATGTCCTGAGGAGAGGAACACAGTAAGCTCTACATACCTAAATTTGTATCAGCTTCAAAAATCTTAAAAATTTTTTTTTTTTTTTTTTTTTTTTTTAAAGATTTTTAGACTAGAAAATATCAGAATCAGGCTTTAAAAAATCCAACTGGTGTAATATCAATGTAATTGCAGAATTTATATTGGATGTCACATTAACCCCCAAAATTCCGTGACCTCAGTGTCCTCAATAGTAGCTATGGCCCTGATCTTGGCGCTATATACTGTATATGATATAACACAGAAAAGAAGACTGTACCTGGTATGTAGTGGTGACATTAATAAATTCCTCTGTGTGTTCAGTTTCATTCATCAGCTGTTTGTAGCGAGGACAGTCTCCAAGTGGAAACGAGAGAAGCTGAAAAAAATTTTTTTTAAAAAGAGACCGAAATGTCAGAAAAGTGTGGTGATCACTTGTAGAAAGGAGAACTGATAAAACTATTTATATTATATACATACCCTCTCTTCACTTTGTGGCACGGTGTGTACGGGTATTGGCTGCCACTTCACTTGTGGTGTGAAGACCTGCTGACCACTCGGGGGGTAGAGGCCTAGATGACGGCAAGAGTCATAATAATACAGACTGTTAATGTGAGGAAGAAAAGTACTAGAAAGAGAAGAATTACTGGTAGGAGGAAGAGCAGACACCTGCAAGGTTGGCCTCAGCGCTCATCAGGGTGCGATCGTAGTCTGTACTGCGAACTAAGATCTGAGGACAAAGCAGTTGCCAGTGAGGGATCAGATTTATTTACAAACTGTAGCTTGGTCATCACAGACTTTGGTCGGGTCAGTCTGTTAACGTGCAAGTGTTGGATAACAAACTGCAAAAGTACACAGGGGCTCCGACTGAGGCCCTCCTGCTGGAGAGCACCTCTCACACTTCCATCATGCATCGTGAAGGAACTGCAGCACCAGTGGGAACCCTGTATAACGCCAACATGGCAAGGGGCCCTTTCTCCTAAACATCTATATAAATCATCGCCTGTCTGTGAGCGTTCTGGCGAGGCGTCATGTGACCTGAAGGCGGAGAGAAGGGCACACCTACCTCGTGTCTTTCATAAGATTCGTTAAGGAATCCTTTGTATCGACTCCTCAGAAACTGGCCCAGCTCAAAGTGCTGCTTCATCCCCACCTAAAAACACACACACACACACAAACTGGCATTATACTCCTGATTACATCATTAAATGTAGTTACCCTTTCAAACGTTTCGACACATGTGCTGAACAGAAAATGTGTGCAAGTTTAAAGCGGGACAAAGACGTCAAAATAGCAGGTTAGTAATAGACTACATAATAATTTGCTAAGAAAATGTGTGATTGCTGTGCACACTGATACTAATTTGCCTGATTTCTGGACAACTTTATAGTCATATGAAAACTGACCTAAATGTATTGAGTTATAGATTCAATGGGAGTGAATAGAGCTTCAAAACACTTCAGTATTAGCCTTTAATGCATTACAGCATATGAAGTGTGCAGCTCATTATATTGCTGTGTTATAAATACAATGGGACTGAATGGGCCTCCATAGACTTAATGCAGTATATAACCAATAATAACTCAAACTGTGCATGTCAGCATAGTGAGCCTACATATAGTTAATCACTGTGCAATACTGAGCATTTTGGGATTCACATAGAGTTTGTACTGTATAGAGGTGCTGTGTTATAAATACAACTGATGGCTATGGCAGCCACATACAAAAAAAAATAGTTTTTCAAGGATAGCTTACCAAATATGGAAATGTATTAAAAAAATGTACAAAAAATGCAGGACACGGCATAAAATTATGTACCTATTGCAACGGTTTACATTATATATATTTTTTTTTTTTAAAGCAAAAAAAAAAAAAAAAGGCAGGGAAGAGAAGTATGCAAGACAACTCTACAACTCTAAGTGCTGATGCACTGCAGTCAGTCCACTTAAAACATATTCATTATACCTGCGATAGCTGTCCGAAGCCTTGAGGCCAGTCGCTCTCTTGGTGTGGGTCTTTGGGATAGGCTTTGATTGGTGACCTGTCACCATGCCGAAACAACTGGAGGGGAGAGAGAAGGGATGTCAGGTAACATCCAAATAACGCCACACTATTTCCCCTTTATTGTGCAACTACAACAAAAAAACTTCCACTATGGCATAAGAACATGTGACCTGCAGTTTCTTTCAGTATTTTCTATTAACTCAAGCTGTTTAAAAACCCCAACGTTGCTACACAGATACTAAAGAAGGACCATACTGTAATTTGATATTTGGTTAAAATACTATTAATAGCGAGTAAAAAAGCTATTACGAGGAACTGGGGACACAGGACCAATGGCTAGTAAGTGCTGAAGAAATCTTCTTAATGGAAAAAGAAAAAATGGGGAAAATGGACATTGGAAAGGAAAGGAGCTGCAAATGAATCCCACAACAGGACTGCATACATGGGAAAATGTGAATGTAGTTACCAATTTGGTAGCAAAAGCCACTTGATCAAGTTGATTTACTGACTGTCAGGAAATAAACATTTTTTACTGTTTCATCGTGTGATGTTTGACTTTGGCTTATTAAGTGTAACATTTGTATACACCATGCAGCTCCACTGAAAAAGAATCAAACCAAAACCTTTGTCCTAGGTTTATCTGTCACTGGCTGTTACAAAATCCAGTCAGCTGATTGTAATGATCTTGCCAGGTGGTTGTCAGACACTGCAACGTCATTTATAAACAGCTAAAACATGCCAACTGAAGACTTAAAATGATTAAAAACTGCAGTATAAGCATGTCTGTAGACAAAAAAAGGAAGTCAAGACTGATAATAAAAGGGTGTGAAAACCATTAAATGAGTGAGTAGGACATGATTTAAAACAGAAGTACAGTACAAACATCACAACAAAGTCCTACAATCATAAAAAGGCCTCAGTATACTGTACAGGGACCTTTTCAGGAGCTATGTTTATGAACTGGGCCTTTTACTTGAAACTGCTCCTTTGACAATAAATGGAGAATTAATGTTGTGATCCCTATTGTTGGTGTGGGCTGAAAGTAACATCTGTATCCATTCAACTAGGTCTTGTTACTGGATGCCACCACGTCAGCTGTCTCCTCAAGTAGAACGGTTTCAAGTTTCAATCTTCGAGTCACTAAAGAGAAGTGTGGGTTTGTGGTTTTCTGGTATGGAGAGCATGCATGACTGATCCGTCCAAAATAGCTGAAAAAGTTTGTAAACTCTTTTTGAAGGCTGGATTATCTCTTTAGAACTCCTAATCCTATCTGCTCCATGATCCATTATTGGCAATCTAGCAGGCGACTAGGTAACAGTTTCGAAACAATAAGTCCCATTAAGCTCCCTCAGCAGTTGCAACAACAGTCAACAAAAAGACTTTCATGAGAGAAAATCTATGTTGACCCTCTGCCCTGGTATTTTAACACTGTGACATGCAAGATGCTTGATGTCATGGCTTTAACGTGGGAAAGCACGAGTGTGTCCAATGCTGTTTCAATTCTCACATCCATGACAGATGTCTGTTACGCCACAAAATAAATAAATAAAAAAAATTCGCAGCTTGCCACAGCGTGTTCTCTATGGAGTGAAGCGAGGACTTCGCTGCAGCTCTAACAACACCACCCTCCTGCATGAAATTCACTAGCCGTCACAAGGAGGACGTGCAAAAATACACTAATGTGTGCACTTAAGGTGGAAGTGATGCTTTAGTGCTGGGTTTTATGATTCTGAGAGGATTAGACACCCTTTAAACCATCCGTAATGCTACAAACAACCATTTAAAATCCTCTCACAAACTATGTATTACTATACAGAAATACAGAAGCTTGTGTCCTATCTGCATAACTGTATCCTCCTGCAGTAATGTCAGTGTATAGCTCATCTTTGCTCTGTCAAGACAATAACTTCTGTATCCTTGACTACAGCTGGCATTCCTGGTGAGCTGTGAACAGCAAGTGCTTCATTAATATGTCCTTCTGTGCTTGGAACCAGGGAAACATCCAAGCAGAGACAATGGAGATTTTGACATGACCCAAACCATTACCAATCTGACCAGGGATGCCTCAGAGATCAGATATGACCCAAAGAATACATAAACAATTATTCCCAAGTGCTGTTGTTAGGTCAGCTGACAGGATGAGTTTCTGACAATGAAATGGTCTAAGTCATTCCAAACATTTTGATAATCTGTTCAAAATGACAGGTAAGACAGGTAAGGCTTGTAATGCAGGTTTGACTCCAGTTTGCCAGAAATAACCTTAAAATGACAGTTCATACCTCGAATGATTTATTTTAATTGTCAGCTGGACACAAACATAGTTCGTGTTAATGTTCATTTGGAGGGTTGTCTTTGGGTGTTTCGTGGTGTCTCACGACTCTGAATTCAAAATACGACTTATTTTACAATTATTTCCACTTTTACAACGGGTTAGCCTGTTTTCGAACGCAATATATTAACGTTAACTTACTAGCAAGCGGTGTGAACCAAACACAAAATGTGCTTCTTTAAAAAAAATATATATACATTGGCAGGTGAATTATGAGCATGCCGAAAATACTAAAATAGCTAAATGATTTGTCTCCGACTAAATTAGTGTTCAGACAAATATACATGTTTACAGATAAGCAAAGAAAAAACAAAATCTCCTCAATTTTGAATATAGCTCCGCAAGCGTCTATCCACACCGAAGAGAAACTACGCGGATCGCTGCAGAGTTCAAAACAGCTCCCGAAGATTTTAATGTTACTCACCACAGTCACATATACTCGTTCTCTTCCTGCTGCAGCTTTTCCACAGAAGGAGCCCACCGTTAAAAGAAAGAGCAGCGCAGCGAACACCATGTTTACGTCTGTGTAACCGGGGGGCTAACCTATATTTGCTAACCACAGATAGCTGCTTGTCGGTTTCCTAGGTCTCCCGTAAAAGTAGCTGCAGCTTCTTCTTCTCCTCCTCCTCCTTCTTCTTCTTTTTTAACGGCGGTTGGCAAACAGCTTAATGGTGCATTACCGCCACCTTCTGTTCTGGAGTATGGATCAGTCAGTAAAACATAATCTACAATTTCCCAGGGATTGAGTGGGGGAGGAAAGAAACAAACAAAAAACAAACAACAAAAAAAAGCCTACCTTTAGATCCTATAATAAAGCCCAGTACCCCTTAAAAAACCCAACAATTCTCTCACCTGTGCTCTATCATTCATACTTAATATTGTTTTTAAAGTGAGTTTCTGCACCCCTAGTTCCTTTAGTCTATTATCCATTATCCCTCTCTCCCTCTGATATTTCCTACAATGTAGAATTACATGTTCCACCGATTCCTCTTCCTGACACTCCTCACACATACCCGTCTGATGTTTCCCCACCATTTTTAATGTTTTATTTAGAGCACAGTGTCCCAGCCTTAGTCTTGTTAGTACCATTTCCTCTTTTCTGTTTCCCCCTCCTACATTATTTACTTTAATACTCTTTTGGATATGGTATAAATGTCTCCCTTTCCCCTCACTATCCCACATTTCATGCCATTTCTGGTTAATTTTTACTTCCGCTTTACTGATTCTTATTTGCATTTCTACATTTTCCTTCTTTAATGCCTTCTTTGCAACCTTGTCCACTTTTTCATTCCCCTTCACTCCTATATGTGCTGGAACCCATAAAAATCTAACTAGTCAGCTTCTTTCTTCTTCTTCTTCTTCTTCTTCTTCTTCTTCTTCTTCTTCTTCTTCTCCGTAAACTTAAATGGCGGTTGGCAATCAACGTTATGGTGCATTACCGCCACCAACTAGAATGGAGTGTGGATCGGGAATCTAACTATACCATTCACAAAATTCTAAATAAAAGGACATAAAATGAGAAAAATAGATTAAAAAAAAAACAAAACATAGTTATATTCTCGCTATCAAGTTCGTTCTCCTAAGATATTGAAACAACAACAGATAACGCTTCTTCCAAGAGCTTCTTTGTAAAAGCTCACATAAATCAAATCTCTATTATATTTCTTTAAGGTTCAGTGTCAGTTCCCCTCTCTCAGCATCATATTTTGGACAGTAAAGCATGACATGTCTTAAAGTTTCTTCTTGATCGCAGCATGCACATCTTCCCGTATTATGTTTTCCTATTTTACATAATGTGCTGTTTAATCTCGTCTGACCAAAACGTAGCCTGGATATTAGAGTTTCCCCTTTCGGGGTTCTCCCCCGTTTCTCTCATCATGCTTACTTTTCTTTGAATGTTGTCTAACCACCTTCCTGTTCTCTCTTCTTCCCACTGCTTTTGCCACCTTTCTTTCACCTTGTGCTTAAATGTGGTTTTCATTTCCGTTTTACTAAAGGCCACTGTAATGTCAATGTGATTCGTTTTTGTGGCTTCCTTTGCACACTTGTCAGCTGTTTCATTTCCTTTGATTCCTATGTGTGCTGGTATCCATACAAATGTCACATTTAGCCCCATCATTTGAAACATTTCTCCAGAGTGTTTGCTGTCTCTCTATTAAGACATCTGGTCTGCTGTCTGAATGGCCGTGCTTCAAGCTGACAAGCTGGAATCAGAGCATATCACTGCTCTCAAAGGTCTCACATCTTCAACCCGTCGCAATGCTAACAAACTTGCCAGCATCTCCCCTGTATACACGATACTCCATCACTGATTCGTTCGCCAATTTTAATGTTGAAATCTGGAACTATGAATGAAATACCAATTTTGTTAGCTGTGTTCTCTGAAGCACCTGTATAAATCTGAACATAGCTGCAGTAGATATTTTCTATAAAGGTCTTTATTATCTGTGGATGTTGGACTAATGTTTATTTCAGTTATTCCTACTTCTTCTGCTTTCTGCTCAATTGTCCATCCAAAACTCTTTGTTTCTCTCCTCTCCTTTTCCCATCTTGCATTGGATGATCTTCATTATGTCCTTTTAAATGAACCCAGTAGTTGTATTCTCCTTTATTCCAGTGGCATTTCTCCCATTTCCACTTGTAATGCTGATGTTGGGGTTGTTCTGATGCCACCTGAACATAGTCTCAAAGCCTGATATTGAATGTTGTCTTGATCCACCTATACATCGGGCCTTTAACCCTTAACTTAGTTTCATTAATAATACTTCCTTCCACATCATATCATAGGGCTTCTCCATATCAAAAAAGATGGCCACTATGCTTTCCCTATATATCTGTGCTTTCCTTATTTCATTTTCTAAACATAAAGCAGGGTCAATATAGTATAGTAGTATATATAGACACTGTACTGTACAGTGAAGTATATTTTGACCCATTCACAAGCTGCGACATAACCGACTCAACCTGTTGACTACATTGTATTCTTATTTTATTTTTATCAAATTTTTTTATTTTTATTTTTTGAGGAGGAAAACAGTTTTATACCTCTAATGGCCACAGACAATTAGAGGGCTTGTAGTTGGTCAAATTTTTGACTTACTAAAATTATGAGATAGTAAGTCAACATTTTCATTTACTTAATAACAATTTTGGCTTAGTTAATTCTGACATACTTGATACTGAGTAAAAATTGAGACAGTATTTTCTATATTCATTCTAAATTATAGGACAGTAAGTAACAATCATGAGACAGTAAGTCAAAATATCTCATAATACTGACCTAGAATCTTACAATTCTGACTTTAATGTGAAACTGTGAAAGTTTAATTTAACATGAGAATTATTATTTTTTATCACGCCTAACGTTTCTTTTCCTCTTTCTTTCTTCATTTTCTTGGCAGAAATGGGCTTCCATAAACATCTGCCAAAACGCATCAGAATTGTCAGGTCAATCACTTGGAGGCTTGCAGTTTTCCTCCTCAGCCACTAGAGGTCAGTGTTGTGTTGGCTGTAATCACCTATGCTCTGACATGTCAGACAAACAGTACTTGCAATGAGTTATTAGCCTATATACAACAAATAGACTGAATATTGCCTCCCCATGTGTTTTTGATGCATTGGCCTCTTTGCTAATGTCACTGTATCAACATTTTCTTTGGTAACGCTTTAAATTACAGCCCACAGTACAGAGAGTACAGCATAATTACACCGGAGTTAGGATGTAATCTTTTGTACTAACCGTGTACCAGTACAGTACGTACCAATAGGACATACATATATGTAGGAACCGGGGAACAAGATGTGAAGTTATGGAAGGGGGTAACAATTTGGGATCTTACAAAGAATTTATACTGTATTTTTAACTACTGTGTAACTGTGTGTATGACCTCCTGAGCAATAATCTGGACCTTTGGGAGGGAGATAACAGTGCGGTGGTATTCTCCCCTTGTTACATTTAGTTACAGGGTAATAAAACAGGTAATAAAACTAAGGCAGGAAAATGGGGACAACGGGTAAAAGTGCCGATATTGCAATGAAAAGGTATTTTTATTTTGATATAACTACAAAAAAATACTTTGGAAAGTGACGTTATAAAATGTGGAGCACTTATTAATATGGTGTACATTATTGTTGCTATGTAACAAAACATAAGCCTAAGCCTGGGAAGAAGGCCGTACCTCTATAGCTATAGCTAGAAAAGAGTAGCTATGCTAACTGCATGGCTCTGTGGACGTCAATGTCATTCAGGTCCACCAATACTTTGGTTTATGACTAAATACCTGCAAAACTAATGACATTCCCATCAGCCTCAGCTGTACGCTTGTGGTTAATGCTAATTAGCAAATGTTAGCATGTTCACTAAACGCTAAACTAAGATGATGAACAAGGTATACCTGCTAAACATCTGCATGTTAGCATTGTGAGCACGTTGACATGATAGCATTACCATTCAGTAAAGCCTCACAAAGCCCTTAGTCTTCTTAAAATTATGATAAAATACTGAGGAACAGTCATTTTATGATCCAATGTAGCCTAAGATCCGTTTGACGATCAAAACTAATGTCAGAGAAGAACCAACACCAGTTTTTATGTCCTGTCATATCATCAGATCATAAAAAATTATGGAGCCAAATCCATTTATGTGGCGAGCTACTCCCTCTTTAATGTGTGTATATATTTAGTATTATATGACATAACGATTGTAAAAGGACATATAAGCTAATCATGATGGTCCCCTGTCTGTACCCTGTAATTATTTGATCTGCACTGGGTAGTTAGAATACTCTGTAGCCTATTTGTTCCCTAGTACGTACCTAGTATCTAAGTATTTCATTGATAACCCGCACTATGTGCAAAACTATTTACGCGGTGATTTGCAGGCTGTAATCTAAAACCTTACTGAATATGTACTATCCTCCTATGGGCTAGTCTTTGTACTGGTCTTCATCTTGGAACCTTCGAATTTAGTTTTACTTTGACTGTCACTGCTTAAACACGGTTGTGAGCTAACACTCACTCCACTTACAGCTGCTGTACTAGTGCTATTGCAACTACTACTGCAACTACCACTATTACTACTACTACCATACTGATATTTCAAATACAACTACTACTATAACTTCTACTCCTACTCCCACTACTATTTGTATTTCTACTATCACATACTACTATTGTTGCTTATACTAATGGGCCAAAATGCACCAACTAGCTACATATTTGGTCAAAATTGAGTTAGACTGGGATTTGACTTGTTTACATCATATATGTATAAAAAAAGATTGAATAAAAATGACTGAGAAAACAGCACGTAAACCAAAGATATGATAAGTTAGATAGGTGGTGAGATAGCCACAGCTAGCCTTAGCTAATGCTAAGGCTAATCTTTTTGAGAAATCAATTTCGACGATAAAACGTCTTACTAATTCAGATAGTTATCCCACGTAAATGAGGCAGTAGCGACATTCAACCATGACTTTTTTTACAAAACAGTAGCACCAACTAAACTAGTCCTGCTAAAAGGTAACCAGCCTCGCCTAGAATAACAGAGTAGACTCTGACTTGAATGGAATTGAACATTGTACTAGTGCTATTGCAACTGCTACTTCTGCTAATACTTTCACATTTACCATTATTATAACTACTATTTCTACTACTACCATACTGCTATTGCTAATACAACGCCATACTATAACTCCTACTACCACTATCAGTTCTACTACCACTAGTAGGCCTACTACAATTATTACTTATATAAATAGGTCTCCTACAACTATTTCTACTGGCTTTTACTGGTTTTGAGTTCTAAAGAAATTATGTTCTTCCCCATAAAGTTGATGTTGAAAAAAAAGAAAAAGACAAATGGCAACAGGAAGAGAAAGATAGACAGGATTGTGTGAAGGCCAAGTAAAACCACGATCTACAGAAACATACTGTAAAATCATGATAATACCACATGCTTTTTTGAGAAGGTTGTGTGGCACACCTGGACATTAGCGCAAATAAAACGATCCCTGGGTTCAGGCAGAAAACACCTAGATTAGTGTTGATATAAACCCTGTGGGAACGTATCAGTACACCACATCCCACGAACTCCCTGCAAAACATAGAGTGGCAAAACAACAATATTCAGCATTCAGCAATATTCCCTCAGTAGCCTATTGCCAAGTTATTGTAGGCGACGTCTTTGCCAGTGAAATGTCAACAATAATCTCTTTGTTCCTTTGTTTTTGCCTCAGGCTGTTTATATCTGCGGTCAAATGCTGTGTGTTACTAAATCCTGGTGGAGGTGTTTATGTTTTTGCTCATATCTCAGATTATTGGTGACGGCTAATGCTGAAAACACATGCTATGCCGTTTAGCCCCGATAAATTCACACTTGTGCAAAAACAGAAAAATAGGCCGGCCACTGTCAACGGGATCACACACACATACACACATGTTTGCTTCACTGTCCCCGTGGGGGACAATCATTGACATAATGCTTTCCCTAGCCCCTTACCCTAACCTTAACCATCACAACTAAATACCTAACCTTAACCCTTACCCAAACCTTAACCTAATTGTAACCTTTACCCTAAAACCAAGTCTTAACCTTCAAAAAGCACTCTCTACCCATGTGGACCTCAAGTTTTGTCCCCACAGTGACACAAGTCCCCATGGGTTAGTGTGCATTCAGGTTAAAGTCCCCACCGGGATATAAGAACATGAAGCAAAAAAACACACACACACACGCACCATCATCAACAATAACACTAATGAGAACAATAGTGATTAGAGAAGGCAAGGATTACCCTTAATCTGCAGTATCTGTGTTTTTGTTAAAGTGGCAGATATGCTCATTAAGGAGGAGTTAAAGCAGGATACCCTCATGGAATCAAATGCACACTGACACCTTTTTGAAAGAGGTGTAATCAGCTTTTTGGGAGATTATAAAAAGCAATCCAAGTGTGTGTTTGGACGGGGGTCTGATTACTGGTCTGCCCCGCTCGGACATGACTAATGATCATGAAGATCACACGGAGAATTACTAGCATAATTACCGAGATGATCTGCTGAACAGATGTCTGTCAGCTATACCTCCTGTCATCTGACAGGCCTTTCCCAGCCTAATGCAGCCCCCAGCCCCAAGTGCTTGTTATTCATCACTAGCTTTGGTGTCTTCTGTTTGTCACTGATAGTGATCTACGGTGAGCAAAAATGTTTTTTTTTGGGTGCTAAAAATCATGTGTGGGAAGAGTTATGTGCGCTGAAGGCTGCGGGGATGCAGAGTGAGCCTGAGCAGCCAGATGATGGCAGCATTTCTGCAGCACGTTGTTACACTGAAGCCTCTGACGCATTTGCTTTAGTCAACCCCCCTCCACCCCCCGTGAGATGGCTGTTTTTCATTCAGCATGAACATTTTGTAAATATGCAGCAAAGTGCAGCATAAGCATAAAGGAATATCAAATCATAGACAAAACTAGGTTGCCTCCCCTCGGCTGTTTTTCACACAACAAAAGCTAAATTTTCAAGAGATAATGACCATTAAAGTAGGAAACGCAAGGTTCCAGTTGGAGAGGAATACCCACAGGTTTAAAAATAGGCCACAACACTCCTTATATAACAAGTGGGGCATCAGGGTTGTTTACAGTGTTACTGCCTGAGAAATGAATGGTTACAATCCAGCATTATGTTGCACATTTCAAATCCTCATTAATCCAAATGGGCTCAATTAGCCTGTCAATCACACTGTAAAAAAAGGAAGAATATATTTTAATGGAGGTATCATTCTGCTGCATCAAAACAGATATATAAAACGAGCCTTGGGTGTTTGTTTTTGCACGACACTTTCATTTTACAATAAACAATACAGGTTTTGTTCGAGGGGCTTCTGATCATTTCTGTTTTTATATGAGAGAGCTGTTGGAAAGCTGGGGGCGGGGTTTGCCTGGCTTGAATTATTTAATCAGCCAATAGGCAGCGTCAGAGTCGGGTTATGGACAGGCACGGCCCCTGCAGGACGCACCGCCCCCCTATGACTCTATGTTTTATTCCGTTTTTAGAGCGGCAGCGTCACATGTTGTTTTTCTCCAGGATCAGATCAGTCACTGGTCTGGTCCGACTGCACTGTTGCTTCTACCGTGGCGGAAAGCGGACACAGCTATCGGTGTCTGCTATGGATTAGATATATAAAAAAAAACGGGTAACCTTTAAAGTTTTTTTTTTTTTTTGCTGCGAGTTTTACAAAAAAAAAAGAGACTTTGCTTATCTGGAACTTGAAAAGAGAAGTGGAGAGAAATGGCAAGTCCTCCGGCGACGGGAGGACACCTGTTATCTAATGGGACGAATGGTGTGAAGAAGTACGGATACCTGAGGAAGCAGAAACACGGACACAGACGCTTTTTCGTGCTCCGAGAGCCGACCGAGCAATGCCCTGCCCGGCTGGAGTATTATGAAAGCGAGAAGAAATGGAGAAACAAGTCCGCCGCGAAACGGGTCATAACTTTGGACTCCTGTCTGTGCGTAAACAAACGAGCCGACGCCAAACACAAGCACCTCATCGCCCTCTACACCAAGGACGAGTACTTCGCTGTGGCTGCAGACAACGAGCAGGAGCAGGAGAGCTGGCACACGGTTCTGACTGATCTAATAGCCGAGGGGAAAGTGTACGACAGCCCCGCGTCCACCTCATCTTTAGTGGGCTTTGAGGAGGCCAGCTACGGACTCATTACTCCTGCAACGGCTGTCTATAAGGAGGTATGGCAGGTCAACTTGAAATCCAAAGGCTTGGGTCAGATCAAGAACCTCATTGGAGTGTACAGGCTGTGTTTGTCCAGTCGGACCATCAGCTTTGTCAAACTGAACTCAGAAACAGCTGCTGTCAGTTTACAGCTCATGAACATTAGGAGATGCGGCCACTCGGACAGTTTCTTCTTTATAGAGGTTGGCCGGTCAGCGGTCACTGGGCCTGGGGAGTTCTGGATGCAAGCAGAGGACTCAGTGGTGGCGCAGAACATCCATGAGACCATCCTTGATGCCATGAAGGCCATGAAGGAGCTGTCTGAGTTCAGGCCGCGGAGCAAAAGCCAGTCTGCCAGCACTAACCCGATCTCTGTGCCCACACGACGCAACCTCAACAACCTCCCCCCCAGTCAGACGGGCCTGGTGAGGAGATCCAGGACAGATAGCATGGCAGCCACGTCCCCAGGTAGAAAGTTCACGTCCTGTCGGATAAGAACGGCCAGCGAGGGAGACGGAAGCGTGACCCGGCCTGTGTCCATGTCCATATCTGTGAACGGGAGTCCCACCAGTCCAAACTCTGGAAATCACCTCAGCAGGTCCTATACCCTCAGCAGTGGGCGCACCTGCAGAATGCTAGAGTCCTCCTCCAACCTGCATCATAGCCGGTCCATGCCGGTGTCCAACTCCCCTCCGGTTGCCCCCAGCCCAATCAGCATGTCTCCCAGAGGGGGGGCTAGTATTTGCACTCCTGACAAAGCTCGACGGCCTTTCAGCTGCAGCGCCTCCATCTCAGGCTCCCTCAGCGACACTGGCTTCATGCTGTGTGACGATTACAGCTCCAGCCCAGGTGAACCCAAATACCTCCCCCTGACCCGCAGCGACACCCCTGACTCTCTGTCCAGCACGCCTCCATCCCGTGACATCAGCGAGTCTTGTGGCTACATGATAATGGAGGGGGCGAATGGCAGCAGGTCCGGGCCTGGCGGCGAAGGTCTAGCGTTTGACAAGGCGTACAGGAAGCGGACGCACTCCCTCACCACGCCACGTCAGCAGAGGGTGGTGGCGCCACTGTCCTCGGCCTCCCTGGATGAGTACACACTCATGAGGATGGCCCATGGACAGAACTCTCACTCCGCCTCGCCCAAACTGTGCTACCCTGAGGATTATGGAGACATTGAAATCGGTTCATCCAGGAGCTCCAGTAGTAACCTTGGCGATGATGGCTACATGCCAATGACGCCAGGTGTAGCGACCCAGTCTGGCAAGGCAGATAACTACGTGCCCATGAGCCCCATGTGCGTTTCAGCACCGAAGCAGATTATGAATCCTAGGGTGCATCCACAGGTGGCTGCCAGCAGTGGCTACAAGACCAACTCCCCCTGCAGCAGCTCTCTGGAGGACAGCGGCTACATGAGAATGTGGTGTGGCTCCAAATCCTCCACAGAGAGCCCAGACAGGAATGGTGAATACATGAACATGTCACCTGGAAACCCACCTCCACTCCAGACCTCCCCTGACTACTACTTGGGCCTGCTGGCTGGTGAACCTGCATCAGTGAGGTCAGCTTACCAGGCCGGCTCCCTCACGCTCCCTGCTAAACTTCAGGCCTCCAAAAATGACGACAGCAGCCAGTATGTGTTGATGAGCCCTCAGAGTTTGAGGCAGAGGGCGGGGGAATCAGACTATTATTCAGTGATGCAGCCCAGTGCACCTCAGACCTCACCCTCAGTGCCCTCCCCAGTCAGACATGGCCGGGTGGAGAGCCTGCCCTACAGAGGGAGGCTAGGCAGGCCTAACAGGCTATCCCTGGACACCCTGAGGACCCTGCCCAGCATGCACGAGCACCCCCTGCCCGGAGAACCCCGGAGCCCTGGGGAGTACATTAACATTGACTTCAGTGGCACCAGATTCTCCCCGCCCTCCATTGTATCCGCAGAGAGCCAGTCTTCATCACTGGGTTCCAGCAGCGGGGGAACGGGACGGTCCTCTCTGACAGACTACATAAACTTGGAGCTGGGCTCACACTCTCCAAAGGAGGCTGACACTCCCTCTAGGCGCTTGGACACACTACCAGAGTTATCCACGTGCCCCTGCTCAGAGGAGGCTGGAGTGTACCATCTGGATAGTGAGAAAGAGTCTCAGGGCCTCAGTGATGAGGTGAAAAATGACTACTCTGAGATGACATTTGGGATGACCAGCTCGCCTGCACAGCTTGTTCCTCAGAACACAGCAAGGTATGTGTATCTGTGTTGTGAGGGACTCATTTTTGTAATTTATTATCCTTTTATTTCAACAGTCTGGCTGTATGATTGATCCCAGGCAAAGGCAAACATAGTGATTCAGTTATTACAAGAACAGTTTGTACTGCATGATGAAACAGCCATTTTAATTCCTCTGAATGAACAAACGTACATTTTTACTCAATGAATAAATGTAAAACGTGAAATGGAAAGTGTCTGATAATCGGCATTATCGACACTGATAATGTGAACCATGATCCTTGCTTGATTTCCTTTTAAATTTATACTGATCACAAGGGAAATGGTGGTAACAAGAAGCAGATATGGATTTTTTAGCTTCAATACAGTTGGGATGTGAATTGTGACTCAAAATCAAGTAAATATCCTTAATATTTTAGTAGATGATTGTATTTTAAACCTTTGGTTAATAGCTTTATGGTTGTTTTTTGTTTTTACCAGTATTAACCATTTCATATTTTGAACATTGTTTTCCAGCAGCCAGAGCAGCAGGGAGAGGAGGCTCTCCCTGGAGCACCAGGGAGTCCCAGAAGGCATTGGGGTCTTCCTGCTTGGGGCCCCGTCTTCCTCCACAGTGGACCCCGACTGCTCTGCCAAGGTGATCCGGGCCAATCCGCAGGGACGTAGGCGCCACAGCTCTGAGACCTTCTCCTCTACCGCCACCGTGACGCCAGTCCTGCCCTCCTTCGCCCGAGGCGACGCGGTGAAGAGGCACAGCTCGGTGGAGAACATCTCGTCCCGGAGCAGCGAGGGCTCTGATGAGGAGTACGGCAGCCCGGTGAACCGGCAGAGCTCGGCCGGCTACCCGAGCGGACTGAACTACATTGCCTTGAACCTACTGGACAACAGGGTGGAGCAATGTGAGGACCTGGCTGGCTTTAAACCCACCAGCAGCTGCAAAGGGGGCATCAATGGATTACACAGCACACCATATGTCTGCTTGGGATTCAAGGAGGCTGCAACCACTGCCAAAGGTGAGTGAGGTGGATGTCAGACTTGCTAAATAATTTCAAATAAATAAGCCCTGCAGGTGTTACTGTTTTTAAAGAAGGGCTTGAAAGAAGTGTTTTAGGAATGTGAAAGGTAGATCTTTTTAATCAAAACAAATAACTACAGCAGTTTGGTTGTACTGTATGAAAAGAGAGCTGTACTGTGCAGTTGGAAGAGAAAAACAAGGATGAAGGCAAACTTGGATTTCCTCTAGATTCAAATTCAAACTGGCTCTGTGGAGGTGGTGCTGATGTTGCCTTCAGGTGCTCCTCTTAACTTCCTACTTTTGAATACTTACAGATCCTGTAACATGAGTAGCTTTAGTGGCAACTTTTGCCAGTGGGTGAGTGTCAAAATCAAGAGGAGTGGCTTCTGATTTTAGTTGCAATCAATCATGCTTTTACTGTTTGTTTGTTTTGTTTTTTTTAGTCATTTTTTGTATTCCCAATATTTCCCACAACATGTGAACGCAGCACAAGGCTGCTATGAAACGTGACCAGGCTGAGAGCTCTGAAGTAAACAAGCACCATGACAGAGCAGGACGCTGCCTTGCTGCTACTGTTGTGGGCTGCAGATACTAAAAATACACGAGCAGATTGCAGGATTCCACCAACGCTTATTATGAATGAAAGCTGTTTTGTACAAAAAACAAAAATGAGAGACTAGAGATTCATTAGAAACCATCATACACAAGTATACAGTATAAATGAAGTCAGATGTATTAAATAGTTCCTTATCAAGTCTAAAATAGGTTTACTATGGCATGTGTTTGGCAGTAATGCTGCTGGTAATGCCAAAGGAATGCCTCAAAGTTGATAGGTAAGGCTTGCTGTCAGTTGTAATGTCACACTGAGCTGCAGGCGTTTCCGGCTGTTATTTTTCAGTTGGGTAGGCTTTAGGATGTGTTGCACATCAATGTGACCTCTATAGACCCCTTATTCCCACCATCCCATGATCAATACCCGTGTCCCAGAATATCCCAATGAACAAAAAACAAGCTGTGGCGTGGGATAGCAGATGGTGTAAACAAAGACCACAGGGACAGCAGAATGTTGACATGAAAGCCAAGTTTGACTTTCTGTCCCCACGCCGTTTATTGGACACAGTGAGCTCACATGTGTTTGCGAGCACAGAGATGGGTGGGACTAGGGGGGTTTACGCTGACATGTGAGGCCCAGCACAAGTGGATATGTGTTTTGTGTGTGTGTCCTTGTAGGCAGCGAGGGAAAACAACAAAGTGGGCGAGTTGCTATGCGGCCATCAGGTAACTGGATGTCACGGTCCACTTTCCTGGCAGAGCGGGTTTGAAAAGTTGCTGTGAGAGGGGCCTGTTTTTG
Source organism: Siniperca chuatsi (assembly GCF_020085105.1). Lineage (NCBI taxonomy): Eukaryota > Metazoa > Chordata > Actinopteri > Centrarchiformes > Sinipercidae > Siniperca > Siniperca chuatsi. The sequence continues at coordinate 13,771,968 of NC_058065.1, read as the reverse complement.
TTTTTGTCCTGGCTCCAGGCCATTTGAATAGAAAGTGGCTTTGATTTCACCACAAGGCCCCTGTGTATGGAGAGAGAAGTTATATTATGTTTCATTTTCAACACACAGAACAGAAATAGGCTGTATAATAGTTATTAGTATTTGCACAGTAAGTGGTGTTCTGATAAATAAAGAGGAATGTACCAACACAGAGCAGCCCTCACAGTATGGAAAATCTTTTTTTTTTTTTTTTTTTTCCCTGGAGGGCCTTAAGTTATGCATTCTTTAAATTTACAGTTGTGTGACATCTTTGACAGTGAAATGTACGTGACTGAAGTCAAATGGCTGTTTTTCAGTTAAGCAGGCGGTAAACTGAGTTTATTATGGTCTGCTGCATCCTTTCAGATATTTGATTTACAGCAAAATGACTCTTAACAACATGTGCTCGCAAGTTTGTTTATATCTGAGCTGTGTTGGTTTGCACATGTTCCGTACAATGGGGTACAAATATTTTTATGGTGCAAATAAAGCTTGATGTTATTGACTAGGGAGAGGGAGGGAAAAGAGTCAAGCACATACATGTGGACTCTAGCACGTACGCATGCAGAGCATTCAGGGTTGTTTTTTTTTCTCTCAGGGATCTTTTTTTTTTTTCCAGCCGCGTAGCCTGCATCCGTGAACACTTGGCAGAGATGTGCAGAAAGAGAGCGTCGCCTGTTTTGTTTTCCACTGCTGCTTGCCTGACTGTTTGTGGGAGAGCGAATGAATGCGTGCATAATGGGGCAGGATGGCACGTGCACTCCACTGCCCTTCTGCCTCATTAGGCTGTTCACTTAGCAGAAGTAAGACAAGCAGAGAGGGGGAGATGGAGCACAGCCTTGTATGCTCAGTAGAAAGAGGAGGGGAAGGGCTTGGGCTTTTTAAAGCAACAAACAAACTCATTGGTGAGCCCCCCTTCAACCAAGGTGCATTCTGGGAGCCCACGATGGCAGACCCAATGGCTTGTTTACTGAACTCTCAGTCCCACTGCTGTATGGTGAAGCGGGGTGAAGGAGGTCAAAGTGCGCTACAGGGGTTTTTGGCGCCGGGCCCCGCTGGCGGAGGGCTTTGATTTCGTGTTTATCAGGACATCATGCTGGGCTCCCAGGCCATGTGCCATCCTGACCCAAAAGTCTGCAGGTTTTCCTTCCAGCCAAATACCTCCGCGCCTTGACTCCGCTGATTAGTTTACTCTCTTAGTGAAATGTAGATTGGCTGGAATGAAAACCTGCTGACTCTTGGGCCAGGTTAGCTTCTGGTTGAATGCCACCACTCTGGAGGAACATGTGGCTGTTTGTCAGGATCAAAGTACCGCTAAACCCCTTGGAATTTAGCGTTTGCCCCCCAGACCCATGTGACAGCCCCCTTGGTGGGGAAACGTGACTGCACTGCTGAAGTCATAAGCTTTTAACAATGGGATAAGTTTTTTTTGGTGCTTCACCTAGAGTCAGCTTAGATTTCCTGATGCCTGGCATAAGGTCAGGTGTTTGTTTACATCTTGTTCTGTCAGCGGGCCAGCCCATGTGACTCTGAGGTGGTGTTTACCTCTGCCCTATCCCAAGCCGCCCGTCTCCTCTCGCAGCCCTGGCTAGCCGCAGCTCAGCCAGGTGGATGTACTGTACCAGACCCAGATTAGCCAAGTCAGCCGTCTCTGTTTCCACCTCTTAGTCTGACTAATACCTTTTATCTGACGGCGATGACCAGCTCCTGCTTCCCCTGTGCTGATTCAAGAAGCTTGATTTGCACAGTGAGATGATTCTTACTACAGTTAGGCTTATAGGTCAGTTTGCTGGTGTATTTATTTGTTTGCCTTTTACTAGTTCATAATCATTTCATCATCAGGTGTCGCAGTAGGTAGAAGATAGGGGATAGAAGGAGGGTGAAAAACTGATAAGGGGGCTCAAACATCCGGAGGAGACCTGCTGTGACACTCCTGAGTGCTAGGGGCAGATGGCCACTCTCCGGAGGGCAAGCGTGTGAGAGAGTGCGCGCGCGTGTGTGTGTGTGTGTGTGTGTGTGTGTGTATTTGGGGTGGAGTGGGGGGTTAAACACCTGCCACTCTGCCCTATCTTCACACACATGCAAACACTGTCATTACACTGATTTCACTACCCATGCCTACACTAGCATGTAAACATACACATACCACTATATGTCTCTCTCTCATGCACACACACACATCCCTACCTACTCACTATCCCCCCACCAATGAAAGCCCACCATCTGCCGCACCCATGGGCTGCAAAGAGCATGACCATCAGCATCAAGTGTGTGTGTGTGTGTGTAATTCATCGGCCAGATTAGAAGCATTTGTGTCCATCTACTCAAATCCCGCTTCCTCTTAACGTCATTCAGTCAGCAGTATTGCGAGTGATGTCATCGCAGAGATGATGCGCTGGGTAGATCCAAATGCACCCAGAGCATGTTACGTATATCTGCAACTTACATTTCCTGTGATGTGTGTGTGTTTGTTATGATGTTAGAGGGTGCAGCGACCGAAAGCGTTCTAGTTGCACAGCCATGCATCCCTAACTTGCCCTGAGCATGCTCAGTAGATTCGGTGGCAGTAGATGAGAGGTTCACAAGATGCATCATGGGAAAGGTAGAAAGACAGGGATAAGAAGAAAAACAAGTTCTGTTACACAAATTTGAATTCTTATCTCCAGTCTTCACTTGTTTAGTGAGAAAATGGGCCTCGAAAATGTACTGAAAGGAGGCAGTATGACTCCTGTGATGAGGTTTTGCAAGTAGACACTGCTCACACACACTGAGACTTCGACATTTGCATGAGGGCTGCATTGATACCACTTTTCCACTGCTGGAATTTTGTGGAGCCCATGTGGCTCTATTTTGATTGTGTACATGTCACTTTCTGTTCTGGCATTTGTGGATTCACTCATAAAGGTGACACCTGATTTTAGCCATCAGCCTGATTTGTCCAATCTATTGTTGCTGCAGCCCTGCACACTGGCTCAAACACACACGTACACACAAGCTGTTGAATAGTTTATTTACATCATCAGACCTGCATTGAAGCCGAGATGTTGCAAACATAACAAAGCAGTGCAAATAGCCATCGCAGGAAATCCAGAAATGCCATGTTACTTGATATATAAAGAACAAACATGCACACGTAACACCGCAGGCTCTTGTGTCAGTGTTTCCAGGCAGTGTGTGTCTGTGTGTGTGTGTGTGTCATGGCATGGGGAGGAGGGGGGCTTAAGTAGGCCGGGATGTTCCAGACAGTAGCGCTAGCTGCTAGATAACTGCGTGGCCAGCGTTCCCCACATTTAGCCAGCCACAGCTCCAGATGAGATTACAGCCTCTGCAGGCGAGATTAGATGGCCAGGCGTAGATCAGTGAGAGCAGCGGCTACTCCACAGACAGCAGCTGGGTAATACGTAATGCAAGGTGTGAGCATTTGGTCGCTTTAGCCTGTCCAGATTTTAGTTTATCGTAATAGAGCACAAATCAAGCTGCAATCAACAGAAATCTAAAGAGAAATATAAAATCATAAAATCATATCTGGGTAGCACTGAAGACACATCAGCCAAACACTAATATTATATATCTCAGTTATCATTTGTTGCTCCCCCAGAAATTGAGTTAGTATATACAAGAGAATTCTGGATGTGGTTTGGTCTGGTTTAATTGTAAATTATATAAGATACAGGGACTTATCAGGGATTTAGTGACTTAACATCCCTAGTGTCCACAACTACCCTCCATCCTTCTCTGTTTATCATTTTATCATGCTAAAACAGAATTAAGTTAGTGTTTTTTACAAGGCTGTTTCCAAAAATGGCAACTTTTCAGGAACTAAGAAAAACAGCCTTGCTTTCAGCCTGACCGCCGTGCATTTTTGAGGTTATCCAACGGCTTTTTAAAGAGTTTCGTCAGACTTACACCAACTGAAGTTTCCCTGCCCAAAGAAAACCACGTAATCCTTGTGTGGTTTCATGACACATCACTGCAGGGAGGATATTGTCCTCCTGGAAGCCTTCATCCCCCACTCCCCCTTTCCACACACACATTCAGTAGAGCAGCCCTCTCTTCAGCAGTAAGCCCTTCACTGTTGGACTCTAGCTCTTCCTGGAAGCTTCCAGTTGACCCAGTGTCCCTCCCTCCCCCTTGACCACCACTCTGATTCAAGTAAATCCCTCCTTGTTTCTGTTTGCAATGCCCCCAACCCCTCCTCCACACACACATACTGTCAACAGCGGCCTTTAAAACACGATAAAACACCAGAAAATCAATATCTGTTGCAGTATAAATGCAACCACAGTTTCTCTCTCTGCATGTATATCAGAGATGCATCAGCTACTGTACTGCTCGCTGCTGCTAGCTATTCCTCCACTGCTCAGCGTGTGTCCATAGCAACACGACAGCGCAACAGGAGACCCCCAACCCCCGTCACTCTACATCCCAGAACATGTAATTACGACCGTTGCCGACCAGCCTCCCACTCCCAGCCTCCCTCCCCTGTCCTTCAAGCGCTTCCCGGGCAAAACGAGTAGGATTGGGATGGGTTGGGGTGGAGGGGGTGACCAGTCCAGGTGGAGCAAAGTGAGCCGCAGAGGCCGGCTGTCATGCCACTGGAAAGATAATGCTGTAGTCAGAGTGCATGTCCAATCGCACAACATGCACATTTATCAACCCTCCCCACGCACACATGAACACATCGTGGCTATAATGAGCCAAAGTTCTTACTAAATATCGTCATTAAACACAAATAATACACATAAAACAATCAAGGTTACACATCCCAAATCCCTCCTATTTAATGTGTGTGTTTGCAGCACTCACTGTTCTTGTTATTCAAGCTGTTTTTCCCAATGGTTCCTTGTTATTGTGGCACAGAAACACAGCCTAATCTGAGTCTGCGAATGTTCACACTGTACAGTATAAGACTCTGTTCTCTCAAACTTCTCTGCTGTGTGAAAGGTCTGCATTGTTGGCACTGCTGTTGTTTGTGGGGAAATAATCAGACTACAAACTGGGGTTTACTCTCTTTTTTGTATAATCAGACAGATGAAACTAATCTGTGATGAAAGGAGCTCTTAAAGCATCCCTACTCACACCTGTTTCTTCTCATATGCAAGAATTGGGTGCATTTGTATTAACGCAAGTTTTATGTAATGATTATGTATTTAATTAGCATTTTGTTGAGTGCTAAACATTCCTAACGCACTATTGAAGTAATTGACATCTGGCGGTGGTAATGCGCAAATAAAGACTCTCAAAGACTCACACAAGTGTGAGAGTTTGGTGAGAAACCCTGAACGTAAATGTAACTTCTGTTTGTGTACAAAAAAACTTCAGTGCAGCTTTAAGTCTCCATGTATATTTCATCATTTTTGGCCTTGAGCTTGTTAATTGGTATTCATTCACTCCCACTCAGCTGATGGAAATGCACCACATTTGTATTTAAAACGTGTTTGACAGTTGGATGCAAATGGCTACAAATGCTCATCCTACTGTAGTTAATAATATGTGATTGTGAGAGAATATAAGATTAAGTGTACTATTCAAACGGCTGTTGTCATGTATTGAAATAATTTAAGAGTGTTGAAATTATTAGATATTTTCACTAATTCCCTCTTTTTCTCACTTGTCTCTTTCAGACTGAAGGACTCCTCCGTCCTCTGACTTGGCGTCTTCACCGACCTGCTGCTTGAAAAAAAGTGGCCCTAAAAGACTGTCAGGACCCTCAGCAACACTCACACACTAACACATACACAAGCAGGTCACCATCTATGCATGTCGTGAATTTGCTGAAGGCATTACAGGTGTGTTTGTGTGTGTGTGTGTGTGTGTGTGTGTGTGGGTGGATGTGTGTGTTGTGTATTGGTGCGGCTCATGTTCCCTGCGCTTTCAGAGGCCATTTCTCCTCTGACCCAAATTTTGGCGCAAGCACAGAAGCAAAGATAGTCAGACAATAAGAAAACACTAATGGTACCCAGATACTATTTATTTACTTGAGGGCAGTTTTAATGACTGCCTGTATGCATGCGAATGTGTGTTTCTGAGACAAAGTACGACCAACCGGTACGTCAGTGAACAATGAAACCTACTATAGAAATGGCCCAGGGAGTGAGGATACAAAGGTACACGGAGTATATAACTATATTTAGATTAGATATTTTATTTATTTTTGGAAGATGAATGTCTGATAAGACCTACCCAATGCCTTAATGTCTATACTGTCCTTATGTTTTCTATGAAATAAGATATAAATATTCTATTACAGTATGTCTGTTTGGACCTACATCTCTATATTGTTATTCTGTTGTGGAAAGTAAAAAGCCTGGCTTACCATTAAAAAAAATATTATTTCTGAAATGTACAATACAGTGGGGCTGCTTGAGATCTAAATTAATGTATTGATATTAAAGTATTTTCTTAATTACTAATTTCTTATTTATTCTAATCTAGTTTATTTTTTTGTCCAATCAAAGCGCTGGACTTAAAGAAATATATTTCTAAATGTCTTTAAAGAGTTAGGCATGTCTTATAACTCAGCTCAGACCCCACAACACCAGGCATCTGAATGCACTGTACCTCCCACAGTTCCTCAGTCACTTGAGCCTGAAAACCTCACACACTCCTACCTTCAAACCTACGGCCTGCTGTTAAGCTCCATGCAGGCCGCCCTGCTGTGATATCATTTGACCGTACAACCGTCTAGTTGAGGTGACGATGGAGGGGTAGAGCCAATGAAAAATGTCAAGGTTGGGGCACAGTCGAAGCGGTTTCTGGTCAACGAGTGAGGGCTGAAGTGAGGGGGAAAGGGGCCGCCAGTGTCAGCAGTGCTGGACAGGCACTGAGGGGAGGAGAGAGGCCAACAGCCACACCAGGGGCCATCATGGAGGTTCACTGGATAAGCAGCTGGCTGGAAGGCGGCATAAAAAAGTTTGATCTGGCTGAAGAGAGTTACAAGTCAAAGACCATGTAGCTATATAACTATGTGATAACAATTACGGGATAATGCTACATGCTAAAACAGTGTAATAGTAGCACAAGTAGAGAGGAGTCATCAAGTCAGTGAACTGACTAAATGAAGTGTTTTGTACAGCAGTATGTATCTATCGCCATTAGCTACTGGCTGACATTGGCTACCATTAGCTACTGGTCATACCAGACCCAGTAAGGTAGCAGCAGAACTCCTGAGTGTAATGAATTGAACAACAGTTATTTCTTAATAACTTAATAACATTTTTTTAAGATACATAGTCTCTCTTTAAAATTAGCCTATGTTACATTTGCTGTTACGTAGTCTCGTTTTAATCTGAAGAAACTAAACATTTTGATGAGGAGAGAAATGATCATTTTGTCAAAAATGACACACACACAAAAAGAATTCCGCTGCTTCCCAAGAGCTTTGAACCTCCAAAATGGCCGCCAGATGGTTTGCTAACGTTATCTGAAAGCCCTCTTTGGACATCCTAACTGTGTGGTCTTTGTGTCGCCCATTGTGCCAACTGGCTCACAACCCCTTTAGTGTACAGTAGATTGTAAAACTTTTAACCATGTCTGAATGTATTGCTGAGCTGGTGGGAACACCACAGGAACATAAAATGGCAAACGGTTTTGAGAGAGTTGAATAATATTGGAGCTGTACCACTTTAAGTTGTGGTATGTATTTATCTTCAGTCTTGAATGTGTATATTTTGTACATAGAAAGAGTTTAACTAAAAAAAATCTATTGAAAATACATAAGAGTACTTAGATTTTACCTATGTTGCAATGATATTCCTGTGTAAAGACTTTGGCTACCGATTTTTAAAAAGGTGACAGGGTTTTTGCTTTGGGGTTGTACAGTGTATTGTATGCTTTTCTCCCTCAGTCTCTGTGACTATATGAAAAAATCTTCTATAGTCTATTTTATTATAGAGATCTCTTTGCCTTGTCGACACACTTTACCTAATGGCATATGCAATAGTGACATGAATACAATCTAGTTTACAACCGTGGAACCAAATGTAACATTGCATTAATGATTATTTTCTGTTTGTGACGAGCAGAAGCTGTTTTGCTCCTTGTACATTTCTCTTTCTGCCAAGCGTTTTGTTTTTGTCGCTAGGAACTTTGTTCTTGACATGTTTCAAAGCGCTTTCCACATTTCTGTGTCCATGGACAGACTCTTCTTTTACAGATTGATCTTGGATTAAGTCTGAATGTGTCATTGTCTTCCATTGTACATAGTTCAATATACTGTTTATGTGATGCTCACAAGAGATGATTATGATTTATAAATTCTGGTAGTCGAGTATTGCTTTTGTCTGTATTGATTATGGATAGCAGCCTACAGAAATAAATGAATTTATTTAAAGAGGTACAACTTTGTCTTCATTTTTTATTTCCACAAGTAATATCTCATGCAGCCTAAATGACAACTAGTATGGCTGTGGTGTAATATGAAGAGCTCAATACAATAATATTGTTGTTATGTGTATGTTATGATAATAATAATAAATTAATAAGAAATATTATATTTTCCTCATGGAAATGCCCTTTTTCTAGCAGTACGATAAAGATAAATATTGAAAAATAAAAATTATTGTTTTTTCTTACAAATATCTATACTTAAATGCTTTAAAGCAGACTATAACTTTTAGTAACATTTACGGGATAATGGCAAATTCTAAAACGTAGTATAATATCAAAAATAGAGAAGAGTCATAAAGTCAGCAAACTGAATCAGGAAAGTTCTATCTAAAGTTAGCCACCATTAGTTGCTGGTCATACCAGACCAAGTAAGGCTCTAGCAGCAAAACCCCTGAGTGTAATGAATTGAGCCAGTCTTTGTTTTATTGCTTAAGTAAACAACACATTTCACCTGTTTCTATCTCCCACACACTCACATGCCAATACGGGGAGCTGTCACCCAGGAACCTTGTATTGCTTTACCTTACAGTTATCTTATTACACATGTTCAATGTCAGATTTAGGAATATTTTCCCTTGATGAGGTTACATATCATTGGTTACTTAAAACAAGGCATAGAGGCATAAAGAATCAGTTCACCTTAATCACAAAAAAACATTTTTTTACTTTGGTATCTAGTCATGCAGATTATTTTGGTTTTATTTTCCAAGGTATTGATACTTTTGCTATGAATGCTGAATGGAATGTTTGTGGTATTTAAAGAAATAGTTTGTGTTTGCTTATATGCTGTCTTTCAGAGAGTTAGATAAGATTGATACCACAATCATGGAGTATGTGCGTTACGTATGGAGCTGGAGCTAGGGGAGATTAGCCTATCTTACAGTGGCTGGAACTAGGAGGAAAACACCTAGCTGTACAAAAACAGAAATGTAAAAATGAGAATTAGTTCTGTTGTCCGTCAAGAATTAGTTACAGCATGTTACTCCCCCTAAAACCACAAACTGTCACTGTTACTTGTAGTGTTAATTAGTGAGATTTAGAGCTAGCTGTTTCCCCCTGCTGTCAGTCTTTGCTAAGACTGCTAAGCTAGGCTAACTGCCTCCTGGCTCCAGCTCATACTTGACGCACAGACATGAAGGTGATATCAATGTACTCATTTTACTCCCTGCAAGAAAGCTAATACTTCCCCAAAATCAAAATCAAAGTTATTTCACCTTGAATTATTCTTCAAAGGGAAATGACATTTCAAAAACTCAGCAAAATGTATTTCCAGAAACAATGGATGATCCAATGACAATGACAATGGATAGTTTTCTTTGAAACAACTTTTTACCAAAGAAATTGTCCCAAATAAAGTTGTTGACAACTGTGGATTATATTTTGACACATTTTCCCCCTCAGATAAGTGAGTAAACTAGCAATTTTTTGTCAGTATAGTATACTTGTATATTTTGTTCTTTGTAGCCATGCTAACAGCGTGGCTCTAGGAATGGCAAACCACTTTGGTCCAGACTGAAATATCTCAAAAACTACTGGAGGCATTGCAATGGAATTTGGTACAGACATTCATGTTCCCCTCAGAATGAATTGTAAGCACTTCGGTGATCCCCTGACCTTTCCTCTACATCATAATCAGGTCTTTTTAGTTTGTTCAATTGGTTAATGACCAAATACCTGCAGAACTAATGGAATTCCCATTAGATTCCGGTGTACTTTGTGTTTAGTGCTAATTAGCAAATATTAGCATGCTAACACTGTAAACTAAGATGGTGACAATGGTGATACCTGCTAGACATCAGCATGTTAGCATTGTCATTGTGAGCATGCTGACGCTAAAAACACTGCCTAAGTACAGCCTCATAGAGCTGCCGTTCAGTAAAAACAGGGTCGAACCCAAATGCAGGACTCTGAGAACAGCCAGATAAAATAAAAAGTTTACTCGAGGTCGAAAACAGGCAGGCAGGGGAGATGAGGCAAACGTATCCAATAGGGGATCAGGCTAGAGAGCAAGAGTCCAAAAGGCAGGCAGGGGGTCATAACAGGCAAAAACTCAGGCAGGCAGAGAAAATGGCTAGAAGGCTAAGGCAGAAGCACAATAGACAATCTGGTAGGGAATGAATGGAAGTGGGCCCGTATATATGCTACTGGGTTGATGGGGAAGTGAGAACACAGGGGCTACTGCAGGGCAGGTGGGAGTGGCAGGCTCTGGAATGACAGGACAGTTAGTACATGGCAGGGGGGGAAATGCAGACAAGGAAAATGTGAGACAAGGAATTGGCTGGCAGTCTTGTTTGCAGATGAAGCAGAAAGTGAGCAGCATTCAGGTTACTACTACTCTCATTCTACATATATCAATTTAATTAGTCGCCCTGAGTCTCACCCAGTGTGTCCCCCTTGGAACACAGAACCCTCTGATTATGAACAATATCCCACACTCACAATATGATTATAATGCAGCTGTGACCCTTTAATATTCTTTATGGCCATCACTTCACCAAGTTTTCAGTGCTCCAGTACAGACACAAAATAAACACACACACACACACACACAAGCAGCCACTGAGGGCACACCTCTAGCTGGTGTGTATTAATTAGCAGTATGACACTGTCAGTGGGGCTCTGCTCTGCTGCCATGCAGAAACCAGCCTTACATAAGCACCCACCATGCCACCAGGAGGGACACAGTGTTCCTCACCTCTCTCTGCACGGACTGTCTGTCTTAAAAAACAAGCAAAATTTTCTTCCCTTTTTCTTTAACGGAATCTGTATGGGCACATTTCTGTTCCGAAGACAAACCGCAGGAGAAGGACACGAAAACAGAAGTCTTTGTTGCAAGATGCTTTTGTTGTCGCTGGTTGTCTTCCTCAGCATAAAGGACAGCTTGCTAAATAAAGTGTGTCAGGGAAGTCAATTTCTCAGTTAACAGCAGTTAAGAGCTCCAAAAATACAGTTTACAGGATGCTCCTTTGAAGTAATTGTATGTGTGTGTGTGTCTATCTGGTCTATTCCTGGATGCCCTCAATTATTCCCAAATTTAGAATCACATTCACAATAACATGCTTGTACACACACGCAGACAAGCAAGAAAGAATTCACCATGGCTGAGATACTGGAGCCATGAAATCTGCATCATCATACGATTTAGGGGCTTGATTTCCTCGAACTTGTGACATTTCTTGTGCCTAGAAGTCTTTGAAGCTCAGGAAATTTCCAATTTCGAGTGACATCAAATGGCATGCATTACTCTCCAAAGGGCATCATGTAAAGACTAACTAAATAAGAAGCCTTAAGTGGATTTCTTCATTTGATTACATACAGACAAATATACTGCAAGCATACTCCAAGCATCATTTTATAACATTCCATTTAATTATTTCCACTATAAAGCCAATCTGTGAATTATGTGAGCAACAGTCAAATGAATATTTATAGGATAACACATACGTATGTCAACTTTGAAATCTGTCATTCTTGGTAAATTGGTCAGATAAACAGGTCATCTGCACTCATGAAACTGGAAAAAGTATGGCTCCACTGGGAATTAAACCTGTGACCCAGGCCTGATTTGTTAGTAGCTTGATCTGCAGAGAGCAGCTAAACTGGAAATAATCATGTGAAATTGAACTTCAAACGGCAATTCCCCAATGCACTACATGGACTCAACGCCCCCTTTGTACAGTACATAACAGCATGTGTGGTACTGTAGATTATGGTCTTATAGAATGAATAGCTACTCCTTTGGCAACCTCATCCACCCTGCGCTCCACTGGGTCTCCCTGCCAGCTTGCTGCCGTGCTGTGCTGCGGCTCTTGAGGGGATTGGGAGTCGCTGCCCCCATTATTTCTCCCTGAATCAGCCTAAGGAGGGTTTCAGCCTGGCTCATTGAACTTTGCCGTGCAGCAGCAGGGCTGAGCTGTGACCTGCTTACAGTAGCCAGCTCTGGCTCTCCACAGAAGAGACAACAGAGACACACGGCACTCGTGATCCCACAAGAAAACATAACATACTGGCATATATTTTAGAAATACCATAATAAATCAAATATTTTTGAGATCCCCCCCCCTTCTTGGCCATGCTAATGTCAAAATGCTGCCATGCTCACAATGACAACGCTAACATGCTAATGCAAGTATTTATTCATAAAACCAGTATACCACCCAATAGTTGTTGAGACATTTCATTCAAAACCACAAATGTCAACTTCATGGTGGCACTAGAGAAAACATCAGGGGATCACCAAAGTCAGTAGAATTCATCCTCAGGGAACCATGAATAGCTGTACAATTACAAAATAGTTGTTGAGATTTTTTTAGTGTGGATCAAAGTGGTGGACCAACAAAATGACAAGGGCTATTGGTGCGTCTGCCTTGTTCACTTCTGCTTTGTTTGTTTCTAACTTGTCAAAAATAAGGAAGAGAACTGTAGGAAGTGAGAGGTCATGTGGTCAGCGACTATCTGTTGCTAAATGTGTTCAGTAACAGCCTGCACTCTCTTTAGGTCTTTCTCCTGGAGCAGAAGCAGCACTCTTAAGTTACATGAAGGTCAACAGGTCAATCAGCCCTGACATTTTATCAGCCCTCACTTCTCCATGCTTGCTTAGACATAAAGTGCCACAAGGCAAAATCTGGATGCTTGGCTAAGTATCTGAAGCTTTGACATTTTTCATTTTGAGTCATTTTCATTCACGGAATTCTTGCTGCGATGCCAGTGAAAGTTTCTGGGTTGAGTTTTCCGCTATTTTAAAGTGTCTTGAGAGCCTTACGGACCATGTGTGGTAACATTAGTATTGTCTTGGGCTTGTGCCTGCTCAGTTTGACTTAAGCCAATGTGGTTTGGTACAGAGTGCAATAAATGATCACAGATGCTCTGTTAGCATCATTTGATACTCATTTTTCTGCTGCTTTCAATGAAGAGGTTTGGCAGATAAATCAAAAGAGAATCTTTACGTGCATGTGAGTTTTTTTGTGTGTGTATCAATGGAAAGCTCAAGTGTCTGCAACTCTGTCTCTCTTGGTCCGTGGCATCCAGACGCCACCTGATTGGACAGCATGTGGAGCCCAGGTCCCGCCCACTGCTCACAAACATTCCTGCTGCTGTTTACCACGCTGGCAGTGGAGTGGAAGACTCCAGCCTGCTGGTCCACATGCGGTCTTATCAGCCGACACTCATTCACAGCTCGTAAACATGTTTTGCAAAGGAAATTCTCTGGGAAAACACTGCTGTAAAAGAGCCAAACATAAGTCGACTCATATTTTTGTGTCTCTGATGAGCTGGTGTGATATCTAGTGGGCTAAAAGCCAGTCATGTATGCAGCATAATATGTCAGTTTATTATTTTGGAGTCAGCTAAAACAGATTACTGTCTGTGTGACCTAACTAGCCTGTAGGATGGTTTTCTCATGCTGGAAACCTTTTTCAGGCTGGACTTTTAGTTTCTCAGAAGCAAAGAAGGTCTGGAGGAAGAATCAATCTCATTGGTTGAGTTAAACCTCAGGGCGCAGAGCCAAAGATTTGAAAGTAAGAGGGAAGTTAGCAACAAAGGAAGTGACAAAATAGGACTTGGAAGCTAAAAGCTAGCTAGTTGTTTACCCTGCTTCCAGTCTTTATGCTAAACTAAGCTAACCATCCCCTCTAAATTCATATTTAACATACATATGTGAGAATCAAAGATTGCCTGTGAATGTGTCTTTGTCTGTTTCCATTTATAGTTTATTATAACATTCAGCTTTATGAGTGTAATATTTCCGTTATAGCAGCATTTAACACAAAGCTAAAAGCAGTACATTATAATGTTACAAAATAACTGGATGACAGTTGCAAAAACAGGAAACATCATTTCAATTCTACTTAGTACAACCCATTTTGTACAAAAGTGCATAGTGAAATGTACAATTTTCCATATGTATTGAAATGAAAGCCTAGAATTGACTGGTAAGACACACCCCACCTCCTTCTGTTCGTCTGCATACCATACCTACATGCTCTTATTCATATATTTCACATTTACTGAGTGTTAAAGTTTAGAACATTCCTCATGACCGTCAACCAGAGGTATCAGCTCATTTGAAATTTTACCTCAGGCTATTTTATGTTTTTGTGTGCAAGTTCTTATAAGAAAGAAACAAGCCAGAAAAGGCTTGGGATCCTCTGGTTGATGCACGCCAGCCTACATGAGTCACTGCAGGCCTCAGGCTGAACATGTGAACACACATTGGTTTCGCAGACCAATGAAATGCTTGCTAATAGCTAACATGCAAATCCACAGTCTGGCAACAACGGTGTCACCTTTACTCTGTGTTTGCACGACCTTTAAATGTTGAGAGGTTGATGTGTTTCAAGCAAGTGTGCAGTAGTGCAGTATGTTATTAAATGAAACACTTCTATACTTGTCCCATAAAAAACGTGTAAAACTGTTGTTTTTTCTGCTCATATGTAGGTTCAGAGTGTTATTTAGTAGTATTTAGAAGGAAATAGCTCCTATAGATCATAGATCTCTTTTGAAATTTCTATCTTTTGTGTCTAAACAATAGTCTGTAGCCATGCTAGTGGCTCTGCGTACTTGTACTTGAGCTAAATGCTCACATCAGCATGCTAACATGCTTACAATGATAATGCTAGCATGTTGATGTTGAGCAGGTATTGTTTACAATGTTCACCTTGTTAGTTCAATGTGTTAACATGCTAACACTTGCTAATTAGCACTTAACACAAAGTACAGCTGAGGCTGATGGGAATGTCATTAGTTCATGCTAATATGTAGCCACAAACCAATGTACAGAACAAAATCTTGACCTGATGATGGAGCTAAATGAAAAGTCAGGGGCTAAAAGTTATTACAATTCATCCTCTGGGGACCATGAATGTGTGTACTAAATTTCATAGCGATTCATCCAATATTTGTTGTGACATTTACTGTAACTGCAAAAATGTCAACCTGCTGGTGGCGCTAGAGGAACAGTAAGGTGCTCACCAAAGTCAGTAGGATTCATCCTCCTGAGACCATGAATATCTGTACAAAACGTCATGGCAATCCATGTAACAGTTGTTGAGATATTTCAGTCTAGACCGTCAGACCAACTGACATTGCCATCCCTAGAGCTTTGTCGCTAGTGTGGCTAAAAGGGACAAGGAGCACATTAGTTTTATGTCATTTAATCCATTATTTATCATGAAAAGCAGACTTCATAATTTATTTCCTGTAATTATATAAAGCTCTTTAAATTCATGGAAAAGCAGCATAAAAATGCAAAAATCCATCACACAGTGCCCTTTGACACTTAATCCACACGTGTCAGGAAACACAGCCTCTGCATGACAACTGAGTTTTAAGCATGGCAATCAAAAACCAAAACACACAAGGCGAGATTAGGAGATATGGTAACTCTGATGCATTATCCACATTTCCATCTATGTGTGTCTGACCTTTACTGCCTGAGAGCAAACAAAAAGACACACAGAGCTGTAAAGACATCCTGAAAGAGCCTTTTCTCAGCTAATTAATAAAGACACCTTACTATGTGTGATCACAGTTTGTTCTCTGTTTTGCTGTTCACATTGACCTCTAAAACTGTGTATTTTGGGTTCTTTCCTGTAGTTGGTTTGTATGATGTCCTCACTCCTAACATACAGTACTACAGGTGTCTTCTTACACTGATGAAACTCTCAGGAATTTGAACAAACCACACTAAGCATCTAGATGTGAACACACCCTTAAGATGCACCAGTAATCTAGAAAATGCAGAAACAAAACCTGATAAGCTTAGATGTTTCTATGAAGAAGCTTGGCTCCACACACATTCAGTGCTTTTAGATCTGGAACAAATAACATTTCTTAATTTTACTGTAGTGTTAATTTTTTATACAGCTGTGTTTTCATGGTGTACATACTATTGATACATCCAGTATTTCTGAATAGCTGGGTGACGTGACATGCCTTTTTCTTGTGCGTCACATGCTTCAGTTTCCTCCGGCTCTGCGTGGTTGACAGTGATACTAACAGGTTCCCTGTAGTGGAGGGGGATGCTGTTTCAGAGCGGAGTCAGTGAGACACTGATGCTAATGAGGCATTAGCTTAAGCCTATAATGCGGAGCATGGCAGTTTAACATTGAGGGCGGCCCTCAGCACACAACCAATCTGACTCACTGGATTTGGGATGATACTGCTGGTGACCTAAAAGCTACAAAACACACATTCAAACCGCAAACGCACACTGTTACATTGTTTACCTAATGCATCATTTTGATTGTTTTTACAGAATCATGCATAAACCTAATTCCATCTGCATTATTATATTTTATGTAGTAGTATCACTAGCATTACTTTTAGTCTGGATTTTTTGTCCATGAAAATGGCCAAATTCAGACATAAAAATATGAGTATAAATATAAATATAAGCACAAAACAGTGGCAAGCTTCACATTCAATCCAAATATATTGCAACGTATCAACCTTCAACAATTAATCAACAAAATAATTGTAATGCTAACAGAAATTATCACAGAGTAGCTTTTGTGTGTTGGACAAGTAAGCTAATGACAGAAATTGCTTGTTTTGCGCCAACAAGTTTTCAAACTTGAGTCAAACTGGCAATATATATAGGCTATCAGTAACTAATACACATAGCTAGTAAAAAAACCCCAAAGATTTAAAAACACATAATACTACCTATTACCTGTGCAGTGCTTTCAGCTTTCGTTTCGTCCGGTTTCAGCAGCAGCCAGTGGCTGTCTCTCACAGATCAACGAAATTTTTGGTTAGATACCGCTATATTCACTTCCTAGCTAACATAAATATAACTGCCAGAAGCACTTGATCGGTCTCTGTAAATAATATTATAAAGAGTACGGTCTAGACCTGCTCTATAGGAAAAGTGCAATGAGATAACTTCAGTTACGAATTGGCGCTATATAAATACAATTTGTTGAATTGGAAAAGAAGTCAGCGAACAATTTTTACTGCCCGCCAACACAGATATTACACCAATCAAATAGTACCAAAAATACGGAGCACCATCTGCAGAAAAGTACATACAATTTGCATTTCTTCTTTTTGATATAGACAATTTTAACCAAAATCTGTCACCATGGAGGTATATATTGATTTTATGCCAAAATTAAAGGTGCTATTGATAACATTGATAACATCCAGCCACTAGATGATGCACTTCCCTCCCCCTTTCCATTCCATTCCAGTGGTTGCCAGTTCGTTGCACAACCTGCATATTTCATGGTCGAGTGGCGTGAGACTCAGACTCAGTCATATCAAGTGATGAATCTTTTGTGATAGAGTAATGAATTAATTTTGCAACATATAGCTATACATTAGCTATAGATTTAGGTGACTTTGTGCGGTGGTCTTTCATGTAACGTTATTTATGGTAATCTTAGGATATGGCTAGCTAGCTTTAGGTAACCCTTTTCCTCCCATCATTTAATAATTATAGGGCTCTATACTGCAATGCTTACTGCAAATGACATTTCAATCATCCCTATACTATAAGACATTAGTTATGTATTTACATTTTAATCCAATCAAAGAGTACAGTATTTTACATTGTAGGGATGCTGTTAAAACCCACAGCACTCCACATTAGAACGAAAGCTACAGTAAAAGTTAACGTTAGCTAGCACGTAGTGTTGACCTAACATTAGTTGAAGTGTTTTCTTACTGAAAACAAATCTCATAGCGGATTATAAAAAACAGCTGAGCCCCACACAGCAACATTGGCTACAGGGAGAAAGGACGACTGTATGATCATGTCTGTATTTTCAGATTTTTATATAAATGTGAGCACCGTAGCTGTTGAGCGCAACGTAGCTAGCTACATGGCTAGCTAGCCACAAGTACCTCAGCGAAGTGTCTCATAATAGGGCTAACGTTAGACTGCTATATGAGATGACACCCTCAATAAAAGTCACGTTTTGAGTCTAAACACTATAATGAGCAGATTTACAGCAGTTTAATTAACTTTAATTTACCTTCAACATGCCACACTGGTAATATATTGGGATCCCAAGTCCACTCTATTCATAAAGAAGAGCGACCATCTTTTCATAAGCAGACCGCCACTGGCCTGGACGGACCAGTGACTGGTCAATCATGTTGCCCTGCATAAACTTGTACTGGCCCCGGGCCCTCGGTTATGTCAGACTCTGGCCCACTTCTAAATCCCCTCTGATACGCATCTTCGTTATAACGTTACATTATTTAAGGGAACTATAACATTAGGTAACTGGATGCAACTGTCACTAATGCTAACGTGGATCCTTAGGGATTGACGCTGTTATTTTTCTAATTTTGATAATCTAACGGGTGACAACACATTAGTTAAAGTTTTAAGGACTAAGACTGTAGGTAGTTGTTGT
Source organism: Siniperca chuatsi (assembly GCF_020085105.1). NCBI lineage: Eukaryota > Metazoa > Chordata > Actinopteri > Centrarchiformes > Sinipercidae > Siniperca > Siniperca chuatsi. The sequence continues at coordinate 13,753,198 of NC_058065.1, read as the reverse complement.
TTATTTTGTTTAAATATGCAGGACTGTAATTTTCTGGGTTATTGTTGTTCGGACGATTAAGCTAAGATAGCTAATGTGCTAACCAGTGTACGTTTTTTTCCACACTAACCGGCAACTATACCACGTGATACCAACGTCGTTATACTATTGGCTCACAAGCCTTGTTAGACGCAGGAACCAAACATCAGACATCTCACACAGAGATAAATAAAACATTAATTTTGGACCTGTTAAAATTTTTAAAATGATTAATTCACAATCATAATATTTTTTTTTAGGAAAAGTGATACTTTTATTACGCACCTTTCTAAAAGCTCTGTGGATGTTTTTTTTGTTTTTTTAAAATATTCTTCTACATAAAAATGTTATCAACCTTTAAATTTTAATTTCATTTTGAGTTTAAAAACTGACATGGAGGCATACATACTGACAAACACATACTGACCTTTATCTTGAAATTGAAGATAATATTCCATAATCATCATTTTAAAATGATCTGCAGAGCGCTACACTCTGTGATGAAAAATTCATGTCTTTTAAAAGCTTTATTTCCATGGTGACTGTATAATTTGACATGCAATGATACCTCAGTGCTCAGAGTATTTGAATTTGCTTTAAAAAAAATTAAAGAACCAATGAAATGCATTTCATTTGCCTGACAGACTCAGACCATGCTATACAATGTAGCCCCTCCAGTTTTGGCCTGAGTCCAAATCTTGTTTTCTACTTTAATCTCATCTCTGTAAATGTATTAGTGAGGCTCCTGCGTCTGTAAAGGACTGCTGTGAAACCAGCACCATAGCTGCCTCTGAGCCTATTCTCAGCCTTAAAGTTAAACAGCTACAAAAAGTGATTTGCGTCAGTATGTGTTAAAGCCTAAACACTCAGGGTAATGCTTAAATGTGGATGTCTGCATGAGGACCATCTGTGTATTTAACAGTAATGTAATCAGCTTGTTGTCTTGTAATGTAACCTGCCTGTTTACAAGCCTGTTTTGATGTTTCCTTTAACAGCAGTGGCTCCGAATGTGAGCCAAGGTTCCCCTCAGGGTACAAAAAAGTTTATCTTATCTTTCCATTAATGTGAGTGTGTTGCCTGTGAATGAGTTAAGAGAAGAATTATTTCATGCTCACTTCTATTAGACTGCAGGCTTTATGCACATCTTTCAAATTCCTTTTTAAACCCAGGCGTTTTTGAACTTTGCTCTGAACTTTTGGTACTCACTGCATTGCCAAATGAGGAAAACTATCTAAATCCATCTACTTAAAGTCCAACAAGAATTTCTGGTGTTTAACCTTTTACTAGCCACAGTTCCGGCCCCAGGACACTAGTAGAACTCACAGACTCCTGGTACTATGAAAAAATACACAAATACTACCATTTAATGAATGGTAGTATTTGTGTATTTTTTCATATGAACGCCCCATCGTCAAAATATTACAGTTGAAATGCAAAGCAGAGTCTATACCTAAAACCTGAAAGAAATAGTTTGATGTTTTTAATAAGCTTATTCATATTCTCATTAAACTTTAAATGAGAAGATTGATACCACTCTCATGTCTGCGTGCAGTGTGAAGCCAGCAGGTAATAATATTATAAAGAGTGCGGTCTAGACCTGCTCTGTAGGAAAAGTGCAATGAGATAACTTCAGTTATGAATTGGCGCTATATAAAGAAAATTGAATTGAATTGAATTTCTAATATGTGCAGCAGTTCTCCCAGCTCCAATATTTCCTTATATGACTAAAGATATTTCAACTACAATAAAACCAAATGAGGCTTTTTGGCATGTTTGCAGTGTATTTCAGTCTTCCAAACATTCTTCCAGCATTCCTCGACCTCCAATAGAGACTCACTGTACTACAGTGGCAATTAACTGACTACGCAAATGGATGCTTACAGTTCTTGTTGATTACTGAGCTTTCTAAGCCCTACAGATTTTAATGATAGTTTGAGTTTGTGTGCATGTGGGTCGCTGAGACTCAGATCTGCTTCAGCCTCCAGCGTCTGGCTCCGTAGTCGAGCTGGTGCCTCGCTGTTTTTGACCTTAGTCCCGGTGCTTGTTTACCTGCTGAGTGGAATGTGGAGTTATGTAAGGCTTAATCTATCAGAAAGTACATGTCCCTCTGTTACCTGGGCCACAGGGCAACACACACAAACACACACACACGGATGTCCACACTGACAAACTGCTTAATGATATGGCCTTTCTGGTGTCGCACACGGTATATCCAAACCGTGCTCAAATAAAAAAACATAACCCTGTGTACACACCGCTAAGCCTTAGCGACACACACACACACACTATGCACACACGAGTGTTAAGGTCTTGCGTGCACTTTTATGACCAATAACCAGGCTTTTACGATCACACAACAAAGATAAAGGCCCACTCAGCTTATGCATGCTGAACACAAACACACACACACAGAGTGGAAACACACACACCTTAGGCATTGTTAACCAGTCTGAGTGTGTTGCCATTATAGAGTCAGCTCCATCTACGGAAATTTCCCCTCATGTTTGCTGAAAAAGCACTGCTGACGTGTTTCCCGTCATATGTTTGTGTGTTATTGACATGCAGACGAGTTCAATATTTCTTTCCGAAGGTTTCTATTCATGGAACCCATCCGGTTCGAATTGTGTGCTGCACCCATGCAGCTCCTCTGTGGCTTCATACTGGTGGAGGACTGGGTCGGACTGCTCATAAACACCCTCAGAAAGTCTGTTACTCTCATCAATGGGACATGGCTTGTAAGGTTTCCACATCAACATATCAGTGTATTGAAAGTAAAAATAGACGTCTGCATACAGAAAGCACACGTGTGACAAATATATGTACATGATAAAAGACGTGTTGCAACCTTTTTGCTTTGTATGCAGAGTTCCAGTTTAACATACTGTACAGTATATTACATAACCTTATATTTGAGTAAGATAATTACCTGAAATTCATTTTTATGCTACATTCAATTAAAAGATTATATGGTCTTATATGAGACCAGAGTTAAAGCTGCTTATTGGAAAGTTTACAGTCACACATATGAGGTTTTTTATGTGACAGCAACACTAGAGAGGTTCTGCTGATTTAGTCAAGCAAGGACTTGAGTCATCTACTTCCAGCATGTACGCACAGGAGTGCTATTCCACGGTGCAACTGCTTTCCCATATGCCCCATATGAACTTTTCACCAGCAGCTGTCTGCAGGAGTTTGAAACTGGGCCCAATCCTATTAGTGGGACTGGGTTAGTGCCTATAAGAATCTTAGTCAGCAGCACACCACCACCCACCAAACCGTGGTCACACTGGTGGCATGTTTGCGTGCTCAGCAGCCAAGTAAATCATCCGTCAAACATGCCAGCCACAAGGCTAAAGCTTACAGAACCGAACAGAGTCGGAGACACACATTCAGAGGGGCTTAATGGAGAGCAGCGGCACGCAAAGATGCTGTACCCAAAACTATACGACCAAATCCAGCAAACAGCCCTGAGCACCCGCATGTACTCTGTGCTGTCCACAAACACGCAAATAAAGCCAAGAACGAACACCCAAACACGGCTGAAATCAACAGCAGGTGCAGAATACGACCAGCTGTGGAGCCAAGGAACAGCTCCTTTGGGTAGCTGTGATAGGCTACACCAAGGAGTCCGACAAACAAAATAAACATGAGATTATCTTAGTATGAATGGCATGTGTGCTGTAAACAGATTGTGACCTTTCATTTCGTGCCTCATTACTCATAAACTAACAAAACATGGACTTCATACTTGTTTTTGTCCTACGAAGGCGAAAGCCAGAGCTGGGAGGTGAACAAGGCTTTCAGGGTTATTGTTATCGAAACAGCTAGTGGTAGCCTTGGTCCAATGAGCAACCTGCTTTCTGATAGAGAAATTAATCTAAATAAAATTTTCACTGCAGAAAACATTTCTAGATGATCAAGGGAAACCATAGTCACTGCAAAAGTCAGCCATTTTAATGTTTTTTGTTGTTACCAATGGCTTTTGGAAAAGTGCTGCAGAGCCTCTGGACCAAAAGCAATTTGATGGATTGTTGTAAGAATATTGCATTAATGACTTACCCGAATTTATAACTGTAGACTTGTACAAAAGTAAGAAACACATGACCATTTATTAACAAACTTAGTGACATTTGTAACTACAGAATTGACTGGATACATAAGCTCACAAACTAATGTGGTTCATTAATAATATGCTCAGCGCTTGATTACTACTGTAAGTAGTCAGCTAATTAGCAAGACATCAATTGGCTAACAATTGAATTAGAGCAGATAAACACACTGTTAAATACAACTCTTACACTTCAAAAGCTCTACAGACCTGCCTTGCATAGTTACGGTTGCTAAGCTATGATTGGACAATCACTGCTCAGGAGAGGGGTTTAGCGAACGATCAATTGATTAAAAAAAGGTAGAGCCGATTAACATTTATTGATGAGGAGGAGAAACAACAGCAAAAGGAATTTTTCACAACCTTGCAACCCAAAAGTTGCTTATTAATGGTTTTTACCTGCTCTATACAGTATTAGTGAATTATTTATTAGCCTTTAATAAAGTATTACTTACAATTTATAAGCCCCTTATAAAGAGTGACATATTAGAAAGTGGTACTGTTATTTCAATATCACTTAAAAGCAGCTTAAGGTCTATGTGGTTTCGACTTGCTGCCTTATGGGTTGGTGCAGGCTGTGATCAGATGTTAACATGCTGATAGAAAAATCATTTATGATTTTAAATACAGTATCACAGACCTGGACGTGCACTTTGAGAAAAAGCAGATAAGTGCATACATTCTGCAGCTGGCCACACAGACAGTCCAACCAGAGCGAGGCTGTGAATAAATGTTTGTTTACATATGACCAGATTGTAGTTGCTCATTGGATTATGAAGAGTTCCAAGTGTCTCAGACTGGCACCAGATTATTTACTGAGAGCCAAAGTCCTGGCCTGAAGAAAACAAAAACATGCTGATAATACTGAGAAAAAAAAACAACATAAAAGGGAGCGTGTCTGTGATTTATTAATGGTCCCTGTAGGCATATTAAACACTTTGTTAAAGAAATCAATCCTGCCCTGTTATTAAAATTTCAAAGGAGTGTAAATTATCTGAACTGATGCCTTTGTGGTGAAATAGGTTTGGTCCCTGGACCATCAGGTAAGATTCCACTGTGAAAGAATCGAAGACAATAAACAGATTAATAAAGGTAAACGACCTGGAGATGTAACTATGCTGAACAAGACGATTCAAAGCTCAAGTCCCATTTATACTGTATTTAAATTTAAATGTATGTGATTCTGGAGAAATCCAATACCATGACAATTACCATAATATAGCGAACAACGACATAGCAAGTAATGTAACTAACGTTAGCTAGGTTGTGGGTTAGCAAACTGTCCCTACAGTTGCTGCTGCGAAGCTAACAGCCAGAGAGGACGAGATGTTTCCCAGAGCCAGCACAGCAGCTCCAGACAACGATACTCACAACTCTTCTGCTGCTATAGAAAGTAAACTGAATCTCCGTGGCCAAGTCATTTAACGTTACCTGACACACACATCATGGCTGGAATGGCTGGAATAGTGTTGTGTGGCCCGGTCTGAGCCACTTTGTTTGTTTCACTTTGTTTGAACGGAGAGCTAGCGTACCGTGAGGAGATATTTGCTGAATTTGACAAAAAGACGTGTACTGGATTAGAATCGCATACCCCACCTTTAAGACCAAACTTCGCAGCTTACTGTCTTGGCACCATTTGTTGGTTTGAATCAAAGTTTGACCCCTGAGTCCAACAAGATGACACACTCCCTCAGAACATTGCCATGTCATTCATTTGAATGTTATGTAATGAGTTGTTTTTGAGCAGAGCTCTTCAAGCAGGGCTGATGATAGCATAATGTTGCATAAGATGCATCAGAGGGTGCTGTCTTGTTGTGTTCTCCATGGCTGCTGATACTGTATGCGTTTAGCTTCTGATGTAATGTGAAAAGGCAACTCGTCATATTTAGGCTGAAGGTCAGGATGGGAGCAGTTATCGCTCAGAACGGTCTATCAGTCACCGAGTTCAAAGAGAACACTTGGATAATGAGACTGCAACGGATAACAATTACAGCAGTCATGATGTTCAAAGTGTGATCGATCACATGACCTTACTGGAAGAGAAGCCTGCCAATATAAATGCCAACAGTGCAAGTGCATGTTTCAGGGAGCATTTATATGAGAACACAGGGGACACTTTAATTGAACTACTGTGAGGCACTGTAATTGCAGATACACTCAAGTCTACGTGACCTATTCTAAAAAATGCCATCCATGGCATGAATGTGAATGTGTTGATGCACAATATTTCACTGGAAATAATAAATAATAATAATAAATAAAACTGAATTATTTCCCCACCCCAACTGTTTGTACTGCAGAGATACTGCATGGTTCAGTTTGAGAACAAATGAGCTGCAAATTTCTTAAAGGATATGCACCATGTAAGCAAAATATCAACTGAAATGTCATAGGTAGTAAAACTAGATTTTGACACAGGGCCCCCGCTAGTGCCGTGGCTTTATAGACAGCAATGTCTGTCTGTCTGTCCGTCAGTCTGTTGGTCCACCACTTTGGTCCAGACTGAAATATCTCAACAACTATTGGACGGATTGCCATGAAATTTGGTAAAGACATTCATGGTTCTCATACAATGAATCCTACTGACTTTGGTGATCCCCTGACTTTACATTTAGTGCTGCCATGAGGCTGACTTTTTTTTTAAAGTGAAATATCTCAACAACTACTTGATGAATTTCTGTGGAAATTGCTACAGATATTCAAGGTCCCTAAATGTTACTATGATGAGAGGCTAAACTAAGATGGTGAGCCTGGTAAATATTACCTGCTAAACATAAGAATGTTAGCATTGTCACTCTGAGCATGTTAGCTTGCTGACCATAGCATTTAGCTCAAAGCACTGCTGCTGTACGTAAAGCTTTGTTTATGTGTCATTGCGTCAAGTGCTTAGGCTGTACAGCAAAAACAATGCTTAAGCATAGTCTCTCAGAGCTGCTAGCATGGCTGTAGACTCTTAGTCTTGTTAATTGTACATTAGTGGTGCATATTGACAAATAAATCTAGGAATGAATTAAATTCAATAAATTTTCCACACTGGCAACCTGGGGCAAAGCGGGCAACTGGGGCCCTGGAGCAGATGCCTGCTTTGCCCGATTGGTTATCCAGCCTTGATCAACATGTTAGATTTAGACAAAAACTGCTGTATTTTGTTTGCAAACATAAGGCAAAATGTGATTTAAATTTAAATGTATTAATATTTATTACATCTTCTATTAAGTAAAGGATAAGCGGGAATAGATAATGGATGGGGCGAATGGCGAATAAACTGTACAATACTGTACTGTACAATACAGATACGGCCCGGCCCGCACAAGTGATTATAATTTATGATTCTAGTAAGACTTTTAAACAGTTGTCTCAGAAACTATTCCCTGTATATAGCATACACATCATAATATAAGAACAATCATGCATACGGGAGTCCCATAATCTCCTTAACTAATAAAACATATGCTGTTTTTGGAAAGAGGATATTTATCTGTAACATATCTCAGTCTGTATAGTCTTAAATTATATCTTTATCACATAAAGATTTATATCACATTAATGTTACTAAAAAGTGAAACCATTAGTCGTGTTTGTATAACATTTTCTGTATTTATATTTAAATTTTATTCCGCTTTTATTTCAATAGGGATCATTAAAGTTTTCTTTAATCAACACAAAAAATCAGGATTAGGTGTATTTCACAGGATCAATGTAATAAAAAATATGAGGCTTTACTGAAATATAAAGTTGTGTATCATCCACATACAAATAATAACAAATACAGCCAAGGCTCTGAATAACGAGCCCAAGAGAAGCATATAGAAAGAAAATAAAAGAGGCCTGAGAACGGCGCCCTGAGGCACACCACATTCACAGAGCACAAGAAATATAGTTCCCATTGGAGACTACAAATTTCCTCTATGACAAGTAAGAGGAAAACCAATCAAATGCAGATCTTGACGTGTCAGCCCTGGGCTTAAACAAATAAATCATGATGGCGTGATCAGTGGTGTCAAAAGCAGCACTTAAATTTAACAGCAGCAAAATGGGCAACTGCCAATCTAGACAGGCTTAGGTGTCAGCGTGGGCGAGAGTGTATGGCATTCAGCTGACACCTCCCTTCACACACAAATCCACTATGCTGATAATGGACCCAACAACAGTGTTTATGATTTTCCATGGCTTAATTAGCCCCAGTGACACCTGAGCCTATCTAGATTGGAGCTCATTTAACATAGTGATATCTGAACACGTGGAGTATTTCCTTTTTTTATGGACATAATAACAGACACAAGGAGCAGAGGAAAATAACATTTCTGATGATTTCTGGCTTACGATCAATCCTCCCTTGAATAAATAACTTCATAAATAAAATGTCATTACAATTTCACAGACTACTTTTATGTAACTTTGGTCGGAAGTCTTCCTTCTGGTCAGCAAAGAACAACACTAACTTCAGTTATATATCAATAAACTCATTGGTTCACTATACATACAGCACACTCATAATACAACCCTGACCTTCTTTGTGAGCCCATCTGCTTCACTTAATTGCTGCAGGGGCTATTATCTCATGCTTTAACCCAAACCAAGGCCGACTTGGGGTCACTGAAGGGCTGCTATGGCGACCTCCCCACCCCTCTGCTATTATGCCACATGATGTAACTGAGCTAGACCTCTGCACAGGTCAGCTGGCTGTCCAGTCAGTCTGATGAAAACAGAGAACGGTCAGGGATTTGATCTGAAATTCAATTTCATAACAACAGAGAGGTAGAGTGAGAGCTGTTATGACACAGCGTGTTATGACAGAGTGAAGGGGAGAGACAGACAGCTATTAAACAGGTTAAAAAAAAGAGGGCAGATCGCAATGTGGAATGGCAGTGATGTGTGAAGCTGTTCTAATTTTAGTCGAAGGTCACTGGGTACTGTCTGGCTTGCCCCTGCCAGCTGAAAAAAAAAAGCCCAGCACAATATTTTGTGCTCTGCAATTTAGGTGAACAGGATCTCCTTGTCCTCATCTCTCCTGACATTTGTGTAAGATTATGTGGTGAGGACTTCAATTGTGCCTTGAGGTGGCGGTGCATCAAATGCGGCTTTGGCAAGTGCACAGAGGTTTTTTTCACTGTTTATAAAACAACTGCTGGGAACACACATTAGGCATCGTACGAACGGGAACAAACTGTACTGAAAACACACTCTAATACGCACACTGTATTTGTGTCTGTCGGTAATGTATGTCAGTTTTAGCCTTCGGGCCACCACCTGCAGCTGGTATGCTATACTGCCTGAAACCAAATATACATGCCGTACTTCATTTTACAGTATTCTACACAGAATTGAGCAAATAAGATAAGGTACGCCTTTATTGTTCCCCAGAGGGGAAATTCAGGTGTTGCAGCAGTGTGTCGGAGAAGTAAGTACAGATCCATTTAGAAAAAGTAAGAAACTAATAAATAAGAAGATAAATAAAATTATGGCAATAAAAAAAGTTGCACCTTATACTAATAGTGCAGTGATAAGTAAAGTTAGCAAAGTATAGTTTACTAGACATCATATTTAGTGTAGTATAATAGAGATCACATGTGAGATATTATATCATATCTGTTATGTTATATTAGATATACAATTGTAATGAAATATTGTAGTTTTATGTAATATGAACTACTACAACAGTGTACACTATAATATAATATAATAATATCAGGACATGATATTGAGCTACAACCCACAGCTCAATCATCTGACAGCTTAAAGGTGCGTTCCAGCAACTTACTATTACACTTTCATTTAGTTGTGGGACTCATAAGAAACTGATTTTAAAAAATAAATTGTCAAAATCGATGCAGAAAGTCTCTAGTATGGGTCAAGCTCCAAAAACACTTAATCCTACATTTCCCAAAATACAACCCAATAGCGTCTTTTCATTACACCCTCACTGCCTAAGGAAGCATCTTTCAAACTTCAAGTCCCAAGTTTGTAACACACTTTCTGTTAAACATTTGAAGTCTCAAGCCCATAACCTTGATGACATCACACTGACATCATCAGGGTTATTTTCTCAGCTCCTTCCAGAGCCACAGAACACATTATACAGCTGTTTCCACAGGCTGAAAAGTACTCCTCATGACTAATAAACTGATCTTAATGTGTAAAATTTGTGGAGTGCCCCTTTAAAAGTCCTTCTCGACTCATCTAATTCTAGTTATTTCCATCCCTTGCCTATAATAAGGAAAGTCATTATTATATATTACATGGGTTTACCACATTAGTGTCCCTTATGAAATTGTAATTAACCAATGGGAAGCCTTTTGGCAAATATATGTCTCAATGTGTCATGAACCAGTAGGGGACAGGAAGTGTTTACCACTGTCTCTGCAGCCACATATCACCGCCAACTCACTCTGAATGAGGAGGCTGACGCACCGCTTAATCATCGGCCATGTAGAGGGGGGGATTTTAGCTCTATTACTCTGCCCAATTCTCTCTCTTTCCCTCTCAGTCCCAGAGCGAGCTGATGCATGCCACGGAAGCAGTGACGTCAGTTGTTTACTGTCTTGTCGGTCGCCGCTCGTTGTAGTGCAGCAGCACATCCAGAAGGGCTTATGTAACTCCACTGCCGGCTGCATGACAGCATGATATGGGGGGGGGGGTCCGGACTTATGCTGCAGCCTGCACGGCATCACCCACTCCCACATAAGCACAGATGCATGCATACTGTACGCAGACATACAGTAAACAGCCAGTCAGTCAGCTTTCCTCTCCACTGCACGGCATTGTGTGTGTGAAGTGAAAACACAGCGGGTTCACTGCTGGAGCACATAGTAGCTCCAAATGGACCTCCTCCCTCCCCACACATATCCCAAGATCCTCCACTGCAGCAGCGGCAGAAGCAGACAGGTAAACAACTCTGGCTGGCGTCTAAGAGCCGTCCAGCTCGGCCTGCACAGACTCAGGTCGCCCCCTGTTGACAGCAGGAAGCAATAAACAACACCAAATTTGGGTTGCTGCTGAATTGAGGAGTCTTTTATTTTTCAGATCAAAATATGGTTCTTCTACTAGACTGGAGGTCTTCTATTTTTACTAAGGCATGACATTGTCTGACTTATTTTATACCTGTGTTTAAATTAGAAAATAAAATTCACTAAGGGAAATTATTCCAGATCATTTGGGGCCCTGTGACTTTACTTTTTATCTTGCTTTTTTTTTTTTTTAAAGAAAGGGTTGGTACATGGCAGCAAGGAAAGCTTCATATAATTTCAGGGTTACAGGAGTAGACACAATTACAAGACATGTTGTAGGAAATAAAACAGAAGTTAAATAAATCAAAATAGTTAGCAGATATAGAAGTGAGAGTCCACAATAAAATGAAAAGAAAACCTGTAACAGATGATTTTTGGCCATGCCTGGTTAATCTAACCAGGCACTCCACTCCACTCGCATCTTCTGAACTACCTTCTCATCTGCTGAGCATAGACTCATAGGGTGCAATCTCTACCATTGCATTCTTCCGGTCTTTCAAATCTGGAGCTTTAGCTTTCCAATGCTCCAAAATAATTCTGGAGGCTGCAGTCATACCCACCATAATACATTACATACATACATTTTGATATATTTGGTGTTTGAGATCCCATAATAAACATAAAACAGGAGTCAGAGGGATCGCTGAACCAAACCAACGACCCAGGGCTTCCATCAGTTTGACCCAGAATGGTCTCACTAATGTGCATTCCCATATACAATGTAGGAATGTTCTGATTTCCATTCTGCACTTCAACAAACACACACACACACACACACCCAGTACTGTGATAATGCTACTTGTGATAATTCTGCTGTTGATGACTGTTTTTCTCATTGGTAACACTTTACTTTAAGTCTCCCTATTTAGCATTTATAAGCAGTATACAAACTTGTAATAAAGGGTTTATGACACACTATAATGTAATTGTACGCAGGTATAAGGACATTTTAAGGTGTTTATTAATGTGCAGTATTTGTCAACAAGTATAACTTCTCCCATAAAGACATATTTTATATTATTACAACTGTGTTTTACTATATTGTCATATATTATCTGTTTTAACAGCAGCCTCCACTTATGGGTGTCCAAATGAGGAGTTGTTGACAAATACATTAATAAACACTTACATATGCTTACAACTGCATTATAGTGTGTTATAAACCATTTATTACATATACTGCTTATAAATGCAAAATAGTAAGGAGTTACTTTCTCATTTTTTCCATATGTATAAACTAGAATACATTCATTTCCATAGTGTTAATTGTACTAATTACTACCTGTGATGAATCATTATCTTATTTATTAATTCATTTATCTGTGAACCTCATATAGCCCCCCCCCATACTTTCCTATACAGACACCTTAATATATGTGCTAGTATGAAAATGCTGTTTGAGATACATATGCATATACATGATATACATTTGCAATGATGTAATGATTATGGCGATTTTGTTTTGTAACTGTAAAATGTACGGGCATCATCAACAGATGCTTTTCTGTTGGTCATTTATGCCCCTTTTAATGATCTTGTTTTTAAAGTCAAAGGTTAGTGTCATTGACTAAGCAGCACCTCTGACCTGGAAGAGATTCACAGTCTTGCTCAAAGACACTGAAGCTGCCATCCAAATAAATCAAACAAAAAAAATCACTCAATCAGTCAATTAAATGTGATGGCTGACAGATCCTCCTGAGTCCCTCCTCACTTATTATGGAAAACAAGTATCAGTATTCGTGGAATCTACGTCGGTACAAGTCTCGGATACTCAGAACACGATATTACTGGAATGCTTACTTTACAAGTAATGGGCGTGTACTTGGAATTACAGCAGCTACCACCTAATGTGGCTAAGGTGTGAGCGTCAAAACAAGTTTGTAATGGAAACAAAGCACAAGGTTAACAGTTGTGAAGCTGTTTTCCAAACATGAGCAGGCAACAAATACGTTTGTGTGACCTTAAATGGCCGTAGGAATGACAGTAGAACAGCTATTACAATCAGGTCAAATATGTCAGTTTTTGTAAATCATACTAATTCATAATATATGCATATAACAGACTTGTTTTGTCATTATCAGAGTCATTAACGTTTGTCCTAAATGTTCTCCTCTGTCCCCTGATACATACTAATTTTGCTGTGGTATTGTATGGCAAGAGCAACACCTTATCATGCCCAAATGACTTGAAAAAAAAAACCCCATGTGAAGATAGGGAAAAAATGCGAACTCAGGGCTAGTAATTGGTTTTATCATACAGTATTTCTCTGTTAAAATAAAACAATTTGAAATGTCTTTAAAATGACTCCAGGCCCATCTGACTTATCCTCATAACCATCATCACTATCATTATTATCGTCAAGGCAGTGTTACTGCATTAATGACTGACTGAGAATATTACTACCTGCTACCAGAGGACTTGTCTATGTAATCATTGTAGTGAAGAGAAACACCTTCTTGTGGTCAACAAGCATGCATTCCTATCTTTTACTATCACCTTACTACTGACTCACTGGCTCTAGGCACATGATGATAAACAACCTCACTGACTGCACCTCCTCAGCAATTCAGCATCTCAGTGTCGCCCTCTGCTGGTGAATAGAAAAGCCTACAGGGAATTTACACGTTTTATTATTATGTTTTAATCTCACATTAAATCACCAAAAAAGTCACTTTTTTCTGCATTAAATTAAAAACATTAGAAATGCAGTACAATGGGTATGGAACAACACGTAGGCCTACTTACAACAGACCAGAATATTCAAATAAATCAGTCCTAACAAGTGATTTCAGATCAAATATACAAATAAGTGACGCCTTTAAAGTGTGAAATTTGAGCTTCACGAGACTACAACGTAGGTAGCCTAATGAATATTAAAGTTTCAAAACACAAATCAACATTGCAGGGGAACAAAAGAGCTGCTCTTGTTTCCAAGGGAACGTTTTCCTTGGAGGTCCCCACTTTAAGTACGAGGAAGTGTTCAACATGTAGGTAGCGCACCATGAGAGGTCTGACATTCTTTGGAGGATAAAAACAGCAAGGTAACGCTCGAATCTGATATATTTCATTATTTTTAATGTCTATCGTGACTGTTCCTCAAATTCAGCTCCAGAATAACACTCCTACGTTGGCGGTCTGTTTCAAAATGAAAGCGCAACGGACAATACACACTTAATTCATTCACGTTTTTGTGTGAACATAATATCACACTAAGCTGCCATTACAAACACAAAATTACTCTTAAATATTGCCTTGTTTGTCGGCAAATGTCCGTAACTTACCCGGACAGACATGCCTGTACAACGCAGACGTCATATGACAACAAACGGTACTTTTATTTTGAAAATGAACTAAGCGGAGTTGTTGTCGCAGTTTTCTGTTTGACTACAGTAAATGTTCATGTAAACACATTTAAACGTACGATTAGTAGCTTATAATCAGTACAAGATACTTTGCCTCATGTGAGTGTTTAACGTAGTATTGCAATTAATAATTATCACCATGTTTAAACAGTTTGTTTAAGTCTAATTAAACAGCCCTTGTTTGAGACATGTCAGAACATGTTGAAGTTTGACCTATATGGACCAATAATCTGCAACGAAGAAGTAATATGGAATAGTGAGAATTAGTAACAACATTTGAGTAATGTGCACTTCAAAACGCTAAAAATATTACCATGGTTGGTAGATTTGCTTCTTAGTCATTGATGTCAGTTTTGTACTGTACATAAAATGGACCAGTTGATATATTTTGCAGGCCTTGTTCATTCTTTAGAATAGGGGTAGCAGCTAAGTGGGCACAAAAGAGATATAAGCAAACTATTGAGAACATGTATGTCTTATGTGGGGCACATTATTGCTTTCTATACTTCAACTTTTGCCCAATTCTCAATTCTATGTGTGTATTATAATGTATCAACAGAAAAGAGAGAACACAGATTAATTAAAGTTATTTGGCCAGTGTAAATCACTCATTGATCATCTGATTACATTATACTAAGCCATAGCCTGCAATTGATATGATTGTACCATATCACAATTCCTAAAGCCCAAGGTCATTGACTAATCAAACCCTGCATGCATTTTATTTTTAGATTATTTTTTGGGCAATTTAGCCTTTATCTGACAGCCAGTAGAGAGAGACAGGAAACATGTGGAGAGAGAGGGGAACGACATGCAACAAAGGTCCCCCGGCCGGGATTCGAACTGTGGACTTTGTGGTTATGTTGTTCATTAACCATTAGGCTACCAGGGCCCCCCCGATTCATGCATTTTTTGGAAAGAATTAACTTAAATTTACAAACTCCAAAGTGCATTGTTCAGCCGCCACTACTAGGCTGATTTTCTATCTTGACATGTATTTCAGATTTCACCATGGAGGGAACTTCCAAAAGTGATGCTGCGGGTCAGCCCTCTGTTGCTGCACAGGTTCCTTTCCTTCACCTGTGTACCACATTAGAGAAAATCCAGAAGTCTAAACTCCGTCCAGATAAATCCAAGATCCTTGGGGATTTCATTGAGTCATGGAGGAAGTTTCATTCTGCCCTCCACAAAGACAACCCCAAAACAACAGACTCCTTCTACCCAGCTATTCGTCTCATAGTTCCCCCCTTTGAACGAGAGCGTATGGCGTATGGCATCAAAGAGAGCATGTTAGCTAAACTCTACATCGATGTATTAGGCCTTCCAAAGAATGGCCCAGAAGCCAATAAACTGTTGAACTACCGTGCTCCGACTACAACCCAAGGAGAAGCTGGAGACTTTGCTGGCATGGCTTACTTTGTGCTGAAGAAACGGTGCACCAGCCAAGGAAACCTCAGCATCAAAGAAGTTAATGACTTCCTGGACTCGGTGGCCATCAACAACGCTAGCAAACAGAAGGATCTTGTGAAAAAGAGTCTGCTGCATCTCATCACCCAGAGCTCGGCTCTCGAGCAAAAATGGCTCATCAGAATGATTCTGAAGGACATGAAGCTCGGGATCAGCAAAGAAACTGTTCTCCAAGTCTTCCACCCGGATGCTGCTGAGCTTTACAATGTCAACACGGACTTAAACAAGGTGTGCCAGCAGCTCCACAACCCCTCCATTTCTTTAAGCGAAGTCTCTATCGGACTGTTCTC
Organism: Siniperca chuatsi; assembly: GCF_020085105.1. NCBI lineage: Eukaryota > Metazoa > Chordata > Actinopteri > Centrarchiformes > Sinipercidae > Siniperca > Siniperca chuatsi. Next base: position 13,736,946 of record NC_058065.1, on the reverse strand, counting down.
TGCTTTCAAGCCTATGTTGGCAGCTGTGGCGAACATCCGCAATGTGGAGAAACAGATGGGAAACAGCCCATTTTACATTGAGACCAAGCTGGATGGGGAGCGTATACAATTGCACAAAGATGGAGACGTGTACAAGTACTTTAGCCGAAATGCCTTTGAATACACCCAGCAGTTTGGAGGATCCCCACTGGAGGGCTCACTGACACCTTACATCCACAATGTTTTTAAAAGCCATGTTGTAAACTGTATCCTTGACGGTGAGATGATGGCGTACAACCCGACCACAGAGACCTTCATGCAGAAAGGGAGCAAATTTGACATCAAGAAACTCGTGGACGACTCTGAGTTACAGACGTGCTTCTGCGTGTTTGACGTGTTGTTAGTCAATGATCAGAAGCTTGGCAAGGAAACACTGAAGAAGCGCCACGAGATCCTTCAGACAGTTTTCACCTCAGTCAAGGGAAGGATGCACCTGGTGCCAAAGGCCGATGGCAGAACCATGGCGGAGGTGGTGAATGCCCTCAATGACGCCATTGACAACAGAGAAGAGGGGATCATGGTGAAGGATCCTTTATCCATCTACAAACCTGACAAGCGGGGGGAGGGATGGCTGAAAATAAAGCCAGAATATATGGATGGCTTGATGGATGAGCTTGACCTACTGATTGTTGGTGGTTACTGGGGGAAAGGGAGACGGGGTGGTATGATGTCCCATTTCTTATGTGCTGTTGCCGAAGCTCCAAAGCCTGGCGAGAAACCCTCTGTTTTCCACACTCTCTGCCGCATTGGCTCTGGCTACACCATGAAGGAGTTGCATGACCTTGGTTTAAAACTAGCCAAACACTGGAAAGTCTATCGGAAAAATGATCCACCAGCATCCATCTTGTGTGGAACAGAGAAACCAGAAGTTTACATCGAACCCTGCAACTCAGTCATCATCCAAGTCAAGGCGGCTGAAATAGTTGGAAGCGACATGTATAAAACCAACTGCACCCTGCGCTTCCCCAGGATCGAGAAGATCCGTGACGACAAGGAGTGGCACCAGTGTATGACTCTGGCAGAGCTGGATCAGTTCCGCAGCAAGGCGTCTGGGAAACTCGCCTCGCGGCACCTTCACATCGATGATGCCGAACCACAAAAGAAGAAGCGCAAGCTGGCAGCCAAACCCAAGAAGGTGGTCGGGATCATCGACCACTTTAAGCCCCAGGACCTCTCCGGGGTTACCAAGGAGACAGATATGTTCGAGGATGTGGAGTTCTGTATTCTGAATGGCACAGAGGATCACTCCAAGGCCGAGCTGGAAAAGGGCGTGGCCAGGTAACATTACAATCCTTGAAAAAAGCCTTTTGTGTTGTAGTTAAAACAGTCGTTGTTGTTGAACTAGAAAATAGAATGAGGATTATTGGCCACTTTGGGGTAGTGGAAAAAAACTGTAAACAGAACACGGACATGTTATTACCTATGTAAACTGATATGGCCAACATGTTAGCAAGCAGTTATTTACACATCCAGCAGACTTGGAGCAACATTTGCATTCATCTGGATTCATGTTTGTGTTCACCTGATGAGTGTAAGTCCAATATTTTCTCTCCTGTGTTTTGGTCTCCACTAACTCCTGAGGGAAATATCTGGCTCTTTAGCTGCTAAATGCTCCACTATGTTCACCAGCTAATCGCTAACCTTGCTTTTCTGCTCTTTGGTGCTAGGCAGGTAGTGAACAGTGGTTTATCAGAGCTTTTTTGCTGAAAACAGCTACCTATCTGAAAATGACATTGATGAGAGTCGTGAGAGTGAACCAAAACAGTAAGTAAAAGTTGTGGACTGGTAAACCAAAACAATGAGCTGAAAGATGCTAAAATGCTCAGTAGAGCTGACGGGAACTGCAGATTCGGATGATAATTCTTTGTGGGTTCATCACTACGAGCAATCTCTTTTACATTACACGTAGTCCTTTGATCCGTTATTAATATAATATGATTATAGCCACTTTTAGGCGAGAGAGTGTTACATGTTTGGGGAAGAGCTGTCACAGTGATGACAAACAGCACTTACATGATAATGGTAAAAGCCAAAAAGAGTGTATTGAATTAAGCAATGGTGCATTTTATTGCTTATGAGTTAAACTTTTCATTTATAAGAGGGAGATTGTGTTTTTTCACTCATAGTCACACTTTATCTTGTCACAAATAGCTGATAATTGATGTCATCTTCTCGTTAGGTGTGGAGGTATTGTGGTTCAAAACCCAGGACGGGACACCTACTGCGTGATTGCTGGCGTGGAGAACATGCGCGTGAAGAATCTGATTTCGTCCGACCAGCATGACGTGGTGTGGGCTGCCTGGCTGCTGGAGTGCCTGGACCAGAAGGAAGTGGTCCCATGGCAACCATGTCACATGATCCACATGTCGCCCTCCACCAGGGAGCACTTTGCTAAGGAGTACGACAGCTATGGCGACAGTTACTTTGTTGAGACAGATGAGCAGCAGCTGCGGGAGGTGTTTGGCCGGATCGGCAGCACGGACGCGTCTGCGGCCGTGAACGTCGGCCAGGTGGAGCAGCGTTACGGCTGGGAGGACCTTCCCACAAGCATGTTCAGACCCTTCAAGGTTTACATGGACAGCTACGCTGACATAGGAGACCCTAAAACCGCCATACCTGCCACCTGTTTGGACGTCAGGGAGCTGGAGTTTTGCTACCATGGAGGGATGGTGGTGCAGAAGTTAGAGGAAGGAGTCTCTCATGTCATTATCGCAGAGGAAACAAGACTTCTGGTATTAAGGACTCTGAGGCGCTGCTTTAGGAAGAAGTTTAAGATTGTAAGAGAATCATGGGTAACTGATTCTATCAGAGCAGGGTATCTGATGAATGACACTGACTACTTAGTTTGAAGAGTCTTCAGGTGATATACACAGGTTTTAAGTTGAAAACTGAAGGAAAAAATCCTCTTATAGCTACTATTTTAATTAATTCCTAATAACATTAGTAATAAATTATTTAATGAAAGTTGAAAAATAAAAATTTCAAACTGTAAAAATCACTGTTAAGGGTGAGATAAGTGATGTGATTTAAAACTGGATTGTACTATACTGTTACTTCTCAGGGGTTTCATGCATCTATGAGTTTTATTTTTGTGTTCTTAATGAGTGATTAAGGCTGCTTGTAATTAGTTTTAAATGGATAGGCCACTGTACAAGTCAGGAAGGCAATGATTGGTTTTTCAATTTTAAAAGTCAGAATTGCATTATGAAGTATTCAAATACGGAAGCTCATTCATCTTTTTTCAGACAACCCCTTTTAAACTTTTAGCCGAGCAGTTATTAACACATTTTATGGAAAGAAAAAGAGGGTTTCAACCGAGGGGGTTTCATTCTAAAAACTATGTATAATTTCTGGCAAAGTACAGTTTCTCCAAAATGAAGCTGTTTTAATCCTCTTAACTGTTCTGTCTTTAGATATGAACTCATCAAGTAATCTACAGTGGACTGATATATGTCAGTAAACATTGAGGAATCTGTGATGAATGCACAGCGACTAGGGAATATTCCACCATAATAATCTAAAATAGGCCCATCCTTATTTTTCAATTTTAAAGGGGCACTCCATCAATTTAGTATCGCACTTACATAAAGTTGGGGGACTTGATTGGTCAAATCCAAAGCAGCAGAGGCCGAGATATCCTGACTTTTAGCTCCTAGCATGAGTCAAGCTCCAAAAACACTGGATCCCACATTTCCCATAATGCAACTGGATAGTGTCTTTCCATTAGATCTTCCTTGCCTCCTAAATTACTTCATCTTTCAAACCCCACACCTCTTGTTTGTAATGGACGTCTTCTGTTAAAATATTATTAACACTATGACATCATCAGGGTTTCTTTTCTAACTTTGAAGCGTTTCCTCCAAAAGACATTGTATAATTGTTTTCACAGGCTTAGTAATATTTTTTTGTGACGAATGAACTGAACTTCATGTGTAAAATTGAGGTAGTCATGTAAAAAAAGGGGGGGGGGTTATTGTGCTGTCTTTTTGTGATCTGTGCCTTTGTGCTTTTATGTCTGTTTAATTACAAGTTAAGTACAACTCTAATAAATATCTTGAATTGGTTTAAAATACAGGAACGACTGTTGTGTGTGTTTTAAAATTGGTAATTAACTTCATTCCAGCGTCTGTGTGAAGTGATGGCCTTTGCCTCAGCTCTTCAGCTTGTACCTAGCTGGCAGAGAGAGACCGAGGGACACCACAGGGGTACGTTAAAACCGGTTCAGCTCAAGGCCCTCCAAAGACGTCGCCATGTTTTCCTGTCTTCAAAAATGTCACCAATGTGTCGTGGGACTCATTGATATGTTATAACCTTCATTACCATCGCCTCTAGGGTGCAGGTAGCTGCCTGTGGTGTCCTGGGCATTGTAGTGCGTAAATGCCGCATGAATACATTGTCAAAGTAAAAGTGATGAGGTACCTGTTCCTAATCATATACTGTGAATGACTGCTCTCATTGACATGTTGTAGTGTTCCCTGTAGGGTTTGTGAGTTTTAATGTTTGTAATTTTCGCATCACTGTTAAACAAATTAATTAAAATTCTACCCTTAAGACATTCTGGCAGTTTAGGTACTGTTTCAGCTAATGTAAGAGTTAAACCACTTGTCAAAAACAACGCAAAAGCATAAAATAGTTGAGAGCGAAATGATGAAATGAAAAATATAAAAAATATTGTGCCTCAGTACGCACTCTGTAACCTGTCGCCCACTTTGGACTATTTCCAGGTGATGTGGCGTGAGTGTTTGACTGACAGGCTTTAATTAGAGGTACTCAACTAGTGTCACAGTGCATGTAATGCGCTGTCGCTGCAGTCTAGCTGCTGGTCCTCTGAAAGGACTCGCAGGAACAGATTATCAGTCCTAAGGATCTGGAGATGAAAACAGCATCCGCGCAAACAGCCGCTGAAAGCTAGCATTGCAGAAATGCCATGTCCTAATGGGATAAATGCTCTAATTAGGCTGGCTGTAGCTAGTGGAGAGATGGTGCCAGCGAGCACACTGGACACAAGCAGAAACAAATGGTTTGGAAGTAGCCTCTAGGCAACCAGCGGCTGCATGCACTCAGCTGAAATAAATGAGTTCCTGTAGAGACCAAACAGAGGCTTGTGGCTGCAGGGAAGGTTTGTCTGCAGCAATTAGCATGGCCCACCCTCAATGAAGAAATTCAATCAAAAATAAGAGAGACTCAGACTCCATTATGTGCCTCATAAATAAGTGGTCGGAAAGTTCATAAATATTTAGATATATTTGACCAACATCCATGTTTGGTAAACTGGTCGGTGTTGAAATGTCTTTTATCACATCCTTACCCAACTCTGGCTTAGCTAGCTCTGAATTAGTGTCTAGCACTTTTTCACAAGCTCCCATTTGCTTCAAAGCAAAACATTTTTAAGAGTAAGATAGATTTCCCTTTCCAAAACTCTTTTCCACTGTGGAGGACAGGAGCCACTGGTGATAACTGACTGGACGAAGGACAAGCAGGTACTGTACAGATGAACAAATAAGATGGAACATGTAAATTAGTGAGATTTAGAGGTGCCGGTAAGGAGATTTTGTTACCTTTGCACAGAGCCAAGCTAGCTGTTTCTCCCCTGCCTTCAGTCTTTATGCTACGCTAAGCTAGCCGTCTCCTCGCTCTAGCTTCATATTTAGTACAGACATGAGAGTGGTATTAATCCTCTAACTCTTGGCAAGAAAACAAATAAGTGTATTTCCCAAAATGTCATAGTATTCCTTTAAAATGAAGCAATTTCAATTTATGACCCCTCGTCACCGGTTGTGGCCAGCAGAACCGAACAGGCCTGATGGGGTAAAATCATTAATTCACTAAAAACTGCAAACATTAGAGGAAAGTCTGAAAAAATAAACAACTTTGTGTTGCATAAATACAGTATGTTTTGTCTGGTTCCTATCCTGTTATTCATCTCGCGACCCCTCAGATTTATCTTGTGACCCCTTGTTGGGGTTTCGATCCCTGGGTTGGGAACCACTGGTTTAATGTAGACCTGTTTGTTGCTGAAACTTTAATCAAATGCTCAAAGACTAAAAATAGTTGATTCATAAAAACAAATGCTTTACCTTTGCCGTAAAGTAGCCGATGAACTCCAAATTATTTACCCTCATTAGAAAAGCTGCAAATACAGCTTCAACATAGCCTGGGAAAACCCACTTAATTAAGGGACCATACCTATGTTTTTGTGTGTATGTAGTTTTAGGCCCTTTATGACTAATTATATATACTGTACTTACATCAGTGCAAGACGTTTCCACAGCATGCTGTGATTGTTAAACAGTGTTTTCCCATCTTCTATGCAGCCGCTGATTTTTAAGCATTTCACTGCTGTTTTAAGATTTACTTGCAGTTACTTGAGACTTGCTTGAATTAGGTAATCCATCACAATAAACATCATGTCTGCTTTAATTGTTGTCTCAAGTTGTCTCTGAGTGGTAATGGAGTTGAAGTGGTAATGAAGCCCGAAATGATTTAAACATCTGCTATGCATTAGAGTGCAACAAGGACGCAACTTTGGCAAAAATAAAAGCAGGCAAACTGTTCACTGCGATGGGTTACCTTTCTCGAGCAAATGTCAGTCTGTTGAATTTTCACAATGTTTGGAGCTATAAATGAGAACGAGAAGTGGTGGTCAGGAAAAACACATTCTGGTGTCTATAACACAACAGCAGCCCATGCTTTTTGAAAACTGGTGGCTGTATTATAAAGTAGCCTACACTTGATTTTAAAAGGGCTTAAAATATGCAAAAGCATTGGTATTATCCTTTAAAGAGTAAACAGGCTCCTTTCTTTTGATGGGAGCATCTTGCCTGAGGCTGAAACCAGGTGAGTACCAACCTGTCTGACTGGTCCAGTGTCAAGCGAACTGCAATATAGGCTGTAATAAACCTGCTAGTTGAAAATTTCAAAATAAAACAGTTATCACAAACTATCCTTATCTAGTCAGCACGTTTTATTGTTCAGCATCTTCTGTATAGCTGCATGCTTCTTACTTCTTAGTGGTTGTTCTTTTTTTATACTATAGACTGAATAGACTAAATTGTTAAGATGGTATTTATTTTGGAGACTGACATCATGGGCTTTGATTTTGAAGTCAAAACGACAACATTTCTGGTGACATTTTAGCTGACTGTCTGACTTTACGCATCTTTTGTACCGAGGGATGCGGTGACTGAGGTGCGCACGCATAACGTCAGAGATGGAGAGGTTTTGTTAAGGGAGCAAGATTAGGTAGCACAATAGCGGATATTGGGCTATTGGACCTTCAAAATAAAAAACATGTATCTCAATATAACGTGGTTATATGTACAAATTTCATATGAAATGTTATTCTGTTGAGTTTCTAAACGCAATAAACATGATTACCCCCCCCCCTTCATTGAGCCGAACAGTGCCCATTTGTAAATGCCTGCTGTTTTTCTGTCTAAACATCTTGACATTAAAAAAAAAGACAAATTACAATAAAACAACTAAAATGCATTTTATTTTGGTATAGCCCAGATCAGTGATTCCTAACCTGAGGGTCAGAACCCCCAAGGGGTCTCCAGATATCTGGAGGGGTCATAAGAGGGTTAAAAGGATAAGAAAGAAAAAATATTCTCTGTTACATAAAATTCTGTTTATTTTCTCTGACTTGTCTAACTTAAACTTTTTCCCTGTGAAATGCTGGATAGTTTCACCTCATCCGGCCTCCAAAAACCCTTCAACTGAAACAATCCGAGTAGGAAAAACCACACTTTGGTTGAAGTGCTCATAAACTGTGATGAGGGGTCACAAATAGGCACCGCTTCATTTTAAGGGTGAAGCAAAGGTTGGGACTAATTGGTCTAGATAACAGGACACAGGGAAAGTTTTCAAATCCCAGAGTGTGGCACAAAGCAACACAAAGCAGCTTGCGACCTTTATTTTGAATGTTACAACCGGAAATACTACTGGTTATTGCTGCTGACTTAACGCAGCTTCCTGCAAACACACACCGTCTCTTGGCGAACATGGCGGCAACTTGACAACGGCAGTGAGATGAAGACGGTGAGGGCTTGAAAAAGAAAAGAGGTCTGTTGCAGGCTGTAGGCCCATCCGCCGACACAAAGGCAGAGAGCTTCGCCATGTTGGAAGAGGATAGCGCCCTTGTCCCTGCACGACCGAGGCCGGGGAAAACGTAAACGCGTCGGTGAGTGTTTCTAAAAACGGAGTCGAGGCTACGCAGAGGAGCGGAGCGGCGCGGCGCGGAGCTCAGGGCGGACGGGAGGACAGCGGCTTCACCGGTCAGCCATGGAGGATGCGGCCCGTGGTCGCCAGCGTCTAATTTGCCATCCGGCCCACGCTCATTTTAATGGGAATTACCGCTGATCGAAAAGGCAAGCCGGGACAACCCACCACCTGACACTTGAGGGGAGGAAAACGCGAAGCGGACCCCAAGTCAATGACTGTTGCGGCAGAGGAGCCCCCACGGTGGAGTCGGCCGGTTCCCAAAATATGACCAGGGGTGCTGGGACGTGTTGGCAGCAAGAAGATGACGACGGCTTCCAAATCTGGCTAGAGCCCCCCCGCGACAACCAAAAGCCATTTACCGACTCAGAGAGGGCGCAGAGATGGCGACTGTCCTTGGCATCCCTCTTGTTCTTAACCATCCTCCTCTCTGATCACCTGTGGTTCTGCGCCGAGGCCAAACTGGCCCGGACCCGGGTCAAGTTCGCATCCTCCCACCGCCTCTCACCCCAGACCCACTCAGCACACAGCAGCCTCAGAGGAAACCCAGATGCTATTTTTATAGGAAACTCTACCAAACATTTGTGGCGGCTTGAAACTTGCCACCAGGATAGTTTATCTAAAGACTGCTTTACTTTCGCAGATGCCGACGATTTGTGCAAGGGCCTTTCCGACAAAGAGGGGACGCGGGCTGTAAATATGAGCGATTTGTACCTTTCCTTTTGTAACTCCTACTCTCTGCTGGATTTGTTTTACGGGTCGACAAGTCCGGACAAATTGAACTGCAGCCTCGACGTGCTCGGCGATGGCGACACCACCAGATGCAGCCTGTGCGTCCAGGCGTACCAGCGCTACGACCAGCACGCCCAGGAGAAATACGAGGACTTTGAGCTCCTGACTCAGAAATATGAGCCGGGGGCATACTCAGTGAGGACGTGCATGGAGCAGTGCAAGGTAGGCTGCAAAGGGAGGGGGTGGGGGGGTTTGGTGTTGGGGGGGTGCGTGAGATGTGGTGGCCATCTGTTGATTTGGGGACGGATAGATGCCAGTTTTGGTCCTCCTCCTCCTGTCGCCATGGAGACGGATGACAGATTCAAGGAGACTCCCGGCTCCGGGCCTCATGTTCATTCATCTCCTCATTGTGTTTAGGCCCCATGCTAATGTGCAGATGGAGGCCCTGCTAGTGTTTTGTCAGCACCCAGAGCCCCTTCTCTCCCCCCCTCCACCCCCCGTTTAGTTCACGCTCTGTTCTTTGACATTGAAGACCGCCTGGCGTTTCTTTAGCCCATAATCCGCCTGATGAGCCATCGATAACCTAGATAGGGTTGTTAGAATTGCACTGTAGCCCGAGCGTTTACAACCTAGCGTTTATAACATTTTAATGAGCCGGAAGGAGGCTGCTGGCATATGCAAACAACTCTGGGAGCCTGTGTCCCCTATGTGTGTTGTCGCAGTCCGCCAGGTGTTCATCATGGCCGCCCACTCCATATCGAGAGCGTTTCATTAAAGTCAAGAGGTGGTTTCCCTGCCTAATGTGGCGGAAGGCTTTTGTCGCTTAGACTTGTGTTTGCTGATCACTAGGCCCGCACGTAGGCCTCGTTTCGGGTAGGCCCGGGCTCGCTGTTTGATTGCCATGCACTGTTTACCAGCTTATAACGGACGAAGGCGGGTCAGAGCAGGCTGTTGTGGGTGTCCGGGAAACGGCCAGAGCCGCCTTCTGTGCGCGGAGAACACGCTGAGCCGTAGGAGCGCCATTCAGCACCGCGGAGAGCTCCACGGCGGCGCAGAGCTGTCCGCGGTGCTGAATGGCGCTCCCCGGCTCCATTCACAGAAGCCCTGGCCAATCCCAGATGGCCTCCATTCACCCAACCAGTGGCAGAGGCACACGCATAGGCGTCAAGAACGCGGATCTAATAAGGCCATCTGCCTGCTTATACAAATCCATTGTATTTAGATAGACCCACAAGCATGAGAGCTGGGCCTAGTTTGCAAGGCTAGTTTAAATTTAGAGGAGGAAAATACAAAAAGAATAACTGAATCCCTGTTGTGTGTGTGTGTGTGTGTGTGTGTGTGTATATTCATCAAACAATGATTCACTTTCTTTTATATTCTCTTTGCTGCTGGATGTCTTAATCCTGGCAAAGACAACACAGCCTTGTTAGGCAAGATAATGCCAGCATTCAGATGGTTGTAGAGCTCACATTCTTACTTATTTAAACACTCGCACACACGCTTTGTCTACACAGAGGAGCTGGAGAGTGCTGCACTCTAATTTATCTTGTGCTCAAACATGAAATCGGGTTTTACGGTTTTATATCTGATGATTTCGACATCACAGTTTAAAGCCATGCTACACAGTCAATCTGAAGGATATGTTTGCCAAGTTGTTAAAGCTATCTATATGTCTGAAATGATTCTTTTCATTTTTCAAGTAAAAATAGTGAACAAATGCCAAACATTCTCGGCTTCCAGCTTCTCTAATGAGAGCGTTTGCTGCTCTTCTCTGTCATATATCATTGTAAACGGAATATCTTTGGATTATGGACATTTGTTCAAACAAAACAAGACATTATCACTTGGGCTCTGGGAACTTGCCATGGGCACCTTTTCACAATTTCTTGACATTTCATAGACTAAGCGATTAATGGAGAAACTAATCTGATTAATTAATAATGTAAATGTAAAAAAATAAAACGTAAAAATATTTGTTAGTTGCAGCCCTCGCTCTGATATTTCTCATAAATCGTCATTGCTGGAAGCTTAATGACCCTTCTCCCATCTCCGATAGCTCAAAACACTCTCTGCATTCCAACGTCTTTACTAATGTTGAGTTGGTAAAGTCTGACCTAAGCTACTTCAGAGTCTTACTTCAAGGTTGGGTGGTCGCCAGCTTTAGAATATGTAATCATGCTACACAGGAAAAGAAAGGTGATGGCAATGGCCGCCGGTGAATGCACATTTTTTGATAAATAACCAAGCCAGCACCCGGCCCTGCCATCCAGTATCAGCTATTGAGCAATGCCCCCATTGATGTCAACTGAAGATACCTCGGCTGTGCGCTACACTCAAGCCTCCATAGGTGACATTCTTTCTTTTCCTCCGCTGAATAGAAGCCCCGCACACAATTTCATGTTTTATCCGCTGCCAGTCTCAGGCGGTCGTTTTCCCCGTCTGAGCTCACCTCTTGGCACCTGGAGAGAAAACAGTCATTTAGTCAAGTGGCTAGTGTTTTTAACAATGACCCTTCTCTATCACCTTCTTAATTATAAGTTTGTTCAAATCCTGTATATGTGGTCGGCAGCGTTACGGAAAGAGCAAGTGACTCAAAGGATAATGTCGAGCTCTTGTTGAGTTAATGGCTACCTGCCTTAGAGAAGCCTAGCAGTGCACGTTGTGTGCTGGCTCAGACAGATGTATATGTAATCTGTGTAAATATGGCATGATTATAGCGTACACTGAGCTGGTGTGAAAGTGCGAAAACATTAACCAAATAGACCCCTTCCTCAGTGTCTCATTTCAACAAGCAGGGCAACAGTGGAGGCAGGTATAGCAAGTGTTTGGTTACCCACAGTCAGAGGAAGATCTCTGACATTTCAAGTGAGGATATTTGACATGGAGAGAAGCGTTTGTTGTGCAGGAGTGGCTCCTGTGGTCCGCAGGTGGTGCTTTGATTCCTCTAGCCTGAGGTGAAACATCACACAGTGGACACGGCCTGTGTGCTGTTCCTCACAATGGGATTCTCCATCATCTGACTGTGTGAAAACTCACCATTCATCTTGACAGCGGGGCCGGGCTCGAAACATTTAAACCTGGGCCGACGCACTAATGCTGACTTGAAAGCAGCTTTTTTTTTTTTTTTTTATCCTGAGTGTGAACCAAAATGTCAGAGTCGCTAGTAGTTTCACAGGAAACAAAGAAGCCAAAAACAAACCTGGCTTCTCAAAAAGCATGTTGGCAGTACAACAACTGTTAGCCAACAAAGGCCTGTGGTCTCCACACTGTAATCACATTATTTAATGTAGGGTTTCCTACCTGATATGCCAAAAGTAGTATAATAGCATAACTATTTATTACCAGGCATGACTATGGTATACTGCTGATACATTCATAATAATTAGGAATGGTAAAGGTTCTCAGAATTGTCTTCTTCTCACTTCAGAGTGCTCAAGTTGCTGAGGTGTTAACTAAATGGACGAGCAAAAGAAAATTGTTCAGTCATCAATAACCAAGTTTCATCATGTTATGTAGTAAATGTCCAAAATGTCCAAGTTTTCTGTAGCACCAAAACAACCATGAAAGTCTGCTTTAAAGCCTAAAAACATAGTGTTTTGTTGTTATTAGGGCTGCAACTAACGATTATTTGCATTATCGATGAATCTGCCCATTATTTACTCTATAAATCGTTTGGTCTAAAATGTTAAAAAATAATGAAAAATTACCATCACAATTTCCCAGAGCCCAGTTGTTCGACCAACAGTCCCAAACCCAAAGATATTCAATGTACTATCATAAAACATGAAGAAAACCTGTACATATTCACATTTAAGGAGCTGGAATCAGTTATCAATTATTTACATTTTGACCATGATAGGACACTGAAATGTCCCATAAAAAACTGATTATTTCCCAGACTAATCATTTAGTCTAAAAAATGTCAGAAAATAGTGAAAAACGGCCCATTCACAACCAAAAGATAAACCACTGGTAAAATATGAAGCAAACAAGCAAATATTCACATTTAAAGGTCCTAAAATCGTATTTTCTCACCCAGCTTCTTAGTATGAGAGATGGTGTCATACATGAACACAAACATTTCTGCCAAAGTTTGAACAGTTTTCTGTATTTCACATGGGAGTTTTCTGTATTTCTTTATTTCTCTCTGCTCTTCTCACTGGTTTAAAGTGGGTGTGGTTAAATTGGACATGGTGATGTCATATACTTGCAAGCAAGATGTTTTGTTAACTTTGTTCTGTACTTATTTAGTCATGAACATTTAATGTTATAGAGAAATACTTAAGGCTTGAAGCCACGTTTCCAGGGCCTTTTAAGAAGCGGGAACCAGTGAATTCTAGGCATTGTTGCTTAAAAAATGACTTAAAAGATGAATCGATTGTCACAATTATTGCTTATTCTTTTTCTGCCAATCAACTAATCCATTAATTGTTTCAGAATGCTGCCAAGTTGCCTTTTGTGGCGACCAAGGTTGGATTACCAATCAGGAAAAGTGGGCAATAATAATAATAATAATACTGTATGTACTACTAAATTACAATATAAACTGAATTAATTGGGGGCTTAATGTGACACCTGCATTATTACCTAATTTTGTTATACAGGGGCCTCAAGGTAAAATCTAGTTTTAAAGCCTTTATTCTTTATCTTACATGTAAATATATTATTCAACTTAGCACAAACCAGTTACAGATTACTAACTAATACACAATGCACAGAGAGTGCGAGAGACTGGGGGATCAACAGGGGCCCACATGTTTGCCCTAGGGCCCCATTAATCTGGTGCAGAACATGTAGCTTGTGTGGGTTTCCCACCAGAAACGATACATTTGAGGGCTCTTCATTTTGGAGCTCTCCAATTAGAAAACATCCCAGTTCCCACCTGACATGAACACAGCATGAGACAAAAACATCTACAATTTTTCACAAAACCACAATGAAAATCATTTGACAAGAATAATAAATCAGCTGCACAGGTGTCTGCACCCTTGTTCCTCCCTGATAATTTCACTCATTTGTGAGTTTGAAAGACAGAACTTTCAGCACCTGGCCAAGTAATCATGGAGTCTCTGAACAACGCTATCTGCTTCTACTGATACTTCTATCATTACTTCTACTTCTTTGACCCTCTACAACCTCTACTCCCAGTGCTATTACTACCAATCCTGCTACTTCTTTTTTTGCTTTTACTACCACTACTATGATGTAAAGTCATTTCAAAACAAGTCTGTGCACAAATCCATCTCCTCCCCCACCCTCCAGGTCCAATTGAATGTCTAATCTTAGCCAGTGTTGTGTGCAAGTGGAAAGGAGGACAGCGTCCACAGTGTGCTCCCTCTTTAGATCCTTGTCAACCGCACACATCTGCATTGATCTGAGCTCTTTTTAAGCCGGAGGGATGGGTGGCAGCAATACCAAGAGGTTGATCCCTATTGATTTGCACTGAGCCCTCTGCGTTCACTCGTCCTTCATTTGATATGGGCAGCTTCTCTGACCAAAATAGGGCAGCATCTGAGCTCATTGAAGACATCATGTTACTATCTGAAACGATCTGAACCTGTTTGATTGTGCCATAAGACCTTGGAGTGTGTGTGTTTGTGTGTGTGTTTTAGATTTACAGTTTAGCTAGACCAGTGTTAAAGTTGTACTCTCTTCATCTGTTATCTCAGTACCTACAATATGGACAGTTATGCAATTCTGCAGTAAATGATGTGTAACAACAAGGAGAGTAGTTCTCAGATGGGGGCCCCTGAAACAAAATCTAAACACAGATGGAGCCTTGTGAAGTAATGCATTTTCCTCTTAGGGTTTGGAGAAGGCTTGAGCTCCATATTTGGAAGAACAATTATGTCCTTTCAACAAAATCTTACCAAGATGTTCACCATGTGTAAGAAGTTCAGTCACTTTCAAAACCATTATGTAAACCAGTTTACTAATGACTAATGATTATTTTCACCGGACGTCATTTTTAGCTAGCAGCATGGTATGGACTGAAATATCTCAACAACTATTAAATGGATTGCCATGAAATTTGGTACACACATTCGTGTCCCCCTCAGGATGAATTGTAACAACTTTGGTGAACCTCTAACTTTTCATCTAGCACCATCATCTGGTCAAATTTTTAATTTGTCCAATACTTTGGTTTATGACCAAATACCTGCAAAATAATGACATTCCCATCAGTGTTTAGTGCTAATTAGCAAATGTTTGCATGCTAACATGCTAAACTGAGGTGGTTAACATGGTAAACATTATACCTGTGAAACATGTAAGCATTGTCACTGTGAGCACATTAGCATAGTGACATTAGCATTTAGCTTAAAGCACCATTGTGCCTAAGTACAGCCTCACAGAGCTGCTAGCATGGTTTTAGACTCTTAGTCTATTTACGATTTAATTGATTTATTGTTTAGCCTAAAAATGTCAGAAAAAAATGAAAATCTCCATAACAGTTCCCCTGTTAATTTTCTGTTGATCAGCTAACAGGCTAATCTTGACTAATCATTCTAGCCCTACAACCAGTCTTATACCGCAGTTAACTGAAGAGCTTGTTGTTGAAAGTGGAGACAGTATAACATATATATATATATATATATATATATATATATATATATATATATATATATATATATATATATATATATAATATATACGATATATTCACGATATAAATCTGTCTACTGACAGATTTGGCCATACTGTTTATACTCTGGTAATTATTCCTTAAAGCTGCTATGGCTATGCTATGGCTAATTATCTCATTCTGCAGTTCCTCTCAGCTCTATGGAGAATTTTAGCATCTTTCAGCTCATTGTTTTGATTTTATAGCCCGCAACTTTATTGTTTTGGTTCACTCTCACCGCTCTCATCAGCGTAGTTTCCGGCAGCTATTTTCAGTGAAAAATCTCTGGTGATAGCTGGTGGTCATAGCAGAGCATTTAACAGCTAAAGAGCCAGATATTTCCCTCAGGAGTTGGTAGAGACCAAAACACAGCTAAAGGAGAGCAATTATTGGACTTACAGTACATCCGCCAAGCCAAGATGTGACACAAAATATAACACCAATGATTATAAGAGTGAAAATTATGAATCCATGAATACTGGTGGGAAACCTGGTCAAAATTCTGTACTAATATTGATTTAGGTTTTTATAGACTGTCCATATTTTATTGACCAGTTCTAAACTAAATATGCAATTAATCCAACATGTCTATCATATTAGAGGGACAGTACCTGATATCCTTTCATCAGTGAAGGACCAATATTGTATAACATTGTATTCTTTGT
Source organism: Siniperca chuatsi (assembly GCF_020085105.1). NCBI lineage: Eukaryota > Metazoa > Chordata > Actinopteri > Centrarchiformes > Sinipercidae > Siniperca > Siniperca chuatsi. The sequence goes on along the minus strand of NC_058065.1, from coordinate 13,720,665 downwards.
ATTCCAGTGTTTTGAGTACATACATCAAACCAGTAGTGATTATAATGGCTCATATACGGGTACCACTGTAGCTTTGATTTGCTCCCTCGCTCATCCCACAGTACCTCCTACTTGACAACAAGACAGAGATACACAGACTCTCTCATAACCATATCTATAAGTTATGTTACAGTCTTAACGTGGTTTATCTCATCTGCAAGAATATCCTGTGATCGCCCATGCTTTTTTAAACTGCTGCCTTTGTTAGCCTTTTATTCATTATTCATATTAGCCGACACTGTATGTGTGTGTGTGTGTGTGTGTGTGTGTCTGCTCCAGTCTCGCAGAGCCTCGTGTGCATTAATGAACGACAGATTGTTGCAGTGCATTGCATTCTTCACCCGTCTTGGTTCCACGAGAGCTGCACACAGAAGAACTCACATGTGATTTCCGCCATTGTGTCTTCCTGCGGCGTTTGTGAATGCTGACCTTGGAGAGGGTTTTGTCCCTTCAAGATGCCTGGCCCACTCCACGACAGCCCTTTTATGAATGGGCAGATCCCTGAGCAGCATGCTAATGAGGCAGGAAGGAGAGAGGGGAGGCTAGCTGCTGCAGTGCACGGCAGTGCTTCCATATTGTTTTAACTGTGAACTGCTGTACGGAGAGCAGATCAGATCATGTGAGATAACAGCAGATCTGGAGGAGGGAGGGAAACCGCACCAGGCAAAAGGGGGTTAAAGTGGGTTACCCAATTAATAGGCATCATTTTACCTGTGTGACATTTCCATTATAGGTGACGATGAGTTTTGTTTATGAGAGCACAGTGCAACGGTTTGCCTAACAGCACTATCTTCTCAAAAAAGCCACTCTACACTAGTTCTTTCCATTAAATTGCTTAATGCGTGATGTACGCTGCTGTCTTATGCAATAAGTTGATGTACAGTGTGACAGTCTACTGCACTGCCAACCTAAGATTTATAGCATTATATCAGTTTTTTAGTGCATTAAAATGCGCCACCCCAGGATACTGTAAAACCAAATTAACCTATGTTTAATATCTGCAGCATAACATATTATGACTGAAAGAAATCAACAGCTTTTCAGTCAGAGTTTTCATATTTACATGATGCTGATCTACATAATCTTCCTTCTCTGCTCTGTCATGTCTTCTGTTTGATACAAGGTGGCAGAGAAGAACGAAAAGAGACAGGGAAAGAAGAACAGAAAATAGGAACGAAAAGTCAACTATAGTCTCAGAGTTAGTCACTCACATGTCCATTCACATCAGAAAGTGGCAGAGAGAAATTCATCTGCACATCTTCGCGAAATAGGCAGTGCTAGAGGCTTGTGACGGAAAAACTTCTCGCAGGGCTAGTTGATAAACTACTGTAGCCGACAAGCTAATGGCTAACACGTTAGCAAGCCAGGAACATGCTAGTGCTAGTCAGTCACAATAGCTCTCCAAGCTTCTTTCTATTTTGTTTACTCTCCCCTCGCATTTTGTTATCATTTCATTCAATAAAGAGTTATTGAAGGGGGAAAAAAAGCTCTTTGAGCTAGCTAGTTTGCTAACTGTCAGTTAACTGTCAGTTAGTAAGCTTGCTAGCCAAATCGCTAATGGGACAATAATTTTACACAGTTCTCCTGTCTCATACAAGTAACTGCAAACCATGCCTCTTTTTCTGAGCATTTTAGGCTACACTCTAGAGAGGAGGTTAAATAAAAGTGAATGGTGCAACACGGCTATAAGCTGTGATAGCTACCTCCAGTTTGGATTCTCCGGCTCTCTGTTCCCTCAAAAGTCAGTGCTGTCAAGACAGTTTGGTTATCTTGACATGCAAATCCTCGCTGCTGACTAATAACAAAGTTGAACTGATTGTGGCCATTCCATTGAAATGAATTGATTTTGCTGTGAAATGTTGCCGTTTTAAATACAGCTGTGTGTACAAATGAGTTGTGATTCATTGTTTTGGCCATTGTCGCTACTTGTCTTTCCGTCCCCCTATCAACTCTGTTTCTATCCATTGCCTTGGCAGAGACTTTGAATTGGTTTGGAAGGTGTTTTTTGGGGGTAGAATGTGTTCAGACAGGTATCTAAACATGGCAGTCCATTAATTCCAATTAACCTGCTCCTTGCTTCCTATTTCCATGACCATGAGCGTTACTGTCTTTCTCTGGCTCTGCCTGGTTGACTGCTGGCGCACATGAATGCCAGAACTCAACTCCGAATAGAGTTTTTTGATGGGTTTTTAAAAGTATTGGACCTAATTATTCGGATTTTGATATTTCAAAATGTAGTTTAGAATGCATGTGAAGCTCAGGAATTTTTTGTCGTTAATTGCCCTCCTGTAACGGATGTTTTAGTTTAGTTTTTAACCAGTTTTTCTGATAAGAGATAAGGACATGTGACATTAAAAGAAGACAACACTAAACATGTAATTTTTCACAAATGATGAACTCTCCCTTCTTGTACAACTAGCAATAAACATTGCGGTAATTTTACCTCTAATTGTAACTTCACTCTTTAGTCAATCAGTGTGATTCTCAAAGTGTCGATACACAGCAGTGAGCAAACCAAAACCTTGTATGTGTTTTAAATATTATTCCATATCACATTGTATAACTTCACTGTCTGCAAAATAATCCATGTTAATTTGGGCTTTCTGTAAGAGTGACACTTCACAGTGAACCTTTATGTAGTCACAAACATCTAACAGCAGCGGTTTGCGGAGAAAATCAACTGTGATATCCTGTCCTTGAGTATTGTTGCTACCAGTAGTTAACAGAACATTCCTTTCTACCTGTGGTATCCTGCTTCTCTTGCAAAAGAGAAAAGATGAAACTGTAAGCAATCAAAATTTTAATTGTTTTGCTTTTCTTTTAATTGAAAAGAATTTATGGTAGTTACAATAAAATCTAGTAGTTAAATGTTTTTACAGTCGGAAAAAAGTATCAAGATACTTCTCAAACCACTCTTGCAGCATTATCTACTTCTGTGCTGTCCATCTATACGTTCAGCATATTTCAGAGTCATATTTTCACCTACAGTAAATATGGATAAATACACTGCATGGCAGCGGGCATATGTGTTAGTTTGTACATGTCACAGTGCCCATCTCCTGCTCTTCCATTGGTCAGAAGAACAGCTCTGCCCTGGCTTGCATCTTGGCTAGCCTGATGCTCCACTTTCTATAAACAAATGCCATGCAAGCGGCTGTGTGAGGCTGTACTTAGGCACAGCGGTGCTTTAAGCTAAATGGTACTATCAGCATGCTCACAGTGACAATGTTAGCATGCTGATTTTTATCAGGTACACACACAATTACCTCGGCCAGTCTCTCTGTATGTTTCCCCTTAAAACTGTTTAATAAACACCTGCACATTTATCAAAAACCTGTATTCTGTAGTCATACTGTGTAGACATGAGGCATGTCTATTGTACTAATGTTTTTTTTATTTAATAATTATTTGCACCTGTATTTATTGAAATTCTGTTTGTAAACTCATTCTATAATAATCCAGGTTATGATTAGAATGTCTTATAATTTGTAGACAGGATTTATTAGCCCATATGTTTTAGGGAAAGTGGAAAATATGTAAATAAATCTCACATCCAACTCTCGTTTGTATAGTTTATTGTTCTTTATGGTTACTTTGTTAATCAGTTAATACAGATCCACTATTTTTATCTAGTAAAAGTGAGTCAGAAAACAAATAAAATCTAAACATGGTTGTGTCATTTGTCTGTCCATAAAACAGCAGTGATGCTGTGATGTAGTATCAGTCCAGTCAGCTGCAGTGTCCAATCACTAACAGATTTACAATAAAGGGGTTAGTCTGTCCAGTAAAAAACTTCTTTGGAGGTTGCTCTTGTGTATCCTCGGTCATGTCTCCTCCGGGATCCCTCCTCACTACTCAGAGCAGAAATAAGTGAAAACAGATATCATAGAAGGTGAACATTTTTAAAAACTTTGGCAGAGGATGTAGAGTTTTGCAGAATGGTCCAGTATCAACGAGTGGCCACCTGAGTGGAGAGCTGCTCTGCTGCCATTTGAGGAGCTGCGCTGCTGTCACACCGAGAGCCCCTCTTCCATCTCTTAAACAGCGCTAAGCTCTGTTATAACAGCGGATTTTACATGGGAACGCTCAATCTTGGACTGTACCTCTTTCACGCTGAAAAACTGTCCTAATATGTCCCAGAGATATCAGAAAAGCTCTTAGTGGTGCGAGGAGTTTGGTTTTCAAGGCAGTGATGTTGACTGTAGAGATGGGGCGGTGTATCATCGCAGGAGCTTGTGGGCGGAATGGGAGGCCTCTTGGCTGTTTAACTTCTATTTTAATCATACAATACTGAGTGTAGAGTATAGTGACATCTTTTAAGTATAATATACCAGAGCTCTACGTAGCATACATGTTTTATTCCAAACTTACAGCCAGTCTATTGGTTCAGTGTCTAAGCTCCATTGCTTTTAGACTCCTGACTTTCCTGTAGCACCACCAGCAGGTTTTAATTGGTCCAATCCACCTTATTCCTAGCCCCATGATACCGCACATGAATTGTTGACTCGACTTCCACTTATTCCTTTCACTGAACCGGCATCTGAGAGAGTTACAGATATGTTACAGGTTTTTTCCCTTTTCTTAGAGCTTTTTTGGGAAATAAATGATGTGGGAACACAGCGTGTCCCACCTTCAACGGAATAATGTGATCAAACCTCTGCTTTCTACTACCAAGGGATGGGAGGACGACCTGAAGAAGTGCCTCTTCTTTGGAACAATACATATATAATATTTTTCAACATGTAACACTTGAGGCCCTGAAAACTTATTTTCTCTATCACCTGCTAACTATGAGTGATAGGATCCAACATGAACACAATATTTTCAGCCAAACAGTTTTGGTCATTTCACATTTCACATGTATTTCTGTTTTTCTTTTTGTTCTTCTCACTGGTTTGAATTGCTAATTAGCAAATGTTAGGATGCTAACATGCTAAACTAAAATGGTGAGCATGGTTAAAATTCTACCGTCAGCACGTTAGCATTGTCACTGTTAGCATGTTGCCATGCTAGCGTTAGCATTTAGCTCAACACATCGCTGTGCCTACATACAGCCTCACAAAGCTGCTAGCATGGATGTAGACTCTTAGCCTTGTTTTCTTGAAAACTAAGACAGGCAAAGAGTACTCCCAAATGTCTTACCTACCCTGTTGTGGAACTTCATTATTTAATTCAAGTTTTGTTCCCATTTTCATCAGCACTTTCAAAATGTTTCAGCTTTGACAGGCAGTTAAAACTCTGAAATCTATTTCCAATACACACATTTAAAAAACCTTGTTCCTTTTTTCCTGAAAGAATGATGATGACACCCTCACTCTTTCTTGGGCAGTGACTGAGCTGAATGTTAACACTGACAGTGTTACTTAAGGATGGCAGTCTTGCACACACAGAACGGACAGCTCGCGGACCGTGAGGAAATATTCGCTGAATTTGACAAAAAGACTTGTATTGGATTAGAATCACATACCCCCACTTTTGCGGCTTTTTAGACCTGCTCAGGTTGGAGTTGTGCAAAGCTACACATGCTGGGAGTTATGTGAGGTCACCATGTACTGACAAGAATGATAAAGTTGTAACTTTACAATACTAACAGAAAAGTCAAGAAAATGTATAATTTGTTATCGTGTTGCGGAAGATAATAACATAAAATTATGATCTTGTCCACATACGATTAAAAAATATCAAAAAAAGAGGAGAGGCCGGTTTGCCTAATGAGTACTTTAACTTTTGATATTTAAGTACATTTTGCTGGTGATACTTATGTACTTTTACTCAGGTCATTTTGAATGCAGGACTTTTACTTGTAACAAAGTATTTTTACAGTGTGGTATTGCTACTTTTACTTAAGGAAAGGATTTGGATACTACTGCCACTACTAAACCTCATAAATCTAGCATCAGTTTGGTGCTATGTCACTGTGAGGTGTTGTCTACTTTGAATTCAGGTTAATGTCAGTGTAACCTGGGGATAAACTCAAGTAGCTTACACACAAATAGTGTTGAGGATGAATGGGTGCTGATGATAGTATTGCTCACTTTAAAAAGCTCAGTCCAGTTTGTTTTGGTGTGTCAAAGCGTCAAAGCCCCCACTCAGCATTTATCCGGCTGTGTTTATTGTGGAGCGACATCTCAGAAGGGGGGTGTTCAGTCAATATGTCCTGGGCTTAGGTCCGGCCTCCTGCATTCAGCAGGCTCTGCATCGATAGAGAAAGCAGAGCCACCCTGACCTATTCAGCAGCCTCCCAGAGCTCTGATCCAGCTGAAAATGAATTCTTTAAACCTTTGGAGAACAGAGCTGCAGAGCTGGAACTGAGCCAAGAGGGATCCTGCGACCAGAGCACGGCTTAATCTACTCAACATGAAACCAAACCTGGGAAACAACCTTGTATCTACTAGAAATTGGGGTTGTTTCCCACAGCAGATAGGATAGTGGAAAGCCAATTCTTAGATCTACCTGTTTTGTAATCTAACCGATTCATTGCTGCACCTGCATGCTAAACCAGGCTAAAAACAAATCCTGCCATACACATTCATGACCATGTTTTCTCAGAACTGATCTACAAAACATGGTTCAGGGAAATGGATGCCATCTTCATGTCCTGATAGATGGATCCAACCCTCCATGTCCACGTCAGTCAGACCTCATGCTCTGACGTCCCATAATTCTGTGTGCTCCGCAGGGCATTTCCAGTTAAAGGGTTCAGGGTTACTGGAAGCCTCTGGAAGCCTGTCAATACTATTGATGGATCACTAAGCAATGTCTCAAGATAAGAATGTGCATCTTCATGTTGTGTGTGGATCTGGTGCTATTTTGGTTTTCAGTGTTTTAAGGACAAACCAAAGCTTTATGACTAAAGCTGTATAATATGTCTGTGCTGAAACGCACCTACAAAATACCAAAAAGCTACCCTTGAACTGTATTTCAGGTCTTTACGGTACCACCCTGTCCTCAGTGCCCATGTCACATGGCAGCTAGCTACTTTATGTTCTCCGCTAACAGTGCTGATATACCATGAACAGCTGTGTGAAAGAATGATATGAAATATTCCAAGTTTATATGATATGGTACTGTACAGTAATTGATAAAATGAGAGCTTTTAGGCCTATTTGATCTACATTTAAAATTTCAGTTGGTTCAAATGAAAGGCAAGCGCTTCTCTTAAAATGAGCCTGTGTAACTTTTGCTGAAGAGCAGAAACTGTGTCCACAATGGGGAATTTAAAAAGCTAAAACATGGTGTAACCGCAGCACAAGCACTGGAAGCCTGTCAATACGATTGATGGATCACTAATCAAGGCCTCTGTTTACTGTTTTCACCTTTTAAACCTTGTCCTTTCAGTCGTGTTTGCTTCTGAGAAACTGTCACGGTTCTTAGCATTTTGTCAGTGTTTTTGTGTTTCTGTCTGCATTGTGAACATTTATTTGTAGCAATTTGCATAAATAATAGAGTTCAGATTAGTGTTAAAAACCTGAGATTTTGAAACAACATGTCAACTTGAAAAAACATTTTAGGGTTGCAAAGACACTGACAAGTATTGTGGAGCCACGGGAGCCTGTGTTTCACAACCACTTCACAAAAAACAAATCACTTATTTGGGAGTTTGTGAAAAATAGTGTAGATACTGAAAATCTTAAGGATTCTAACTTTAAATATGCCATTTGTCCTGTTTCATTTTGGACAATGCAGTTAAACTATTAAATAACTTGCTTGGAATTGAGAAAAAAACCCAACTGTGATAACATTGAACCTTTGAATAGATTTGTGAATTGCCACATATTTATGTTGATGCTTTCCAGACTCTTATTGTGCCTGGGATCGTTTTTCATTGTGTGGAGTGTCAGTCAGCCTTCCTTTGTCATAGGTGTCATTCATCTTAGCAAGAACTATAGCTTGGACTGAGTTTCCCTTCCTGTTTCGAACCCTCAGGCCATTGCCTGCCAGAATGTTATTCAGAAAAGAAACTGACACAAGAAGCCATTTTTTTTAGTTTGGTAAAATTTGTAGTCCTCCATCGCAGCCCTCTTTGACCCTGTTTTTTCAAGAGAGCACTTGTTGGTAGAAGATGACACGGTGAACGTACAAACAAGGGTTGCACTGAAATTGCAAACCATCTAATTTGATGAGAACGCTCTGCCTCAGAGTGTTATTTTCCAGAAGCACACATACAGCGCCTGGATACGTTACATCACCAGGGAATGGGATGCAATAAGTACGGACATCAATGCAGGAAGACAGACACCCGTATGCATCCCTGTCTTGCTGGATTATCCGAGGGTTGCGTCAGTAACCCGAGGCGGCCACTGAGATTTGAGTTGTGAGTGCATCAAAGTCCTGTCAACAACATTTTGTCAGGATTGATGGTGTTTCTTTTAGTTGTTTGTGCAGTATATGATACTGTTGGATACTGATGGCAATGTTTGGACCACCTACTCTCATGAAATAAACCAGGTGACCCCATCTTCCCAGTTCCACCTCAAAAATGTCCTAATTTGAGGGTTTTTATCAGGAATCTGTCTTTAATATTTTGCACACTCAGTACATTACGGTGCTAAAATAAAATGCCTCTCATCAAACGAAGAAATGCGGCTGAAAATAGCCCAGGTAGTGTGTGAGCCGCTTCCTGTTCCACCGCAGCCGTGATTTGTGTGAGTGGTAATGATCTGTGTCATTCAGCTTCTAACTGGGATCTCACTCTGCAGCTGACTCATGCTTTTTATAGCTGTCTCTGTCATTCCACTTTATAGCTGCAGTGTGTGTGTGCGACAACACCGTCCTGCCGGGAAGAAAGAAAGTGCTGATACTTAGCGCCGTGTTGACTTAAAGTTTTTACATACCCGGGAGCTTAAACCAACATGAGTACAGTTGACTTGGCGCTTTATTTGGGAAGCACAGTTCAGGGATAGACAGCTATTGGCTGAATTTGTAGTACTACATCACTGTACATATATTAGACATCTTAATGGCTTATACTAAATACACACATTTTACTAAAAGCATTTGGAATTTCTTACACAGTCATTTAAAACCAGAAGAGATGCTCTAAATATGTAGCATGCTGAAAAAGAGCTAATATGTAGCATCAATATTCAACATTACTAATTCTTTCCATTTATCTATCCTTGGTCTTCCCTTTTGCCTCCAATTTCTAGTAATTACTCTTAAAGGAATTATTCTCAGCATCAATGGAAGGATAATTTCCAATTATTTCTCCCATTTTTGTTTTGCTATAATTTGTTACAAAAAAACCTAAAAAAAAAAAGTGGATTAAGAAAGTCCCGGTTGTTGTCTTTCTTCTATGATTTTATGTTGCAACTGCTCCAATTCCAGTTGTGGTTTAAAGTCCAGGTGGTGTTGTAGGATCAGTTTCAAAAGGGCAAAAATTGAGTCTCCAACAGCAAGAATTCTCAACAATGTTAAACACACTTACTTGTGTTAAAAGGAAAATTTGGCGGAATTATCCTGTTATTTGATGTTTGTCCTTGTGGTGAATGATGAATATTGAGCAAACACTTATATTTCTCTGCTGCTCAGTGGTTCCTCTTTCCTGCAGACAAGCTCTCCCACAGTCCTCTCTGTGTCAGATGACAGGCATGTGAATGGGAATGGTGAGGGGAAGCCCTGTGCCAGGGTGAAGCAGAATGGAATAAGAGCGGCTTTGCATGTCAGATTTACAGGAGCTGTCAGCCGCTGCCTGTAAACTGCTGGATGCTGGAGGAATGACCAAAGCTGACCCGCTTTTACCACAGGGGAGGGGGGGGGGTTATCCATCAGAGCTGTGGATCCCCCTGAAGCCAAGCACAGAGAAATTCTTTGTAGTTTTAAACAAGGGTCATCTTATTACATCATAAATCATGAATTTCTCTCTCTGTGTTTGCTAATTTATATTACACTGAGCATTCTCCTCATCCTTTTAGATGAAGTACAGCTCGCTACCTGCTGTTTGCAACAGCAGTATATTATGAAATAGTGTGACCCTCCCCCCCCACACACACACGCACTCCCCGTCTTTTTCTTCTTTGATTTGAGAATGTTTTTCACTCTCAGACTGATTGATGCTACATGACAGCACACAGGCAGAAACCCCCCCAAAGGCATCAGATGCACACTTTTCCAACCTGCCAATTATTTTATGTGCTGGGCAGTATATACTTTATTTCATTGGTGTTTGTTTTGACTTGTGTAGTTATTTAGTTAAATTTGTATTTACCAAAAAGAAGAAATTTAAATTGTACTTATTTTTTGCAGTGATAGCAGCCCCATATTAGTGTTCTCTTAAGTTTTTGGTTCCGACTGATGATGCCGGTGCTGGTAATTTTATTAGTGCAATATGGTGTCGGTTGTTAGCTGACGTAGCGGTTGCTTAGTTCCATCTTCGAACTATGGAGTAACGTACGAACTGCTAAGGTTACAGGTCTACTCATTGCTGTGAGTTTTGAGTCTGAATCTGGTCACTCAGTCTGGTCATTTGCCATCACCACATCTGGAACCATGAAAGAAAGACTGCTAAGATTAGCTATAACTTTATATCTTCTATAATATGTAACGAATACGATGACTCAGCAGAAGTTTAGATAACGTGAATAAAGAGCACTGTCCAGTGGGAATCAGTGCTAACGTTACAAAGCAAGGCTTTATCCAGTAGCTGCAGTTTCACAATAGTTATATTTCCTTACACAAAAAGTAAGGTGAATTCAAATTTCACTTTGACTTTAATAGTATTTAAGACCACCTGATGCGTCAGCAGTGATGTCTGATGTTTCTTGACGTGTTTCTGGGCAAAGAAATATCAAGGATTGAAGTTAATTAAGAAAACATAAATTAAACAGTAATATATACTGCAAACCAAGGGTCATTTTCCTTTTTAATAAAGTTCAGAACAGTATGTTCTGGCTGGTGTAGCAGCTGGTCCCAGAGTAAGAGGACTGCATGCTACAGAAAATAAGAAGCAGTCCATGACTTTTTCTAGTCTCATTCTTATATAATAGTAATCACTGTGGTGAAATTCAGATGCCAACACTGCTGATACTTAATCTGCCAACGCGTCAGTGTTTGAATCTTAATTTTTAAACGTTATTTTTAGGCCTCAAAAGATTTGCATGTAAGCACCAGCAGAAAATGTCATATTATGTCTCTACGTTAATGTAAATGTCCAAAACATCAGGACCACCTTCTCCTTGATTTCATCTTTGAAATTTGAATTTAAAGTGTTGGCTGATGTAACACCTAAAGGAGGGTGAAACGCTGTGTGTACAAATGGCCAGGTTGGGGCTGAAATCAGTTGCAGGCATAAAGCCCTGGTGGAAACGGTTGGCAGCTTGGTGTCTTTCCTGTTTGTGTCTCTGGGCTTCAGTACATTGTTTGAAGCAGACTAAGCTGCATGGCGACAGAGGCTTTTTGAGTGCCAGGTTCCCATTCACACTGATCACACATTAGACTGATCAAATCAGACTCCAGGCCTGCTTCCTGACTAACTCAATTTGCTCTCATACGCTTCCCTTTTCACACTGAGCACATGCACACACACGTTTACACACACACACGCACACACACACACACACACAGACCTGGATGCACTCTTAAACGTGCACACAAACAGAAAACCTACAGAGAGTGGGGCAGTACCCATTGAGCTCTAATGAAAAGCAGAAAAAGCCGTTACCTTGGCAACTGCCAGCATACATCTTCAGGAGGACCCAGATTTCCTGTCTGACTTCAATCGTATTGTTTTGGTTCTCTTTTGATAGCCGCAGCATCCCTAGACGGATTATCTCACCGCTGGCAAGAATTTATGCTAAATCATCGCGAATTAAACAGCAGCCATTAGTGCAGACAGGAAGCCGCCACACTGAAAATCCTCAGTCATGGATTTAACACCTCCAACACCGACAGTATACCCCAAACTCTTAAAACACAAATGTAATCAATGATCTGAGTGATTTTATCTTGGCCTTGAGCCAGTTTCTCCTCTACGTATTCAGCCGTAGAGCCCCTCTACAGCGAGAGCACTGCTGCCAAAAGCAGAGGATCATGGGAATTTCGGTTTGATTCATCCAAATTACCCTCTAACATACAACGAGGTGTAGTCGCTACGGTTTGAATGAACATGTAAATTATGCCAGAATATCCACAGACAAACATTTTTACTCTGCACTACGAGCATAACCTGGATTAAAATGGAGACAGATCTCCCACCAAGGCACTAAAACCACAGAGTGTTGACCTTTTTGTTTGAAGGATGAGTCAGTGTATTTCCTGGCAAACAGGTGGATTTAACCCCTACAGTACAGTATATTCCACACACATATCAACATGAAGTCATAAGTGTCGGGAATATATTTGATTTTACTAAGCATTCTAGTCCACACTGTTCTCATCATTATCATTCTCATCACCATAACCAGATTATTATAATTATTATAATTGCCTGTGCAGTGTATGTTATCTTCGTATGTCGGTCTAAACAGGACACAAATCAGAACCCCCTGTGATTTCTCAGCATTTGAAAATGCAGAGGAGGTTGGAGGAAGGGCAGAAGCTTTACCTTTTTAGCCTTGTGGAGGTCATGAGTGTAATTTAACCAAACATCCCTGACACTTTAAAACCACAATGACAGTTAACTATCCCACCTCCAAGCCATAGATGTTCCTCTGTGGTTAAATAACACAGGGGATAATTAAGTGTGTGCAGTATGTTTTCTCCTGTGACATCTTTCTCCATGGGATTTGTGTTGTGTGGTGATGTTTCTGTAGGTGGCTATCATTGCACATGCTAAATGCTAAACTTTAGCAACAAATGTAAAACCTGTAATTCCCAGGAAAAGTTGACTTGATTCTGTGACAAACATTTTGTAAACTGAAAGACAAAAAGTGTATTTCAATTCAATTTAGAGGGGCTTTATTGCCATGGGAAAGAGACATTTACATTGCCAAAGCAGTGTGAAATAAAAACAACAAAAAATGTACATAAACAGAAGAACTGTGATTTTACTGTTAGATATATATATATATATGTGTGTGTGTGTGTGTGTGTGTGTGTGTGTGTGTGTGTAGAGAGAGATAAGTAAAAATAACTTAAAATAAAATTGAAAAAATGTAGACTTGCAGTCAAAAAATACAAATAAGTGAGAACTATATTTGACATTGTGTCTGTCTCTGTTTTAAATGATCATTTTATCTAGTTTTAAGCCACACTTTTTACGTTACTCTTTTAGATCCTTGCTGTGTTATCCTTATGGTGGAACAGGGTAAAAGATCTTAACCATCTTAATCTGATAGTTAAGTACTCTAAAGTTGGCTTTCAGCTACGGGTCTGCGGCAACAATTGCTAACCTAGCTTGGCCAGGTTTGTTTTTAGCCTGGTGGCTAGGCTAGCCTGGTCGCTCTTTTTAATCCGCACAGCAAGAATTTCATGGACAGCATCCCCAGAGGAAGCAATTTCGGCTAAAAACCGGCCTTGGGCCCTCAGTGGTAAGTTTCTCCTCTACTTCTGAGTTGGAAAATTACCATTTCTCCGCTGTGGGCTCCTGTTTGGAGCCCGAGCGAGTAAGTTTTCTCCCCGTTCCCTGCCCATGCCATTACTGCGACATTTCCGTGCGGCTGTCTGTCTGGCCTTTCTGTCGTTTTGCTGGCTGTGGTCTTCCTTCTTTTTCAGTGCCACTGATGGCCCCGTCAGCGGAGGTTGCTTAAAAACAAACTGCCATCCATTGAGCGGCATCTCCTCCAGCGGTTTGTGCATTACCAAAATCTACTCACAGTCTGCACAGAAACAGCCTAATCACAGTTAAAACCACTTCCTGTCATCCTTGCTGCCTCACCTCATGCCTCCTTGGCCGGTCCTATTCCATCTCAATCTCACATGCCTGTAGTGTTTGGGCTATGGCATGTTAGATCACCGGTAAATAAATTATTTTTCTGCAATGATTTAATTGTTTCCAAGCAGTTAGATTTCCTTCTGCTTACTGAGACGTGGTTAAGTTCAGATGACTGTGTTGCGCTGAATGAAGCTTGTCCTCCATTTAATTCTTTTCAGCAGCCTAGGCTTTCAGGTTGGAGAGGTGGACTGGCTGTGATTCACAGAGAGAGAATTTCTATCTGTAGACCCCCAAAGCTTTTATTATGCCTCATTTTGACACAGTCTTGATTCCAGGTGATTTTACCATACATGTTTGCTGCCCCTCTTCCTCTTTTACTATGGATTTTATAGACATTGTGCATTCCTTAAATCTTATTCAGTCAGTTGAGGGTCCCACTCACCTAAAGGGACACACCCTGGACATTGTTCTGTCCTCTTTTCTTTTAGTCTTGATAGTGTTGATCTCTGTGAGGCCAGCTTACTTGTTTATTGCTATATATAGCAATAAACAAAAACCTAATATGTCTACAGAAGAATTACTAAATAACTTCAATGCCACTTTTAAAGCTGTACTTGACTCCTTTGCACCTGTAAAAATCTGGAAAGTCAAAGCAACTCACAGCACGCCATAGATAAATACCAACACAGAGAAATAAAGAGGAAATGCAGACAAGCAGAGCATACATGGAAAAAGAACCGTCTCATGGTTTCATATCAGAGTTTAAAAGAACTAATGTTTATCAGAAATCAGTGAAAGAAGCTACGTCCTCCTATATCTCTAACATCATTACAACAAACCGTCATAACCCCAGAATTCTTTTCAAAACCATTGAATCCGTAATTTACCCTCCTCTTATCCAACTAACTGAAGCCTTCCCAATGATCTGTGAGCAGTTTTTATCCTTCTTCACAACCAAAATCAATGAAATAAAATTCCAAATTGGTCTTGCCACCAGTGACCCTTCTTTACCACGCTGCAAACCCTCTGCCCTGCTAAATGACTTCAGGTCATTTCACTGTGCAATCTAAAGGACACAATGGACAAATTAAAGCTCTCATTGAGTCTTTCAGATTCTATACCTGCAAGATTTCTTAAAGAGGTTTTTAACAGTGTTGGTCTCACTATTTTATCAATTGTAAATAGCTCTCTGTCCACCTCCTGTGTTCCCTCTTGCCTTAAACATGCAGTAGTGCATCCACTTCTTAAGAAACCGATCCTTGACCCTGCAGAATAAAAATGTTTTAGACCCATTTCTAAAAGTTTTAGAGAAGACTGTTTACTTAGAGTTGACTTCTTTTATGAATACTTGTTATATCTTTAACAAATTTCAATCAGGTTTTCGTTCACGTCATAGCACCGAATCTGCTCTTATCAAAGTGACAAACACAGCTGATGCTGGAGATTGTTCGATTTTAATTCTTCTGGATTTGAGCTACTGGACCGCCTTGAACAGTGGATTGGCATCAGGGACACTGCTCTAAAATGGTTCAAATCCTATTTATCAAACAGGACTTTCTCAGTGGTCATGGGTAATGGCTCCTCTTCTGTGGCCCCTCTGACCTGTGGTGTTCCCCAAGGGTCCATCCTTGGCCCCGTGTTTTTCTTTATATACATGCTGCCACTGGGACAGATCATAACTAATCACAAAATCCAGTACCATTGTTATGCAGATGAAACACAAATCTGTCCCATTAAAAACCAGTGATGAAGGCAGTTTTAATCATCTTCTATCCTGTCTGTCAGAAATTAAGTGCTGGATGTCCCAAAACCATCTCCAGCTAAATGAAAATAAATCTTTTAGTAATTTATATTTATTGATGGGGGGTTTATTTTATTTGATTTTATTATGTTTTATTTTATCTCATTTAATTTCATTGTATTGCTGTATTTTTAAATGTCTGATTGTATTTGCCTCAATCCTGGAATGTTTTAACCCTGATTCAACCATGTAAAGCATTTTGTAATTCTGATTTTGAAAAGTGCTGTATAAATAAAATGTTTTTAATGAATGTAAATGTGTGTGTGTGTGTGTGTGTGTGTGTGTGTGTGTTTAGGTTACTCACTGTCCCTCAAGTTGTGTGGTATGTTGATATTGGGCAGCAAGATCTGCCCTCTCTCCTTCTCCTAGGAGTATTTTTAAATTTGAGAGGTCATTTACTTCTTTGAAATCTGAGACTACAGAATCGAAAACTTTCCTTATTTCATTGAATGTTTTCTATGATGATGATGAAGTTCTCATATTATTACTTTAAAGGCCCTAAAAACCTATTTTCTTCATTACCTTCAAACTATGAACAATGGGGTCCTTAATGTACAGAAGATTTTGAGATTTCTTTATTTCTGTTTTATGTCGTTTCTTTTCTCACTGGTTTGAAGTGTGTGTGTGGAGGGGGCATCTGGAAAAAAGGTGATGTCACATGTTTCAGTGCACCATCAGACTGTCCACTCAAATATGATTAAACCAGATGAAGCAGATTTGCTTGAGTTTTTGAGTGTTAAACTCTTAAAGTAAAATAACATTCATTTTTTATTAACTCTGATTGTTGCTTATTTAGTCAGGAATATTTGATTTATAAAGAAATAGCTACTTAGGATTTGAAACCAAGTTTAAACAAGATCATGTTTCTTGCAAAATATTGCTTTTGTGTGTGTAAAACTCTCTTAATGCTGAACATATTATTCTCCTACTTGGTAATTACCTGATTGCTGATAATGGTTTGTTTTCTCTGTGATTCATGACTTGGAAACGGCTGTTGCACCCCTGTTGCTTGAATGTGTCAGGTAGTCAAATAACTTTTAACACCTTACATCACTCAATGGCGGCACATTTCTTCGATTATTTATTCGACAGACCTTTCCCTCGCATGCCTTAATGACTTCTGCAAGACAATAGGTGACAGACTGTGTTGGCATCTGGTTATAGGAGACACAGTCGATTGATAGGAGCTGCAATGATGTAAGCAGTCCAAGTTGCTGATGTTGACAATAGAGTAACCTTGTGTGGGTTGCGCATGTTAAGGCACTGCTTTGCAGCGCACATGACTTGCCCTGCTAACATGCAGACAGAGCAGAAGATGGTATCCAAACCCAAGCATTTTTAAGAGAGTCTGACTGATGCATAGGATGTGCCGACATTACTAGCCATTAGCCTATGCAATTCAATTGATTTTTATTTATATAGCACCAAATTCATAACAGAAGTTATCTCATTGCACTTTTCCTATAGAGCAGGTTTAGACTGTACTCTTTATAATATTATTTACAGAGACCCAACAAATCCCACCACGAGCAAGCACTTGGCAACAGTGGCAAGAAAAAACTTTTTAACAGGCAGAAACCTCGAGCAGAACCAGACTCGGCAGCCATCCGGCGCTGCCGTGTTAGGTTTTGAGAGAGAGAGCAAAAGAGAGAGAGAGAAGGGGGGTGGGGGAGAGGGAAGCACAATGAAAATTCCAGCTAGAATTTAAAAATAGCAATAATGTAATGGTAGTGATAATATTAATATTAATAAAGTAATAAAAATAGGAATGATAGTCATAGGAATAATAATAACAATAATAATAACAGAGCCAATAACAACAACTGTATTGTTGAGCAGTTGTCGAGCAGGAACACGGCGGTAGCAGGCGGCCCACCTACAACCACATATCCAGACTCTGCAGCTCCGGAGGCAGAATTACCTGCTGAAAGCGACAGAAGGAGAGCTGAGAGAAGATGTTGAGTTAGTAACATGCAGTAATGGGATAAAAATGCCTACAGATGGAGAGGGAGAGGAGGAGAGAGGTGCATTATGGGAAGTCTCCCGGCAGTCTAGGCCTATAGCAGCATAACTAAGGGATAGTTCAGGACTAACCTGAGCCAGCCCGAACTATAAGTTTTATCAAAGAGGAAAGTCTTAAGCCTACTCCTAAATGTGGAGATGGTGTCTGCCTGCTATATCCTATCACAGATATACTGTATATCTGCATATATGTTGACCAATAGGTAACCACAAACTTCAGTACAAAAATGTAAAGGTGTGTTTGAGTTTAATCTGTTTACATAAATGTTCTGTAGCTTGCATCGCAATGGAAACCTGATTAATTGTAAATGAAAGATAAATTTATACATAAAGATTAATTAGTTATGATGACATTTTAGCTACACTAGCAGTATAGCTCTAGCAAATGTGGCTAATTAGCGCTATGCTAAGCAACATTTGCTAATTAGCAGCCTCATCTGTACTTTGTGGTTGCTAATCAGCCAACATTGGCATGCTAACATGCTAAACTAAGGTAGTGAACATGTTAAACATCCTACCTGCTAAACATCAGGATGTTAGCATGTAAGCATACTGATGGTAGCACCACTGTGCCTCACAGAGCTGCTATCAAAAATCAATGTAATATATTCATAATACAGGCTAGCTTGCATCACACACTGCTTTATTTAATGCTTTTTACAGTTCAGTCAGTAGTTGATTATAGTTCAGATTTTTCTATGCATTTTTAATAGTTTAGTTTTTCTTATATCAACTTAAGTACATTATTGTTGTATTGGTGTTTATTGTTGTTATTTATAGTAATTTAATTTCCAGTAAAGTATACATTTAAAATTTACTCTTATAGGTGCTGTTACTGTTTGTGACAAGTTGATTTTTCAACTGTGAAATGTCCCGATGTTTCAGTACATATTTGTTGCAATTTTTTAATAACTAAATGGAGGGAATCCTTATCAAACATTTTGTTTATGTTATATGTGTATGATTAACTCTCAATCATACACAACTCTCAAACTCTCAAATGTTGCTATCGGTAGTGGCTTCAAAAATCCAGTTTCAGTCAGTCTCTATTATAGACACCCAGTGAATTAAAACTGGTTACTTATTCTGCTGTATTCTACTGGCACGTCAAGTGTTTATTTTCTTTTGTCTGATCCAAAGTTGTTGCTCTTTATTTGCTTGTAGCCCTTTTTTCTAAACTTTTATTTAGGGTCATGCTGCCCATTTACAAGCAAACCAGACCATGTAGCAAAAGTCATACAGACTCACATGTAAGCCGTTTGTCTGACAAAGTTCTGATGACCTTTCATCCCACCAGGTTGGTAGAGATTTCGGCAGCAGGAGGGGTTGCTAAACAAATCCGATTACAGTTGCTGTACGATGGATTGCCTGTGCTCTTTGCTGTAATTTCCCTTCTCTGGTGTTAATCCCAGTAAAAAGCACATGAAGAAATAGCTAAAAATGAGAATGAATCCAGACTGTGGTTTGCCCTTGGTTCATTTTGTTTTGCTAAGCTTTCCAAGCCTGAGGCTTTGGCTATTACATGTCACCATCTGTCTCCTTATGCACATAAGCCTGTGCATTTTGTTTTATTACATTCTGCCTCACAGTGAACTACAGAAAATTCATCTTGGAAGAGGACAGAAACTTGAATTTGATTAGGTTATTTGATGCCATTTGCACTGTTATACCTTTATAAAGTATAAGGTTATAAGGCTTTTTGAGGGTTTTGACAAACCACTCCATAGCTGCGGGGTAGAGCTGAAACGATTAGTTTTTTATTTTTTGGGCTTTTTGCCTTTGTTCGATAGGAACAGCTGACGAGAGACAGGAAATGTGGGTGAGAGAGGGGATGTCAAGCAGCAAAGGGCGCCCCTGAAATGATTAGTTGATTGACAATAATTAATCAACAACAATTTTGAGAACTGATTTGAACTCATTTTTCAAGGAAAATTGCAAAAAAAAGTCTAGTTCCTGCCTATTATATGGGAGGATTTGATGCGTTTCTTTGTCTTATATGATAGTACATTAAATATCTTCAGGTTTTGAACTGTTGGTCAGACAAAAACAAGACACAAGACTTCACCTTGGCCTCTGGGAAATGGTGATGGGCATTTTTCTCTATTTTCTGACATTTTGTAAACCAAACATTAATTGATTAATTTAGGAAAACAAACAGCAGATTAATTAATAATGAAAATAATTGTTAGTAGCAGCCCTAGTGTGGTGTTACAGTGCCTTTATTATTGTAAAAGCTATTGTAAAACATTGCTGCAGCAGCCTCTCATAATTCATATCTCATAAATACGCAAATCATTACACTGTATTTGGTATGGTTTACTTTCTGTTAGCTTATGCTCCGCAGTAAGATTGATCGAATATCCAAGTGGCACTGCTAGCAGACTAGCCTTGGCTGATATCTCCCGGGCTTTCATTAATGCGTAAAGTGCTGAGTATCCATTTTGGAAAAGTGTTTGGATCTGATGCTCAGTGGTTTGAATATACTTTACAGGACAATGTGTTAGTATGATAAATGGACAAATGACTCTTGTATAAACCTACTATCAACAGATGGAGGCCTAAGACCCAGTAGAGCCAAATAACTTTCACCAATCCTCAAGTGGATCATGAACCAGCATCTATTAATGTCATCTTCTCTTGTTCTTCCTCCTCCTCCTCCTCAGACGGCCTATAAGCCCTGGCTGTGCGCTCAGTATTTCCCCACCACCCAGCGGTCCTGTCAGAAGAGGGTACCGTGCCACCAGTACTGCCTGGAGGTCCAGCAGAGCTGTCCGTTCATCTTGCCCGATAACGACGACCTGATCCACGGCGGCAGCCCCAGCTTCATCTGCACAGGTTAATACTGACTCACTGTCCAATGTTACTTCCTGTTTACAACAGCAGCAGATACGTGCGGACTGCGTGTTTACATGTGTGGGTGTTTGTGTGGCCTTGCATTCTCCACTGCCTCAGAGAAAACCTTCTCATTTAATTTATGTTAATGAATAGCATTTAAAAAAGGATGCACAGTATATTTTCATCCACAATGTGTGTCTCCATATTGACTGGATGGTATTCCTCCAGGAAAACAGCCAGGTGTTTCTGAAGGCTTTCTGGTGACATCTAGTGGTGTGTTTGAGCACAGCCGAGCTCAGACAAGGACATTTTAACAATGCATTGATAAATTGAATTTGGCCTGTCTCTCAATATTTACTGCAGTTTATACAGTAGTACCCACCAAGGACTCTGCCTCAGAGGACCAGACGCTGGCTGTATGCCAACAAACAAGTTATCTGGAAGAGCTGAGCACCATAACACAGCCAGTTATTCTGGCTGATGAGACCTCTGCTCAGGTTGATACTGGGTGGACCTGTGCTGGGAGTTCTGTGAGGTCACCAAAAATGTATGAGCTAAGGGACTGTAGAAAAATTATTAATGGGGGAAGGGTAGTCTGAAAAGGGTGCGGGTAATGTATTTTCTCGTTTTGCTGAAGGGAGGGTAGTCTGACTTTTTTGGGAGAGCAGGAGAGGGGCTTTTAATTTTTACTCATATATAATGTCAGCCTTCGCTTGAGAGATGAATTAAAAAAAAGCCGTTAATTTTTCACATCACAGTCAACTAGCTAATAGGACCAATATGTCAGTTATGAGTAACACAGAATATGGATATTTATCAATTATGGATATTAGTGATTAAATCTTAATGTCATTTCACTTTAGTCTTCATCATAGCACAAAGTTTCTAAAACGTTAAATGTATCATATAAAGCTGGCCTATATTATTATATTGCAGGGTGTTTTTGTAAGTCACAGACAGGGCACAAATAAAATATTGGGCAGGGTCTGGCTTTAAAAAAAAAAAAGTGAAATATAAAATTCAACACCCGGCTCCACCCCAATAATTTTCATACAGTCCCTAATAAGAATGATAAAAGTGTAAGTTTCACTCTCACATTAGCAACAAAACCAACAGGGGAGTCAGGGAGATGTGAATCAAACAGTCTGCACATGCCCATGCAGTCCTGAGAAGAGGTCTAATCAGGTAGAATAAGTTAAAACACCTGTTCAGGTAAAGTGTGGGTGTAAGGGGTTTTGAATGAGTCAGTAACCACCTGTTCATGCTTTGTTTAGCCTACCATTGTGTCAGCCTTTAATGTCCTTAAATAAATAGTTTTTGGTCATTTTTTTCTTAATTCCTGATACATTTTTAGTCTAGAAATAAGCTTGTCAGATCAGCCAATCCTAGATCTGCTCTCATCATCCTTCAACTGCTCTCTCCCTCTACTTTAGTTTGAGAACTAAGTGAGGTTTTCCCTCAGTAGTCTAGTGTTTCCTGTGCAGATGAGTGCAGTGACAGCTCCTTTTACTTGCGCTGGCAAGTTAAGATTTCCAGAGTCATCAACTGATGCAGTGTTACGTCACCCACTGTGTGGTCGTGGACTTTAATTTGAGTTCAGCTGAGGGTCACTGTGTCTCGTCTGGTCCTCTGCGTCGTGATTACAGCTACAAACTGAGGTCTAGTGTCTACAGAGCTGAAGGATGTCCAAAAGGACGGTCAATGTTGATGAGATAACCATCACTATGCTGCAATTACACTATTCAATGCAAATTAGATTGTTGTTATTAACGGATGCTGTTTTTAACTGAACTGGAACCGTGTTTCAGGCTTCATTCAGATGCCCTACTTCCATTTAATCCTAACATTTCTCCTGGAGACGGGCTATATTAGATTATACCTGTACTGTATCAGTTTGGTTATTTATCAGGCTGATATTGGCCTTTTACTGGACCTAAATTAACAAGTCATATGTGATATACACATATCATGAGATGATATCAATTTGTCTATGTCGAAGATGTTGCCATTGCATTACACTATTATGCCCAATGTTGAGTAGGACTGCTTCATGGCATTATCTGATTTTTTTGCATCACTGTAAGTACCTTGGTTTGTCTGGTATTTAATTTGCTGAATTAAATTCAATTAGATTCAATGTTCATATGGGCATCTGACTGGAAAAATTGTGCACCTACCTTTAAGATTTGAAATCAAGTTTTATGGGGCTTTAAAGAGCTGCAACCCTACTGCAAGAAGTGAACCAATAATGCGTTCCCTGAAGAACTTTAAAGTGAGACAATGTAAGAACACATAAAACATTCTTCTTCTTACAAATAAAAAGGCGACTTCATGACCAATGAAATACACTCAGGCTTTGCTGATACAGCCTTGCTTGGTCTGGTATGACCCGTAGCTAATGTTAGCAAACCTTAGACAGATATTCCTGTAGAACGGACATCACTGAATCATTTCACTGATTTCAATAGTCTTCTCTGCTTATAGTTCTGTTATACTAACTTTACCAGTATCCTCTAATTGTCACTTGCAAAAGTTACAAAGTCTGGCTTTAATGTCCCATGATCTAAAGGCTGACTCAAATGCTTTTCTGCTCTACAGAGAGTCAACTGACAGCTGTCATTGTAGATCATTAAAGCTACAGAATACAAGCATCTTATTTTGGTTAATGGCAACTTCATCCAGAAATTATTTTGATTGGTATCAGCCGTCAGCAAACCAAATCACCCTGACTGTGGTTGTTAATAGGCACATACTGTACAGCAGGGAAAAGTCAGCATATTTCTCCTGTGTCATCTCTTTCTCAGGGCTCTTGGGAGATCATCTATCAGACAGTGAGGCAGAGTGCTGCGACGTCCGATGGGACTCCAAAATGGACAACCCTTCAGGTGGGACACTAAAAAGGACTGCTTCTTCCTGCCAGCCCGAGGGGGCCTCGGTCACCTCCGCTGCCACCCCGAGACTGTGTAGCGGGCGACTGAAGATCTGCCTGCTGGCCCTTGTCCTCCTACACACTGTCATCATCATTTCAGCCTCCCATAATTCTACGTTGGTGGGCGTGGCTGCCATTTTCTCGCCGGAGGAGAGTGCTTCTAATGAGGAGTGAACCTTGGGGTTGAATCTGGTGCTTGTAAAGAGTGATGTCGCTCGAGAGGATTATGGCTTTTACAATGTCATGGCTGCCAGGGACACATCTGGCGAGACATGCTGGAAATGCCTCTACAATCTGCCGCCGATGAACCATCAACCACAGGAAGTGGGAGGGTTTTAACTGGAGCTAAGAGAGCTGGGATTGGACATTGACCGAAACGAGATGTTTGAGAACCACCCCCCTAAAGAACTGACCTCTTGCCACTTGAAACCTGCTCATTGTTTCTATTCCATCCAAATGTTTTCTAGCACATTGTCCCTCCTCTCCCTCCCTTCCTCCCCCTCCACCCTCCCCCTCCCTTCCCGACGTTTCCGGTGTGTGTATGGATGGCACGTCAGAGGAAAAACGGACATTGATGAAGTGTGCGCTCTCACTCATCATTACCTTTAGAGTTTTGCTGCATTTTTTTCAGGTGCCAGAATGTTTTGACATATCAACTGTGTTCCACTTCCTACTCTCCATCAACCTTCGAGACATCTTCTTACTACCTTGTATGTGATGTTGCTCGAGGGGCCTGCCAGGACCAGCTCATCCATCATTCATGTGGGTCTTGTTTCTCTGAAAACAAAATGTATGTGATTCTTCTATATTCTAATGTTCAGCTTGTATTTTGTCCCACTAGACCTTCTGTCAACCCCCTTACGACGGTACATGCCTACACATTTTAGGACCTTAAGTGCTCTGAGACTGGCTTGCTTTCTCTTATAACTTGTTGGGCCACTGAGCAAGTTAGGAGTGACGAAGTGGCAAAGGTAGTGATGGTTCAGCTTATGATTATAGGGTGTTGCAGGAGTTGATGATGAGCTTAGTCGCCATGGCTCCTGGACAGGAAGTGGTGTTCTCTGGTTTCTAAAATGTTCAGTTTACCTCATACAGCGGTGTCTGTGTTGCAGACACAGAGAGTATTTAGTGTTGTCGTACATGAGACTGCAGGGACAACCCAGGGACACTAGAGAACAGTTGCAAGATGCCAAAACACCAGGGGACTCATTTATCACCCGTGCGTACACTCGTTTCTATGCACATCCGACTGATCAATTTCTTCTTGTGCTTGAGGATGTGCGTACATTTAGAACCACTCTTTACCATGTGTACCAACAAAACCCCAGTGGTACACAGGTGCAATCGCGGGGAAACTGACCATTTAAGCATTCGTTCCTGAAGGCTGCGCTTTTCTGTTTTTATTTGGAAACAAATGGAATCGTTTCTCTCAGAGTGAAATTATGCCATTAAAGTCACAGTAAAACGGAAGTGAGAGCGCCTTTAGCTTCAGCTTTAGCTTAGTTACAGGAGGGATTTAAATCAAATCCTACAGGTGTGATTGGATCACTCAAAAGTGGGCGTAGCTTAGTGAATACAGCGTGACCCGGAGCATGGGAGCTACCAGACTGTTGGCCTCCCTCACACCCACGTTGTTAGATCAGGAGGAGGATATAAGGGTTAAATCAATAAATTAGACCTCAACCACATTCTTTGGAAATGTAAACAAAGTTTTTTCCAGCTGAAATCCGAACACACACCTCCTACTAAGATATTGCTCTGCTAGCTACCCATTAGCTAGAGGTTTTATATGATTGGCAGGAGGAGCTAGTCGACCCAAATCACATTTGATTGGATAAGTGTATGTAACCGCCACCGAGTTCCACGTAAATCATTAAAAATCAGAGGAGTAGGATTTTCATATTAAAATACGAAAAAAATTTTTTTGATATATTTAGCATGTAACAAGAGATAAATGAATAATGGACACAGGAAAGACACAGGATCAGAACTTCAGGAAAATGTATTTTTAATTTCACTGTCTTTAAAGCCTCTTTTTCGTCTGCTTTCTCAACTACTGCACCACTAAGCGCCTGCTATTTTAATTGATTTAATTGATTCAATTAAGCTGTGTCATTATTTCTTCACACATAGTCACACCCTCTAACTTTCTCTGTGATCACTCATTTTAAATAGTCGATCTCACAGCACGGCTGCTGTCATTAACCTGCATTTTTGTTCATTTTGTCAGACAATGTAGTGATAAAACAATTCTTTTATCTGCAGCGCACATTTCACACTACTTCCTGACGTCTGATAACAGAAACAGAAGAAAAGTCAGTAACAATTTCAAATGAAATGCATAGTTAAGAATGAATTACAGGCATTTATATACATTCACAAGTGAATTTCACGCTTTAGAGACGTAAGGCCGGGCGGGTAAAGATGACGAAGCGGGGAAAGGAGCTGGTGTCACGCGTGGCTCAAGGCCCCGATGGATGCACACAGTGATCATCATCATCACGTGCTCCTGTAAATACACAGTAGAGATCAGATTTTAGAGTTTATTTTCTAGAACAATTTAGTTCCTTAATATCGGCAGGGAAAAAAAAACTGCGATCGTCTCTTCAATCGTCGATAGTCGATCTTATCGCCAATCGGCACGAGCCTAGATGCAATGATCTTTCAATCATGTTTGGACGGTAGGGGGATATTGATGAATTGTGCACGCCACATCACTCGCAATCTAATCACATTTGCTCGAAATGACTACACAAGTAGTGAAAACACAGTGTGATGTAAAATAAGAGAAGTCATAACAAGTAACAGTCAAGGGATGTGATTGACCATATATGGCATTCTAGGGGCGTGTCTGTATGTAAATGAGCTTGTATGTACACAAGCAGATGGATGTAGAATGGGTGAGATTTATCATTGTTCACTGCGTAAAGTTGTGTGTGCGCATGTTTAATAAAAAACAATTTTCTTGTTCGTACAGACACTTCTTACGCACACATTTATAACTTGTTCTACGCTTGGTTTGATAAATGAAGCCCCAGATCTTTGAGTGCCTCTCTGCTGCGTACGCCCAGTGAGGCAGATACTGGCAATGGAGCAATATAGAAAAGGAAACAGCCAGTGTTAGTGTCCTACGTTGTGGCATCTTCACTACTGCCGGCTTGGCTTTTCTGTATCGTAGAGTTTGTGCAATTGACAAGCCAGCCAGCCAGTCAGTCAGTCAATCAATCAATCAATCAATCAATCAATCCGTCGACTCTTAAATACCCTTAGACAAGCTGATCAACCGCTATCTTTCACAGACTAGCAAAGGGCTGTGTCAGTGTCAGCATACGAGGAGTGTGAGGAGTTTTCAAGGGCTGATCCATCCGATTTTGTTCTGTTTTTTTGCATGGCTGCTGCTAATAAAGTGCACATTGACACGAAGACAGGTCACGCAGGGATTAAGAAGAGTTTCACCTCCCCTTTGTAGCTAGGAATGCACTGAGATTGGGCAGAAAAAGAGATTCATCCAATATAAAAATTTGATACCATGAGCAACTGGTGATATACCAAAAATGAAAGGATGCTAAATTGTCCTCCATCCCGGTTGCCTCTAATGATCAGTTAAAGACAGATTGGAGTTTTAACTTTACCTCCAAATTGTTCTTGGCTGCCCCCCCCTTAACAGCTTGACCTTACCACATGACACATCACGTAACGCCCATTAGTTTGCTCTTCACACACATCCATCAGAGTGAGATGTCAAGTCTACCCTCTGGATTTTCAAGATGCAGTTCATAGATTCCCCCCCCTTCCGTTTACTCTCTCTGTTCCCTTTTTGCTTGATATTCTCGTGTGACGTGTTGCTTCGTTCGTTTGTTTTCCTTGACGAACTGTGATGACGAGAACTACATTCCCTTGAAGACAGCAGCGGATGTAATACGCCCACACTTTGTGCTCCGTGTCCTTGATCTCTAGCTGTTCATGATCTGAGTCCTGTGGATCTATGCAGATGAACCCTACCACAAACAAACCCCCACCTTACCCTCCCCGACCACCACCACCACCACCGCCACCACCACCACCCCCTTGTCCTTTCTGTTGTAAATATGTCCTGAGGATGTGGGATCCCAAAATGCCCTCGCCCCTTCCCAGACCTCCCCTACCCACCCCCCACTGTTGGAATCTCACTGTGTTTTCTGTTCGCCTCCTTGGTTTTTGTCTGTTTTTTGAGATTTTTGCCGCATTTTTTTGTTGTCTAAAGCAGTGGTGTGAGTTGATGAGTAGGACTAAGTTGGATGTTAAAAAGACGAGATAAAGAGGTCTTAAGAAAAATATACAAAAAAATGAAGCTTGAATTGAGAAAAGGGTTCAAATATAGAGAAAAAATTATGATAAAGTTGTCATATTGTCATACTAGAGATGCTTTAGTTTGCTAATTTACTTTCTTTTTTTTCTACAAAAGACTTGGATGAAATTATTTATAAAATGCGTCCCACGAGTCATGATCTTTTTTGGACGTAAAACAAATACATTTATTAACATTTTGTTCAAAAGAAAATAAATATAAATTATGTTAAACATTACTGGTGTTTGTGTTTTTTTCAATGAGTGTCTTTGACATTGATAATTATGGAACCCCAAAGTGTAATAAATAATAAATAAATAAGACATTAAGAAATAAATAATCATATGAATAAATTGTGTAAAATATATAAATGATCCAACAATTTGTGAAATAATTGAACTCAAGTCATTATTATGAAATATCATTTCACTTAAAGTATTTTCATAATAACTGCTTTTATTTTATAATGGCATTTTTCCCAAAGACACTTTTCATGACAGCGGTGTTGGTTTTTTTTAAAAATAAATCTTTATTAAATATCAACAGGTTATATACAAAAAATTGTACAGAAACACAGCATGAATAATTCAAATTAATTCAAAACAGGAATATTACACAAAATACCAAGTGGAAAAAGTGATAAGTGCACAGTGAGGTGAGAAATTGCCACCCCCTCTCACCTTTCAGCCAATCACTGACACCCCTTGCCTCTTAAGCTAGCAAGTTTAACAACTGCTACTAAATTTAGCAAGTTAGCTCCTGTTAGCTAGAGCAACAACAATGTCAAAGTCATTCTGAATCAAACAACTAGAGGCTGCTGCTGTAAATAAACACAGTACACAGATGCAGTAACTAAACCTCTTTAGCTTTTAAGCCTTAGACTGCACATGCTTCCTGCCTAGCCAGCTAACTAGTTAGGCTAGCTTTTGAGCTAGAAATATTATTCAGGATTTGAAGAGCCAGTGTTGGTAGTGTTAGCTAGTTCCTGTTGGGTAGAGCGACCACAGAGAAAGACTGTCTTTTTAGTCTTCAGAATAGTGTGTGTTTCTCTGAGAAATGTCTTTAGATTCAAAATGTGGCAGAAGTAACGCTCTGTTAACCAGCTAATGTTAGCTGCTGCAGTTTAGCATTCTTTCTTTACTTCGATGCTGACTAATAAACACAAGCCTGGGTAGCATGTGCAGCGTTGTTAAGCTAAATAAATAAAAGGAGGTGTTAGTTTCTGTGTCAGTGTACTGTGTTTATTTACAGCAGCAACTAGATAGTTGATTCAGAATTACTTTGACAATATTTGTTGCACTAGCTAACTGGTGCTAACTGGCTAAATTTGTTAGCAGTTGTTGAGCTTGTTTGCTTAAGAGGCAGGAGGCATGTGATTGGCTGAAATGTGTGACAAGAGGCCTTCATCAGTGCGGATGGCCGAAACGTTTTGTATATTACCAGACAGATGATAAAGTAAAATTGTGTGAAAAGTGACATGAAATAAAAAGTGGTGTGAAAAAGTTAATGGGAAAAATGCCATTATGAAATAAAAGCAGACTTTTAAAAAATGCCATTTTGAAATAAAAATGTCTATTATGAAATAAAAATTAAGCCATATAAAACTCTTATTATGAAAATAAGAATGATGAAATTACATTTCATAACAGTAGTTAGTTGAATTTTAATAATTTCTTTACTTATTTAACAAATTATTGTTCCATTAATATATTTTACACTATTCATGTGATTTCACTTTGGGGCTCTATAGATAATATAGCATCTGCAGGAATATACAGTACAATCTAGTTTCTCATATCGACCAGCAGAGGGCAGTAGAGCAAAATGGAGCAGATTGTGAACAGCTACTGTATGCCCTGTCACCCCTCTACTTGAACATCAGTCACGTCTCATTACCACTCACTCTCCTATCCTGTTTGCTTTCCATCAGGCCAGCTCCGTAGGGTACATTTTTTCCCCTACACGGGATTTTTCTCACCCTGAGTGTAACATCAAGTGTAAAACATCATTTAGTCTTGTAGAGTCTCAAAAACTGATTTCTCACTTGTGGGCATCATCAACTTGATGCAGTTATAATGAAAAAGGCAAAACATCTGGACTCAAATAACATACCCACCTATGACAGTTACAGTAGCTTGGAAAATAGCGATATGGGGCACTGAAATATATTTGGGGAGCCAGGGTTAGGGAATGGGCAGCAGAACCGGTTTTCTTGGCTCCTGGCACTCCTGGGCTGAACCCTTGCTCAGGCCTCCGGAGGTGGGCACTGACTGATGCGCGACCTCGCTCTCGCTCCTCTCCTGTCCCCGCCTGAACCCGCCGTGTATTCATAGTAAATCACCTCAGTACTGTATTTCCTGCTGGCCTCAGTCGGTCTCAGGGGCTGTGTTCACTGTTTTGGCCGATGCCCAGGATGCACGCTGGCGCCTAGGAGTGTGAGTGCGAGCAACATGATGCTGACTGCAGTTCACTTAACGGCCATCGGTGTCATAAGTAACAAGGATTTTCTGAAAACTCCACACAGCACCTTTAATCATCGTTTAGATTTGGCTTGTGAGTCAATATTACATTTAATCTTCTGCCCAAGTCTGCAAGTAAAATGTTTAATTTGTTAAATTCACTGTTCCCAGCAAAGACACAGTCCTGCACATAATCCCCCTTAACACAGACAAACAAGATATCCTGTTAATTGGTGAGTTTTAGAGGTGCTGGTTGGTGGATTTTGTTACCTTCCAACAGAGCCAGGCTAGCTGTTTCCCCCTGTTTCCAGTCTTCATGCTAAGCTAAACTAACCAGAGGCTGGGTCCATATACTTCATATTTACTGCGTTAAGTGAATTTCCTTTTTGGCTAATAGTTAAACCTGCATTAGCTGCAACAACGCTGTGAGGGTGAAACAAAACAGTTAAGTTGCAGGCTGAAAAACCAAAACACTGAGCTGAAAGACGCTAAAATGCTCCATAGAGCCGAGGGAAACTGCAGAGTCGGGTGATAGTTCTCTGTGGGTTCATCACTGTGAGCGACACCTGTCACATACAGGTAGTCAGTCATGTGATCAATTGTATACCTGCTTTAATTATCATTAGGTGACCTGACTGAGAGCGAGTGGAATGGGACCACAAGCAAGAAACACTAAACATGTCTCCTGGTGAGGTACACCAGGAGACTGTATTTGTGCTACTGGCACACTTCGTGTGTTTACTTCTTGTTTTGCTTTTGTGATAAAATCATTGAAATGTTTATGTGTGACATGCTAAACGAAGTGTGCCAGTAGCACAAATACAGTCAGCAAACGCACTCAGTAATGGCAGTTACATGACAAACAATTTTGCTAACATTAGCTTTAAAGTAATTCTTTAGTATGAATAACTCACTACCATCCAGAAAATAACTATTATACACATCATCAAGAGAGCAACTGGCTGCCAGGATGTCAGGTAAGCAGTTTGGAGTGTTTTGGTTTTCCATACTGTGGCTGTGGGATGTTACTCATGCTCTGAAGTCCTGATCAAACAGTATGAGGCCATGTGATTCACATGTGAATTCTTATGCAAGGTGGTACGCCTCTCTAAAGCCCAATAAATGTCCTGACTGCCCAAGTCATGGCAGTGACTGGCCTACATAGTGCACTCAAGCTGGAAGTCAGGTTAAAATGCTCCTCACAGAATGGAGTTTTGGTTATACAAACACTTTTGAGGCAAAGGCTGCTGTGGAGGGAAAAATAATCTCATTGGTTGAGTTCAACCCCATTACGCAGGGCCAAAAAACAAACATTTGGGAGTGTACATTTCACCACCATCTTTCATCAAGATCAAATTCCCAGTTGATGCAGAGATGCAGTCTGTTGAAGGCCTCTTTAATGTCTGCAAACATGAGGTCTGCAGATATCAAAGAAGTGTCTTAGATGGCCGACTTATATATTACCATTATCATTATTACTAATGCAGGATCTCTGATGAGTGCACTGCCATCCTCTCAGATGGAGACAAGAACTAACCAATACCTTAATCCAACCACAGGGTGGCACCATAGGACCAGTTTAGATCCAAGAGTGTGCAGGCTACGTGGATTTCCTCTTTAGAGCCAAATACACAGGAACATTGTTTTTTAATACAAATAGTTTGATGGTAATATTTAAAATTAGAGGACTTTAAATGTATAGATGGCCTTTAGAAGAAAGTATGGCGGTTGAAAGAGAGGTTGAAAAAAAACAAGAAATAATAAACAATGTGAAAAATACATAAAATATGTGTAAAAATAACTACATACATAGATCCTGAAGGGGAATGTGCGAATGAAAAAACAAGCAATCCCTGAAAATAACAGGATATATATACAGTGTAATGTACCTCACTGTGCTTGTATTCACATTAAAATGACTACCGAGGGCAGAATGTGTCTACATGATGCATCTACTACAACTACAAATACTCCATAGAGATGGTACAGGCAAATAAATTCACAAAATTACTATTGTAAGCACCATTATGTCTCCACTCTCAGCCTGGGATGTAACATTCTGACGAGCATCGAGAGATAGTGTGGACTCAGAAAGCTGTTAGTTCATCTTTACCGCAGATTAACATGCTTTCAATTTCCAAATAGTCAAATGATTCCAGTGGCAGGTCTGGCTGTTAAAATTATTTGACTGCAATTTCCTCTCTGTGCCTTTGCCATTTCATGTACTCTCCCACAGCAGAGCTCACACATCTCCCACTCAGTCCCCCCCCCCTGTTTTTCTCTGAACCACATGTCAACTGACCTGACATTTCCCCATCTCATTGGCTCTTTCTTACTGTGCAGGCTGTCAGACATTTGTACAGGAGTTGGGAAAGAGGAGAGACTTCTTGAACTCTGAGATCTTGTTATACTAAGAAATTCCTAAATGTGTCTTCAGTGTGAAAGTGCACTTTATTCATGAGGCTTTCTGGGTATTGATGTCCGTGTCCATTGATGCCATTTGGACATGCCAGAAATCCACCATAAAACACTTTAATACTGTTAAAAACACATGATTGGAGATGAACCATGGACTTTGCTATTTAGTGTATTTTTCTCCAAAGAGCCCTCTTTGCAACTACAATGTTGCACCATTTTCCACTAATGTCCAGTAATCATACAGGGTGAAATCCTACATAGAGGAGACAGAGAGACCTTCTTAAGTTTTGTTTTCCCCCTTGCATCTCTTATGGTTTCTTGTGAGAAGGTTATGTATAGGCCCATGTTGACTATTTTAACTTTGTATTTCCTGTATTAATCATGCTATCAGAAAGGTAATCAGAAACCTCTAATGCATCCAGGTTGCACATTTTCATATATACACTGTATATGTATCTACAGTATTTATAGAAACGTACAGCTACATGCAATACATACAGCTGACATATGGTCATATATACATTCGGGACCCTGTACCCACACATACTTACATACATGTGTACACGTGCATGCATATACAGTATTCAGTGGGTTATTTTGTTTAGGGCTGCTGTACTATGAAAGATTTTTGGAATTTGAGTGTCCCTATGCCATGACAAATATTGCAACACATTCGGAAAATATTTATGTGGTGCTTTTGTTAATCAATTGTGTGGTAAAGCAAAGATACCATTCTCTTTTAGCATATTTTACAGTGAGTATGCTGTTTCAAGGAGTGTTAAAGCTGCTGAAAAACGTCAAATCTTAAAGAGTAATTTAACACTAAATCCACTTTTCTGAGTTAGAAAATTACATGTACAGTCACTTCATTACACCATCTGTTGATCCTGGATTCCGGGGCTCTGTTTATTCCCATGAAAGCCAAAAAGGTTTGACTTCCCAGTATAAAATTACTCAAATCATCCAATAGTTTCAGCATTGTGCGCAAGAGCACTAGCATTTTTTTTAACCCCGCCTCCCTCCCTCCCCTGGTGCACTTCCTGGCGGCTTTGTTCCAATGCATTTTTTGAATTTCTGTTCAAGCTCAAGCAGAGTGTTGAGTTAAGATTTTACCGCTCAGCTAATCAGCTTCATCAGATTCTGATTCAAATGTTGCTAAATACAGATTGGTGCACTCATGCGCATGATGGCACTTTTTTTTTAACAAAGCCCCGCCCACTTCAAGCCAGTGAGCACATAGAAAAAACAAAACAGAAATCTGTCTTGTAAAATAACCAAAACTGTTCTAATCTAAAGGAAGCCGATTGAGAAAATAGTTTTTTGGGGGGGCCTTTAAATTTCAAATACACAAGTCAGTAACACTGTTACCGTGTCGCTGTTGCTGCGTACTTTTACTAAATTTTGATTGATGGCACAAAATATAATTCATATTACTTTACGAAGGATGAAGTGAGATCACTGGTGTGGGTTTTACAGACTGGACCTGCTAGATTTTTAAGATTTCAGATGCTGAGCTGAAGGAAAAACCTAGTCATGAAAAGGATTTTCACCAGCACTTGTCACTTAAAAAGAAGTCTGAAATCCAAGATGGATAACATTTTGAAGTGATGGCTTTCATCTTGAGATCTTAATGCACCTAAGCTGATGGTCACTTTATTCAGGCCAAGTAAACACAACACACAAACGCATGCAGGGACTGTACTGAAATACAGAAATGCAAACAAGCAAAACACATAGGATTCTTCCTCTTTCTCTTTTTTTCTCAAACACACAAAGAACATACGTGTGTACATACAGTGCTTGTGTTTAAATTAAACAGCCCACCAACCAACACCAAAAAGCTGTGTTCTTGCTGTCACATGCGCTAAATGAATCGGAGATGCCAGCATCCCTCCCACATCCCGTCCTCTTGCTGCCCACTTTCCTCTCTAGTCTGAGTTTATTTATTGAACAAACTGGAATCCAACTCGCCTGAAACACTTCAGTGACTTGACACCTCAGCTACCATCGCCAAACACTCCATCCATCTGACGCCTGAGCTCATCTGCATCAAAGGCCCCACTGCAGCAGCAAGTTGGAGGGGTGACAAAAAAACTCCTGACAGGGTGCATTTGCTGCTGCTGCTGCTTTCTGTTGTTACTACTGTAGCCTACATGCAGCAGAGTTAGGCAGTTTGACATGAGAGTAAAGGAGAATAATGTGTTTACATGATCCTTTTTGTCTGAGAGAAGTGCAGAAGCAAGGTGCTACACAAACAAGTAACACACACACAACACTACTGACGTCCAGTGACTCTGCAGTCTTTCATCGTGCCCTCTGGACACACATTTCACTTCCCATCTGTCTTCTGCACTCTGTCGAACAAGCTCCTGGAGCCATTGTGTTTTCGATCTAAAACCAGAGAACCACATTCAATTTTAATGCTGCAATATGAGTTTGTTCATGTGCGCCATTGCATTTGAAAACACAGGTTTTGATGTATTGGGATAAATCAAGAATAAGCACCAAAATGATTAGTTATCAGCACCTGATTACCTAACTGTGAAACTTAACTACTACTTAATGTCGAAATTTAAATACTTATAACATTGAAATAATTTACTTTGAAAACCAATTATCTGAATTTATGTGGTTTCAACAGTCCTCTCCATCCCCCTTAGCTGAGTATAAGATTCCAATTATTATAGTTCTTATTTGCTTCCATAATTTCAGGCTTAAGACCCGGTTACAGCAGCTGCAAACTTGATTAATTTTAAACAGATTGATAGATCTAATAGGTTAATATTGAGTATTAATATTTTTTTTAATGTCTCTTAAATCATGATCATTCAGTTGAAGAAAAGAAAATTAAATACAAAGTTATCACATCCCTGAGGTGCATGTGATGCATTATTCTTGGGCTACCGCTGTTCCTGTTTGTTGTAATATAGTTATTAGTAGTCTTGCAGTAGGTAGAGTCCAAGCTGTTGAGAAACACACTGAAGGTGATGGGGTTTTTCAGGGTCGGTTCACAGCTGTCTCAGTTTTGTAGCTGCAGGTTGTCCTCAGTGCCATGCATTGCAGCATTTCACTAGCAAGGACACCATCAACAGATGCATTTAAATGTAAATATCCAAATAATCATTCAAACCCATTATGTACTCAAAGTAATTAATGGTTGTCAGTCTTGTTGTCAACAGTGAGTGTCGCAAAACTAAGGGAGGAAGTGGAGGTGCATTTTCCTTTTAATGTCATTTCTCATTGATGAGTGAGATGACAAAGTTAACCCGTTTTTTTCTAGAGGACAAGGGTTTAAAACAAGAATTATGGGAAATGTAGGCTGGGATTAATTCCACGAGGGCACAGAATGATTGTCAGTCTGGATGTTTTACAGTATCATTTGTCTGGATGTTTTTCATTTCATAGCAGTTAAAGAAGAAGACGTGGATATACACACTACATGAACTGACTTTAATAAAACCTGGCAAGCTGTAAATGTTCTCATTTGGACTGTTGGCACAGGCTGCTGAGGCGAACTGGTCTATCTAAATCTCCATGCAGTAAACTGACTCTATGTGAGGTGAGTAATGCGGGGAGGACATAAAGTCATCTCTTTTTTTTTTCTGTGTCCAAGAATCTGTAAAAAGTCACAACTGCCAGATGGCTTGTGAGACGCTGTACCAGACATTTAGCATATATCACTCTTTGCAAATCTCCTCCTCTAGCTTCTTTGCACTTTTTGCCTCTGTATTTTTTAAAGTGTTTAACTACATGAATCATTCATAACAGTATGCTATATAGCTGACCTATAAGTGACTGATGGCACTGAAAGTTTTCTTTTGATGCACACTTACCACATTGTTTAATTGCCTGTAACATGAGTAAGCCCTCTTCTTTGCTATCAATCTCTTCTATTTTTGTCCTTTAAAAATATCCCTGAGGTCAACATGAGTTGCCTTAGAGACAACGGAACAACCGTTCATCATCTGCACTGGCAGCATGGACAACACCGGAGTATACCAACACACATCTGTGGCTGTTAATCAGTCTGATCTATAGTACAGGGTGACATTCTGTACACTTAAAAATACTGTTGTGGACAAATAATTAAGTCCTTTGTCGTTTTGTTGAATTAAAGCTGATATTGTCATCATCTCACTCGTACTTGGGGAAGCAAAGTTCAGCATTAAGAAGTAGAACAGCATAATCACAATCAAGACACTCTGCGAGAAATGCATTACAAAGGTCAGTTGCCAGGAGTTAGATCGCCTGGCAGACAGAAATGACAATGATTTTGCAGTGTGACAATTAATTAAATTTTCAGCATGCATGATGCAATGTTAGGTAAAACACTAACCCAAGGTTTGTTCTGAATTCTTGTGAATGTAATTTCCTTTCATTTTCCAAAAGCTGTCCAACATATTAATGTAATACTCCAACATTTGGTTATGTGTTGCCTGTTGTATCGTATTTGCATGTTTTACAGGCTCAGAATAAAACCCTGGGTCCAAACTGGTGCAACACATTTAAAAACGGGTTACCTGTACAAAACATATTTACTGTAAGGCCTCATCTGGCCACACAGTTCTCATTTACTATTTTACAGATTGACAATCTCATATTACACCTTTAACTATATTTACTGGCTAACCTAGGTAGCCTAACTAACTCTGTTGCTTATCTCCACTGTTGCTTTCCAGCGCCCCTCCTTATTATTGCCATTCTATACTGTTCTTAAATTATGTAAGAGGATTTCGATCATCCACATTATAAATGCCATATTGGTATGGCCAGTATGGTGTTTGTTTGATGTGTTTTGAAAGGGCAACCCGTATTCAAACAGCATTGACTGATCTTGTAGTAAGTGTATGTAGGTTACAGCCCCCTCGCCCACGGAGTGAGTAGAATGACAGGACCGTACATGTTTGAAATACAGTAGTTTCCTCAACTTCTCACAAATGTAAGACAAGACCACCACTCAATAATTTCACCATGCCCTGGTTTAAAGTCAGCTGTCTCTTTGAAAAGTTCACTGGCCAAAGGTTGTTTATTGCTGTCAAATGTGAAGTCTTTGTATTTCATTCTGGAAAATCCACATTGATGTTAGACTTCCAGGTGAAGTTCAGTTAAATGATGTGAGAATGAAAAGGAAGCTGACATGAGCACCTGAGGTAGTTCTCATTAGCCACTTTATAGCCATTTTATTTCATTTTAGGCATGAAATTTATTGAGCTGAAATTGAGGGCAATGACTTTTGGTTGAAACGTTCACATTCAGGCTCATACCAATCAAATGGCAACGAGCTGGCTATTACTCAGGGGCAATTACAGCTATTATATTCATGAAGGTCCTCAGAGGGAGCTGGAGAAAAGTGAAAAATGTCTCCAAAATAGCAATGTAGTGATTTATATGTTTCTGTGATTACAATACATAACGACGACAATACACCCGCACAAAAACATACATGTTGGCCATTTCAAATCAAAGCATTCCTCCCACACAACGAGTGTGACGGCATGCAGGAGCGTGAAGCGCGGCGCCCGGGGCGAGCCGAGGCTGTCTGCTACCTGATAACCTGGAAGGGACGGAGAAATTAGGGGGTGCCAACACTTACAAAACCCACATCACCCACACACATTGATTATAATCAGGGAAAGCTGAAGAGCGGAGAGCAGAGGGAGGTGTTTGTTGTGGAGAGACAAGACGAACAAAGCCCCGGACTGCATGTAAAAACAAGGCTACTTTCCATGTCTGTGAATCAAGTAGCTCTTGTAAATCACAGTTTCACTGCTATTTCTGTGGTTTAAAATGAAGGTACAGTACAGTGTGTGTGTGCATTTACTTAAATTCTTCACCCCCTCGCTGCAACCATGACATCTTCTTCAGATAACTGCTGGTGGTAAATTACCCATTAATCTTTAAATAATTTGAATTTCCTTCCAGTGCTAAAATTAAGTCGACTCCAAATCAGTCACGCTCTTTGGCCTCGAGGCAGATGACGGAGATTGGTCTTAAACTAAAAAATAATCACTGCACCCTTTTTGTTGCGCTGTCAAATGGCTCATAGTTTCTCTTTAATAACAGTAATACATACAGCAGAGAATATATTAAGGGTATTTTACAGTTGTCACTAAAGTAATTGAGTCATAACTTTGGGGTCCGTCATCTGTCTGAAGTTTCTATCTTTTACCTACCTACGTTGACATTTTGCAATTTCTATTATTTTCAAAAATGTCGTTTCCACTCAGATTTTTTAAAGTGCAAATTGAAAATGCTCATGAAAAGAGGTGGGTGGAAACACACTTAATGGCTAGCCTGGCTCTGTCCAAAGCTAAGATTAGGCCTACCAGCACCTCTAAAGCTCAGTAATTAACACATATAGTTTGTTTAATCCATACACAAACCAAAATGTAAAAACGACAAGTTGTGGTTACTGTTCAGGAAGTTAATAGCACTCCTAGTCTTTATGCTAAACTAAGCCAATCGCCTGCGCTGGCTCTAGCTTCATATGTATTGTACAGACATGAGGGTGGTATCAATCTTCTCATCTAACTTGTTGCAAGAAAGCAAATAAGCACATTTCCCAAAATGTCAAACCAGTCCTACAAGAAAATAAGACTTGGAGGAAAGTTGACTTTTCAGGACAATTACAGTTTTTCTCAATTGCTAAAACACTAAACCCTATTGTCTGAACCAAATGCTCAGTTGCCTGAACCCACTGATTGAATCAACCTTTCACTTTTCACCTGTTTAGACACAACTTGCCAACACATTTTCATTGTGATGCACCCGTGCTGCATAATGGTGAGCACAGGTGACAAAAGTCAAACACAATTAAAGCACAGATGTCACCACTTGAACACAACAACTCAAAATTGATCACACTTGTGGCTAATGATGTGAGGGAACATATAAAGTAATCCAGTTCAGAGAGCACTGGTTTATGAGGCCCTACAATGGATAGAAATCTGAGAGGAACAGTGATGTGACAGAGTTCGTGTGAGAGGAGGTCGAGGTGGTCAGCGAAGACCAAGAACAGTAATATCTGATGAAATTAGAGCTACTGTGATTGACCATGTTCTTGTCCATGGTATGAGCATGAGGGAGGCTGGACAAAGGGTACAACCAAACATCAGTAGATTCATTGTGTCCACCATAATCCGAAGATTTAGAGAAGAGAACAGGTAATTACCTTTTTTTGACATTATAGTACAGTATGTAAATGTTGACAGCAATTACTCTATGACATACTATATACTGTACCACAGTATACTGTAAGTAAATATATGTTTCAGTACATCACTGTACCAATATACTGTAGTATTGGAATGGAGGGTTGGTCTAACCGTTTGTAGGCCTAGTATTCCATGTATATTTTTTGTAACTCCATGTTCTCTCTTTGTAGAATTGAAAGACTGCCACATGGGCTTACTGTACATGAGTGGCAAACGCATAAGATTTCTGTTTTGCTAAATGCACAGTTTTTTTTTGTTTTGCAACATGCATTTAGCCTACAGTGAACAATAAATATCTATTTCTCCAGCTTCATGTCCTGAGCATTGTGTTTTCTATTTTTCTACGTAGTGTTTAGTGACTGTTCAGTAGTGTTTTTAATTTTGATTGACTCGGGGCACCATTTGACAACATAGTTCAGTTTTGAGGACAGATTGAACTGTTTTGAGGTGAAAGTTTGGTTTTGTAAGAAGAGTCTGAGGTTTTGTGAATGTAGCTTGAAAATTGTGTTTTGTGTTCACAGTTTAGAGAAAAGGAGAGCAGCTTTCAAGAAATGTGTCTTAGCAATCGAGAAAAACTGTAATGCTCAAGGAAAAGCATGCCTGACCTAATGTGCTGTTTAAAACATCTATGGTGAAAGTTCCAGTGAATTTCAGGTCAAAGTGGCTTACTCAGGTCCAAAAGCTCTTCTTTGAGGATGTTCCCTTCACAGTCTGGTTGGTTTGGAGTACTCTTGCATTGAGAGCACAGTTTAAGAGGGTGAGAGAAAGGCAGGTAACTGAGGGTGAAAGGCCTATTTGGTATTTGTCAAATACTCCCTCAATTCAATTCATTTTTATTTATATAGCGCCAGTTCATAACAGAACTTATCTCATTGCACTCTTCCTATAGAGCAGGTCTAGACCGTACTCATTATAATATTATTTACAGAGACCCAACAAATCCCACCATGAGCAAGCACTTGGCAACAGTGGCAAGAAAAAACTTCCTTTAAGAGGCAGAAACCTCAAGCAGAACCAGACTCAATGAGGGCGGCCATCTGCCATGTTAGGTTTTAAGAGAGAGAGAGAGAGAGGTTTGGAGAGAGATAGAGAGATGGAGAGAAAGAGGATTTGAGAGAGAGAGAGAGCGATGGAAAGGTTTAGAGAGAGAGAGAGAGAGAGAGAGAGAGAGAGAGGTTTGGAGAGAGAAAGAGAGATGGAGAGGGTTAGAGATAGATAGATAGAGAGAGAGGTTATAAGAGAGAGAAAGAGAGAGAGGTTTTGGGGAGAGGCACAATGCAAATACCACCTAGAATTTTTTAAAATAGTAGTAATGTGATTTTAGTGGTAATATTAATAAATTAATAATAATAATAATAATAGGAATGACAGCTATAGGAAAAAATAATGACAGTATTAGTAACAGAGCCAATAACAACAACTGTAGTAGCAGTTGTCGAGAAGGAACACAGGGGCAGCAGGTGGCCCACAACCACAGATCCAGACTCTGCAGCTCTAGAGGCAGAAATACCTGCTGAAAGCGACAGAAGGAGAGAGGAGAGAGACGAGAAAGCACAAAACTATGGGAGAGAGAAGATGTTGAGCTAGTAACATGCAGTAATGGGATAAAAATGCATACAGATGGAGAGCGAGAGAAGGAGAAAGGAAAGAGGTGCATCATGGGAAGTCTCTAGGCCTATAGCAGCATAACTAAGGGATGGTT
This sequence comes from Siniperca chuatsi, assembly GCF_020085105.1. Classification (NCBI taxonomy): domain Eukaryota; kingdom Metazoa; phylum Chordata; class Actinopteri; order Centrarchiformes; family Sinipercidae; genus Siniperca; species Siniperca chuatsi. The sequence continues at coordinate 13,679,109 of NC_058065.1, read as the reverse complement.
CAGGACTCACCCAAGCCAGCCCTAACTATAAGCTTCATGAAAGAGGAAAGTCTTAAGCCTACTCCTAAATGTGGAGATGGTGTCCCGAACCCAACTGGGACCTGATTCCACAGGAGAGGAGCTTGATAGGGGAGCCCTCAGTATCAGTACACCACACTTGCTTAACCTAGATTAACTAAGTACCCTAGAATGATTTTATTTCCAGCACAGTGAGCAGTGGGAAGCTATTGGCAGTGAGGCGGGCATGCAGGCTCAGATAGCTGCAGTCTTCAGTGTCATCTGAAGATCCTTTCCAAAGAAGCTCTCATAAATAAATCAGTGTCTAAAGACACAAAAAGGAATGATATTAAATCATCACTCAGCAGTCCCACATTGGGAGTTAATGTTTTTCTGAAGCCCTCTGTGAATAACTGAATGGAAATCCTTTGAGTATAAGGAACCTTTATTTCTAGGATACAGAGAATGATAGAGAAGCACATGAAACACAAGCAGTAACAACAGATTAACAAACATATAAAGTCCATTTACAGGATAAATAAATTGTAATTATTCTCCTTGTGTGAGCTAGATGATCATCAGACAACAAACTTTGTTAGTGAAACATCTAAATTCTGTGTTCCTTAAAAATGAGATGAATAATGTAAGCAGCCGGGCAGGCAGACAAAGTTGAGTCATAAGGCTTAAGAAACTTTGAGTTGAAAGTATTTTCTCTGACTGGAGTATAATTCATTCACGCTCGACTCTCAGACCAGAATATTTCACAGTTAGGTGGAGTGATGGAGGAAAAAACTCAGCTCTGCCTCATTTCCATAAATGGGCTATTCTTTAAAGCCATGCAGTGTGAATACATTTTGGAAAAAGCACTCTTGAAGGATTGAACTTTTATTGTGTCAGTGTTGTAGCGGCAATGATTTCCAAAAACCCTGTTGAAGGCCAAAGATATTTCACTGCAACGACAAACATGAAAATAAACAGCTGTTATTGGGGTCAAAGCCGAGAAGGGAAGAGATCTGACAGCGAGAACAGCACCTTGATTCATCAAAAGTCCTGCATCTCAAGGACAGAAGATTTCACTAATAGAGATCAAATTGCAAGTGAAGTGGTGCCTGACATAGCTGCTATTACCATGATGGTGATGCTGTTTGAAGAGAATCAGCGTTATGATAAACTGCCAGCTCTTTGGGAGGGTGTGTGAAGTTTAAAGGTGTAAGCATTAAAGAAATATGCCTTCCACCCTTCCTGTTTGTGTGTCTTTGTTTTATTGCAGGTGTTATTGCAAGATTGGCTTGACGGCAGCGTGGCCAAATGGGGTCTACAGTATGACAAATCTGGATCCATAACAAACAGGTGCAACACTTGAACTTGACTTAACTATTTGCCAAAAGGGTCATTCACTTGGTTGAGGGTGCAAAAAATAAGTAATTTAAAGTTGCACTTATCAATATTTTTATATTAACATTGGATCAAATCACTACTTGTAATGTGAAAATGTGCTTGTAGTAATGAACCCACAGAGAACTATCACCCAACTTTGCAGTTCCCATTAGCTCTACTGAACATTTCAGCGTCTTTCAGCTGCTTATTTGGGTTTTCTGGCCTGCAACTTTTCTGTTTAGGTTCAGTCTCACGGCTCTCATCAGCTTAGTTTTCGGCCGCAGCAGGAAGCTGTTTTCAGCGAAAAAGCAAAATTAAACCCACTGTACGCTACCCGTCCAGCACCAAACAGCAGACAGACACAGTTAGCAACTAGCTAGTGAACATAGTGGAGCATTTAGCAGCTAAAGAGCCAGATATTTCCCTTGAGTTGGTGGAGAACAAAACAGAGCTAAAAGGAGAGTAAACTTACTTACGCACATTCATCAGGTGGCCAGAAACACAAATTCATATGAATGCTAACATGCCTCTGTATCTGCTGGTGTCTAAATACGTGACTGTTTGCTAGCAAATTTGCCATACCAACTTGATAAGTTGGTTGATAATAAGGCAGTGTTGTGTTTCAGCCTGTGTCCGCTGTTATCGCAGGTTTAACTGTTAGCCAAAAAGGAAATTCACTTGTGTGGGACTTGGGTGAGAAAATAGAGAAAGGAAGCTAAAATCCACCCACACATGCTTTGCACACACACACAAGGTAGAGCCGTAGTGTAGAATTATAACATAAATTAAAATATATGACAATTACACATAAAACATATTGGACAGCTACAAATAATGCAATAATGCCACCATGGTCACGCATGGAACAGATGGCCACAGCATTTACTGTAATTAATCAAGTCCTCTTTGTATGGCTTTGTCACGAAATTCCTCTGTGTTTCACAGCCAGATGGTTAGAGATGGTTGGAGTTGAGTGTTAAAATTGTGTGTAATAAATGTAAAAGAGGAAGTCCACATATACAATGTGCAAAATTTCGCAGGCTGAAAGAAGAAACAAGAGCATACAGACACGTTTGCGGCTCTGTGAGGCTGTAATGCTTATTGTAAAGAAAACCAAACTGTGAGTACCAGAGTTCGTTTTCGATCTTTAGCGGTCATGGTGGAGTCAACGTAATAATTGGCCAAAGGGTGTTGTGGTGTGGTGTTGGCAACCTACTGTATATCAGAAGGGTTTATCATGTTTCAGAGCATGAAAGCGTGGCAACATTACATAGTGTATTTGTGTATGCAGAAAGGTCAACATGTTGAGTCACTTTTGATTTTATGATATCATTTCTAGTGTTGGTTGAGCAAAGATGTGTAAAATGAGCTACGCCTGAATATGAGACTGATTTCTGGACAGCTTTTTCAAGATACAAAAGACTTTTCAACTAGTGTTGAAAAGGATTCCCAGATGTTCTCTCCGATGTGAAATACTTCAGCAGAAGGTGAATCCCACACTTGTTTGTGAGTGTATTTCTTGGCTGTTTGTCAGATATTCGGTCTGTGGTCTGTTTCTGCAGTAAAGACAATTTCGACTCGTTTTCACTTGTCAGTCTTTCCTCCAAAACAGGTAACATGAGAGCGTTGCTTTGCTTGCTAACCAACTGACAGTTGGAAAGAAGGCTTCTCACCGGTTCTCACTGGTTTCTTCTTCGTTTCAGCTCACTGGGTAATTATAATCTATTTCATCAGGTTCAGCTATTTCAAGATGTGTAGAAAACGAGCCAAGCCGACAATGAAATGCTGTACAGCAGAAGAAAAAGAAAAGGAAGCAGCAGAATGCAGCTTTAAATCACGTTGAGGCTACTTAATCCAAGAGCATTCAAACTGTTTGTGCTCATTTATGAGGCTGTGAAAAGGCTGTTTATCTGTCTTTCTTCTCTTTTTCTAAGAAAACTGTGTAAACATTTCAAACAGAGCCATTATCTTCTCTTTGAAATTTCAGGAAATTATCATATTTCTTTGAAGTTTGAAAGGAATGAGTCATTTTTAGGGCATTTTACTTCCACAGCAGCGAAATTGGGATGTAGTGTCTATCCTGAGTTTGACAGAAGAGACGTCACATATGGTGCTTCCATCTGGGGTTTTGATCTTGTGAACAGCTAGAGATGCACATGCAGTATGCAAATCTGGATATGATGTACATGACAATATGGAAGATGGATCATTTTTTACAACATAAAGGCCATACATGCATATAGCCTGTAGACGCCTGTATTTGCATGCAGAAAATGCACATTACAAAACTTATTTTCTCATTCGTTATTGTGTATTTTACATGTATCTTAATATTTCTCATTATTTTTTCAGTGTTCTACACTGTTATTTTGCATAGCCTGCACACACATGCTGTAATTGTGCATTTTAATACCCCTATTTTCTCTTTTCTTCATCATATTCTGTCTTTCTTTGCTGTATTCTACCACTGAAAGGCCAATTTCCACACAGGGAACATTGAGTCTTTCTTATTGTATGTACTGAACAGCTTTTGTACATAATGTTGCACGCATGAGAGGTGCAGATGAAGATGGTTTCATAAAAAAGTGTTACAACCCTTATTTCATGCTTTGTTATTGCCTGATTGATCTCCCTTTAGGACGACAGCCTGCATCTGTGAAGCTGAAGCTGAAAAGCTAATTATGAAGCCTGGGCTCATTTTAACTCTGACCTTCACTTCACTGGGGACCTTTGGTGTAGCCCAAAGGTTTTAAAGAAATAAAATTAAACGATATTTTGCTCATCAAGTTTAAAGACATACTGCTTGTTTGGACTTTGCAAATTGGGCAGAAATGAAAAAGTGCAGTTCAAGGGTCAATATTTGCATTAAGTGGCTCCATCTTCTAGTAGATAAGAATTAAAAGTAAGCAGTAACTAGAACTCAAAATTACTTCTTACCTTACTTCTCCCAACAATCATCAAATGCAAAACAATTTTTAACTGTAAGTGTGTAACACCTGGAAGGTTAACAGCTGTAGACACATTAGCCGTGTTTCCATCTAATTGTCATGCGAATTTGAAGCAAACTTTTGAAATGTTGCAAAAAAGAAAATGTGAATTAGGTGCATCCATCAACTGGTTTGGAGCGAATAAACTAGGCTGCAGTGTAGTTTCGTCACAAATTGGCGGTACAGGCTACATTACGCATGACTGCAATAAACAGAGTAGAAGAAGTAGAGGTCGCAAACAAAATTAGTTGTTTGCCAAATGCCGAAAAACCTCAAAGAGAAGAAGAGAGGAGAGAGAGGAATAATTTGGTCTCCTCATCGGTCCATACGTGCCTGTTGCTACTACCGGCCATGTTTTCGCGCGTTATGGGAATATCCGGGAAGACGCAGACAGCTTCTCTTGGAGTGGAAACAGCTGATCAGTCATGTGAGTTAAATGTTCGCTACGTCGGAACTTATTTGGAAAAGGTGTTTCCATCTCCCATTAAGCGCATTAACTCTTTTTCGAAAAAGGCAAAAACCACCTCAAGCGAGCGTAAAAACTTTTTTTGCGAAATTGAGGACGTTTTTTTCTAATTTTGCTGTTTCTGTCAACCTTTTCTAATGCGATACTTCAAAATTCGCATAAAAATACATTGATGGAAATACGGCTATAGATACCTGCCCATACTTGTTTTAGAAAAAACACAAGACCATTGAGAAGAATTGCTCTACAAAGACAACCTGTGGAACAAATCTTTTAAGCAAACCAGGCTTATTGACATAAGACATTTACATACTGTATGACTTGTTGAATAATAAAGTAAGTCAAATGTTTGTAGGTTCATATCTCACCTTTGGCATAATACTCCTTGAAGGTAAAAGGCAGAAGAACATTTGCACAGTGAAATACAAGCTCCGGCATGTGACTTGTCAGGTGTTGGATGCTAATACGATCCCACTGTCTCCGTAGAGCCACCACCATCTGCAATGACCCAACACACCCTTTATCTGTTTTACCATATATGTACAGTATATCTGATATTTTTTTATTTCATGTCATGTATTGTATTTTTATATTTATATTCTATTCCTTCTTATACCTTGGTACAGCACACTGAATCTCATTGCACATGTACAATGATAATAAAGGTATTCGTATTCGTATTAACAGGCAAATGCTTAAACCCTAATTTGTCAGAGCTCTAAATTCCAGTTTCATATACACGTCTGCTTGTTGTCAGGACCATCTAAATCACTGTCCTTTACTTGATGATTGGCTTTTGCTTCCAGCAACTGGGCTTTGTTGAATCTCAGTGGATGTTTTCCAGACTATTTCCAAAACTGAGATTTTAGCTGACCTATGCTGATTGTAGGTAGGAGTGGGAGCGTATCTATGTCCCCTGGGTCCTTTGTTCACTAATCCCCTAACCCAAAACCCTAAAACTGGGGAACATAGGACCCTTTGTCATGTTCCCATTATGTGCCATATAAATCTGGGGAACATAAGACCCTGGGAACATAGGAATGACCCTGTGGGGGTCACTTACAGAAAGTAAACTCCTTATGTGTCATTTGTCACCTCCTCTCTCAGTGTGGGTGGATGTTGACTGATTATTTGTACTGAAAAGAACAAACAAGAGGGATACTGCACATTAAGCTTTGCGATCATTCGACTGTACGCTATTTCTTTAAGATAACTATAAACAGGTGGCGGATCATTGTTCCATGAAGGAGATGTTAAGGCTGAAAGAAAAGTGTTTTTGAGGTGGATGTCACCTCAGCTGCACCTAGGCTTCCACCTCTTTGACAAAACTTGCTATCTCCAGTACCTGCCAAGCTTCATGGACATCAGGTCCAGGTTTTTATACAGTCTTTAATACATTTATCTCATCATTTGTCCAGTGTCTAAGGGTACATTCAACGACCTATGTGCCTTTCTTGTTCACTCTCATTTATCACATTTTGTATTCAAATTTCTGCAAGTAAGATTCAGATATTAGTGTTATTATTGACTTGTGTTTTATCACCATATGCTAAAGTAAAATAAGTGTAATTACAGTCACTAAGAAAAAACTGAAATTAAATGCAATTTGTAACCTTCAGCCATGTACAACATCTTAAACTAAACTGCTAGTCCGTGTTTGCTCAGCCAAAATGTAGGACACATTAGTGGTGCCAAAAGTATAGTGTTCTCACTTCACAGAGCAGTAAAGTGATGGTTTTGACATTTTCAAAAAGCTCTTTGTTGGCTTCTTTGCCTGGCTAATTTTATTGGATCCAAAGGACAGACTGGGCCTGTAATGTCCTGGTTTATGTTCTATCTCAACTTGAGAATCTTTAAAGTAACACTTTTGAGAGAAGAAATAACAATCTTCCGCTTACAAGTTAAATTCCTAAGCAATAAAACACACCCTTGCACATTCAGTACACTCAGGGGTTAATGTTATGTTAGCTAATGTCAGCAAACTTTAGATTCGAATTTTGCTGTATCATACCACGGTTGCCAACTCCCATGCTTTTGGCATGAGACACCTGCTCTCAGGATCTGTCTCATGCTCTCACGCTGCCCAAACAAATAAGAGGAAACCACAAAGACGCAGTTTGTGTGGCTTTAGTGGACCGAGGCGCATACACAGACCGCTCCAAAATCACAAAATATCTTTCATGTATGTTGAGTTGAGATCAAAAAGTGGCTGATGGTATGCCACTAGTGGTTCAGCGACATATGCAGGTCCCTAGAGTTGTAGGCCGCTCGTGTCCAACTGTCACACCAAATCAAATCAAAACAAGTTCTGCCATAAATGTATGTAAATATATGTATATGTATTATTTATTAATGATATATTAGTCAGACTGGCTCTGGTGGCTAGGTTAACAATAGCTATGTTAGCTAAGGCTAGCTCTGTCAATACAGACAGAATACATTTATGGCAGAACTTGTTTTGATTTGATTGGGTGTGACAGTCGGACAGTATCCTACCTCTTTCAAGCGGCATGAGCGGCATACCACTCTAAGGACCGGCATATGCCGCTGAACCACTAGTGGCAGCCACTTTTTGAATTTTGTTTCACTTTGCTCTGCAATTTCACATCTATTACAAATTGAAATGTCCATAAAAATACAACTTTTAATGGAATTCTGTAACTGTTAGATTAATGAGGCTCACCAATAATGTCTCCTTGTGCCACTGAATGTAATGTGGTTTTGGCCCTCTGAACAGCTGTTTCTGTCCTAAATATTTGTAGCTGTCATACAGCAGCAGGATATATATGCGCTTCTCCAAAGTGAGAGAGTTGCTGTACGCATTTATGCACGAGGAACAACAGCGGTAACTTCAATAATTATTTCTAACTATTAATTACCCCCGTCACGGAGACAGGATGGATCAGGATCTAACGGCAAATGACATTCTGTACTTTTCTACACTTCAGACAGATAAGCTGTCAAACACAGATTCCAAGTTTATGGGCTACAGTCAAGCATTTGTTACATAGCGGCCGTCCACAGGTTGAGTTTTGCAATGGTGGCATTACTGTCAGGATATTTTTATTTTACTGTAAGTTAAAGTCACAGTATTTGCAATGGTGGCATTACTGTGCACATGGATGCTTTCCCATATACAGGATGCGACCTCTAATCAGTAAAGTAAAATATGGCAACAGTAACAATGAAAGCACATTTTCTAATGCAATAAGTTACCAATAGCAATAAACCATCATTACTCATGGGCAGGATTTTCATCTTTAGAACATCATAAATTCAACTAAAAAAAGATTTTGTCAGCACCACAGACAGCATATTTGGGGTATTATTGTGTTGTGAGACTTGATGCTTCACAGAGCTGAACTTTTTCCCTCTCAAACACTGCGGCTTCACTCCTCCTGGCTATTTAAAACGTCAGTTCACCAGATTACTACTAAAATTATTATCTTCTCAATAACCTCTTGTGGTATATATCCATCCTGATTGGGGGGTTTTCTCCAGGTTTTGTTGGTTTGTAGATGAATGGAATATTATTTGTGATGGTCTTTGCTTTTTAAAGAATTTAAAATTCAACATCTCTTTTCAGAATCAGTGCCAAATACAATGGAGCTGAACAGATAATCCACAGATTTAACTGTCTACAATAATTCATGAGAATATTTTCTTCTGAAGAAACAGTCCGTGTGAAACTGTCCACAGTGAGGTCTGTTGAATTTTGCATCTCCATTGTATTGGGAGACACAAACAAAAAGAAAACCCTGCTGATAGACAGCACAGAGTCACTTCGCTGACATTATAATGTGTCTATATTTTTGCTTCTGCATTTTATGCTTACGAAGTCAACTTATCATTTGTAAGCGGAAGAATGTGTTAATACTTCTTTAAAAATGACGTAGTTTCTCTTTAAGAACAACTGAAATATATACTTAACTCTCTAAACAATATTGATTTCCCCAAAAATGCATCCAGAACAAAATCCATGAACATGTTTTCATCTCTGTGTCTTTGTCATTGAAGTCTGTGGCATGAGAGAGCTCTGATGTGCTCAGAGTGAAGCTTCTTTCTCTGTTTATGTCGAGCGTAATCAACACCTAATCCTGCTGCTTTCATGTCACACTGAAGGGCACATTCATCTCTGGGAACAAGGAAGCAATCTCGACCCAAGGGGCTGCATTAGACTTGATCTGAGAAATCCTTTGGAAGCTGTATGGCATGTGTGATATTTTCAGTCTCTGTGCCTGAGTGCTGTCTCTATGTATTTGTAGGCCAAAAAGATTTCAGTCTGATTTATAGTTCAAAAGAATGTTCACCTTTTCGTAGTCTCCTCTTTCTTTCTTTCTTTCTTTCTTTCTTTCTTTCTGTCATCACACGCACATTCTCTCACATTTCCGAGGCCAAATCAACATCCTCTGCTGCCCTGTTGGCTTACAGACTCTCTCAGAGAACGGAGCCAGCAGCAGGCGGCCTCGTGCCACTGTGCCATGTGGTGTGGCCTCGGAGAGATCACCATTTTCATAATGAGGTGTCAACAGGGATGACGGATGATGTCTTTCCTCTCCGCCTCGGTTTGGACTCCAAGGTGCAGTGACTTGGCAAACGGGGCCAGAAGGAAATCAGAGAGCAGAGGAAATGTGGGAGATGTGGGCAGCGTGACTGAGTCGCCTGCTTTTCCATCTCTCCCATTGACAGAGACATCAGCTGTGACGCAAGCGCGGAGAAGTGCCACAGTCCCAGATATTACTGCCAGGATCAGTCTGATCTGCTGATTTCTTTGGTCTTATTAATCTGATTCCCACTGAGTCATTGGCGCTGATCAACACCCTGAAATTCTATTATTATTTCATGTGGCTGTGGCTTTCTGGAGTGACTAATGTCAGTGTGTGGAGTAGAGCAGCAGCATGTTACCAGTCAGCAATCAGACAGAAACATGAATGAGCTGTGAATGTGCTCCAAACGACCAATCACTGATCACCATTGTTTGTCCGGGGAACTCCTTCTCCTTTGTTTTTATCCTAAATGATTTAACTTGACTATTTAAGTTTGGGCTTTTTTTCAAAATACAGAGTTTCCAGCACAGACTGTGTACAATATGGACACAGTGTCCGTGACCTCACCCATAGGTCTCTGAAGAGCCAGTGTGAAGCTCAGTGTGGTGGCTCTGGCCGACACCATCTTGGCAGAACCTGACTCCGCGAGTAGGGTATCTCTGCAGATCGGAGACTTTGAATGGGCAGGGTAACTGTCAATCCTTTTTTAATTTGGCCAATCAGAGGTTGAATATAGTAACTTGCACCACTGCTCATTTTAGAACACATCGCAAGTTTTGTTGGAAAGCTAGACACTGGCGGCTAATGAGCTGCCACAGACTGTATGCAGAAAACTGCAAGCTAATTGCTAACTGCGACTTATTCAGACCATCAGGGAAAAGGCGAGAAATATATCCAAATATATTATATTGTAATTCATTCCCATGCATGCTGCGGCTCTCCCTCTCCTCTTGCACTGTGCGCAGGCAGTCAGTGTGGCATGTGGGGCATCTTCACTCTTTCTCTCTGGATTAAAATGTTATTACATGTTGTAAATATGTAAATAGTTTGTTTGATCTTGTAAATATTAAAATTTTTCGTAGATTTTTTAATTGATTTGTTTTACTTTTTTACTTCAAATATACGATGTCCCCATAGTGAGTTTGTGATAATTGGGCCAAAGATTTCTCTATCTACGTTAATATGTCTTAAATTAAGGTGATCTCTCCCTCACTGCAGTAAGCTGTATGCAAATGAATGCGTGATGACGTCATCTAGCTCGCTAGCTATTTGAAAAGGAGCATGAGTTGTTCGTGTACCTCCCCCCTTATGATACTGTGAAGCGATTCGCTGAATTAAAAAGTGATTGACAACTGGTTCAGGCAGTGTATTGGTGAAATTAGTTTTTGACAGACAGTGGATTGTAAGCCACTGATTGGCCAAATTAAAAAATGATCGTTACCACACCCTCTCAAAGTCTCCGGTCTGCAGAGATACAAACATGGACTCCGTCGGCTTCCGGCTAATCCAAAAATGGGCAAAGATGTGGAGCGAGCGTGGAGCGAGGGCGGGCCCAATGAAGCCTGTTTGCTGAAATCAGCTACCTGTGACGCACCCACCTGTCACTCAAAGCGGCCACGTCTTTAATTATGCATAACTTTAAGCCTAAATATAATTTAAACAGGTGTGTTATATAAAAATTCCCCGCCCCGTACAGCTGTCATGAACGGGGAAATTAGCTACCGTTTTTTTTGTACCAGGCTGTAAACATGTTTGTTTCTGCTGTATTTTCTGGCTTCATATTTCAGCCCGGGAGATTGCTGCTTGGTTTGCAAGAGTGAGTTTATTCCTGTGTCTGGATCCTCTCTATTTGTGACACTTATCTGACTCTATAATATATACAACAGCCTTCATAAAAAAGTTTTTGGAATTAGAGGTAGATTTCGATGCATATTGATATTAGCAGCTTGAAAAATAATAATAGCTAATGACAAGTCAGAAAAGCTAGTCAGAGTCAGTACAATTTTGCTTGACTTTCATTTTATAAAATCTTGTATGTATCTTGTATATACTTGTATATACACAATACCCATGTGAATATGCCTACACCACATCTACATGTGGGTCATCAGATAACATCATTAAACCAACTCTTATTTAGATGGCAGTGTTTACATGGCCACATAAATTGAGAGTTTGAATCCAGCTGTGCTCCAGACACTAATTATGGCCCTACTTTCATTACGATAATCAAAATGAGGGAAAACTTAATCAAATTACCAACCAATTATCGGTGTGTATGTAAACCGGAGGTGTTCCCAGTGTGAACTGCAGGAACTGGTGTTGTTTGATGTGCACTCAGTCTCTCAGGCAGACTTGTAATAGAGTTGGATGTGCAGCTGCGATCAGTAATTATTTTATCCAGTCGGGTATTCCTAATTAGAAAATCATCCTGATGTCAGGATGGGGAGGAAATTAAATTTAGTTTCACAAAATAACACTGAAAAGCTTTCATTATATTTTGTGAACCACATGCATGACACTCCTGTACCTTACATATGGAGTATACGTATAAACAAATTACACAGGAGATTTAACAAATGAAGCCCCTGATGTGCTCCTTGTTGTCACTGTAATGATCACTGGTGCTGTAATGATCATGTAAATGAAGGTCCTGATGATGACATTCAGTTATTAAAATAGTCCCTTAATGTGGTGCAGCTACTTTTAGATACCATGAGCTAACGGTCCATCATGAGTATAGATGTATTTGTCAGCGCCCGTGAATTTTCCTTGAGGGTTGTAGCAAGTGTGGTTTACATTAAAAATAAATTGTATCTGAGCAACCGGACATATTTCTCATGACCCAGTATCAGCTGGGTTTGAGATATAGTACACACAGATCTGTGTACACCAGACTCCAGCTGTTTGGATACTGAATATATATTTTTTTTTGGAAAGGCGCGGTCAAACCAGAAAGAGCACAGCGTAATCCATTGGTGTGTCTTCGTGGAAAATGCAGGCATTGCTAGATGCTTGGGCTGTGTCTGAAATTTCAATCCTTCGCTCACCCACTACTCTATATATTAGACACTCAATAGTTTACTCTAGTGAACAGTAAGTTGAGATTTCAGATATTTACGAATCATTCTCAGTTTGCATCATCATTCTCGGGTGTAGTGTTGCGGCACGACTGTGTTTTTGGGACATTGTGGCATCGTTAGCAGGCCATGGGCACTACTTTTGTCATTAAAGTGTAGAATCCTCTTAGGTCAATAAAATGGCGGACAGTAAATGTAGAGCACCGTATTATAAACAGGGAGTGATTTCGTCTTCCCTTAATAGAGAAAAGACAGCTACCTGAGCTCAATAGCTTGTTAACTGTAACTTCAATTATATTTTGATAGTCTCAAAAACAGCCTACTCTTTGGATCCATTGTTGCCATATTACCCTAAGAAATGGAGATAATAAACATGCCGAAATCAGTCGAGAGACCCTCAGCTTGGTTATAAAGTGTAGTCTTAATTAGACAGCAGAATGATGATATTTCTTATAGCAAAGTCAGGATGACAGAGGGGCGATATTAGACACCCAAAGAGGATCCTCACATTGAGTATTTGTGCAAGCAGCTTATCACCACCCATGTTTACGTTAACCACGTGTTTAACATCACGTGACTTATATCACGACTTGTTGGGCTCCAACCGGCTCAAACACACAACATCTTGAACCAACACAGAAAGGAGAAGAAGTGTGCTGTGCCAAAGACGAGAGTATAAACCTGTTGTACTGACACTTCTTCACACTTCCCTCTGGTGCAGGAAATGAATGCACAACACTTGCCAAGCACAGTAAGCTGTTGGTCCAGGCTTGGAGTTGGCCAGGCATCACAAACGCCAAATGAAGTAGGTAAAGTCCAAACCCATTACTATTAGCTCCCATAACACAGGCCAAGTGATTACTTTCTGCAGTAAAATGCAACTCTGCACCAATACCATCAGCAAGCAGAAAATTGCTAAGAGAGGAGATTTCCACAAGTAGTCATATTGAGAGTCCATGTCTTGTCCTGAGGCGGTAACATGGAAAATTTTATATATATATATATAGTGTATATGCAGGGTTATATATATGCAGGGTTTCATTCCCATGCGCTCCAAGCCATTTGCTCTAAATGTAACCATCCCCTCTTTGCTCTTCACAGTTCTCAAACCAAGCCAGCCAACCCATGTGTTTTTATAAAGAATATGTCAGATTTTGTACCGTGGAGACTGTTCTTTTCAGTTCAGTTACTTAGCAACTACATGACATATCACGCAAATAAAAACCTGAGCCTTCAGCAGTGAGAAAACTTTGAAAAACAGAAGGACGTCTCAGTGATTGTTGCAATAAATCTGTCTGCTCTGGGTCAGCGTGTTCAAGGTGGGCGTGTCGATCTCAAGGTTTTCCTCCCATATTGGGCCTTGTTCCTTCTTTGGTAATGACAGTCATTAAAGGCATCAAAGCTCTGACTTGCAGGACAAGAATGACAACTGGGTTGTCATAGCTTTATTTTGGCATCAGTGTCATTCATCAGGCTGCACGTCATGTCACCGACAGCCTTACTCATTGTCATTGCCAGCCGGGAAGGTTAATTGAGTTAACTTGAGTTAAGGAAAGTTGTTCAAAAGTTTTGTTTTTTTTTTGCAACAAACCCCTGTTGGCTACATTTCAGATCTCTCTCAGTGGGAACCCTAAAGCAGTACTTAGTTTTGTGCTTCCTATTTGCATAAACTGGAGGCAGAGGTTATATAATAAATAAAAATATAAAAAATAAAATAGCTTGAGGAATACCTTGAGTTGAGTGATTACTTGAATGAAATGAATGAATGAGACAGGGTGTAATTAAGGGTTAATATTTGACTCCTGTGTGCTGTGATAGAGGTCAACTCATTCGAGGACATGGAACAAACAGCACCAATACCATTAGCTTTATATTTGGTAACAATTCATTAAGTTCGGCTCTTTCATCCGAGGATAAAGACACAATAAGCTTCGGTGAAAGGGGCAGGTTTATGTGGTAGGTATTTAGGTCTTTTATCTTCCTGGGTTAGAGGTTTCTTCACATTCAAATAAAATCCCTCCTTTCTTTCCCTCTCTGAAAGGTGACCTTTCACAATGCACCCTTCACCCTCTGGTTCTATATCACTCGAAAGATAAATTGAAAATCTCTTATTAAATCTGAATTAGCCTCCCAGGACACGTGCATTTGATAGCACCTTTCATCAGTGCACTATGTTTTGCTCACACTGGAGGGTGTGTGAATTGCACAGAAAAAAAGAAAATCATGGCCTGAAGGCTTTCATACCGCACACTGGCTTTAATACCAAAGCGCTCTATGTGCTGAGCTGAAAATACCTACATATGCTCCGGCCTTTGGAAATGGAAACATTACTTAAATGCTGCATTGAATCAGCTGTGCAGCAACGTCCATAGCAACACATGGATTTATTGTGTTACACAGGATGAAATATAAAAGGGAGATGCATCGCTCAAGTTTCTTTTATTCCTTTAGGCTGTTTGGATACAGGGATCCTGCTGCTCTTTATAACGCTGTATTTTCTTTTAGGTCCCAATTGAAACAACCCCTGCCAACATAGATAAAAGTAATAGGGCATATCATAGCTTTAACCTGCTGGTCAGGCCTATGTCATGGAAAAGGCCAGTGTTCCCTCTGTTTTGTGTTGCAAGTCAACATAGGAATAAGGAAGATCAGGGGATGAAGAGAAATGTGCTGGAGAAATGTAGTGGGGATAGGCCATTAGGAATACCTTGCTGTTTGAAAGAGGATAAATTAGCTGTCTGTGTTGCTCTGTTGGGGGGTGGTGGGCAGGGCAGGGTCAACAACAGAGAAGCTGTGCATCATCAGTGTACTGTCACTTGGTTGAAATCAATGAGATTGTGAATCCCAGTTTGTGGTCAGAAAGCTGTTTTGGAAAAAGAGCACGTATTTCAAGGGACTCCCAGTCAGCCAGCTTGCACTCTGTCCTGGGATACTGTTCCAGGACAACGTAGCTGAAGGGGCCAAAGGAATGAGGACTGCAGGGACTAGTTCTATCGGTTGCAGATGCTCCTGCGGTGATTTGCAAGCATTGCTTTGCAAATGGTGGCAGTGTCACATTTCATGTTCCCTCAAACAATGTAACGTTATAGCGAAGATGCGTATCAGAGGGGATTTAGAAGTGGGCCAGGGTCTGACATAACCGGGGTCCCGGGGCCAGTACAAGTTTATGCAGGGCAACTTGATTGACCAGTCACTGGTCCGTTCGGGCCAGTGGCGGTCTGCTTATGAAAAGATGAAAAGATCGCTCTTCTTTAAGAATGGAGTGGACTTGGGATCCCAATATATTACCAATGTGGCATGTTGAAGGTAAATTAAAGTTCCGAACTGCTGTAAATCTGCTCATTATAGTGTTTAGACTCAAAACGTGACTTTTATTGAGGGTGTCATCTCATATAGCAGTCTAACGTTAGCCCTATTATGAGACAATTCGCTGAGGTACTTGTGGCTAGCTAATCATGTAGCCAGCTGCGTTGAGCTCAACAGCTACGGTGCTCACATTTATATAAAAATCTGAAAATACGGACATGATCATACAGTCGTCCTTTCTCCCTGTAGCCAATGTTGCTGTGTGGGGCTCAGCTGTTTTTTATAATCCGCTATGAGATTTGTTTTCAGTTCAACACTACGCGCTAGCTAACGTTAACTTTTACTGTAGCTGTCGTTCTAATGTGGAGTGCTGTGGGTTTTAACAGCATCCCTACAATGTAAAATACTGTACTCTTTGATTGGATTAAAATGTAAATATATACCTAGTGTCTTGTACTGTAGGGATGATTGAAATGTCATTTTATGACAAGTGTTGCAATATAGGGCCCATATAATTATTAAATGATGGGGGGGAAAGGGTTACCTAAAGCTGCTGTGGCTGATGGTTTTATGTAAAACTAAAAGATTAAAACAACAACTATGCCTCTGTCTTTTTCTTTCTTTTTTTAATAGAAACTTATTTAGATTTTCTACAAAATTAATATAAGTGTATACCTTTAATATGATTTAAAAATGTTAAAAATACGTTTTTAAATCATAAATTTTATGTAAGGTTTTGCAATTCCTCATACCCATGACAATTTTTCAGAGCAGAGAGCAGCCTGTCAGCCAACTGATATCCATTACAGCATAGCTATCGTTAATATTCAGGAAACATGGCATATTTCACTGTGTGCTCTGACTGTGTAAAATATTTAAAAAGCCTCATGGACTTCTGCACCGCCTGAGAAAAAACAAATGTGTTTCTGTTTTTACACAGGGCAAAATCCACATCTTTGAAGGATAACTTCAAGGATAAAAAAAAAAGTATTTTCTCAGTTTTCTGGTCCGAGACGACAGATTGAAGTTGTGGCCAGGCGCGTTGCTATGGCGATGACTCCTGAGCATTCAGCCTCTTCCCCATCCCGGTCCGTGAAATGTGAGTTTGAACTTCCTGAGGGCTTCTCGTCTCCCGAGGACTTTGATTCATACCAGAGTGTATTCACTGGGGAAACTGATTTTCCATTGTTTGTTGTTATTTTACTATTCATCGCCCTTTTTCATGTTTCAGTGATGAATATTTATTCACAGTCCAGCTCTTCTCTGCTTGAGATGAGAAAGTGTTTCAAACTTCCGTGGAGAAAGATTTCTAATTTGGAGGCAGATATTATTTATCGTCTAGTAGATTTTCTACCAAAAAATCCTCTTTTTTATTGAAGTAATCACACATGCTCTCACACACATGACATAAAGACATAATAATGTTTTCCCTAATATTTATTTTTTGTTAAATAATGGACATTTGGCATGAAAAATACTGTACGTGTAGCCAGTAACCATGAACCAAACCATGAAAAACAAGACTGCATCATAATAATTATATCATACTGGAGATACAGCAAAAGCAAAACATTACAAACATCAGTAACCTCACGTTTAAAACCTCTCACAGACATGAGAGTATGGTCGTGTTTCAACTAACAGACAATTACACATTTTATAGTATTACAATGTAACACAAGCAGGCACCAGATGTGGCAAAAATAATTCAGCAGACCTAGAGACTGCTTTGGTAAACATTTATCGCATGTAGATGCACAAACACAGACAACTTCACTATCAGAGAAGTGCTTCCAATGCTAATAAGAGCTAAATATATGATTTCATCTCAGCATCTCTCACTTTGTTTACTTGTGGAGTTTATTTTTTCCTTGAAGCTTTAACTTGACATACATGTTAACATTTAAAATGCTCCCTCAGAAGGTGTTAAGAAGCCTTAAAGTCCTGAAAAAAACAACTCTCGTCTACTCCTCCCGTAACTCAACCTTTGAGAAGGAAGAGGAGCAGACGAAGCCACCAGACACATTTTCCCTTTTTCACAAGGACGTACTCCGTGTAAGGCTGAGCAAAAAAATGAACATGAAAAGGAACAAATGAGAGCAGTTTCTTTGACAACACACATCCACTATGGTTCTTGGTATCACTCATGTGCAGAACCTGTAGACCTAAACAAAATATTTCATTCTGTGCTTGAGGCGAAACTACAAAAATCTCTCTTTGCAATTATGAATTATTCTGCAGAAGAACAAAATAAAAAATCCAGCAGAGGCACATTTTACTCGCAGCTGTCCTCCAGGTAGCCATTATATATAATTGAGAAACAAATTCTTCTAATTTACTTATGAGTGCTTTGTCAGTGTTTGCTGCTGGCTGAAAATCTTGTAATGCCGAGCAGTCAACTTTCCAAGAACTAAGAAAAGCAGCATTTTTAAGCATGGATTTTGTAAGCTCAAGGTGAGCAGAGTTTCCTCGGAGTGTGTAATCCTTCAATTAAAGTGGCAACATGAAGATCCTCCAAATTAGAGGTTAACTAAGAACAAAATCATAATGAGCAGCTTAACGAGCACATTATCTGCCAAAGCTATTTGTTGGTGCTTGTAGAAACTATTAAAAGGAATGGTTTGATATGTGGCTTTGAAAAGTGACAGAAATATATGCGTGGCACAAACAGCATGTTCGCTTCGTTTAAGAGAGCACAAATGAATCATCTGCCAGAGAGGTGACATTTCTGAAAGATGACACTGCAATTTATATTTTGTGCTGTCACTTATTTTGTGTCCTAAGATGATCAAAATGTTTTCCACGTGTCGTGTGCTGAACTAAAGAGGCAAATGAGGTTTGCTGTTTTTCCTCCTTGTGTGCCGCCTGAAGCACCTAATGGGATTCTTGTTGAGGGAGGTAGAGATAAGAGAGAAACCAACTGTGTGCACAGTCCCATGCCTCGGTCTCATTTCAGTTTCAATTTGCATCAGGCATTGTTCTGGGGACGGGGTAAGAATTTGATTTCTCACCCCTGGAGGGGCATTTTTACCTTTTTTCTTAGGAGTCTGTAAACTTACTGTGATATGGTAAAAATCTATTCTTTCGGTAGTCTACCGTTTCTTTCAGGAGACATTCACAGTTACTGAGCAGAGGCTTGTAGTAGTGGAAGTGCTCCATATAGCCTTAAAGGAATAATTCTACATTTTAGGAAATACGCTTATTTGCTTTCTTTCCGAGAGTTACATGAGAATATAATGTAGATACCGCTCTTATATCTGTACTGAAATATGAAGCTAGAGCCAGCAGCCGGTTAGCTTAGCTAAACAGCTAGCCTGACTATTCAAAGAATTATTTTAAATCCGCCTAGCAAATAGTCCCCCGTAAAACCATAACTTGTCGTTTTTACACTTGTCGTTTTTTTCCACAAATAAAACGTTAAATAGTGAGCTTAGAAGGCAGACTTTTTAAAACTTTGGACAGAGCCAGGCTAGCTGTTTTCCCCAGTCTTTCTGTTAAATGAAGCTAACTGCCTCCTGGCTGTAGCTTCATATTTAGCGAATAGACATGACATGTAACTTCGCAAGAAAGCAATTAAGCGTATTTCCCAAAATCTCAAACTCTTCTTCTTTTTAACCCATCCCTGCCTTTTCAAAAAGACACAGTTTGCTTAGCCTATATATCAGTTCTGCCAACGTTAACTGTTAAATATGACACCAATATTTTGAGTTGGTTCAATGATCACTGTACTTAAAAGATCAAAAGACCAAATCATCTCTGTGTGTGTTTCTGGTGAATGTATCTGTCTGGAGTGCATGCTAACACTTTAGTGTACTTGACTAGCGTATCGTGAAGTGAGGAAATGAGTTGCACTTGTACTCACTTTTAGTGTGCTGAGTACAATTTGCTTGACTAAAAGCATGAAAATAAGACAGTAGCAGCTCTAAGACTGGGTGGTTTGCTCGTTTTAATAATGCATGTCCAAATCTGCTGGCCTGCTAAGGTGAATAGCAAAACAGATATAAAATTCAACGAAAACAGTATATTTTCAAGAGCAAATCTCTGTCTCTCTGGGAGGCTTTTACCATAACTTTTAGTGAGCAAGATTACCCAGAGGTTTTGCACTGTTCTTTCATAATGCACATGGCCAGAGACTGAGATTTATTTTGTGAAGTTGTAAATCTACAGGCCACGGAATACAAAACAATACCAACTCTGGATTAAGAGGCTTATCTTCATTATTCGTACTCAGCTCATTTAACATACTTAACAGTTTGCAGTTCATTAAACTATAGGCTCCAATTTCATAATGTTCACAAAACATTTGGATAAATAAAAATTTAATGGAAGGTGAAATAAATCCTGATTGAATCCAGTTCTCCAGTGCACCAAGTGCTGGCAAAGATATGGTAATCACTCATTTCTCTCTCCTGCCTTAATTATGAAAGCACACACAGAGTGGAGGCTGGCAGATGAAGTGTTTACAAGAAAGGCTCTGTTGGGGATTTTTGTGTGCCAATTGTCTGTCTGCAAGCCGAACTCGCTGCCACCTCTGCCACCGCCTGTAAACTGCTCTCGGACAGTGCTTGTGCCTGCAAATCTCAGCTGTCACCCACACGCTATTGTCATTCATGTATTCATACGCCTCTGCATTGAAAAAGGATAAAAAGGAGGGTGTGTGGGTGGGGGGGCTGCAGGGACAGGGAGTGCTAGGCGATGGGAGGACATGAAAAAGAGGACCAAACTTGAAAGTGATAGGAGATGACAGCACTAAGCTGTCAACGTACACCGTATGTAGGACAAAAGTATTACATCACTGCTTAACACAAATCCAGATATTTTTGTGCTGCAGAGGCCAACCGATAAAAGTCTACTTTATATCTTAATGCAGTGTTAAATTATTCACTGCAACACTATCGTGTCCATATTTTGGCATAATTGAATTCATGAATGAAGTCATGATTAATTTTCATGGGAATCTGTTGTTCGGTAATGAACATCATGTCCTGTCATCAAAATAATATCTATCATTGGACAAAGTCAAAGTACCTATAGCTCATGAATCAAACAAGTCTGCCTTAACATTGTACACATTCCTCATGTGTATGTACAATTCAGACGGGATTTAAAGGGTTTCACTCTCATCACTAATAGGTCATGCTAACTTTGTACTTGCCGCCTTTATTATGGAGTTTCGGGAAACGCAACACAACAGCGCACGCCTCCAAAAGTTTTTCAGATAAATTTAAATATTACCTAAATCATTTCAAGTGCTTGCCTCTGCGTCCAAACCAAAGTAAACATAAAGCAGCATTGTAGCTAACTGCATAAGGATCTACTTCCGGGGCAACTTGCTAGCTAACGAAATAGCTACCTGTTCATCTTCACACACTGGTCTGTTTGCATGCAAAGCTGTAGGTTGATTTAGCATGTGTGCGTTAAGGATGGGCGATTCGACGAATATATCAGCTATCAGCTGAGTCCAATTTTTGTCATTTTCTTTGACTAATTCAATGGTCTGCCTCTGAAGAACGAGTGACATCCGCTGCTCAGCGACAAACTCGCATTCAGCAAGCTAACCCAGTAGCTCAAAGAGGCCAGCACCGGCAGAGAGAGGCAGCTGGGGAAAACAGCTAGAATATTTTCACATCTGACTCTGTGAATTAAAGGTTTATTTCGCATACATCTGCGCTAATATGTTGTCAATCTCCGGTTGTCTGGCTGGAAAAATGTAACATATTGCCCAACCTTAGTGTGCGTGCTGGAGAAGTAGTATGAGAGATTTGTTTATGCTATTGTGTTCTAAGGAAATTCAAGAAAACTAAGTGCTAAGTGTAGCTAGTTATCAAGTGGACTATTATGAGGACGTAGATGACCAGTACACAGTACACAGACTAGGAGCTAAATCAAATGGAAGAGGAAAGATGAATAATAGCGGCAGAGGCAGCAAGAGGAACATCCCGCAAGACAATATAACTCCAGAAGATGGTCACTCGATCCCTTTGCAGTTAGCTTCAATAGTTAATCTTTTCCACTACTTTCCGTACTTATTTAACAGACAGATATAGTGTGGTCTCAATCTTCTCATCTAACTCTCTCTAAAAGAATAAGCGTATTTGCCCCAATATCCCAAAACTTTTGTTTTGAAGCCCAGCAGGGCTGTCAAGCACCACAACCCCACAATAAAGGTTTAAAATAAAAAAATCTGCACAAGGAGCCAGAGCTTTAGAGGTGCTGTCGGTGGATTTTGTTACCTTTAGACAGAGCCAAGCTAAGCTAATCGTCTCCTGGCTCTAGCTCCATATTTAGCGTACAGACATGAGAGTGGTACTGATTTTCTCACCTAACTCTCAGCAAGAAAGCAAATAAGCTTATGCGGATAAGCTTATGTCCAAAATGTCAAACCATTCTTTTAAAGTTTTGTTTTTCATTGCTATTACTGCTTTTATTCTCATTCTTATTATTTAACTTCAATTATTAACGTTTCTTTGTACTTGTTTTTTGTCCAACCATTTTCTTGTGTCAAATTTTCTTGATTCTCCTTATTGTAGCACACTTTGAGCTGCTTTCTTTGAATGAAAGATACTATTTAAATCAAGTTTGTTGTTATTATTATTATTAAAGAATTGAAGGGCTCAGATGTGGTGCGTTAGCGGAGCCATTTGTCATCAGTTTTACAAAGGCAAAGCCGTGAGATTTGCACTGCAGGAGAGGGTCCCTGAGAAACACCTCGTTAGTCTAAGCCTGGAAACGGGGTCTTTGTACTCAGGTAATGCTCAGAGTAATTGGCAGCACTGAAGCGGAAGGCAGAGAGAGTACATAAAAGACACCACAGAGATAACTGAGCAGAAAAGGTGAGTCTGACTAAAGCACTTTTCCGTGCAAGTTCCGTGTAGCAGCGGCAGACTGGAGCAACAAGCAGGTGTCATCAGCCTTTCATGGACACGTTTTCTGCTAATTCACATCATCATCATGTAAATGTCTGCATCAGTATTCAACATACATTTGTAGCAGTGGCAACATGAGATTTAAGTTCCATGACCAAGCAAGCCTGTTTCATCCCAGTTTGTTATACTGCAGGGGGATCAACACAAGAAATTCGCCTGATTCTAAACACCAGGCTTTCTTATTTATGTATGCCAAGAAGTAAGCACATGCACCTGCCTTATCAGTCTGAATCACAAAGAAATGCTGCAGAAGGGTCAAAAACATCCCGTTTTTACTAAGAAGCAGACAAAATCACCCAACTGAATGAATTTTGGTGTTAGGATATTTGCAGGAAATCTGCTTTACACATAAGAAGTGATGAAACATAATATTTCTTGGTGTTCAAATATTTCAGAAATTTGGGACCCAACGATGTCCAAGTTATTCAGTAGAATAATTCTGATAACTGAGAGAGAGATGCCCTGAATGAATGAAGATGAAACAACATTAAACACAAAAGGAGCTGAAATCCATACTGAGTTAATGAGTCTTCATTGTTCAACAGTATGTCTCTGTCAAAAATTAACCTTTGGCAAAGTAAGAACATGAAGACATTATTTACAAGTACACAAGATTCATATTTTCAACGTAGTTTTTCATGAAAATGTCTTGTCTGAGCAAGTGAACAAACTACCATGACAAACGAAGCCACACAGCACGCACAGGCACTTGATGTTCTCTTCAGGATGCAACAAAGCGGATGCTGCCAATTAAACAGAAGAAAAAGAATGTCACCAAACTGAAACAGCGTTTTCCCCGCCTCACATTCTGCAACCATGCACACAGAATTTGAAGAAGACCTTTTAAAAAGGCTTCATAAACGAGGGCAGCGATATTGCTCAGCACATGACTCATAGCATATTACGATGAAGAGTGAAAAACAAGATTGAAAAAACAGATGGTGCGCACAGTAACCGCTGCCCGACAGCCACCCAGCTCTCCTCGAGGCTCAGCAGGTGCCGGTGGTGCTGACGGTGGTGTAGCTGAACTTGGACATGGAGGTGGCCATCGACGTGGCCATGGAGGAGGCGGTGATGCCGTCTTCTCCTGCCTCCCTCTTCCTGCACCACCAGCACTGGCGACAAAGCCAGTTGCGGCAGCAGCAGGCGAAGGTGGACAGCAGGACCTTGCGGAAGCGCGTGTTCATGAAGCAGTAAATGACGGGGTTGACACAGGCGGAGGTGTAGGACAGCAGGTGGATGAAGGAGATGGGCGCTCCTGACAGGGCTTTGGAGGCTGATTTCAGGTCAAAGGCCTTCCAGGTGTTGGCTGAGTACAGGGGCATCCAGCAGATGAAGAAGAGCGCCACAATCACCATCAGCATGCGGATGACTCGCCTCTTGGCCTGCAGCTTTGCTTCTGAGGTGTTGCTGCGGGCACGCTCAGGTTTGGCCTGGGTGGCCCCAGATGAGGCAGAGAGGGTGGGGAGCTCCACAGCAGATGAGGGTTTTTTAGATACCTGGATGTAGCAACCATCGTCATCATCATTCGACCCTGCGACAGCCCTTCCTACACCGTTCCTCTTGCCTGTAGAGGGTCAGAAAGTTTACATTTGGAGAGTTTTGTTGGAATTCAACATAATGTAAATGCCAAGTATTAAAGGATAGGTTCACAATTTTTCAAGTCTGTCTTAAAATAGTCAGATGCCTGTATGTACAGTGAAAAAGGATCTTTTAATGGCCAGTATGAACAGGAATGATTACAGCAAGCAAAACCTGTTTAAGGCACTTGACAATTGTTTAAAGACGGACTTGAAAAATTGTGAACCTATCCTTTAAAGGCATGAAACACTGACTTAACGCCAAGGATGGAAGTTCATTATTTTTCTCCATCCCAAAGAAATATAACACTATGTTTACAGATTACCAAAGGCTATTTCAGATCATCTCAACCTTGATGAATCACACACAAGACTGGACTCCATGGAAACTGGTGCTCCTGATGCACACAGTTACAACAGCAGTTATAATTCACCTGAAGGGACCATATTTCAGCTATCCTTCACAGGTTTTTCCTTTTCTATGGCAAATACCAGCTGTAAGGCCATGGAGAAATTCCAACATTAAAACAAGTAGAGTAGGTATTAGGATAACTAAGAAGAAGTGTATTTTTGGATGTAGCAGGTGCAGAACCTGTAGGTAGCAAAAATATTTGTCATTCTATGCTTGAGGCAAAACAAACACATCTCCCTTTGCAGTTATGTTGCATTATTTGTTTGCCTGTATTGCCTGAGAATGGTGGTTTGTGTCTATTAGAGAGTGCATAACATAAAACCATTCACAAAAAACCCCATTGAAACAGGCAAGTATTCAATTGGAATTCAATTGTGTCATTACTGGCAGTTATATTTTACCGGATCTTTGATAAAACTTGCTGTTTCCTGTCTTTCTGATGTAATTCACTGCAGGTTCATACAGGTCTATAAAAAGTGAAATAGATGTTTTCATCCACATTTTGAGTTATATCACGGTGAACAAAAAGCTTTTTGCAGTTTGGATTGAATTTATGATGCATCTCACCGGTGGTCTCTCTGTTCTGGCCAAGCTCAAACTGAATGCCTCGGTAGAGCTCTCTGGAGATCAGACCGTAGGCTACAATCATCACCACTCCCGGGACGAAGAACAGAGTGAACAGCAGCAGCACATACCTGGAAAAACAGCCAGAATGGAAAGAAAGCGGCGTTAAAAAAAGACAAGAAAACAACACAGAGAGTGAGAAAAAGTCACCATTAAATCTGAGTTAAATCAGCCCTCAAACCAACCAAACACATCAGACTCTCTAGCTACTGGCTGAAAAAGTTGCTTATGAACTTAACGAACTGTATCTTTCTTTCCTTTCTTTCATGCATGTGTGCATTGCATTAGTTGGTTGGGGGGTTGCTGATGCCATGTTTGCATATATCCACAAATTTTATATGCTGCTACAAGTTAACTTATTTGCTGCTAGTTAATACCTCTGCCTGGTACATTACTGTAACTGTCTTGTGCATTTCATATTCCTGTGTACTGTCTTGTTTCTTGCACTTTTTGTAGTCCCTTGTGCTGTCCTGTATGTTTCACCAAGGACAGGGCCATTTCTGGCCAGACATCCAGTGGTGCCTCAGGGGGACTGATCTTGTATATATATATATATATATATATATGTATGTATATATATATATAGCCTTTATTTCAATCAGGAAGTCTCATTGCATTTAAGCTCTTTTTTGCAACAGAGACACAACAAAACACAGACAGTCACACACAAGCATGTATAAACAGCATCAGAAACAATCATCATCATTCCATTTCTATGGTGCAAAGTACTGGAAGGTAGTCTTCCCAACTTCAGTATTTACTGGTGGGGCGTCGAGAGTTAGCCAGTCCTGAGATCTGCTCTGATGAACAGTAGTTTTAAATTTGAGTAGAGAAGTGATATATTGATGCAGCTTTAGTAGCAGACATTTATGTAGATGTAAGATACAAATTGTAATCTAGACATGGCTTGGGTTGGAGCAGAGCCATGTGAATACAAGATTGTATCATCTGCATAAAAACTACATTCAACTTCTGGTCTGTGTAATGTCATCAACAAAACATGACCTTTTCTGTCAATGAGTATGTTTACATGCGCACTAGCCCCCTTGTTTTAAGTCTTATCCTTAATTATAATCAAAATAGGGTTATGATATGTAACATAAGAAACTTGGTAACAATTCAGATCTGCTTCACAGCAGAATAGCTTTCTGTGAAGAAAAGAGAACCTTTTACAATTTTGACAATTTTTTAAAAAAGGGATCAAAATCAATGCAGCAGAACCAGAGATGTCACCTTTTATTATTCCATGCATTCTTCTACTTTGTAAAAACCTGGCACCTACATTTCCCACAACGCAACTTGACTGCAGACAGTTCTGTTGAAGATTCAGATGTGTTATGTTAGTAGCGGCTAATGTAGGCTACAAGCCTTTTAAAAGTAGACTGGATTTCTGAGAATAGTCACAAAAAACTCCTTTTCTTTGTCGACCCTCCAGCTGGTGGTTCCCTAGGCGACCGCCTAACTCGCCTATGTCTAAAAATGACCTGGCCAGGGTCAGAGAGATTTTTATTTGTGTCCCACTTAGTACTTTTACATGAATGGAGTGACAGTTGACTTAAAGATTAGATCTTATGTCCCTTATTTTATCAAGTGAAGACAGATGTACCCCAAAGGGCAATGGAGTAAAAGAAACTGTAACCTGGAGAAAATGCTAAAATTAAATGAAATGTATGATTTAACTAAATACACTGCCAAATTCACATCTTCCCAACATGAGTACACAGTTTGCAGAGTGAGGCAGGCCAGTTGGACCAGTTGGACCAGTTAGCTGCTGCAGGTCTGACACTTCAAGACAGTATTTTCTTTAAGAAGGTTTCAGCCATCCTGTTTAACCTAGGGAAGGTTTTCAACACAACCTTATCAAATTGTCCCTTTGACATATTGACAGTTTACACAGTAACAGTGCATATTAACACATATGGTAACAACCATATGAACACAGCACAACCTACTATAGACAGTACACATTGCTATATATCAATAATACATATAACACAACAGAAAGAAATGTAATTATTTTTTGAGAACGTAGTTATGAAATGACATTTTGCCAAATAAACATTGTTAAATATACTGTAATATGACAATTGCGAGACATTTTCTCCTGCTCCAGGCTGTGTACTCCAGTACTGTGTACTGGCTTTTTTCTGATCATAAATGTTCCATTTTTCTCACACGGAAAGAACAACGATCATGGCTCTCTCGAGTGCCTGGATTGATGACACCTCAAAGAAAAAGTAGTGAACTGAGTAAAGTGCAAAAAAACTGAACAAAACATTGACAGAGGGGAATTTGTGAAGAATGTACAAAATTCGAAGAGCTCGGAAGATCTGTCAATTTCTTACCATCTGTATCAGACTGCAGATACCACTCTGCATATATTCTATAAAAGACCTTCAACACTGTGTAGCTTTGTTTGAACATGCAGTAAAATACAATGAATGAGTTGCATAAGAATCCACTTGGGATTATAAAAGTGTAGCCTCTCTGTTAATCAAATGAATAAAACCTTTAATACAAGTGAAATTAAGCGAACTGAAGGGAGAATGATACAGAGAGGCGGGCAAGCGCAATTATTGTAAAAGACTAAACTTGAAAGAGTAATCCATGAATAAATAAGATAAAGAAACTGTACAGATGTCACTTTGATCGTAATAAATCTTTCCCATCTGCAGCCACATCTCCCTTTTGATTCATCATAATCAGAGAATGCTCTTCTCAACCACCGATGTCTGCGGTGCACATCAGTCAGCACATGAAAGCGACAGCAGAAAGGAAGAGGCCGAGTTTCATTCATTCTCTGATATTCTAATGTCTTCCCGGACAACCCTCTGAACTCTCTTTCACTTCTCATTTAAAATAAGGCTTCAGTCAAAGCCCCTCATCAGCTGGCTGTTTGATACTGTGGAAAATCTGTTGGACAAAAGCTGTCAGGAAGTGAACGTGTAGGAGTGCAGGAATACACCAAAAAAAAAAAAAAAAAGGTGCTGGTGGATATCTGTGCTTGTTTTGCCTCAAGGGGGAAACCCAGATGGATGAGGCAGAGGGACACATGGAAAAAAACATGATGAATATTCATATGTAGCTCCCTCTTTTGACTGTTCCCACATCACCTGAAAGCTACATGATTATCAAGCACTAAAGGTGTGTTTGGTTTATATTAATCATCAAAGAAAATGATATGCATGTGTTACACATTGTGTTTATTTAAAAAAAAAAACAAACACTATTTTTGGTTGTTAGGGTACATAGAGTATACTTGTATTTTTTTTCTTTAACTTAATTGTGGCCATAACCAAGTTTCTCTTTAATGCAAAATGTTATTTGGTCATATTAAAATGTCTACATTATCTAATGGGTTGATTTGCCTCAATGAATAAGATTATTCATCCCTCCAGAGTTTTTGTTATGTAAAACCCCAGTCTGCGTAAAACTATTAATGCACACCATGCATAACAAGAATTACAAAAATCGAAAATCATTACATTTGTCTTTGACTTGACAAAATTGGTTCATTAGCCACTTTATGGCTCTTACGTGTCTTGATATATTTGCCCATCATCTCAGACTGTGATTTCAGTCTAAAAATGGATGCTTCAGTAACTCTATGCACTGCTTCATTAGGTGCAAAAAAAGGTGCCATTTTCATGTAGTGAGAGGTAGATGAAAAAGTTTTAACCCCTAACCCTGGTGTAGTTTAAAAGACACTCATGATGGGTGAAGATGAAACTGTGAATTAAAACTTGAAAGGTCCTCCTAGTCGATGACACATCTGGACTTTTGACATCTGAGCCTCGACTTTCTTCCTACTCCTCCTCCTCCTCCTCCTCCTCCTCCTCCTCACCGTGCAGACTAATTAACTAGTCTCCCACTGCCTCGCCTTTCCCAGAGAAGCTTTACGGTTTTATAGACAGTGAGAGAAAAAAGAATTCTTCAGAGTGTTCGACCACAAAAGGCTGTCAAGTAGAGAGATGTACAAGGTTTTGGCATGTTCAGCTTTTTCTTCACTTTAATTGCGCCATCCTGCAGGAAAAGTTCTTTATGGACAGATCTATGAGTAGTACATCCCAAGATGCTCTAACACATCTTGTCCTTGGCTGCATATCCATCTGCTTGGGGTGCTTTTTAACAGCAAAGCAGCATTTATCGGTCCTCAGGGGGCATGAAGATATAGATGGATGACTTTCCTAACACAGCGCAATCCAGACTGTAACAGCAATAATCGCTTCTCTCCTGACATTTTGCATAAGCTTTACTCTTCTATCCTTTTCAGTGTACAGTCAGGAGCAAAGAAACAATCATGTTCATTTAAAATGACACTGATACAGAGGGCAGACACGTTATCTACAGTATCTTTGTCTAATGATGTACTCTCTACTTTCTTTCCCAGCTCCTCTGTGTTTTGGTACGACCCCTGCTATGCTAGAAAACAGACCCATTACACACTGTCTCTAATTGTGCCTCAACAAGAGGGTAGGTAGAGAGAAAATACACTAAAGGCCCAGTCAAACTGTGAAATTTCACAACAAAATCGATTTATTTTAAATGAATCCCCACAATCAGTGGATTTTCTTGCAGGGGCGAAATAAATCCGCACAAAGCTTTTGTGTTGAGTTAGTTGAGTATCTTAGGTGAACTTTGACATGCAAATTCAGGCCATTTAACCTCCTCTGTCAAAGAAAAAATGGCTTCACCAAAGACGAATGGTTTGCAGTCAATGGTTATGAGACCGGAGTCGGTGGCACAAATAAGTCTTTTGAATAACCTGTGTGAACGTATTGTCCATTTAGCGACTTAGCTAGCTTAGAGAATCTTTTTCCCCTCTTCAATGACTCTTCATGGAAATGATGTACAATCCTGAGAACTAAATGGGGAGTAAACAGTACAGAGAAAATAGAAATAAGCTCAGAGAGCTATTGTGACTGACTAACACTAGCATGTTGCCGGCTGGCTAGCATGTCAGCTGTTAGCTCACCAGCTACAGTAGTTCACCACCTAGTCCTGCGAGTAGTCCCTACGTCATTAGGCCTCTGTGCTATTTCACGAAAACGTGCGGATGAATTTTGCTGTGCCACTTTCTGGTGTGACCGGGCCTTAACTCTGACTCTCTAACTGCTTTAAACTGAGTGTTGGCTTATGGCACAAACTTTAAGTGCAGCACCAACTGTTGCTGGAGAACTACTGCAGTCCTTGAATACTAAAGATAACTACATCATTACATAGTAAACAGCTACACAGGTACGATAAACCATTAGACCTGACAAAATATATTCCACACTGTAATAAGTTCAAACTAATATAATGCAGCACAAAAAAAATTCCAGAAGACATGGGTTAACTAGCATAGCTACACACACAGTGTAATACAAACGCTGTTTCAATTTACTGCTCTGAGAACAGTGGATCCGCTGAAGGTTTGTGCAGGAAATTTGAGCTATATTACCAAAATGACCGAATCAGCATGCAATCTATTTTCCAGCTGTGAGCAATCAGTAGAAAGCGGTCAGATTGCACTACTCAAAAAATTAAGCTACTTTCTGCTTGTCATGGTAATGCATATGGAAATTACACAATTACACTGGATGTAAATCAGAGTATCTCAACACATTTGGAACCAAAGCCAAGCAGATTGTATTAAATTCACTAACTGACTCCATCTATTCATCTTTTTCTTACTTATTCCTGTTGTAGTTATGGAGGCACGTCCACCAAATTATTGATATGCATGTGAAATCTTTAAAACGCTTGCACAGACTTTGTGCAGAGTTTGTCCATTCAGAAAGGCAGCTGTCATTGCTTTAAAATAGCTAGCAGGCCTCATCTCCCAACAAGTTATGCCAGCAAGACAGATGGTTTGTCCTTCTATCATTAAAATCAAATCAGATTTTCCATTATCCATGCTTTTTTCACATTTTCACTTGTTTATTGTAGGTTATTGTGTTACTTTGTTAGTCAGTTTGAATTATTAAATAACTGTGTATACTTCGTTACTTGATAATAAAAATATATTAGTAATGAATGTAGTCCCACCGGTACTTACCAGGTCTGCTCAGCTTGCTGACTGGGCCAGTCCAGGCGACACATGTGGCCAACAGTACCGTTGCTCTTGGGGAAAGACCTGAGGACACTGAACACCGGGTAGGGCACCATGATTAGCAGTGACACCACCCAAGTGGCAGCGATGACGCGGTAGGCGTGGGATCGGGTCTGCCACGAGCGGGACTTCAGCGGGTTACAGATAGCGCTGTATCTCTCGATGGCAATGGCCACAAGGCTGAAGGTGGAGATGCTGACAGAGATCCCTGCAGGAAAGCAAATAAACTTTATTTAGTCCTTCCAGCACTTTTGTCCCGGTAGTCAACAGCAAGAGACAAATCATTTTTTGATCCTGTTTGAATTGTGCCATGAATTACACATGATGTTTGTCAATTTAAAAGATCATTTTACATGTCAAGAAAGTCGCAGTTTGTCGTAAAACTGAAGTATAAGACTGTGAAAATTAATAATAATGATAAGTCTTTCTAATGATAATTAGAAAGACTACATACCCAAAAGTTGCAAATGCCAAATGCAAAAGACAACGTAACTGCTTCATGACACAAACATGACTTATTCACTTCATCCAAAAACTGATTTGCAAAATAGTTTACAAACATGTACACAATAAACTAAAAAGGCTTCAAGACACATCTGCTCAAGAGTAAAAAAAAAAAGGATATAATCCACCTCCTCTCCATAGTGCTAGCACCTCTGTGATTATCCAGTGACACTGACTCTATAGGGTTCAACGCAGGTTAAATTCCTTCAGAGACAATCTGAGGCCAATTAGTATTTGCATGTATGAATATGCATAACCTGCAAAGGGGAGCAAGCTCAGTCAGTGCATAGTTCTGAGGGTGAGCCAGGTGAGACAAATAGCATTAATAAACCCATACCTGCGTGTCACCAGCAGCTACAAAGGAGCACTCCAGGAATAAATTCACCACACTAATCCTCTGTCGCTACGAGAGGCAACAACCTCAATCCACCATTTCGCTGTCACACATGAATCCCCAGTCATTGTTCCTTCACGACGGAAGAACATATCCTGTCTAAACCACATCTTTGCATTATCATTCAAGGGAGGAAGTCATTATCCCTACTCCTATGAGCATGGCGCAATTCAATCTACAGGAACCATGTTAAGTATCTGAGTGGTGGACTGCTCTGTGGCCTGCATGAGAACAATTTATCTTTTCTGGTATCAGCTTTTGGCAAAGGTTTCTCCTGCAAACCAATGATAAAATCTGTGTTCCTTTCTTTGTTATCAGAAGCTAAACGATTAAGGATTTAGTGTATATTGTCAACTGCAAAACCTACAAATGTGTGGATTGTAACCTAGAGAAGAAAGAGAACTTTGTGGATAACTGGTGTGGGATTTGATGTGGAGTCTGATAGAAGCGACAGAATGGCTTTATCTTATTCCTGCACTAACAGAACAAAGGAGCTGACTTATAAGGATACTCCAGAACAAAGAGAACATCACCGACACAAAAAGACGTCTGAATGGCTTTTATGCTCCGTGAGCAGTCAGAGAGACTCTGCTGTGCATTATTAAAGCATTTCAGTTCTTCACCAGAAGGGTAATTTTTTTTGATTGCTGCTACACTGACATTAAACCTGACAGAATACTACATCAAACCAAAACCACCTGGCCACTGACGCACTCAGATGGAGAAAGATAGTTACATATTGTAACTCTAGTCCTATGTTCATTGACACCGCCCTCAAACTGGGCTTATTGGCTCAGCACCGGGGATTTCAAATAGTGAGGTACACCTCCCCAGGGGGGAACGGAGGGCAAGGATAGGGCCAAAGACGAGGCAAAGATACTTCATGAGATTATAGAGACAAGAGTCGTGTTCTAGAAATAACAGGAAGTTAGTTATTGTAGTTTGTCCCGCTGATTTAGCCTGTTCATCAACAACAGCCACTTTTCGTTCTCTGCGTCTCCCCATTTATCGCACTTTGCATCAAAAAAGTACCTTGTCTCCAAGGCTTAACTCAACTCTGAACACACAACCATGATACACATATTTTTAGATTCAGTGTGACTTACACTTACGAGGATATAATTTTCTCCGATGTCCATCGTGAATAAACGTCCATAAATCCACTCATAGAAAAAAGAAATCAAAGAAGAAAGGACACACCTTATAACTCCAAAGCTTGCCTGAGAATCATCACGTTTTTAAGTTTTCTTCAGTGTCAAAGTAATCCAGTGATAACTGTCTGTACATCCATGGGTACACTGCAAACAGGAACTGCTAATTCAGCATACTTTGAATGGTGGCAATTTGCCAAAAATGTAAGCAAGACTAAATAAGCAGGGCTTGAGGGGCTTCTAAGTTGTAGCCCACAGCGTGACTAACTGAATCCATCACAACATTATACTTCCTGTTCACATCCCCCAAAACATAGGCCATGATTATCTACCAAAATAGAAGTAAGGCAAAGAATACCAATATTAATAGAAGTTTTTGCCATGGTGCACATAAATCGAGACATATATATATATATATACACACACACACAGTGCGACAGTGGCATACTTTGAAAACCCCTGGCTTAGCATAACTGGGCTTTAAAAGACAGGCTCCATCTGTGCCTGTGATGATAGAACTCGTGTTACAATTTCTATTTTTGTCAAAGAGCCTTCACTGTCTATAGGCTCAGGGTGTAAAGCCTTCCTGCAAAGCACAGGGTGGACCACCAACCTCGTTCCATGACACAGTCCTGTTGACCACTGTACACTACCGGTCAAAGCACAACCACCTCCAGCTCCGGCTGAGCAGAAGGAGGTGGGTGGCACAGTCAACACATGCAGATCTTAACAGTGCACCGGCACTGTAAGAGTCTCGCACAATAAGTCTCTCACACCCACACATCTCTTTCAAGTGCTAAGAACAGACACACGGACAGACCAAATCACACATGGGGGATTTTCTTTTGTTGATGCTTGAAGGCAGTCATGCCCAGCCACAGCGCTGGCTTACACTGACTGTGGAAGTAAGGAACACGGAGCGGTAGGAATTTTGGTCTTTTTCTCTCTCTTCCTGCACGGCAAGCAGGAGGAATAATCAAAAGGAACAATAACAGTAACGAGTAGAAGAAAAAAAGGAAAAGAAGAAGCATTATCTATATAGCACTTTTGTTAAGTGCTTTACAGAGCAGGAAAAAAAATTGTAGGTAAAATGCAGATTAATAAAATAAATATTATAGAAGAAACACTCTTTAAGGCCTTTGCATAGAATTAAGTTATAAAGGAAAAGGTGGACATTTTTGAGAGATATGCTTTTTTGCTTTCCTGTTAATTAGTTACATTTGTCTAACTCTTGGCAAGAAAACAAATAAACATATTTAAATGTCGAAGTGATTTTAAAAATGACAATGATTTTGCAAGCCTGAAATCAAGGAAGGTGCAGTTATCTTTAGCAGTCAGGCGTGTTTTAGAAACAGGAATGAAGGAATGATGCAATCATCTTGACCACCAACCAGCATAAAAACTGCATGAGGAGTCAGGCTGTATTGCCTTCTTATGAGGCCAACCGCCATAAGGTAGAATTATCTCATTATATTTGGCAAAACACATATTTTTTTCAGTGCATGGATGCATGCCCACAGAGACCCATTACAGGGTGAAGCCTGTGTGAAATAGAGCCACAGGTTTTCAAATGAGTGATGTTTTCGAACCCTACACTTATAAACACTGATAGCTGGGAGGTTGTGCACATCCATACTGAAAGGAAGTGCACTTCCAGGTGATGTATAGCACTGATACTCCAGTGATTTGAATTGATGACACAGTTGCAGGTACACAGACAGCTCAAAGAAATTCAGAGCAGACTAATGTGCTTTTTGTCCGAGGGATTAGATTCTTGTCCACGAGCACTAGGCCCAAATTCATCAGCCCTTTCAACATTTCAGTCCAGGTCCACTTGACCATCTGTTTTATTACTGCCAGGGAAAGCCAATACTGACTGAGATCAGCTGTACTGAGATCAATTTGTTTGGCCTCTAAAGAAGAGCTACGAAACAAAACAGGAAATCTTGGTGTAGTAAAACACGATGTAAAATATACTGCAGGAGCTGTATATAGATCATCATAGACACAGTTTCATTTTTCTTATTCTAACTTGTGATATCATCAGTAGCAGCTGAAATGGTTCGTGACCAGTGACCATAAACCTGGACTTTTCCATGAGGTGTGCATATACCTCATGTCTCTCAGCTATTGCTGCATGAAGCCCATTGCAGTATTGAGAGGCTAATGTTTGAGGAGAGGAGATCCTGCTGTGATTCTGGACAAGGTGCTGCCAAGCTAATTACCAGTCAACTCACCGACTAAATGCTCACATTTTCCCCCTGCGCTGTATCTTCTGTTCTCAGGATTAAAAAGAAGCTCTAATCCTTTTTCTTGTTCATTAAGCCCGAGTCGGGCGAACACTCACAGTAGGCTGCTTGCTAACTGGCTTTTGAGCGAAACGGTGAACTTTGGAGTCGAGGGTCTCTCAGCGCACCTCAGCCTGGGAGAGGAGATTTACATTCCTCAGCTGAAACTACGCCTCTTCATTCTTAGCTCACACCTAATTCTCAGAGTGTTCAGTTGAATGTTGCCCTGAAGAAGCCTGAAGGCATAAAAACTTTTTAAATGGAGTAAATGTGTTATAGGTGCCAGATTCCCTTGCAGCCAATTCTGTAAACGTTTGCTGGAAGACATGGAAACCAAAATTCTAATACATTATGCAAACTGCACCCCGGGGGGAGCTGACAGACTGAGCTGGTAAGTTGGTGGTAATTGCATCATATGACCAGCAACAAAAACACAAACATGCATACATAAATGTGATTGAAGATCGCACACATACACAAACGCACACACCCAGAATATTACAACATCGATCTCATAACTGCCACCGAAACAGTACAGGGGCTATGAGTCACATGATTATCGAGCTAGGGGCAGATGGATGGATGTATGGAGGAATGGGTAACTAGAAGGATGGATGGTGTATTATATGTCTAATGGCCGTGTGCTAACAGATGAGTTTGCAAAGGGTGGATGAGTTTGCCGAGCAGGTTTGCCGTACAATCAATGGGTGAGGATCACAACGATCCTGTGTATTGATTGGTTTTGTAATCAAAGGGCGGTATTAATGGTTCTTCTTCTGCTGCCTGCTACAATCACTTCTGATGATTCAAAACACACTAACAAGACAACAATTATTAAAAATTGTAGTATCCAGTACTCTGATAAGATTGGTAGATAGGACCTAAGTGCAGACAGAAGGAAGGCAGGAGCAGAAAAAGAAACAGTCAACTATGGAAAACTCACAAACCTCTGACTGAAAAATTACAGGGAGAATAATAGAGAAACTACACATCTCGTCAAACAAGCAATACACAGAGGGAAAATACCTACAAAGAGCTGCATCATTAGTGAGACTATTCTAGCCAAGAGTCCAGCTTATAATAGCCCTGAATGAAGCTCCAGTAGTGGTTGTGGGGTCTTGCAGGGGGTACTTTTCAAGGCTGGGCACCGAAGTCCTTCCTCTGACTGTCGGCCCGGCTATCATCGCAACTCTCTCTGTCTCAACTTCTCGATGCCTGCCTGCACTTTCTCATCGTCACTAATCCTCTTGACAAGGTTGTTTGATGATGAAATAGATAACAAATCAATGTGCTCAACCCCTGTACGGTATGTATAGATGGGTGCTGAGTCCTCAAGAGCATTTGATGAGGAAACAATGCATTTATAGCCAATTTATAGCCCAAAAGATTCCAGTGAATAGAAGGTTGCTATGGCAATTGGGGGCACTATTGGACCGGATCTTGTGGCGAAACACCAGCCGAACAAAGGACATTATACAGCATTTTGTGTTTCAAGCATCTGGTCATTTCTTGGTGGGGCTATTGCAAAGTGGCAAAATCGATTCATTCCAATGGAATCGCTGTGATAAGCCTGGTTCTTCCAAGAATTTTAGTCTTTAGAGCAGAGGAACCTCTAATACCGGTCTTTGATTATAATTTGAGACATTAATTCAAACCTAGACTAATGAAATTCTTAATCACTGCATATAGTGTGCAGAGAAAATAAATGTTCTTGCGGTTTTTAGGTAGGTGAGCCAGGAAATAACATCTATCACATTTGCATTGGAGGACATCCTAGTCATTAATCACAGTTTAATAAAAGGCCAGTATTGATATGGTTAAGTGATTCATAATTTCACAATGATTCATTGTCAGTTAAACTACTCAGCAGCCCTTACCTTGACTGAAATGACAAGCATAAGAAAAAGCAGCCAAATAAAAAGTTTGTATTTAAGGTCGAAGGCAGCTGGCCCTTCTGCCCTCCTCCTCTTTATCACAGCTCAAAAAGCCCAGTAGTTGAAAAGGAGATTCAGCAAGCCTGTTCTCACAGATGGTGCATTGCATTTCTGAGACAATAATAGGATTGTGATCCTCACCATTCAATAGCTCTTCTCAACCATTCAAAGCTCAAAGTGAAGCGAAGAGACAGAAGTATTGCAGCGGATCTCAGTTTCTTTGCCATCTCTTGTGCTTCAGTCTGACTCAGGCCTCACATGGCACCTTGACTCTGGCCTGATGGGAGCCAGCTCATCGCTAAGTCACACTCCTGAAGATGTGTGACTGTTCGAGCACTTTCAGCATGATGGTTACCTTCTGACAGGCAAAATGAAGCCCAGAGAAAAGCCTCTCTGAAAAACAGGCTCTTGTTAAATATCGAGCAATTTTCAGGCAGGATTCTGAAGCTGGAGCACATTTTCTGGCTGTCAGTCATAAAAAAGGCCAGATTTCTATGTAAGAATAAGAAAAACACCTATTAACCTAGACACTGAATGATCAGCATAAAATTATCAGATTAATTTGATCCCTCCCTTGTTCCTGTCAGCTTTGTTTAGAGCTTTTTGTTTAACGATTTTTGGCGCAAAGGTACTTGCAACATTACCTACAACTAGCTTACTTTGTGCTATAGCAGTAGCTTGATGTTTCTAATATGAAAACTATATAACATACTGTATATTTTAATAATATTATGATATGGAATAATCAGCTCATTACACAAAAATAAGTCCATGTCATGGAAAACTGACTGATGTTGTTTCTATCTGATTTATTCAACCTCGGTCAAGCATCGGGCAACCAGCAGCTGCTTAACTTAGCTTAGCATAAAGACAGGAAACAGGGGGAAACAGGTAGCCTATCTCTGTCCAAAGTTAACAAATTCTGCTTACCAGCACCTCTAAAACTCATTAATTAACAAGATATCTAATCTATATATTATCTTGCTTGTTTAATCTGTACAAAAACCAAAGTGTAAAAACGATAAGTTGTGGTTTTACGGTGGATTGTGTGTTATTTCTTTAGAGGTGCTAGTAGGCAGATTTTGTTACCTTCGGACAGAGCCAGGCTGTTTCCCCCTGTTTCCAGTCTTTATGCTAAGCTAAGCTTACCAGCTGCTGACTGTGGCTTCATATTTAGCATACAGACATGACAGTGGTATCAATCTTCTCATGTAGCTCTTGGCAGAAAAGTAAATAAGCATATTTACTGGAATATCAAACTATTCCTTTAATTAAATTAAAGTCAATCTGAAATTCCTGAAATTATTAGCTACATTTAAAACCACATGAATGTCCACAGTGTAGTACTTCACTATGACTGTAAATAGCGGTCAATGTTTGTAAGACTGCCATGGAAGAAAAACAGTCTATGCTATGACAGTCCTTAATGCTATTTATTATACTGTAAAATTGGTCAAAAATGTATTAAATTGCAGGCACAAAGTCTTAAAATAAACACAGAAATAAATACCTTGGTTAGAATTCAAATAATGTTTGATGCGACAGTTTGTCTTCAAATGTAGACTAAACCAGAATAAAAGTGTTTTTTAGCATGAATGGGCCTTGTGACTGCTAAGATAACTGACTCAATGATGGTACAATAAGTAAGATTTTTATTGCCCTCAAATACAAAATGGTTTTATTGATCAGTACCAAGCCCTCACTGATTACTTTGCCAGCTGGAGAGATTTATGACTTCCAAAACTCACTGCTCAGTTTTGTAGTAAAAAGTCTCCACACCAGCCCATCCCTTATTTAAAAAAACAGGTAATAGAGCTGTTTGAATTTATTGTAATACTAAAATGTTGCAGTTCAGCCCAGGTTTGAAATTAAACAATTCATTCTCACCCATGAAGTAGGAGACGGTCTTGCACATGGCGCCTCCGAAGATGAAGTCCTCCAGGATGTTGGGGATGAGGGTGAATGGCATGCAGAAGATGGCCATCATGAGGTCGCTGACTGCCAGCGACAGCAGGAAGGAGTTGGTGACAGTCCGCATGCGCTTGTTCAGCATCAGGACCACGATGATCAGCAGGTTGCCAAAGACGCTGAGCAGGAAGATGAAAGAGTACAGCAGGATGCGCAGCGAGTCCATCTCTGACAGAGAGAGAAGATATCATTTATAAGATCTGTTTTTGTATATAGTTCAGCTGATCAATTAAAGGAAGGAAACACATTTGCACAAGTGAATTACCAAGTACACAGCTTTGAATTAATGGGAAACTGAATGAATGTTGTCTGTCTTCTAAAATAGAAAATATTAACTTGGTTCATCAAAACCTCTCAGTGTGCTTGTGTGGGAACTTTTTCTTGTTGTCAAGAGAGACAACCAAATGTTTAATGTTACTGGGAACAGCAATAAAAAAGAAGAAGATGTGGAAGAACAAATAACAGAGGCAGAAGAGGAAGATTGATGTTTTAAATGAATTGGCTGGTTGACAAAAGACTTCCACCAGATTAACAAAACCAAAACTAGTTCAAAAATGTAGAACATTTTCTTCAACCATATGCAGTGCTGTTTCTTGTAATCATTCAAGCAACTCACATATTAAATGACACATGAAATAATAAAGTAAGCAGACGTTGAATAAAAAAGTGTGAGAAAACAAAATAACAGAGAGAGAACAGACTGTATCAGGTTGCTCACCTGGGAAATAAGACTCTGGGCACATAAACAACAGCAAAGTCTATTACAAGACAGAATAACTTCGGATAATCAACATCTTAAATTGTGTTAGTGTCAGTATTTTACTGCTCGCCCTGTGAGCCAAATGATAATTGAAATAATAATACTGGCAGAAAAAGATGAAAACAAACAACATCGTCAGTGGTGAAGAGACTGTGTCAGGTGGTAACCTGGGACTATACCTCAAACTGGAAAAACAAGATCAAAATTAAATTCTTATTATTTGCATCATCAACATTACATTTACATTATATTTATATAGCTGAAGTGACTTACAATGAGTGAATTCAACCATGTGAATACAACCCAAAAATTGTAAGAATCATGCAAATACAGAGTTGTTTGTTTTTTTTGTTTGTTTTTATGGGCCAAGGTGCAGTCTGTTCGGTCTATGACAGAAGATGTGTTGAGTTTCTGCTGTCCTGCTGTCAATGGGGAGCTTGTTCCACCATTGTGGAGCCAGGACCGCAAACAGTCAACATCTTTCCTGTGTTTGTGTTCTGTGTTTTCATTCTGGTTTTTATTCAAATAACCCATTAAATGATTGAAATACAATTCATAGAAACAGGGGTGTTGCCAAGAGTAGATAAACAGATAAACTATATAAGAAATATATAACATTTTCTATGCAGGACTATAACCTGACAAATAAAACTATGAATGAAACAGTCTTCTAAAATAAGTGTGTTCATATGGTTTCCTTCTTTCAGCCTTGACATACAGCTGAGCAGCAGTGAGAGCAGGATGGCCCAGCCGGAGGGTTTTTGGGATGCTCTCTTCACTCGGCCTGTCACAGCGAGTCTGCTTGAGAATTATAGTATCTAACAGGACGAGGTCGGGGCAGGCCATGTGCTGCGCTGACTGAGTCCTCTGATTAGAGACAGTGACATGGGACAAATCTAAAGGGTTTGCAGCAGAGCCTACAGACAGAGCGCAACACATCACCTTGAAGGCACACACACACACACACACACTCCTCATGAGGAGTGGAACAAACAGTACTGTATGTTCAGATATTTATCACTCATATGTGGGGTTTTAAATGCGTTTTTTGTGCCACAGTGAGTGTCGAACCATGGAAACACCATGTTAATGATGCGATGGAAGGCTATTTCATTTTATTTTGATAATTTCACATTGTCCTCCAACACAGAGGCATGACTTAAATCTCAATGGTTTCTCAATAAATAACATATGAAACACAATAGTGAATTGTAGTATTTCAGAGCAAGACATAAAAATGATAATATGATAAATGCTCACATGAAAATGGTCTGTGAAGTCATGTTACAATCACAAAATATATGTAGTTATCATCGTGAATGTTTAACAGGAAGCCTGCATTACAAACTGGGAGCGTGGAACAAAATGTAATGTGTTAAATTATTGAGCTTTAGAGGTGCTGGTAGGCAGATTTTTTATTTTTGTTTTTTTTTTGGAGAGAGCCAAGCTTTTTTGGAGAGAGCCAAGTTAGCTGTTTCTCCCTATTGACAGTCTTTATGCTAAGCTAAGCTAATCGGCTGCTGGCTCCAACTACATACTTAGTGTACAGATACGTGGTATCAATCTTCTCATCTAATTCTCTGCAAGTAAGCTAAAAAGTATACTTCCCAAAATGTTGAACTATTCGTGCAGCTAGCCATCCTATTAGCTGACTCTGCCCGGACTGGGAGCTTGGAGAACCAGGGGAGTGTTGGTGTTAACACTGCTAGCACAGGAGCTTTGGACTACCGGGAGAGCCGGTGCCAGTCTGGGCAGAGTCAGGTAATAGGACGGCTAGCTGAGCTAACTAGCTAACGGCAGCTAACATTAAAGTTAGCAGTAGTTAGCTGCTACTTTAGCAACAAGTAAAGCTATCTGTCATCAGGAAACTCCATAACTGAATACGGACTGTGTGTATTTCTCCGTGGCTTGAGCGTTTTGATACTTTCACAGTATTTATATAGCACCTACACCTTCTTTATAATCAAAATACATACATGGAAATCTCACTTTCTACAATATTGGATCTTTAAAACATGTGAACAAGCAAAAATATATTTGATATCTATTATCAGTAGGCAATTTGAGGGGGGATGAAGGGGGATGCCGTCCCTGTTGTTAGCAAAATGACCAAAATCCGTCCCCCTTGTTAACCTGCTCACAAGATGCTTTTAGTGGCGCTTACCATTGCTGCTTTTAATAATCGCCACAATACAATATACACGAACATATGAAACATACTGGTTCTGAACTGCCTGTGGGAAGATTGAACATGCAAGAGTCTGTCCATTCTTGATTAAAAGCTCTGTTTCTGCTGTCTATGTTTCTTTTTAGAACACGCCATGTGAAATTATTTCTCTGACTCGTCTTGTCTCTACTTTCCCTGTGTGTGTGTGTGTGTGTGTGTGTGTGTGTGTGTGTGTGTGTGTGTGTGTATGTACGTCACTCACTGACTCGACTCACGGGCTTAAAATAGAAACGCACTGTCAAAATGTAATAATTCATAATAATGGGTATGTATAGGCGTATTTACTGGTATTTAGTATTAGTATTACTGTGGTATTAATATTTTTATAATTTACTTGTGACTTTGTGCTGCATGGCTTACGTGTTTAGTGTGTGATA
The DNA here is from genome assembly GCF_020085105.1 of Siniperca chuatsi. Classification (NCBI taxonomy): domain Eukaryota; kingdom Metazoa; phylum Chordata; class Actinopteri; order Centrarchiformes; family Sinipercidae; genus Siniperca; species Siniperca chuatsi. The sequence continues at coordinate 13,636,110 of NC_058065.1, read as the reverse complement.
TGACCATTTCACTAACTTTCAAACTATTTCTATTAACATTTTAAGATTAATACGATTGGTTGTTAACATTGTACTTTATTATTGCCTAATTGCTTAATGTATGGCTAACGTATGCAAAATGTGGTTATTAACAGTATTGCTCATTTGTGCTCTGTTGCTTCATATTGCTTTGCAATGCTACATATACTGAAAAGTTACTTGAAAGTTATCATATAATTTCATCATTTTTTTTTGCTGCTTCCCATTGATTTGTGTAATAAGTTGCTGAATTTGTTACTAATGTTGTAATTTCATCATCCTATAGTCACTGTTTGTGTTTCTTAACCTTTGTTGGTTTTAGGGCAACTAGCCAAAGAACTGCAGTTGAAAATTAGCCAGTTGGCTAACACTGGCACATTTATAGAAATGTTGATTAATGTTTGTTGTCCTGAAAATTAAATTAAAGATGTTTAATTTCCTGTTTTAAACACCTTCAGAGGAACTAGACAACAAAGATAAAAGTAGATGAGGTCTGGATTTGAACCGGGAACACTGCAGGATGCATGTTAATCACCTCTGCCACCTGAGAGACCCAGTTGCCCTCAACTGCAAATATGAATTATTCTTTTGATAAGAAAATCCTCTGATGGCTTTGAGAGCAGTTTCATCAGCTTAAGATTGACATCACGGTCAAGTTAATATAAGTAACATCCACCTTGTTTCAGCCACGGAAATATCAATTTGCAATGCAGGTGACAAGTGAAACAAGAGTTTGATTTACACAACAGCATTATGGGACGTTATGAATAATCAGCATTGACTTGTGACATCCTACACAAACACCAAGCGGGGAGCCCCCAGTGGCTCAGCGGGTTCTGTTGTGTTAGATTTTGTGCGATCCAGCCAAGTGAAAATGGAATTATCTATTCATTGAGCACCAGCGGTACGTTGGCTCCCCTGAGCCTAACGACTGCAGGACAATTCATTTTGACTCCCTCAAGCGTGACAGCTGTGTTCAAATCCACAGGCATCTATAAAAAAAAGGACGGCGTTCACCTCTGAGATGCCCATATGCAGCAGGAGTTGTTGACGTGGAACATTTTAGCCATGACCGAGGGCTGAGAGATCAACACTGCAGCTTATGTTAAGGTTGTGCCTGTTTGCTCTATTCGTACTGTGTATCCTATTGGCTGCTGCGGTGCAAACTGTAATTATGTTTCCCTGCAAAAATCATTAAAGTTATATCAATTCACTTTGTCTTATCTTTAGGCAACTATTAGCACAACTTCATAGGGACAGCAAGTCATTTGAAAGCTTTGTCATTTATTAGAGGATGTGGAGTAAGAGGAGTATTTCTTATGGATTGAGTTATGGAACTGGATCTCATCGTGATATATGAATAAGTTGTTCTAAGGATCATTAATAATGAGCAGTAATAATCTTAGAGGGGATATGATTGAAATGCAAAAAAAAGAGCCAAATTTCGGAACCATCCTTTTAATCACAACCTCACCATCAGGCTGTATTTCATACCAAGCCCCAGTGAGATGATGAAATGTTAGAGATGACTGTCAGCTCTGTCCAAATCTGATGTTACTCCTAATTACAACTGAGCAGAAAGCCCTTTGGAAATGAACCTGTGAAGCAGGAGACATGAGTCAGTTAATGAGTCCTGAACTTGTGGAAGTTAGCAACTAATTCCCTTAAGTAGTAAGTAAGAACTAATGTCATACCTTCACTCTGCAACATGTAAACTAGGGCTGCAGCTAACAATTCTTTTTACCATTGATTAATCTGTTGATAATGTTTTCATTTAACTGATTGATCACTTAGTCCAGTGGTTCTCAAACAGGGGGGTGGGCCCCTGGGTGGGCATAGAGCCACTGCAAGGGGGGAGTGGATGCCCAGGGGAAAAATATGGAGTAGAACTAAGTTGAATGAATATGATTTATGTAGGGAAATGAAAAAGTGAGAGTTTGCCGATGCTATCGTGCTGACCTGAATCATTTCTTTTATTTCAATCGAATTCAACTTGGCTCCTTTTTTATTTGTTGTTCCCCCGATATTGATAATGACTGATAACAATTCAGTCCGTTTACATGTGGTGGGGATGCATGAACTTTTTTAGGCTTCTGATGGGGGCCATGACAGAAAAGGTTTGAGAACCACTGGCTTAGTCTGTGAAACATCAGAAAATGCCAGAGCCCAAGGTGAGGTCTTAAAATTGTTTGTTTTGTCCAACAGTCCATATTTAAAGATAATCACTTTACAAGTTTTTAAAACATAGAAAGAAAGCGATGAATTGACACACACACAAAACACACAAAAACTCAAGGTCCATTTGCTAGCTTTTACAAAGCTTTTGACCACATTTTCCTCTCAAGCATGTTCATTTAAAGGAGAATTAAGAATCACTGCAAGCATGCTTTACTTTAAGGTACCCTGTGGAGTTTTTGATTAGTAGTGCTATGAAGCAATGTTTTTAAGAGTGGGTTCCCATTTTGTTTGTATCGTGCACACCCATGAGGACGCACATGCAAGCGCGCAGCACAATTCACTATTCCACTGATCAACAGCTGGTGGCAGTAACGTGCCAACAAATTGAGCAATGTGCTAACAAATGCATTGAAGAAGAAGACCAGCTAGCAAGCACACATAGATGTAAATAATGCGCAATTTAAAATATTTTGAAAATCAGCTTTGAAAATGTTTTATAAGGAAGGAATTGCACTGAACAAATTTGCCAAACCTCAAGGGTAGACAAAAAAAAAAAACATTGAATGTAAACAGAACTTTGTTTACAAAAAAAATCCATATGGCACCTTTAAAGTTACCCTGTGGACTTTTTGACCACTAGTAGCGCTATGGAGCAATTATTTGATATAGTATCTCATACGCACGCACAGGGACATACGTGCACATGATACACATCCACGCAAACATGGGCGTAAACTAAATAATAATAAAATGTATCTTTGCTTTTTAAGTATTTTAGGGAAGAAAATGCTACAGGGTACCTTTAACCTATAGATATGAATGTACCTTCAATATAATGCTGATATAATGTGCAAACACATTAGCACTGAATTTTGTCCGACAGCTGTAATATTATAGAAATCAGTCCAATATAATTATATTTCCTAAAGTACTATTCTGTTGAGACATTTCCAAAGGGAAAAAAAATATTATTACAAAGAGTCTCTTTTGGAAAGTCAGAGACATGAGAGAACAACATCTTTTTTGGAAAAAACAAAAACTGGCTGAATTCAAGTCAGACCAGACTGTGTTTTGAAATTGATTCATTTATTTCTGATATGCTTTCCAGGCACAAGGACCTGCTGGTTATTACATACAAACATCCATTCCATCCATTCCTTATAACCATTAATGGTTGTGTTTTGGAGTCATTTCTTTCTTAACTAGTAAACACTCCAAATTGAGAATAAACCACTACAAACATGCTTGGTATGAATGTTTCATCAGAGTGGAAGGTTGCTTCAAATGCCTGATTTGTGTCCACACTGCCAATAAATCACTATCTTAGATCGCAGAGCACTTAATAGCTCTGGCTTTAATCCCTATCATTCTTTTGCTGGTTGTCACAGCTAATGAGACGCTGTCTCTTTTCAAATTGTCACTTCAGAGAGGTGACAGCATGTCTTGTGTACTAACAGATTCAATCAAAAGATAGGGATAGTGGTTTGACCTCTTCTTCATATTCAGTTCAATCACAGAGGGAAAACATGATGGCTGAATACCAAGACTGATTTCACCTTGTGTCAGGTATGTGGATCCCTTTTAGACTTGTCTGAAAGGATAAAACTCAATCTGTGGGCTTTATAACACAATCCCTCAGGTTAGTTTCTGATATATTTGGATATATGTATGGATTATGAATTTACACAAATATGAATCTGACTCCTTGCAGATTCAACTTGGCCTCTATACTCCACACATGACCACAAGGCATTACTGGTTCTTAAAAAAAGTAGTGGCAAATGAATCCTTTGACACCAATTTAGCATAGTGCTCAATGTGCAGAAGCCCATCTCTGTATCGCATTTTATCACTATAATGAGGGAAATTGCTGTTACAGTCAGCACAATTCAACCCAATTAGTCTTTCCACTATGCATCCCATGAGAGACTACTATTGATCCTACATTACTTTAAAATTTTTGGAAGTTGGAGAGCTTGTTTGTAGTGTACGAACAAGCTCAGCACATATTCAATTACCCAGAAGGCCTTGTCAGACATGTACGTTAGCTTTTGATGCCATTAGTTCCTCCTTTCTATTCACTTCAGCATTTTAATTGAATATTTTAACTTGAAATCATGTAAAGAAACTAACCAAGAGACAGCTAACCAGTAACATTCATCATGATGAAACAGAAAACTTGAGAAGATGCTGGGCAGTATAGGACAATAAGCTTGATGGCAGATAGCACATGTACAGTAGGCGTGAGCTCATGTCTATTTAAAATAAAGCATTTAGCAGACAAACAGAGGCAGAGCTATTGCACTGCAGCCTCTCCTGAGGGTGAAAAATTCAGTATATCCCTGTCCTTTCTGCTGTCTCTGCAGACAAAATGACAGGAAAACCACAGTGTTGTTTTTACACTTCAGTTTTTTTGTACTGATTAAACAAACAAGTTAACAACATGTTAATTAGTGAGCTTTAGAGATGTTAGACGGATTTGTTAATTTTGGACAGAACCAGGCTAGCTGTTTCCCTCCTACTTTGTCTTTGTGCTAAGCTAAGCTAACCGGCTGCTGACACTAGCTTCATATTTAGCTACAGACATGAGTGTGCTCTTCGAGCCTTTATAATATCATTAATGGAGTATCAATTTTCAAAATTGCCACTAAGATACTTATTAAAAGGAGTGAAACTAACTATTGTGACCATAACATGTTGAAATTGATTAAATGGGAGTTTCCTCATTCACTTCAATATATTAATTGGAACCAGCACCTCGTAGCTATTAGAAGAGCTGCATCTTAAGGGATTTCCCTATTAAATTAAACATTCAGCCGAGGTGTTTGCCACTTCCATAAATCATTATGTAAACAAAGCCAGCAGTGAGGCACCAGTGTTTCCAAAGGGAACACAATGCAGTGAAACGACTAATTGGACTTTCCCAGGACTACAGAGACCTTAAACTTTGTGAGATTCAGACTTCACAGAGTGAAAATCTATCAAAAATTACAGCTCATATATTTCAGAATTTTTTAACTCCTTTGTCATGTATGGTTGCACAGGGATTGAGAGCCCTATAAAGTAGGTCTGTTTTTGCTTTGTCACTTATACTACACATGCGAGTCACATGACTAAGGATTAACCAACAATGAAATTAGTCCTCAATAATATGCACTGAGTCTACCAGATAACCCCAATAAACTCCAGCCCTGCCTCCCTCCATTCCTCTGCTACAGCCAGTTAATAAAGCCGGTGTGCAGACCATTACAGCTCAATACAGCTATTGCATGGTTGAGGGAGTTCTGCACATGTTTGAGGGGATCTTTATTTGTGCTGTCATACTCTACAGGCGTCACTATACACCCTCATATATTAATTGATTATTTAAGTCCTACACAAATTTGTGTTTTATGCTCAGTGATCTGGTCCAACATACTCAATGTAGAAATGTATAAATATATTTCCTTGATCAAACTGCTGCTATTGTTTCTGCAAACATAAAATGCAACACTTACTGCTGTAATATATTGGCAACTGTTTTAATAATCGATTAATCATTAAACTCCAGCCCTGCCTCCCTCCATTCCTCTGCTACAGCCAGTTAATAAAGCCGGTGTGCAGACCATTACAGCTCAATACAGCTATTGCATGGTTGAGGGAGTCCTGCATATGTTTGAGGGGATCTTTATTTGTGCTGTCATACTCTACAGGCGTCACTATACACCCTCATATACACCCTCAATTTCATGGAGCAAACTTACAAAGATAAATGCATTTAAAACCTGAAATGATTTTCCTTATTCTATATATACTTACACAGAAGGTTTATTTATTATTTAAGCTCTGGGATGTGGATTGTGCACAAGAGGCAACAGTTCATTATCAGGAAGGAGGATGCTCCAAATATTTTGTATAGTCAGTGCCTGCCTGTGCGTGCTTGTTTGTTCCGCCTCACCAGGTCGCTTCAAATTGTTCCAATTATTTGTTCTGATTACCGTGATCATGTTATGACAGTCTACATACACCGTGTCTACACCGTGTACATACCCGAAGGGAACAAGATGCTAATTTCATCTACAAGACACCTCGTCGTTGAAATTGATTAGATATTAGGAACTCCTGAGCCGTCCCTGCTGCAATAACAACTCTCCAAGTCTTTTTTTTTTTTTTATTTAATGCTTATGAGATCCACTTGATGATAACTTATCTCACATGCACTCAAAAGGACGGGGTGAGCTCAGCAAAGTGTCACTTTGAATCAGCAGGGAACGGAGAGTGTGCGGGCAGAGCCAAGGTGCAGCTACAGATGTTATTCCACATCAGCAGGGCCCTGTCTGAACTGAACTGCTCTCCAGAGTCCTGAATGATTACTATAATGTGATGTATTTCTGGTGAACACTGCAGACAAGAGACGGAAGAAAACAATCTGCGTCTTTGGAATTCACATGTAAATAAAGATCCCAAAGGATATAATGATATTTTGAGCATTTAAATTTTAGGAGGATTCACCTATATTTTTGCTGAGTTTAAATTCTAGATTTGCACAGTTTCTACAATTTGTTCCCATTTTGGCAAATTGCCACCATTAAAAGTTTGCCAAATTAGCTATTAGCAGTTCCTGTTTGCAGTGTACGCATGGATGTACAGACAACTACCACTGGATTACTTTGACACTGAAGAAAAAAACATGCTGATTCTCAGGCAAGCTCTGGATTTATATAGGAGCGTCTTTTTGCTCTGATTTCTAAGTGGATATATGGACATTTATATACGAATGACATTAGATATAATATTATCCTCGGAAAATGTAAGTCACACTGAATCTAAAAATATGTGAATCATGTCATATAGTCTGTGTGTTCAGATTTGACTGAGTTATAACTCTGACAAGGAGCATGATTTTTGATGCAAATTGCAGCAATCGGACTACGGATTTTAAAGTATCTTAATCGCCTCCCCGAGCTGTGTGTCACTGCTTTGAAGCAGAGGTCAAAAACAGAATGCATGCTCATTTGTCCTCTGTCCCCAGATAGATATTTGCTAACCTGGCTTGACTATGATGCACTCTATGAATTTACATATTTTTCTAAGCTAAAATGCCAAAAAACTCACTGTCTCCAGCTTCTCAAAAATAAACGTGCTGGATTTCTTATGCGATTATTGAGAAAATAATCTGCAGATTAATCGATAATGAAAATAATCGTTAATTCATTATTTAAGTCCTACACAAATTAGTGTTTTATGCTCAGTGCTCTGGTCCAACATACTCAATGTAGAAATGTATAAATATATTTCCTTGATCAAACTGCTGCTATTGTTTCTGCCAACATAAAATGCATGTATACTGTTTTAATAATGGATTAATCATTTCTGTAGTTTTTTGAAAAATGGCACCTTTCCTGGCTTCTCTGTTGTGAGGATTTGCTGCTTTTCTTTGTCCTATGTGATAAAAAACTGAATATCTTTAGGTTTTTGACTGTTGGTCGGACAAAACAAGACATTTGATGACAATACATTGGGCCTTAGGAAATTATAATTGGCTTTTTTCATTATATTCAGTACATTTTTTACAGACATTTTACAGATCAAACAATTAATTGATTAATCAAGAAAATAATTGGCAGATTAATCAATAATTAAAATAATCATTATTTACAGCCCTAGTTTATAGTTAAGTTAATGAGAACAAGTGTCCATTTTATGAAATTGTTTATGAATTATTGCTCAAAATATGTGATTTATGCAGGGCGCCACCAAGGGGGGGCCATGGCCCCCTTGATACAATTGCTAGCCCCCCCACTGGCCCCCCTCGCAAGTTACATATGCATAATATGCTTCTGAGTAATGAGGACTGTATGTGTAACCCAGGTTATTTTCTGCAGCCCCAATTTACAGATGTTCCCTAAAAAGCCTCGCAAGCAGGCTATTGGTAGGCACTTTCAAGGCTACTGTGCACAGCAGAAGCCGCTAGTCCCCCCCCCCACGGCTACCGGAGAACACACAAATTAGACAGATGTGTGAGACCGGCATTTCTTCCAAATTAAGTGGATTATCCTGGTGAGTTAGCTGCCTAAAGTTAGCTGGTTAGCATTAAGATTTCTTTGCAACAGAGTTGAATTTTGTGTCATTTTACTTTGAGAAACATGGCAAAGCAAAACCAGTCAGGATATAACGTTTTGTGTGATGTACACTTAATATGGTCGTTAAAATGAGCTGTTTAGCCGTCCACCTCTGTCGGCTTAATTGCGGTCTAAAAGCTAAGTAAGTGCAACTTTCATGACAGCTGATCTAGCTCTAGTAAAGCACATAAGGCAATTTGTGTGTATTTGAATTGTGGTTAAAGCTCATCGATGTGCTGTAAAGACTCTCAAAGGCCAGATGTCTACTGATGTCTATTATTTTGAAACTGAGATAATAAAAAGAGACAATTTAGTTAAAAAATGTTTATCATAGTTATTGTAAAGGGTTGTTTGTGTTAATTCTGATATGATGGACTGTAAAACAGGGAAAATCGGACCATATCATAGCTGTTCTGCACACTTGTGTGCAGGCTGGATTTTTTTTAGGGACGATTCTGTTGACGACGTGGAGCTGCTTCGTCTGCTGTCCGGATCGTCATTGCAGCTTGTGGATGCCTTCATCTCATCTGGACACTGATCTGTCTGGATGTTGTACCGTTCCAAGGAGCGGTAGGAACCAAATCAAAGGAAACTTAAATAAGGAGGTTTCAATTTTATTTGCACTTAATTTCTGAGATCTCAGATTATTTTTTTGTTGGGTCCAAAACTGAATAAAACTGGTATTTTAAAGAGGCCCATGGTTGACTGGCAACCTTGAAGGACCTTTCAAAGGAGAGAAACTCAAGACTTATTTAAAACTGATAACCTTAAGGAAAATAAGGAATGTTCCAAAGGAAAAAAACAAAGACTATTAAGAACTAATAAGTTAATCAATTTGGGCTGAATTTGGAGGTCTTATTGTTTTTACATAGAGTCTGCTACTCCAATCTCCTTACCAAACCTAGTGAATTTGGTGAACCTGAGAACCAAGTGAATCTGTAACCAAACTGAACTGTAAGATCTTGGGTCTAAGATATTTTGAAGAACCCCAGATATTGATATTTTGGATACTAAACCCAGGATCAGCAGCACGTCAGACTGGATTTATGCTCATTTTCCCAATACAACCAACAAAAGAAACCTTTTTTTTAAGATTCAAAACCGATATGAAAGTATTTTTCACTGTATCAGAAGCTCCGTCCTTTTGCAAGCGAAGGACAAAATCTCCAATTCAAGGAATCAGACAGCGTAATTCCACAAGTGAAAGGTGGGGTTGGGCTTTAATTTCCTGTCCGGCACTGGAGTATCACATCTGAAAACAATAATACAGCTGCATAATCAGGCTCCATTGCTCTCCCTTGGCCTAAAGAGATCCACTGAGGGTCCACTAAGGATTAAGGTAAGTAAAAGGAAGACTGTGTGTGTGTGTGTGTGTGTCGCCTCACAAGTGTGAGAGAGATGGAATGAGATAGAGGCAGCAATCAGTCTGCAGAACATTTCTCTTGGTCAAACACTGAACACGCCCCACAGGGTTTGATTGCTCTCCTGGTAGTCGAATCTATATACTGCTATACTGATGTTCCATCCTGCTTCCCATATAAGGTCAATAAAAGTAATGCAGCACAGAAGACGGAACTATGTGAATTATTTAGTGGGGGGAAGATTTGAAATTTTCTCAATACTGCAGCAGTGGTGGAGGGGGGGAATTAAAAAAGAACTCTCGCCTATGTTCAGACCTCATTACCTAATCAGCTTTTATTTTCCACTGGTGTCCTGATAGAAGCCAGAGCTATGGGGCCTTATCTCCTCTGGTGTGGGGTTTTAATCTCCTCAACGGGTAGTCAGCATTTTGAGAATTATAATCAAGAAAAATAAACATTCAGAATTAAAAACGGCTTTGCACACACAACACAGCTGCTCATTCTGATAGTGGTATTATTGATGGAGAGAGAGGCGGCAGTCAATTGGGCTGCTTGTTGATTGAATGCGTACAATGAGGCTGAGGAACTTGATTTAAACAAAACTCCTGATTGCAAATCATTTCATATAAAACACAGGTATCAGGCAGGCAGGAGAAAAATTAGGAAAATCAGTGATGGTTAGAAGGTAAAAGTGCAATTTTTATCCGTGATCAAATTACCAGTCAGTAATTAGTTCCACTGAGGTAATCAGTCATAGGTGGCAGTTTGTAATTAGAAGCAAACAACATTACTAAATAAATTAGTCAGACCACTTGTTTTTATGAAAAGAAGAATAACAAATAGTTTGAATTATTTTTTTCCAGTGCCAACACAGGCTATTTAGAAAGAATTACAGCAATATAACACACAGATTTGAAAATCCTGATAATCAGTTTAATAAAAAAAAAACAATAAAGTATAAGGCCTTGTTTCTTTAAAACCCATCTGCTTGGAGCCAGATGTTGCCTTTTGCCTGATGGAACCACTTGGATGCCATCTGAAGCATAAATAGCCTACAGTTTAACACCTCAGCGTGGATGCTTCATGAGAGGCAGCCTGACGTGGGCCTACAGAAGAAGAGAAGAGAAGAGAAGAGAAATCTTACCTCTGGTTCTGGTGGCCGGTCTGGGGGGGACGGAGCTGTTCGTGCAGCTGATATTATAGTCCACACAGCCCGCCGACACCTCCACCACACTCACATTCACCGCCTGCAGAGCCATCCTCTCTGGCGACAAGGACGATTATTATGACTATTATTACACCTGCACGCTGTTTAAAACTGGAGCCGCGATGGAATCAACTTGCCACCGTCGCCTATTTCTTCATAACAGCCGGAGAAGGGGCGTTGTGTAACTTGGAGAAAGCCCAAACTGGAGTTGACTAAATCTAACACAGTGGAATAACTGGAGGACAACCGGACTGTGACAGGGTACTTAACGTGAAGTCGTGAGGGAAGCCCCGTGAAGCGCCGCGCAGCGCTCACAGCACCGGACTGAAGCCCGACTGTGAAGGAATGAAGCTGCGCTGCTAAGGCAACTGAGGAGCTCGCTTTCACACACACACGCACACTCTCCCTCTCTCTCCCTCTCTCTTCAGTCAACTCACGGCACTCTACCGTTACAACTTAGCCAAAGCAGTAGCCTACATGAATAGGCTTCTTAGTTAAAGCTGCAAGGTTCCTGTCATCACGTGGAGCGTTTTGGCCTCTTTTAGCTCATTGTTTTGATTTTATGCCACACCTTTAAGCCACAGCAGGCAGCTGTTTTTAGTGAAAGAGCTGTAAAAACCCACTGTATGCTAACTGCTCAGCACCAAACAGTAGACAGACAGTTTGCAGCTAGCTGGTGAACATAGTGGAGCATTTAGCAGCTAAAGAGCCAGATGTTTTTCTCAGGAGTCGGTGGAGACCAAAAACAGAGCTAAAAGGAGAGGGAATATTGTACTCACATTCATCAAGTGGCCTGTTGCTAACGTTGGTGCGCGTCTGCTACGTGTGTAAACAGCAAACTGTTTGCTAACAAGTTCAACATAACTTTATAAGGCGATACTTTGTCAGTGTTGTTTGCTTGCTTCTGCCAAAAAAACAGTATCAATACCACAATGTAAAAATATTTAAAGTCCTGCATTTAAACTCCTACTTAAGTATAAGTACAGAAGTATTATGAATAATTCTACTTAAAGTATCAAAAGTAAAAGTAGCCTACTTGTTCTGTAGACAAATGTCCCTGTGACTGATATTATTACATATGACATTATTAGATTGTTAATACTGATGCATCAATGTGTAAGCAGCATTTTGTAGCTGGTTGAGGTTTAGCTAGTTTAAACAATTTTATATACAGTTAGGTCATCTAGTCCAGTGATTCCAACCTAGGGGTCGGACCCCTACGAAAGGTAAATTTGAGGGGTAGTGAGATGATTAATAGGGCATTGACTGGACACTTTTACCTCAGTGTGTCTCAACCAGTTATAGAAATGAAACCATCTGAGAAGTTTAGAGGGCAAAATCACTGCTGGAACTGCTAATAACTCATAAACATCCAACTAGACACTGCTTTTTTGGATCACAAGCCAAAAAGGTTGGGAGCCACTGGTTTAATCTTTAATAATGCATTGAATTTTACAAGCTTATTATATGTTTCTTAACATAACACAAATCTTAATCTTATCCGTCAAATAAACTATAGCTGTCAAATAAATGTAGTGGAGTAAAAAGTAAAATGTTTCCCTCTGAAATGTTGTACAGTAGAAGTATAAAGTAGCATAAAATGGAAATACTCAAGTACCTCAAAGTTGTTCTTAAGTACAGTACTTGAGAAAACTTTTCTCCACTGCCCTCTAGCTGTTTTGTATTTGAGATCACCCTCAGTGTCCAATCCCTGAGGGCCATAAAAACACAGAAGTTTTTATGGCCCTCAGCAGTATATAGAAGTTTTTCTTTTTCATAGATTAATTGATTGTGCTGCTGAGGTTGTATCCATCAAGTGTGAGAGTGCGTGGAAAGAAATTTGGCATGGGTGGGTGTTGAGGTTAAGAGAGAGAGGGAGGTAATTGCAAATTCTAAACCACTTAAGACTTCCAAGAGCTACACAAAAAAAACATCTGTATTTTGGTGACACGTATTGAAAAAAAGCAGCAAAAAGCAGCATTTTAGCGCAAGAGAGAGAAGCTGAGACTAGGCCAGAGAGACTTGGGGTGCTAATATGTAATTGTTATACCAAAAAAAAAAAGACATTCTGTTTTGAATGCTCACGATATACTTGTTGTGATATCAATGGTTTTGTAAAGGTAGAGCAATGATTGGGAAATGGAAAAAAAGGGGGCTCCAAAACTCTTACCCAGGGCCCCCTAAAAGCTGAGACCTCCGTCAATTACAGGATCAGTGTCACCAGATTTGTTAGAACTCCTCTTTCCTTAAATTGTTTTAATTTCATGAACCATTTCGGTAGATCGATAACAGAACAATCTTTTTCTGTCTGCTGTTCCTCTGCTCTAGTGAAAAACCTCCAGGTCTTGCAGGATGTCAGGGGGTATCATCAGTGGAACAAAGAGCCGCAATTCTGCAAGGTTTAGAGGAGAGTGCCAGCTACCTTTTCCTAAATTGTCTGGTGATTTAAAGCAGAGGATGGTGCCATGGTTACAAATTGTTTTTTGGCACTGGAATAGATATTGCACATCCTGTGTTTTTGATGAAAGTTCACACTTTTTGTGAATGCCACTGTCTTGTTTACACTTTGACTGTTTCAAATGATTTGTTTTAAACTGGGGAATGTCTAGAAGTTTTTCTGTAGCCTGTCGAACAACTGTAAAATTTTTGGCTATTTGGCCAACCCGCAGGAATAAGGTGATAGGTTCTGGGATGCCTGATGTGCAGCATGATGGCTTTGTTTATGGGGAACAATCTCAGAGTGCCTCAGGGTTTAGTTCATGTGTTACCGCTTGAGAAATAATTCTGATGCTTTGAAAAATGTCTGGAGGCTGTGGGGAAGGAGGGGGAGTTAGTTTGCACTGTGGGGGAGGAAGACTTCAGTATTTGTGTTTGTGATTTGTTCGATGGTTTCTGTCTGTCCTGCTGATGGTTTTACAAGTGTTGCTGCCCCTGTTTTTACTGCTTTCATACTGCTCTTGTGTGGGAGGTGTGTGTGTGTGGTGCTCCAGCTTGGTTAACATGTGCTGGTGTTCCTTCCACATTTTTTAAGATAACAGCTTATTAAAGTAATGCCAAAAGTCCCTCCCTTCTGCTTCCTCTCAAACCTTCGATGTTGTGAGTTTGGCAGCTGCTCCATATTGATTTTCACTGTATAAAGGTCTTCACACAGGTCATGACCAGCATGTCTGATGAGATAGGGAACTATTCACCATCTGATTCTCCAGGGTGATAAAACATCCTACTCCAATAGAGGCATTTTGTTGCCATTTTACTTTAGTTGAACTGAAATTCCTTGTGTAAAACTCCACTGAAGCAACGGCAGCTCTGGTAAAGCACTAAAGCTACCGATGTGCGTAAAAGGGAATGTCAGTCCACGCATTTTAAGAATTCCAGAGTTCCCCAGGACAGCTCAGTCAATCCTCACGTGTGGTGTTCCACGGGGATCAATCCTAGGACCCTTACTCTTCCAAATATATAATAATAATAATACCTTTATTTATATAGCGCTTTTCAAAACAAATTACAAAACACTTTACATATAATTAAAAAAGACAATAAGCAAACAGTTATTAAAATATGATAAAATATTCAGCAAAATATAATAAAACAGAATAAGCAAATCAAAAATAGTGAGTTAATGTGTTAGCTTCCCTGATCTCCTCCAGCACGCCATTCCACAACTGGTGGGCCCTAACAGAAAAGGCCCGGCCAATATATGTAAATGATATTAAAGCTGCAGTTTATTATGAAGTTTTTTGATGTTGAAAACATGCTTCAGAAAAGTCAAAAAATGTTGAAACTGAGTTTATGGCTAGTTAACAATAGATTCTCACTACATTTGGGTTAAGACTGAATCGATTTTATTTGCCTCAAATTGTAAACTTGCTCAAACCAAAGATACTTGGAATCAATTCAAGTTTTTAGAAACAAGTGTAAAAATGTTTTATTAAAGCAAATTGAAAGAGGAGAGATGGGTGAATTGTACTTTTTGTACAATGACTGATACTTATGATTTTTACTGAAGTAGTCTGTATGTAGCAGAGGCCCATCAGTCTTTGTTGTTATCTTAATTTGAGACAGCCAGGACAACAATAAGTTAATTAGTGTTTTTACCCTGTGTCATGTTTCAATTTTATGCATAACATCTTGTCTTTGTTACATGCAATTTATAGTTTGTTTTACTTCATATCATTTTAGATTTTTTGACTTTGCATGTCCAGGTCCCATGTTGAATTTAATCTGTGTGTGCCTTAGGTGTGTGTATTTGGAGGTTTTTGACATGAAAATGTTTGACAACTTATTTGTTAGGCTTTCTTTGTCGCCGAGGATATTCTCCTGATCCAGTGATGTGATTAGCTTAGTTTAGCACATGGACTGGAAGCATGGGGAAAAAGCTAGCCTAGGTCTGTCCAAAGGTTAAAAAACAATCTTCCTTCCAGCAGCTCTAAGGATCACTAATTAACACAAATAGTCATCTTTAAATTACTGTTTTTACCTAGAGCCAGACTAGCTGTTTCCCCCTGCTGTCTTTATGCTAAGCTAGGCTTTATACTTAATGGAAAAGTTAGACACTTTGGGAAATACACTTATTTGCTTTCTTGCCAAGAATTAAATGAGAATATTGATAACACTCTGATAGCTGTCCATTAAGTATGAAGCTCGAGCCAGGAGATGGTTAGCTTAGTATAGCATAAAGGCTGGAAGCAGTGAAACAGCTAACCTGATAAGGTACAAAATATCTGACTACCAGCACCAGCACCTCTAAAGCTCACTAATTAATAATATGTTTTGTTTAATCTGTAATTAGTGAGCTTTCGAGCTGTTGATAGGGATATTTTTTAACTTTGAAGTGAGTCAAGCTATTTGTTTTCCCCTGCTTCCAGTCTTTTTGCTAAGATAAGCTAACCATCTCCTGGCTCTAGCGTCATACTTAGTGGACAGACATAAAAATAAGCAAATGTATTTCCCAAAATGTCAAACTATAAATTGTTATCTTACTGAACTTTGCTTGTGCTTTTTGTTTAAATAAAAGTAAATCCAACTAAAAAAATGTCACAATGTTCACTGTAAATAGCTTTCTCCCACAACTGGAAATTTGACATTTAAAAATACTAATATGGGACACATTTCCAGAGTAATGACGCTGTGAGGCTGAAACACATTTAATGACAAACACAGTCACTCACACATCAATGTAGCACCAGCAGACACTTTACCTCTTATTACCCACCGACCCATAAGAACCCTAAGGCCCTTCAGGAATGTGTACACCAAAAACTTGCCAGTAAGTTTTACAGTCTGTCCAGATGTTGACACAGCTTTTCCTCACCACATGCACTCTCCAAGTTAAAGCACCTCATAAAACAAAGAGTCCAATGCTGAAATAAACTGTTGGAGTGATCATAAAATGTTGGAAGAAAGCTGTCAGGTGAGGCAATGTTTGGCTGAATGTGTGTGTTTAAATGAGTCCCAAACTAGAAAGAAGAGAATGCTTGAGCACATCTCTTATCTCAGCAATGCATGTTCTCTAAACCACACTTTAAGAAGCTATCAGTGGGGTTATAATAAGGTAATATTATGCGTGTGCACACACACATACAGACAGACCGTTTTTGAAATGTTGTAAGCTTGTGTCTGAGTGCAACACAGCGGCCTGCCTCTCTCATCCAAAAGCATTAGTGCTTTCATCCATCATTATGAAGAAACAGCCCATGATGTGTGCTTTGATTCTCTGTCTGGAACACACACACATCTAAACACACATCCTGGGTTTGTGCACACAGGGCCGATGCTGAGACAGGTCTTGTCTTTATATCTTATGAGCAGCCCATGAATAGAAATGGTGCACATGTCAGCAAACGAGCGGGAACAAAGACTTGCAAGCACTTTACTGTCAGGGTATAACCACAAAGTAGCCAGACTGACAGCACTCCTACACTAATTAATCTCAATGGGCTAAAACTTGGAAACTTTTTTGGAAAACTGCGGATTTTGGTGAGGACCTGCCAAGAATAGCAGGTAACATAAATTATTAGTTGACAACATGATAACACCCACATACATTATATTGTCCACTCCTGATCTTCAGGTGAGGATTTACTCCCACTAATAGACTGTATTTTAGAATAAAACTGTCACAATGCTTCTTTTATTGGGTGCACGGGTTTGCAAGAACCTTGCGCCTGTCTCATGCTACAGGTTAGCTCTAAACTCAGCATTGTACTGACATCTGCTGGTCAGATGTTACATGAAAGATTTCTACAAACCACCATGTAAGTCTACATAAAAGCAGACCTCACAATAGTGGCAGCACATTTAATTTTACATTTACTTAGTTAAAGTCCTAGTTATTTGTATTAAGATTCCATCGAGAGCAATATCTTTTTTTGTTGTCCGAAATGTTGTCATTTCTTTTTTCTGGTACTTAATTTATTTTCTGACCTGTTTTTATAGGGTTTTATAGTGTATCAAATTTTTGGCTAGTACTTTCTCCTGTGTGCACTGATGTAAATGCGAGCTACTGTAACAAAGAGTTACTTTATTGATCCCCTTCGGGGTAATGGTATAAATGTAGGATTTACTATAGTGCAAAGTCAGACTCTAGATCACATCATATATATATATATATATATATATATACATATATATATATTTACAGTGATACAACATATTCAATAAATAAATGTTATGTTTTTAAAAGTCATTCTTACTCGACATCATTTCAAATACTGACTTATACGCTAAATTAAACAAATTGGACATTTTGTTTTTGTTACTGTTTGACAGCCTCATTTGATAATGAGCATTTTTATTTTAAAATGTAACAATGATTTAAATTCAGAGATGAACATATTAAATGGTGTGATGTATTACTGTCCCTAATTTGATACAGATGTTTTCATTTTGTGTGCTATGGGATATTTTGAGGCCAAAATTAGGAGTGTAACATTTTGTGTTAAGAGTTTTGCAAATTGATCCGAGACACAGCAACTGTAAAATACTGTTATAGCCAAAGGAAAGTTTGGAACTCTTGTACCATTGATCTCTTCACACAAAAGTGATTTGACTTCAGTTGTTGACAGCTACTACATTCACTGATTTAAACATGGTCTTGGTCTTTCCTGGGTAAAATCCCTCAGGCACACAGGAAGGAACGTGTTTTAGAACTTTAAGACTGCCACAGACTGCTTGTCTACAATCAACAGAAGAACTGGGTAGGCTTCCTGTGCAACGAGAGCAACCACGGCTGAAAAAAACATTCATAGAGCATCAAAACAAAATCAAAAGACTATGTCACAGAAACATTAAAGCAATTTAGCACCAAAATAAACCAAAAGTAGGATCTGAAGACCACAATGAGGACTCTTCCGCAGGGCACTCTGGTTACACTGCACTCCAGGGATACAATTATAGCTTGTTATTTTCAAAATGATAAACTAGATTGAGTCTATGCAGTCCACCTGAGCTCAGATTATGGTGACCAGCTACATTTCAGCCCCACTGATTAATGAAACTTTGTTTTTGCCTCCAGTATATTATGAAGACTGCATTCTAATGTGTTGTAAATGCCAAAAAACGTGCGGATATTCAGTGGGTAAAATGTATAGTGAGATTGCTCAAGACATGCTGCTCATAAATCACAAATCAAGGCTGCCAACTTCACACCTGGCCTGGGACTACTGATGAAAACTAGCATTTTGACTAATTCTGGCATATTAACATTAATGTTTATTAATATGCACTGTCCCTGAGAAATAAACTGAATAATAAATATATGTAATGTGACCAGAAACCATAAACAGCTGTTTTAGAGGACTGACACACAACATTTAAACCATGAATTTCAAACACAAAATAAAACCATGTTTAGCAGGTTTTAGCATGCACAAGGCAACAAGACTATGAAGAGCTAACTGCTAACGTTAGTATGCTAGCATGCGTACAGTGACAATGTCAACATGTTGATGTTTAGCAAGTATAATGTTTACTATTAGTTTAGCGTGTTAGCATGCTAGTATTTGCTAATTATCACTAAACGTAAAGTACAGCTATTTGGTGATAAAATAAAGTGTTGGGCCAATTAAAATGTTGAGCCGATGGTGGCACTAGATGAAAACTTGATGGATCACCAAAGTTAAAAAGTTATGTTACAGAAGCTGAAGAAACACGTACAAAAAGTCAGTCATCAAAGTAGGATCGCGAGTAGGTTATAAGTGTGAAGAGGTGTTCATCCTGCTGTTTGCTTGTATTCTACACCAACATGAAAAAACTAAATCCACCACTGATTTAAAGACATTTCTAAAATTTCCAAATCAGATAATCATGAACAGACATTTATTGACAGGGAACTAGCCACCCAAACTCATGTTCCTTTTGTTAAAACGGAATAGCGTGCAGCACATGCATTTATGCCCCTGCACTGTGAGGGTTGCTCTTTACTTAATGTACCTTATCTAATCTTGTCCCTCTCATCTTAGCATGAAGCTATGCTATTGTCAGACAAGTGTGGGTTACTTATTTACTTACTTACTTATCAGATTTTAGAATTAAAGGTTTCCAGACTGAACCAAGGAAACCATTGCAGCAATGATTTCCAAGGTCTCATTAGCTTAAGACAGCACAGGTATGAATTACACAGTACTATGTCTCTGTGTGAATTGATTTCGTGTTTCTGATGAGTAGTTTCTGTTCTAAAAGATATAAAGTAATCAAGGCTCTCACCTCAGATTTAACATTAACTAACACATGATATGAGTGTGGGCTGCTGTTGGGCTGTGGCTGAGGCAAAGGTGTGTGTTTATCTGATGGATATCTGCTATAAAGGCTTGTACCATCCTGAAGTCAGTTTACTTTCACAAAGAGACAATGCTTAACTCTGTGGGACTGAGCCTTGTGGTGCTGCTTTCAGCGATGGAAACAGCCACATTAGAGAGGTGAGTTTTATTCATAAAATTACATACTGGGGGCTTGTGTTAAATACTAGGCTATTTCACAGAAGGCAAACACAACAAGTTATCTGTTACAGACTCATATTTGCAATATATTAAAGGCCTGCAATCTACTGGACTACTCAAATTGAGTAATATAATGTAGTATCAGTTATTTTTGGAGTCCTTCGACTCCAAATCCTTACAATGTAGTTCTCAGAGGTGGAAGAAGCATTCTGTAAAGATAGCGAGACTAAAATATAAAAATACTCCCCAAAAAAGTACTCATTATTGGTATTATTATTGATGTATCCAACCGAATCATTATGGGAATAGCTTGACTTTTCTTGGCCGGGAAGCAGTGACTTCCTTATTTCTTGTCACTGTGATGTAGCCCCACAAATTGTCCTTTTTACACCTGTACAGCTTTAACAAACAAGATATAATGTGTTCATTAGTGAGCCTTAGAGGTGTTGGTAGGCGGAATTTTTTTTAACCTTTGGACAGAGCCACGCTAGCTGTTTACCCCTGCTCCCAGTCAGGCTAAGCTATGCTAACCATCTCCTAGCACACAGACACGAGAGTGGTATCAATCTTCTCATCTAAATCTCGGCAACAAGATGTAGCCAGCATTTTAACGATGTAGTTCATCAAGGTGGTGCTAACAGACTGCAAATCTGAGTTGAATAGCAGAAATGGTTTCTCTCAAGAGGACAGATGGCAGATGCATTTTTATTTAAGTATGACGAGCACAAAATAATATTATTTAGCTAGGACACACTTCAGCAAACCACTGCTTCTCATGTGTCTCATGTATTTTGGTGTGTGCAACAGAGTGGAGTATGACTACTTCAAATACCATCCCATGCCGGAGGTGAGAAGGCCCGATCACTGCTCTCACACGTTACTTTGACAGATCACTACACACACACACACACACTGATGTGTAACAATGCACCACCTTACAGATCACCAAGTGGATGGGTCAGATTGCGAGGGATCACCCTGATCTTGTGACCATAGTGGAGTACGGACAGACCTATGAGAAGAGGACTATTAGCTTGCTCAAGGTCAGATCCGACCAGAAATTAGCAAATACCAGAAGGTGCTGATGTTTTGTGTGTGTTTATGTAATACAGTAGCCAAATAAGAAGCTATATGAATTTGTCTTCCAGATTGGCCTGAATACTGGAGAGAGAAAAAAAGCTATCTGGATGGACTGTGGTATACACGCCAGGGAATGGATCGCCCCGGCCTTCTGTCAGTACTTTGTCAGACAGGTAAGAGACAGTCGTTTAAAAAACATGATTTATCATTTAAATTAATTTTGCTGTGGTGAGGGAAAAACATCATGTCTGAAGTGGATGACATAAGTTCATATCCTACATATCCTCCAATATATCGGTCTGACCCTGATGGTTTTGCTTGCTCCCTCAAATCAGATCCTGCAAACATACAAAACAGACGCAAAAATGGAAGAGATGATGAAGAACATGGACTTCTATGTCACCCCTGTGCTCAACATAGACGGTTACATCTACTCCTGGAAGGACAACACAGTCAGTACTCGTATTTGATGGGTTTGCCAAATTACTTTTCTAGGGTTCTGAGTTGTGCCTTAAGCTCTCAAGCCACAGATGAACAGGATATGAGAGACGGATGGTCTATTAAAGCAATGGCAGTTAAGTTAAAATGAGCTACAATTCAATCAGTTAGGAAATGTATTTCTGATGCTCAACGGGGCCCAAGTATAAAATTATTTCATTTCCAAAATAAGATGAATGGAAAAATAATATGAAACAGCAATCCAAGGCAGCATAGTATGTACAAAAATGCTAATTGCCCATTTTATTTCTTATGAAATTGATAGAACGATCAGAACCAGCTCATTTAACTGACTGACCATTTTGACCCATTTAGACTCGTCTGTGGAGGAAGAACAGATCACCAGGACCTTCAGACTTCGACTGTTACGGCACTGATCTCAACCGCAACTTTGACGCCACCTGGGGCAGTGAGTCTCGTTGTGGTTCTCCATCTCTTTATTTATACAACCTGTTGCTTTGATAATCATGGATAAGTGGGTATTACACAAAGAAAACTGTCTCACCACCACACAATTTATTTTAAAGGGGTACTAAGGAGTCAAATATATCAAGCCAAAATTCTGGCTTGTATGTGAAAGCGGTCACTCATAGTGAGAAACCCACTGTCAGCTTGTTTCTGCTGCCCCCAAGTGGCCAAAAATCAACTAATGCAGCTTTAAAAAATAAATGTTTTGTGTACATTTATACTGAAGTTGTCTCATAGAATTTCTAAGATTTTAACATGTGAAGCTGAAGCTTCAACATGTGAAAAGGTGAGCTTGCTCAGCCTGTTATGGGAAAAAGTGGTGTCATTACTACCTTTGATTCAGATTATTCCATTTCTGTGGCTGCTTTCACAGCAATCGGGGTATCATTTAACTGCAGCTCAGAGATCTACTGCGGGAGCAAACCTGTGTCTGAGCCCGAGGCCCAGGCCGTAACTTATTTTGTAGGAAGCCGGAAGGAGGACTTCCTGTGTTTCCTCACCATCCACTCCTACGGCCAGCTGCTCCTGGTTCCCTATGGACACCCCAACTTCACCGCCCCCAACTACAATGAGCTGGTACTTACATCCACAGACACAGTGATGCATGTTTGACACTTTACTGAGAATGAACATGCACACACAATATTCTACATAATATCAAAGAACTAGTCAGGATTAACAGTGTATATGCATCTTTACAGCCTGTTTATGATCATCACTGCATGCTCCTACATTAATAAAGAGAATACTTTGCATATTGCCAAAGAAACTGAGCTTAAGCAGCTCACAAAAACCCACAGAAGAAGAGACAGTCTGTGAAAAACACTTCAGTACACACATTAACATTAATTTATTTCAAGGTTTTGGATTTAATATTGTTTGTTGGTTATGCAGTACATTTGAATGGTGCATGGCCAAATGCATTAGGACTTCACACAGTGTATACAAACCACACACATGACAGTACGACAGATGTCATTAACACACTCGGCGTCCAAGAGCGGTCAGTCCTCATCTGCCAAGACAGAGCAGAACAGGAGGAAGCTGTGGAACATTGATAGTGGAAAACGAAGCGCTGGTTGCTGTTAGGAGGGAGGCTGATGCAGGTAACAACCCACTGGAGTCACAATATATGGAGAATTATGCAAAACAGCGGAGGGAAGCCAACCCGCTCTCCTAAACCGCTCAAACGACACCATGTCTCTTTGGCTTGGCAGGATGCAGAGTCACATCAGATTGTCATGCATGATGTTACAGGGTTTTCAATTATGAATCTCAAATGAATGAACCTGGAGCAGGATCGGTTTATGAACACTTAGACTCTAGAATTGATGCAAGAACATCCTGTCAGGTCTTCTTGGTTAGACAGTAACGGCAGATACTGATATCAATATATGGGAGTTTTAAAAATCGAATTAAGATATATCGGCTGATAGTAATCTTTTATTAAACATAGACACATAATGGAAACAAACAATCTTGATGGGGATCCCTTACATTTGTTTGTTTTGGGGTATTTTCTATTGTGACTAAGATACATACTGAGCGGGACATTTTACGGTGTAAAAAGCAGCTTGTCTAAATGACCTCAAACCTAGTTTGGCATTTCTGTACTGTAATTTCTTGTTACTTATCGGCCAACATATACACTAAGGTACAACTATTTTAGCAAAACAGGAAGAATGCTATGGTACAACTGGTACAAAATCTGATGTGTCTGGATTAGAGCGAGACCAATAAATCGACCAAGCCAATATATCAGCCGATACTCGATTATTGCAGATTTATCAGTATCGGTTGGCCAATAAGTAACAAGAAATAGCAAACTAGGTTTGAGGTCATTAAAAAACAGTCTCTCCATTACAGTTTGTTCACCAGACAAGTTGATTTTTACAATGTAAAATGTCAGTATGTATCTTTAAATAAAAATTATAATTTTTTTTATCTAAGGGATCCTATTAACATTGTTTACTTATGTTAAAAAAAAAGACTTTTAAATATTTTTTAAACTCTCAAATATCAGCCTCAAAAATCCAGTATCAGTCGGGATATACAGGGAGTGCAGAATTATTAGGCAAATGAGTATTTTGACCACATCATCCTCGTTATGCATGTTGTCTTACTCCAAGCTGTATAGGCTGGAAAGCCTACTACCAATTAAGCATATTAGGTGATGTGCATTTCTGTAATGAGAAGGGGTGTGGTCTAATGACATCAACACCCTATATCAGGTGTGCATAATTATTAGGCAACTTCCTTTCCTTTGGCAAAATGGGTCAAAAGACGGACTTGACAGGCTCAGAAAAGTCAAAAATAGTGAGATATATTGCAGAGGGATGCAGCAGTCTTAAAATAGCCAAGCTTCTGAAGCGTGATCATCGAACAATCAAGCATTTCATTCAAAATAGTCAACAGGGTCGCAAGAAGTGTGTGGAAAAACCAAGGCGCAAAATAACTGCCCGTGAACTGAGAAAAGTCAAGCGTGCAGCTGCCAAGATGCCACTTGCCACCAGTTTGGCCATATTTCAGAGCTGCAACATCACTGGAGTGCCCAAAAGCACAAGGTGTGCAATACTCAGAGACATGGCCAAGGTAAGAAAGGCAGAAAGTCGACCACCACTGAACAAGACACACAAGCTGAAACGTCAAGACTGGGCCAAGAAATATCTCAAGACTGATTTTTCTAAGGTTTTATGGACTGATGAAATGAGAGTGAGTCTTGATGGGCCAGATGGATGGGCCCGTGGCTGGATTGGTAAAGGGCAGAGAGCTCCAGTCCGACTCAGACGCCAGCAAGGTGGAGGTGGAGTACTGGTTTGGGCTGGTATCATCAAAGATGAGCTTGTGGGGCCTTTTCGGGTTGAGGATGGAGTCAAGCTCAACTCCCAGTCCTACTGCCAGTTTCTGGAAGACACCTTCTTCAAGCAGTGGTACAGGAAGAAGTCTGCATCCTTCAAGAAAAACATG
This sequence comes from Siniperca chuatsi, assembly GCF_020085105.1. NCBI lineage: Eukaryota > Metazoa > Chordata > Actinopteri > Centrarchiformes > Sinipercidae > Siniperca > Siniperca chuatsi. Next base: position 13,611,296 of record NC_058065.1, on the reverse strand, counting down.
ATTTTCATGCAGGACAATGCTCCATCACACGCGTCCAAGTACTCCACAGCGTGGCTGGCAAGAAAGGGTATAAAAGAAGAAAATCTAATGATATGGCCTCCTTGTTCACCTGATCTGAACCCCATTGAGAACCTGTGGTCCATCATCAAATGTGCGATTTACAAGGAGGGAAAACAGTACACCTCTCTGAACAGTGTCTGGGAGGCTGTGGTTGCTGCTGCACGCAATGTTGATGGTGAACAGATCAAAACACTGACAGAATCCATGGATGGCAGGCTTTTGAGTGTCCTTGCAAAGAAAGGTGGCTATATTGGTCACTGATTTGTTTTTGTTTGGTTTTTGAATGTCAGAAATGTATATTTGTGAATGTTGAGATGTTATATTGGTTTCACTGGTAAAAATAAATAATTGAAATGGGTATAAATTTGTTTTTAGTTAAGTTGCCTAATAATTATGCACAGTAATAGTCACCTGCACACACAGATATCCCCCTAAAATAGCTAAAACTAAAAACTACTTCCAAAAATATTCAGCTTTGATATTAATGAGTTTTTTGTGTTCATTGAGAACATGGTTGTTGTTCAATAATAAAATTAATCCTCAAGAATACAACTTGCCTAATAATTCTGCACTCCCTGTAGTCTGGATCCCAAACATATCCTATTATCTTCACACCAGTGCACTTCCAGATTAATCTGCAATAAAAAGGGCAATTGGCAACAGGGAAAATAGAACTCCACCCCTAAATATTTACAGAATTGTTCAAGGAAATTGTGCAAATTATAGTAGTTTAGCAGCTCTAAACCTTCTGACTTTTTTAAAATGCGAAAGACAAAACACACATCAAACAGTTCAATCCTCATGTTGGTATTTCTGGAAATAAACTGCAAATAACATTGGGTTGCAGCACTTGTTCACTCCATATATCTTCATCAAACGTATTCCACTGTTCTGACTGGGTGCCAAAAACGTTTCACACTCCCCCATCACAGTGTTTCTGCACCATATCAAAGATATCAGCGCCACAAGCATGCACTCACATTCTTACATGTCTGCCATAGGGAAGGAGCATCAATTCCTGTCATTAATGCTGATCCCTAAAGTTTAAATCTGCATTCCCTGCCTTGTAAAACTGCTTCCTGGTGTCTACCGCTTATGAGCGTGTTTTCAAATGATGACTGGATACAGTACACTCATTACTAGAGAAAACCTACAGTATATAGGCACACAGAACTGGTGTAGATGCTAAAAAACAGTGATTCACAGCTTCAAATGAAGCAAGAAAGGTATATTTGCTTGTGTAAACTGTAATGTTTAATGTCAAAACTAGAATTTCCTGAACAGAATATTGCTTTCATTCATGCGTGTTTTATCCCCATTAGGCTTTACTCAATAGAACTGAAAAAATAAGTCTTTGGGCTCTCTGGATCTCTGCACATTTTAATGACTGTATGACAATAGCTAATGTCTGGATCCTCAGATGGAGGTGGGTTTGGCTGCAGCAGATGCCATAAGGGGGATCCACGGGATGAATTACACTGTAGGAACCTCACCGGATGTGTTGTGTAAGTCATCACTGCTGCTCACACATTCATCATTTTTGCCATGTTGTTTTCCACCTGAACTCCAACTTAGTCTTGCTGATTTTTGCTCTACTCACACTCATCATCTTTTTACTGGTTTTTAGTTTAACTGACTCTAAACTGAAACTCTAAATATAAGGTTTGAAGGATTCATCCATAAATGTAAATAAAGTGGCTACTAATAGCTTATTGAGAAGGTTACATGAGGGACAGTGAAATTTGCACCCTCTTTCTACAGACCCCAACTCTGGTTCATCCAGAGACTGGGCTCGGCTGCAGGGGATCCCTTTCACGTACACCTTTGAGCTGAGAGATAATGGGACATCAGGCTTCAAGCTTCCCGAGGATCAGATCCAGCCGACCTGTGAGGAGGCCTACAGCGGAGCCCTGCACATCATCACCTACGCCCACGACAAGACCTTTAATGGTGCCATGGCAACCGCTGCTGCAGCCCTGTGGACCATGCTGTTAGCAGTGGGTGTCACCAGCACCACCCTGATGTGAAGTGAAAAAACTGCATGAGGGAAACTGACCAAAGCTGTGTTTCTTTCATAAACTATATATGTCATATTGCAGCCAATAGTGGATGCATTATTATCTGGTGCCAAAGAGCAATAACAACTTTCCCAAAAATAATAAAATCTTTAAATATGTTCCATTTTTCTTGTGTTAGTGTGTGTTTTCAATTTGTGAAGCCCATTTGTTTACTTTAACAGAACTAATAGAAACATCTAAACTGTAACTGTTCATAATATTGGCAAAAATTACAGTATGTACCATAACAGAAAAACATGATGTTTGAGAAAACAGAGGTGCGTCTGTTTTATCCTTTGGTGAAGGATAAAGGTTTCCCAATGTAACAGGCAGTTTCAAGGCTGAGTCTCAGTGTTTGTTACTGTGGTCCTGAACGGCTGGAAGCCTTGTTGTCTCAGACCGGCTAGCGGCAAGAAGAGCTGCTCCTCAGGAGGAAACTGGTCCCACCGTGTCCACGTCCAACCTGGGAGGGAGAGAACCACACATTCTTTATTATCAACTGCTCAGATGGGAGGGAATGTTTTTTTCCCCCCATTTAAATCTTGGGAAAAACAGTAGTTCCACTTCACATACCCTCATTCTTCTCTGGCTCCAGGTTCTCTGGCTCTCCTGATTGCTTCCTGTCCAGTTCTCCTTGTATGATTATGGTGACGTAGTGGTACTGCTCCTCCAGTCTAATGGAGTTCACCACTGACGCAAAGCGCACGTTCACCAAACGCACCCCTGCTTCCTCCAACACCTCTCTGTGAGCACACTCCTCCCACGTCTCTCTTTCAATGACAGAAATGAATGTCACATCCACTGCAAGTCATTACATTCAGGTCTTTCATCATTTCACAGTTTAGGTCATATGTACTGCACATTGAAGAACATATTTAGACTACTGCCCCTCCATTCCTTGCTCCTGGCTGGACCGTTACTCTGATGATCTTTAATGAAGGATCTCAAAATGATTACCCAGCCTCACCACCTTACACCAAACTGCATTTAAAATAAAGCAAATTAGTATTTGTGCACACTTATTTGGCAGGCACTTGTAACAATGCAAATTCAGAACATGTCTTGATATATGCTGATAACAATTCGGCATAATGATAACTGACTAAGACGTTTTTATTTCATAACAATTTCTGTCCTTATGGCGGAAAAACCACAATGTGAAAGGAGTAACTTAAGTATGTTTTGTTAGAAGGACAGATGTTTGCTGAATTATATGAATGAAGGCAGGTGTTAACATTCATAAACCGCCTTGCGTCACATAAATATGCTGCTAAGCAATGTCAGATTTGTAAATGGAGTTTGCGAACTAGCTACCCACCTACCCAAACTCCAAGTGGCCACCGGGGAGCTGGTATGTCCCTTTGCCCATTGCGCTTCTCCGTTTTCCCAGAAGAACACAGCCCTGATGGGCTGAGTCTGTAACAACCACCCCGACCCCAACTCCTGGACGTTTGACGGTTTTATCTGACATCTGGCCAAGACTCATAAATGACACAAAGTTAGCTAAACCGACCTAACACGGCAGTGCTGTAGAGTAGCTATTCAGGAGGTACAAGAGGTTTCCCTTCTGTGTACTTCCGTCTTCGCTTTAATATATCGTTTGGGACACCAGGCCCTCTCTTGCTGTCTTACTTTCGGTATATTAACTTTTTGTTTGGTTCTGTCTAATAGTGTGGCAACAATATCACGGTATATAAGTAATACGTAGCTGACATACCACATTATATCGTCACAATTGTTATTTAATTGTTTATATTACGGTTATTTTGAATTGGTGGGGCTAAAGGTGAACTCTCTTGACAGTTAAACACTCTTTGGCTATCTTCAGCATCATGAATGTCTTCTAACCAAAACCTCTTTAATTAGTTAATTTTTCATATAATGGACTATAATTACAGTTAAAGGCACCAGATGAAGCTAGTAAAAGAACAGAGGGGCAATACTGCCACCTAGTGACAAGTTGTGCTTAATATTCTGGTTATAGACCTACAGGGAATTTTATGACTGTTAACTGGAAAAGTTCAGTTGTAATAACTGCTCTTAGCAGCTGTAAATTATTATATTACTTATCTTAGATATGGTAAGCCATTGATAGAAATTATAGGATATATAAGTATGAACATGTGGCATATAGTAAGATGAATGTGAAACACAGGAAAGTGTTTGGATGACGATTTACTGTTGGATAATCAGAATCAGAAAGGGTGTGTGAAGGGTCCTGTGTGATGAGGGCTCACCAGCAAGTATAACATTATAGCCACACTAAATCTAGGTTTCTTTAATCCACTTGAAAGCCATCTTCTCTTCTTTCTATCAAAGACTCTGATTGCTGTCACCAAAGAACACCAGTGGAGGTTAGTACTGACACCCAAGAAGGACTCGTCATCATTCATTTTCAAAATAGTCCTTGAAATAGGACTTTATTCATGAATTATTGGTTAGTGGTTATACAGTAGCTGGTACTTTTCAGTATTCATTTACCAGCGTTTCTTTAAAATGAAAAGATCAATGGTGCTGCAAAAAAATCAACATACATTACATTGCAATACATAACAAATCTGTAGTGTCATCAGTCATTCTGTACAGTAGATTTTTCACTGGTAATGAATGACAAACCATTGATTGACTTTTCTGTGGAGATTGTTCATTAACACAAGTCCTCCAACAGCTGGTGATGATTCTGTTGTTACGTTGACGTGATCTGTGAAAAAACCCCATTATTATAAAAGTTCTAGATAAAACTATACAACAAATTAGAATAGAATAGAATTAAAAGATAATAAAAAATCCTATTGCCTGCCATATATGCAACCCTGCAAATTTGTTTCTGCACAACACTCTTTATTGTACAAAAGAGAAACAAAAATATATATTTTTAAAGACACTGACCATAACCTTTTAGGGGTGAACTTGAAGCAACAGCATGTTAAGGTATCTTTTGTTCATCACCATGTTGTATTACGGCCATGCAGCTTGTTTCTTCGGCCCTATTTTTGATAGACGGGACATTTAAAGTTGTTCCTTCTGTCACAGCTCAGTAAATGCAGGATTGGACCCAAACGCAGACAAAGCAGGCAGCAGGATGGCTTAGGTGGTTTATTTGATGAGAATAGCTAACAGGTAGACAGGTAGGCATACATCATCATAACCAGCATCGTCTTTGACACCAGGTTAGACTGACTGATCAACTGTAGGAAGGAACTGGTGTTTTGTATTCAGATGATGAATGAACTAATGGAAAAGAGCTTGTGGCTCTAATCCCAGATTGCACTTGTAGACGCTGTAGCCCGTGGGTGGGAACATGAGGCATGGTTAATGGCTACATTAAATGTTAATGGTGGGTTGCTGGTAATACTGATGGTAACTATTCATGAGGGATAACAGTCTTAAAAATAAATAAATCAAAATAGTGTTTATTTCAGCTTCAAATGCAGGAGGAGTCAGATGTTTCCAGTAATAGCCTAACAGCCTTATAGCCTTCAGGTTTTTTAAGCTTCATTGCAATCTGCTATTGCAACAAGCACATTCCATACTCCATTGCAAATATTTAATTTTAAGGTTTTCTCACTTGCCGCCTGTTAAAAATACCTGCTACAGCGAAATGTATGACTTTTTAAGAATAGCTTTTATATTCTGGTACATTCGGTATAAATTTAACTGCGACTTTGTTATTATTGCAATAAACTCACAAGTTTTAAAACTGGATGACATTGCCTTCTGCCATTCCCCACGCTGGATTTTTGTGGAGCAGACACACTCCAAACTACATTGTAAATATTTAAGTTTTACTGTTGTCTCACGTATCGCCTATTAATAATACCGGAAAGAACATAATTTTTGATCTTTAATGAATTCCTTTCATATTCTGGTACATTTGGCATAAATGTAACTGCTAAGTATCTCTTAATTGTGATAAATACATCACTTCTTCAACTGGTTCACAGGCCTGCTGCCTTCTCCAACGCTGGGTTCACTTGTTTATTGTAAAGTTCTACCTATTATTTCCTAACAGATCTCAATCCGTGTTGATGGAGTATAAACTCAAAACTTTTTCAATGGAATTTGGCACACAGTGTTTATATAAGAGAAACGGCACATATTGCCTCTAAAACACTTAATAATTTACCTCTAAAATTAATGGCCCTTGAAAGGTGACATTTCAGATGTAGACTTTATATCTGTGTGCTGGATCATAGATATGAGGGCTGCAGAGGGGGCAGTAATAAAATATACAGCACTGAGAGCATTTCTTCACCAGCGACAGCTGACTCCCCTCTTGTATGGTGATGTGGTACTAAAAAGAGAGAAAACAAGACAATATAAAGAAAGCTGAACTCTATGTCTTTGTCTATTGACGGCCAAATCTCAGTTTAGGCTTGAGACCTGAATTATAAACTTAGGTGTGGGGTTTGAAAGGAGCATTTAGAAAACAGGGAGAGTCTAACACAATTGAGTTGCATTATGGGTATGTAGCAGAATCGTGCTACCGTGAGTTCCCTTGGCCCTGAGACCACGTTTCCAGTTTATATTCTCTATTCATTCATTTATTTATTTATTTTTCTCCACACACAATCTTTCCGTAATGATCTGCCGTTCCTCCGACCGCCTCTGCTTCTACGTCTTTCGCCACTGGATTGGTGAAATGATAAAATGATCAGTCCATTCACACCTTTACTGTCCTGGCATTTAACAGTTTTCCACCGACACCCGTTTTCCTCGCTAGACCTGCCTGGTGGCTCTGGCCCCGCCCCTCTCACCTCTCCCTGCTCTCACCTGAGAGACAGCATTTCCCTCCTGTGAGTCCACGCTAAACGTACCTCTTTACTTCTCTGGATCTATCTCTTCCACTGTTCTGCTTTGGATTACTAGAAATCTCTGAGTGTCATACCTGCTGACCATCTCTCTGATCCCTCGGTTTCTTCTTTCGGTGTCAGCATGAGTGCTAAACTGTGGACAGAGGAGCAGTTTAACTGCCCTGTGTGTCTGGATCTCCCAAACGATCCAGTCACCATCCCCTGTGGGCACAGCTACTGCATGGGCTGCATCAAGGACTACTGGAGCAAGGACGAACCCAAGGGGGTCTACAGCTGCCCCCAATGCCGCCAGACCTTCTGCCCTAAGCCCTCCCTGTCCAGGAACACCATGCTGGCTGAGGCTGTAGAGCAGCTCCGCAAAGGGGCCCTCAAAGCTGACGTGCGAGAGTCTATGCGAAGCACCCGTGGGGTTGCCTCCTCCTCATCTAGATCCAAAGGGAAGCTCTCCTCCTCAGCAGTGCTATGCGACATGTGCAAAGAAGAACAGCGAGCTGCGGTCAAGAGCTGCCTGTCGTGCATGAGCTCATACTGCGAATCCCACCTGAAGCCCCACAAGACCAAGAAGGCCCTTAAGCAGCATGAGCTGATCGCACCCACAGGCAATCTGGCTGAGAAGATCTGCACCCAGCACAAGTACCTGCAGGAGTTCTTCTGTCGCCAGTGTAAAGTGTTCGTCTGCTGGCTGTGCACCAGCAACCAGCACAAAGGCCATGAGAGTGTGTCCACCAAGGTTGAGCGCTTGGAGAAACAGGTAGGCGAGAATGGATGCTGTACTGGTCTCAGGCACCAGATGAGATGCTCCAAAAATAATGGCAGTGAAGAGGGGCCCTCAGCCAGTTACCAGGGCGTACTGTTATGTGATCCAATATCAAGTGTTTGGTTTGTGTGATAAGCTAGATAAAATCCTTTTTAGTAAGTGGTGTAAAACAGTTTTATATTTTGTAATTACACAATGTAACAGTTAGGGATGTAGGCCCGTAGTGTGTATGTTTCGCAAGCCTAGGTATATGTCTAGTCACTCAACCAGAGCTGCAACTGACAAATATTCTCATAGTTGATTAATCGGCCAATTATTTTTTCAATCAACAGTTTAATTATTTGTTCTATAAAAGTGAAAGAACAGTGAAAATTGTCCATCTCAAGTTCCCAGAGCCCAAGCTGGCGTCTTCACATTGCTTGTTTTGTCACTTTAAATTCCATGAATATTCAATTTGCTATCATGGAAGACAAAGAAAACCAGTAAATATTAACATTTGAGAGGCTGCAACCAGTGATTTAAAAAAGAAAATGCACTTTTGCTTTGAAAATGACTCAAACGATAAAGCGAATGTCAAAATAGTTGGCTATTAATTTTCTGTTGGTGGACTAGGAATGTTTCAACTTGAGCTAAAAATGTGCACACATCCCGGGCCTTCGTGAATCTACTTCATAAACAAAATAGAGACGAGTGGAAAATGGAGCGAGACTGGAGGGAAATGACAGAAAGAACTGGAGTTTCTGCTGAGTTCTGACTTCAGTCAGAGGCTGATGAACACAAACACACACAGACATGGTCGGAGTGTCCATTGCTGTAAAAGGGATCACAAAATGGAAGTGGGCAGCTTTTTCTAGAATAGGGTGACAATCAATACTATGTATGTACAGTATATCACCCCTCCTGCTAACTGTCCATTGTTCTGTGAGATGGATTTCTGTTTAAGGTGTCGTCCTCTCTCCTTTTGTGTCGGACTGTGGCTCCAGCCAGGCTGAGAGCATTCCTAACTACATTCCTGTCCATTCATAACGCTCCACCCTCTCACGCTGTCTCCTGTGTCACGTATGCAGCTGTTTCCTCGTGCTTGTGTTGAGTGAGATACGTTGGGGATTGTTTTGATGTTGCGTCTTTGTGTGTGCTGCTATAGAAAGTGCTGTCGGAGATGCATGCAGAGAATCAGCAGAGACTGAAAGACAGAGAGCAGGAGCTGAAAGACATGAAGAAGATGATGGAGGTGATGAAGGTTGGTCAGCAGAATTTCATCTTTCAGGAGCATTCTCTCTAAGTTGGGTTAACTTGCACCGATTTGGCAAGTGCAAGCTTTTGTCCTACTGTTTCTCAAAATATAAACCACATTCCCCATAAACCCTGCAATAATTTCAGTTATTTCAGATAGGTGCAAGTGGGCCTTACTGTATGTGTATTTTGGCATACTGAGACCTTATCGTCTGTCTCCCTGCATGCACAGCGTTCTTCAGACAGGGTACATGAGGACACGGAGCAGGCGCTGTCGGAGCTGCAGCGCTCAGTGGAGCGCCTCCAGGAGCTGCTGGAGCAAGTTCTGGATCAGGCCAGCCAGGAGAAGATGGGCCAGGCTCAGGAGGTTGCTGACAGCCTGGAGGCCGAGATCAAGGAGCTGAAGAGGAGGGACACGGAGATGAAGGACCTGGCCTGCTGCGAGGACAACATCCACTACCTGCAGGTAGGCTGGACCAAGAAGTTCATCGAGGGATGGAGGTGGTGGTGGTGGAGGGGTAGAGCTCCTCAACAGGAAAACAGGAAGGTCCAATGAGAGACACAATTGAGTTGCATTATGACTTCCTGGAGCTTGGGCAATACTAGAGATTTAAAGTCACAATATCTCAACCTCTGCTGCATTGATTTGGACCGTTATTTTTTGATTTGTCTCTTGTGAGACCCCCAACTTTCTGGACATGCAATAAAAAAATGTGGGAGGAATATCAGTATTTGCAAGAGAGAGTATAAGAGCTTCTATGTTACAACAAAGTCAGCCACTGAACTTGCTTAGCCCTGAAACGTTAGCTAAAATTCCCCCAGCACAAAAATAGTTATTTTGTTGTCTTCACATGAGGCTTGACGGTCACACGGTTTCAGTTTCATCGTGCCAACTAAGCTAGCTAGCAACATGCTAACGCTAACACACTGCAAAATGAAGAGTAGCGGTGGGGCTCCATCTCTCCTCAAGCTTGAGTTTTGAGATGAATCCTTCCTTGTACTGGGCCTCATCGGTGAAGACATGAAGCACACCTCTGCAAGCTTTTACTAACCGTTGTGGGAACGTTTCCATCAAAATTATAGTACATTTTAACCACTCCAACTTCACAAATTCAGATGCTGGGACTATGTGAAAGCTTTTATGTTGGTCCTTGCAGCCAACAACAGAACAATTTGTGCTCCCCCCCAGGAGTCGGTGCAATTCAAATCAGCTCCTCATAGCCCGCAAAAATGGTCTTTTCTCATACTTTTTGGGTCTGTAGACACATTGGGGACACATTTATGTGCACAAGCAATGAAAAAGTGTGATTTGTATAACATGATGTGCATCATTCTGCATGGAAAACATGAAAACATCGGTCCTGTTTCAGACCGGATGTGAGCTGCCTTTTGTGGCAAAGCGTGTGCCCTGTTTAATGAAAGTAGCGTCTCTAAAGTTATAGTTGTAGTAGTCCGGACTGCTGTAGTCTATACGTTTCCCCTAAAAGTCAAACTAACCGCCATGTTTTCCTTCAGACATATGAGTCCATGTGCAGTCCCCTGGAGTCCGGGGCCCTGCCCACTGTCGTGGTCAATCCAGAAGCTTCCTTTGATCCTGTACGAGACTCCATCCTGGACATCAGGGAGCGAGTGGAGGACCTGTGCAACGAGGAGCTGGGCAAGATCACCAAACAAGGTCTGTCTCAAGAGTCTTATCTTGTTTTGTCCTACCTTCTTTTCTTTTCACGTCTCATCTTTCTCCATCTTATCGTCCGTTCTCTTTCAGTCAATGACACAACACTGTTCACTTTGGGAGAATGTAAGTTGAAACATTTTTTCTTTTTTGAACATGAGCATTGAACATTGTAGTTGTGTTGCGTCTTCTTGCTTAACATTGTCTTCCTCTTATCTTATCTAGCCAACCGGAGCGCAGGACAGAAAGGAGGGATTTTTAAATGTGAGTTTGGATTTTGTTTTTTAATCTGGATATATTATAGGACTACATGTTCTATGATGAAACTAATTATTCAAAAACAAATTTTCTGATCATTTCCCCTTCTTAGTATTTTCTGGTCTGGGTTCTCGCAACACAAACAGTCGTTCACCAGGTACGTCCAGTGTTTTTAAGTTTATCTCCCATCACTGCATAGTTTCACTTTATCATCTTTTATATAAATAGATGTAATGTATACATGATTTATTTCATGTCCCACAGCTTCCACACCCAGTATCTCAGTTGGAGCGCGGAGTACAGACAGACGAGGACTTGGTACTGTACACTGACATTCATTATATGTGACAATATCAAAAGTAATTCAATAAGAAGTCCTTGTTAATTAACATTTACATTTTATTATTCAGGTATAGGCCTCAAAAGTCAAGACGTGAGGAGTAGAGACACACCACGGGGTGAGACTTTATGTCTATGCTGTTGAAAAATCCCTAAATGAACCTCAAACCTGCAATGATGGAGCAGTAAAAATGTGTGTGCGCATGTTTTAAAATTATGCTTCTTTCTTGTTGCATACAAAGGAAACACAAGCTCACCCAGACCTCGGGACAGACAGAGAAGAGAGGAAAGAGAGACAGGTAGGTTCATTCATGCTTTGCCTGGCAGGATGTTCCACAAGACTTCCTGATGATAATAATAATGTGGCTGTTACTTCCTACTGCAAGAAATGTTTCCATACAAATGTCAATTCCTCATATTCTAGAAGTAAAGAAGAAATAAACCACTGCATTACACAGCATATTCATTTTCAGTTGCTTATTTTGTCCATTAACTCAGCCGCCTCACTTGCATTAGATGCATTAGATCCACAGCATCCTTAGGCAGTGGGTGGGCATCTCTGGGTCAGCCTTGGAGTGGTTCTACTACTGCTCTGATAGGAGTTTTTCAGTTGCTTTTGATAACTATGCCTCCCCATTTGTTAGCATTTAGCTCAAAGCACCGTTGTGTCTAAGTAAAGCCTCACCTAGCTACTACAGCTATTTGGTAAGCTGTTATCAACTGACACTGATTGTAACGTAACCCCAACCTTTATCTAAGATCTTACATGTCTTCCAAACAGTGAGGGAGACCAACCCCAGCCCCAGACCTAGCCCCAGACCCAGCCCCACACCGAGCCGCAGAGAGTCTCAGTCTCTTTGGAGCAGGTCCAGTCAGAGCCAGGCTGTCCCTGCTGCAGCCCCGACCCCAACTCCAACTCCAATCCCAGCCACCCCAACTCCTGCCCCAGCATCAAGTGGAGGTACAATACCAAACTTTTGACAAAAGAAATTTGCTGCCATTTGCCGCCACCAACTGGCAAACCTTGTATAGTGCAGCTTTGACATATAATAAATGCTTACGCGAGAGTGTAACACCCTTTGTTTTCTATCTCTCTCCTTTGTCTTCTCCTCCTGGTTCGGTCAGGTTTCAGTCGGATGGCGTTGATCAGCAGCCGCTTCCGCTCCAATCGGCGTGGCACCAACCAGGCCACCCCAGTAACTCCAGCCAATAACACACCATCTGCAGGAGGAAACCCATGTAAGATCAGACTCCACCTCCCATACTCTAATTTAGACAGTGGAACTCTTAAACCACTTGCTGTGCCTGGTTGACCAGATGTTTCATGCAGAAAGGATAATAAAATAATAATAAAACTAGAAAATAGTGAAAGTGGTTGAATTAGCAGTTAAAATGGAGGTGCTGAAAGAAGTTGAAGTGTCCATTTAAATGAAAGCACTGGGTGAAGTTGAAGTGTCAGTTGAAGTGTGAGCACTGAATGGTGCCAAAGTGTCAATTTAAGTGCAAGCACTGAACTTCAAGCACTGAAAATAGTTGCATTGTCAAGTGTTGCTGATAAATTGAGATAGAAGTGTTAGTTAAAGTGGAAGTCCTGAAAGAAATTAGTGTCAGTTGAAGTGCATAAACCGTCAGCTGTTCTGTAAGCACTGAAAGTAGTTCAAGTAAATTGTAAATTGTGTATGAACAAGTTGTAGGAGTTGGGAGAGATGAATTTTTGTTGTTGTTGTTTTAAGGAGAGGACCTGAAAGGTCAATCAAGGTCTAAGCATTGAAAGGAGTTGAAACATCAGCTGACAAAAAAAAGATGAATAGAGTTGAAATATCAGTTGACGTGTAAGTGGTGAAAGGATTGGTATTTTCATTTGAAGAGTAAGAGATGAAAGCAGTTTAAATGTCAGTTGACAAGCTGAAAAATAATAATAAATAATAACAAAAAAGGTTGAAACACTTTAAAAGAAAGAATAGTAATTTCACCCTGTTCAGTTTTCAACCAAGCTTATTTTCCATAGAATTAAATTATCCTCTTCTTCTTCTTGTCCTTGTTCTTCACCACCTCAAGTCTGCCAGAAATTCATTAATTCATACAGTATCTCATCTAAAATGCTGCTAGCCTGAACCTGCCTTGTGTAGGTATTATACTAAGCACTGCAGTTGGTATCTGTCAAGCTTAATCTAGTCATTTGTTTGTTCAGACTTCCGGTTTAGGCATCTACTGTAGCTAACTCTGTTCTTCAGAGTAATTTACCATGACAAACATGATGAGCTTTATTTCTTAAATCAACTTCAATACAAACAGCAAAGTTGTAAAGGACACAAATATCAATAGATGCAACATTCCTGTGTCTCTAGAAACATATGGACCTTTTGAATGCTTGTACAGTATTGTAAGAAAAAGTATAAACAAGAGTATATTTTGTTCAAATGTTCTGTATATTTGAACTTTTCCAAGTAATCAGTTTGCCCCAGGATGTTGGGGTTTCTGTTATACTCTAGGATTCAGTTAGATGGGGGAATTCAGCTCAAATGAAAAAAAATCTCTACCTCAATATAGTTATATAGCATGTTGATTGTGTGTGTGATTAAGTGTGTGACTTGTGTACACTTAGCAGGGGGGGTGTCTGCTCTGCCGGAAACACCAACAGAAAGTAAGATGGCAGTCTTTATATATGTAAAATGAATATTCTTCTTTTGGCTCATTGGCACATTCAGTCCTATAACTTGAACATGGACAAGTGTATGTTAATACTAATGTGACTAACATTGTTTTCTAATTGGACAGTTAACCCCAGTCTCTTCTTGGACTTGCCCACCCCTGACACCGTGATTCACGCTCCTGCTTTCCCTGCATGTGAGTTAATGTAACTTTATCTTCATGGTATCTCCATTTTGAGACAAAAACATGTATGAAAAATGCAAATCAAATCAATATATGCATTCTAACTATTTGCAAAATGTGCCACTTTGTGCATGAGCTGACGTATTGTTTGGTTTTCCAGTAAGAGAGATCAACATTGACAGCATCCAAGCTCCAGAGCCGAGGACCAGAGAGGAGTTCCTACAGTGTGAGTCTCAGTGTTTAACTACTATATTACATTTTAGATAATAGTTACAGTACTGAGCACTCAGGCTCTTGCTGACAAACTACTTGGCAGGACAAATGACAACCATGTTTGCTGCAGGAATTAGTTCAAAAATGGCCTGCCACGGCATCTATTGCTGTTCATGTGTCCCCCAAAGGAACTTCCTGTGTAGCAAGGGATCTTACTTAAAAATACCTAGAATACAGAAGGTGTTTAGTACTCCACAACAAGGTCAATATTCTTTGGCAAAAACAGTCCCAACTCAAGGTCCAATTAGTAGTTTTTCCAGCACTTTGAACCACATCACATGGTCTTCATCAGCAGATTTGCTCAGTTGTCATGGAGACGGATCTGTGGACATGGTTATGATTTCATCCACAGTGCTTTTAGGACTTCTCATCTGTGTTGGCATAAAAGTTAAGCATGAAAGTTCATTCTTTAATGCTTAATGAATATTCTTAATTATGTAAATAATTGACCATTAAACCCTCTCTTTCCTAGACTCTGTGACCTTGACCCTTGACCCCAACACGGCCCACCGACGGCTGGCTCTCTCCGAGGGCAACACTAAAGCCACCCTTCAGGCGGCGGCGCAGTCCTACCCCGATACTCCTCAGCGTTTTGACGGCTGGACCCAGGTGATGTGCACTAGCCCGCTGTACGCCCAGCGCTGTTACTGGGAGGTGGAGTGGAGAGGCCGGGGCTCCTCTATGGGCGTAGCCTACGGGGCGTTAAACAGGAAGGGCTCAGACGCCAGGTCAGGGCTCGGTTACAACGCCCAGACCTGGACCATGGAGCTGTCGGACACCTGCTGCTCAGCCATGCACGACAATGAGAAGAGGGACATACCGGTCACCTACTCCCCCCGCCTGGGCATCTACCTGGACCTGTCCACAGGGACGCTGGCGTTCTACAGCGTGGCAGAGAGCATGACACACCTCCACACCTTCCGCGCCAACTTCACCCAGCCTCTCTACGCTGCCTTTGGGGTGGGCAGTGGAGTCGGGGTCGGTCTGGACTTCGCCCTTGGCCAGTTCAGCTCCAGCTCTGACAGCATCAAGATCTGTCCCATGTGAGGATCCAGGCTGGAAGGCAGTGATAGTGCTACATTCATGTCATCAGAACAACTGACTTCAGAGTTTAACACAGCTGCTGTGCTCATGCTGATGAAACTCATTCCAAACCGTCAGGACACAATGACTGATCGTTTTTGTAAAGTCTGGTTGCACCTGTTAATTTTGTTTCAGATTTTAAATGCACTTAGTGAAAGAAGTTTCTGTTCTACACAAAAATTGCATTGTTTACAGCCATGCTAGTGGCTTGGATGGTAAATGTCACTCTGTTGGTCGTTGCTACAGTTTGGTCCAGACTGAAATATCTCAAAAACTATTGGATGGATTCCCATGAAATTTTGGAATGACGTTCATGGTCCCTAAAGCATGAATCCTAATGACTTTGGTAATCGCCTGACTTTTCCTGTAGAGCTGCTGAGAAGTTGACTTTTGTGGTTAAGAGTGCAATATCTTGACAAATGTTGGATGGATTGCTGTGAAATTTGGTTGACATTAATGTGTCCTCGGGATAAATTGTTGTAACTTTTCATTTAGCGCCATCATCAGGTCAAAATTTGTCCAATACTTTGGTTTTTGACCAACTATCCGCAAAACTAATGACATTCCCATCAGCCTTAGCTGTACTCTTGTGTTTAGTGCTTATTAGCAAATGTTAGCAGTCTAAGATGGTGACCCTGGCAAATATTACCTGCTAAACATCAGCATGTTAACATGCTCACAATGACAATACTAACATGTTGATGTTAGCATTTAGCTCAAAGTACAGCCTCACAAAAGCTGCTATCATGGCATGACTTGTTTTGTTATACTGTTCTAAATTTAAATGCATTTAAAAAATGTTCCAGAAAGGCAGAAAAATCATTGTTCATCACTAAATGCTGTGCTCCACAGTATGTATTAGCTGAAAGCATACATGTGCATGTTTTATTTTCACTGAAGTTAAAAGTTTTCACCCAAATCTGAGCTGTTCCCAGCCATGAAATAAAAGTTCAGTATTTTTCTGTGTGACATCTTACAAACTGATTTTTAGGTCAAGACTTTCTGCATAAGTTCTTCCATCATTTCTAAGTAATAATAAAGCAGCCTGTGAGTCAGTGGCTTTGTTTCTATTGCTTTATTTAAAAAAAAAAAAAAAAAAAGGAAGAGGCAACTGAATAATAGCCATGAGTAGTTTACAGAGGATCATGATCTTAAAGTGGAGGCATTAAGAAATCACAGGCAATTTTATATTTAACCAAAGAATATGGATATGACAACTGCAACAAATCTAAAAAGATATGAACAGTCTGGATGTGCCTTCTTTCATCTTCTCTTCAATCCTACACACATACAAAATATTAAACTGAAGTGCTTCTTCCTTTATTAAATATGTTATAGTCAATTAACACAAAATGCATCACAAACACATGTAAGCAAAGACTATTCCATTCTTCAAAACACTTTTGGCTTGATTTGGATTCCCTTCTGTGGGCCTCTACATGTGGAAAACAAAAAAGCAAAAAATACTGCTACATATATTAAAAATCTTATGTCAAAATGTTAGCCGACATTGTTACAACAGCCACACATTATGCTAATTTTCTCATTAATAGGTTAGAATCTATATACTTCTAAATAGTGGTGTCACTAAAACAAAGGTTAAATATAAAAGTAAAAGTGCAGTAGCTGAGTGGGAGGGTCTGGTTGGATTGATGAATGTTAGGGATAGCAGCAGGAGTGTCACAGGGGTCAAGCTCAAAGCTCTATGCTTATTTAAACATGATATTATATGTATATAGTAGTATGTAGGATGAACTTTCATATGCTTTCCTATATAAACACTCCCACCTGCTGGCCAATGTGTGAACCACACATTACCTTGAGATATCCCCGAGACACATTTTAAACACAGAAAACAACCACATATACAGTAATAAACCTGGATGTGTCAATGGTTTTTCTAAAATAATGTGTCAATGGTTTTTCCCTCTTAACAGACTGAACCCGAAAGTCCCACGGGCCCGAGATAAGGAAAACTCAACGATAAAATTCCCGTTTTTCTTTTAAAGGCCCGTGGTGAAATGTTTTCAACCAAGCAGTGATCCTCAAATGAACACCAACTCAACCTCCAAATCCCACTGAGTGCAACCAATATATACAACCATGGCTTCACAGGAACACAAATCTTAACAGTGCTGGCATCTACGTAAGGCCTCATACCATTAAAAAAAACAAACAAAAAAAAAAAAGACAAGGTCCTGAAGGAAAAGGCAGATCCATTTTTTTTTGCCTGCCGTCTGCTATGGTTCTGACCCTCGCCTTCAGCCTGGCCCCACCGGTCTGCCGACAGGTGCATGCTGGGACCTGTAGGCAAGTTCGCCTTTGACGTGTCATGCAGACGCTTGCAAGAGGCGGGAAAAAGGACGGACATGGACGGTCACCAGACATCCGTGCAACAACGGACTACTGTAAAATCATTACAATATTAATACTGGCATGTTAATGGCATGGTCTGACTACAAGATTAGCCTGGCAGTATGCCGTTAAGCCAGGTAGCACTTAAGTCTTCTAGTCCAAGTAATAAAAGCATGTTGAATCCCTTCTCTTCTGACTGTAAAAGTTTATTTGCAGATGATACTGATTTTTACAGACTAAAGCTTTTCCAATCCACTACAGAACAAGCCCTTGAAATAGCAAGACTCTGGATGCTCAGTCTTTCTTTCTTTGCCTTTCACTTCTCTTCTGACATGACTGAACATGCAATAACCAGACTCTACCTTCCTTTCATACCTTTATCTTAACTCTTGTTCTTCTCTAATCCACATCCACAAACCTTCATCCACTTACATGTTGTCCTTTCCCCACCACCTCTGCCTGTACCTGAATATCCAGAGCCTCACAGGAAAACTACATAACCTAATTAAGATTCATACATGACTGAGAAGGTACAGAGAGCTGAATAACCCACTCAGAGGCAAGCTAAGGCCTCAATAACTAGCATCATAGCAAACATCTAGACACAGACAATGCGACATCGCTAAAAACAGTCAGTTTAGTTAAATTGTGCTTTTAAATTAGGTCATAAAAAGGAGGGATTGCTCTGCCCACCGGATGCCCTGACTCCTCTCTCCAAATGCAGAAAGGAAGAGATATGAGGGGAGGAAGAAGAGGATGGAGGTGTAAAGGAGGAGTTCATGTTCTTGGTCCACCCACCGCTTCACCTCAGCGTTTGGTTGAACTTGATGGGGCATGGGAGACAGAGGCAAGATGCCGGCGCCGTTCTTTGAGGTTTCCCCAAGGTGGTGGAGGGAGGGCCAGGGAGGTGGGGTGAGGAGGAGGTGTCGGGTTACCGGCTGACTTCCCCGCTCGGGCACCAATCATGGCTGGGAGGCTCTGGTTGCGCCTCAGGCCGTCCAATAGGCTTCCTCCACCTGCTGACACAAAAGTAGCAGAATCCTGGCGTGGCAATGAAGCCTCAGACTCTGCACCCTGGAGCACCTTTGTGAATCCCAGGCGCCGCAGCCTCTCCACTAGGCCGACGTTGACTAGGTCAGGCCTGGCTCTGCCTGACTTAGGGGACGGGACAAAGGCTGGGGTTTCCTGGGAAGGGCTTGGTAGGTCGGGATGTGGGGCACGGCCCAGATTCAACCCGTAAACGTCCTGGAGAAAAAGCTCTGCTGGCCGTGAGGCTAGGAAATTGTCAGCTGGGTGCTGGCGGGATTCCATGGGCACTGGGGAGGGAGCAGGTGAGTGGGAGGGGGAGTTAGGGGGTGTGCTTGGGAGGAGGCGGAAGAGGGGCTGCCGGGCTGAGGGTTTTGGGGTTGGAGGGGGTTTGTCAGTGGAGACTTGTGCAGAAATACCCCTTTCCAGGACCAGCTTGGCCAGGCCGCTGGTGGGCGCAGGGGGGCGTCGAGGGGTAAAGGAGTCACCCAGACTCAGTCTGCAAGGAGTCACAGGGGTACTGGGACCTGTCCTCATGGAGCTGGGTGTGTTAGCCAAGAGGGGCGACTGAGAACTGAAAAAAAACATGAAGACAGAGACAAGGTGAGAAAAGAGAGACACGTGTTAGCATGACAACATTTGAACAACGGCTATCGTTAGCATGTCCAGCTAACTAGCTTAGACTACTACCTACAGTAGTTACCAAGTGTTACTTCCAAGACCAAGCACATCATCAACTAACT
This sequence comes from Siniperca chuatsi, assembly GCF_020085105.1. NCBI lineage: Eukaryota > Metazoa > Chordata > Actinopteri > Centrarchiformes > Sinipercidae > Siniperca > Siniperca chuatsi. Next base: position 13,591,791 of record NC_058065.1, on the reverse strand, counting down.
ACATCAGTTTGTGAGGTTAGGCAAATGTTAGTAGTGCTGTCCTGCTCTTTATTGGATTTGGGGAAGTTCACGCTCCAGCAACCCCAGCAAACATATCAGTTAGTCTTCATCCTAAAAGCCTTTTCTCTTTTAACAGACGGATCAGACAGCACCTTATAATACTGCCTAACTAACTAGCTACACTGCAATACAATGCTGCTTCTTTATGTCCATGTCTTCTTCATGTTTCATCAACTGGTGAAGATGCTGACGTTTTGCTGGAATATGTAGATTTAGCCTCAGTGTTTATCATGATATTGTGTATGTAGCCATCAAGTGCATATTTAAGACCCTTTTACAGGGATCTCGTTTTAAAACCAGTCAGCTGGAAACATTAAAGTCAGCCAGAATTTTCAACCAATTTATGGAGCTAAGTCATCAGCTATAAATGAGGAGCTGCTTTTGTCTTTGTCACCTTCTCCTTTGAAGAGGACTTACCTTGGGGTTACCTGTGTGATGTCACTGGGGTGAAGGATGTGACAGGTGGTGAAAGTGTAGGTGGAGAAGGTGGAGCTCTGGCACTTCCCTGGATTTTGGACTGAACACACAACAAATCGGGTTGTGAGAAAAACAATCTTCCTTGTGATGGCAACAATGAGCAGTAATATGCTCATCTTAAAACTCCTCATTAAAATACATTATAGTGCACATTTTTATTTCAATATTTCAAGTAGTATTTACCAGAGGAAGATGCTGTTGTTGATGTTATGGTGCAAATCACACTTTGTGATTGGACTGTTGCTGTACAGGCTCCTGGAATGGGCAGAGATGATAGGCTGGATTTCTCAGTCACATGATGGGGTGTGGGGGTCAGACACAGGTCTGATCTCACTGAGGAGGAAGTGGTGGGTGTCCCAGGTGATGTTGGCAGAGTGGGGGAGAGAGGCGGGACAGGGAGAGGCGACACCGAATGCTTTCTGTCTTTCCTCTCCTCCGGCGTAGACGAAAAGCGCACCTTGAAGGTGATCCCGCTTTCCTCCACTTCCTCTTCCTCCTCTTCCTTACCCTGCTCTGCCGCCCCCTTCTCCAGGACACCGATCCCTCTGTGTTCTTCATCCTCCTCATCTTCCTCCATGTCAGACAGGCGGTAGACAGCATCCTGAGCCAGTGGGCAGAAACCCTTAGTCACCACCCCAGGATGGGGGTCCAGGATGGTGGCCAGGTGTGGTTTTGCCAGCTGCTGCCAGTGGTGGAGCGTCAGTGAGCCTAACAAAGAAATGAGTATTACGGTTTGATGTACCAATAAAAAATGTCCTTATAGTCACTGAAAACTTTTCAGTCAGAAGTTGAAAGCACCCAGAACCAACCTTACAAATGTTATCCGTTATCCTTTGTGTTTCCTAATGAACAAACTGGATTGCAAAAGCAGCCAGTGATTTTTGGAAGTTGCCATGGCAACTGCTTTAAAAGAGTTATGTTCATCTCCTGGAGGCATTGACAGTTTTAAAGTAATTTTTCATTGCAGTTTTCATTGTAGATTTTGCCGATGAAACTGGGAGCCAGTTGCACCAGCTCTCTGTTAGTTCAAACTTAGCCTAGTTGTAACGTGTTGGATTAAGTGGAGATATACACATCACTAAATTAAAATTGGTTCCACCACACAAACTAGTATATACAGTAACAGCCAGGTGTAACGGTTGCAGAGCTAACTCAACTAACTCTCAAACACACATATTTATCCATGTATGCAGATATAAAAATAACAAAGCAACACCTACTTTTACAAAGAATTCCTACCAACTGATCACTTAAGTTTTTACTAGCTAAGACATTTCCATTGTTTCACAGACATGTGTAACATTTTATCTGGCATAATCCTAATCCAAACGATTAGGATTACAAATTTACAAGCCATTTATTTCCTACTTTGGGTGTGAGTAGAGGAAAGGGCCCTCACCAATAATTTTTTTCCACTTTTCCCCAGAGACTGATCTAGAGCTGATGTGACAGAGCCTGAAAATGCTGCATCTAATGGAGAAACGCCGTTAGAATAGTGTTCTACATGCAGCATGCAAACTCTATGTGGCATCACTGGCTTTTTGGTTCAAATTTAATCAGTTACACATCAAATTGCTTTCGACAGCTGCTCCACTAGCTGCTTTGTGGTAAACAGAAAAGGACTGCAACTGTACAGGGAGGCTTCCAGGCACAGCTGGACGGATAACTTAACACTTTACCTTCCATGGGCTTGACAATCTGAAGCTTTTCAGGCAAGAAGGTCTTGAAAAGGCTGGAGCTGATGGAGAGATCTGACAGGTTGGAGAAAGAGGAGAACATGCTGCCCATCGGTGAGCTGCAGCCGCTGCCCTCCCCATCTGCCTCTGCCCCTGCCAGCGACTGCAGCTTCTTCTCGCGCTCCGCCTGGAAGAACTGACGCTCGCACAGGAAGTTCTGTCGTCGCAGCGACAGCCGGTGGAGGGCTCTGGTCAGGTCGTTTCCTCCTGGACAGCCAGGTTGGCCCAGTCGCACCTCCTCCCTGCAAACACAGACACATTTATTGAGCTGAAAGGGTCCAAACTTCAGTTAAAATGCAAGACAGGAAGTGAATATTCTTTGCAACAAACCCCTGAGTGGACTGGAAGGGCTGTGCAGTCATCACTAGAGAGCTCTGTCCTGAGCCGGGGATAGGAGGGGTGGCCGAAGCTGCCCGTGATGCTGAAGCATTGACGGAGCGAACTGTTTGGAAGACTCGCTTGTGGGATATTCTGCAAGGAGAGGAGGTCAAAGGTCAGAGACAAGGTCCACAAATTGACAAGATACTGTAGGCTACTGAACCAGTTAGTGAAAGCAGCTGTTATGTCCATGAGGTTGATTATAACTTGCAATATCACTGCCATCTGTCCAAAAGACTAGTGATGTAAATAAATGTGGATTATTGGACTTTAAGTGCCCTAGAAATGCAGTTTGGTTTTATGTGAAGAGCTATAAAGAGGACTCAATATATCACAGGCACACTCACTAAATTCACCCAATGAGTCTGTGTCGGGAAGTGGGATTTAATTGTTGTTAAGTAGCAGCAAATCGAACCAGCCTCCCCAGTCTCAACCTGAGGACTGTCTCAGTAAGACAAAACCCAAAAGTCTTTTTCATTAGATTTGGTGAAGTTTGGGTTTCTGACCTTTGGTCCTGAAAGGTGCTCTCTTCCTCAACACTCAGTTCTCTCCTCATGGTGCCCTCGATCTCCGCTGCCAGAGAGTCCTGTACACACACACACACACACACACACACACACACACACACACACACACACACACACACACACGTTTAAAGATGCCCTCTAGAGTTTTCTTGTAAACAAAAGAAAGTTATGTTTACATTCAGCGTTTAGCTGTATTCACATTATAGTTCGGCACAGGATTCTTTGGGGGAATCTTAGTTTCTATTTGCAAGTTTTATAATTTCACTAAAGACTACAGGTTACAATATGAACATAGTTGTTAAATCACTATACAGACTCAATCAGCATTTTTAAACAAACCTTGTAATTCAGTCTGAAAGCTGGTATTTCACCCAGCGCATTAATATATACACAATAACAGAGGCACGTGCGCAAGCCATTTTCAGCAATAATGTGAATACAGCATTTCTCACCAAAATGCATTGTGCACATCCTTGAGGTCTAACAAACGTGTTGAATGCATTTGCTTCCTCATAAAACATCGGCAAAGCTGATTTTTTGAATATTCTGTGCAGTGTTTACATCTTTGTTTCCTAGCTTACCGTCTTCCTCACAGCCTTTATTGACGCACTGCTATGATTCTTGCTTGTTACCGCCACCAGGTGTCAATGAGCAGAATAGCATTGCGGTAGGAATGTTTAATGTGTTGCGTGTGTCTATACAATACAAACATGGGGAGCCACTTTGTACCTTGCTACTAGTGGTCAAAAACTCCACAGGGGTTAAATGGCATAACATACAAGCACCATTTTTGAACCCTGTTGAATTAAGACTTTACATGGCAAATCTGTGTCCAAGAGGAAATAAACTAAGCAGCAACTGTAAAATGTATCAGTACATTTACATATACTGTACTGATAGGCACATTGCTCTGGAATTTTTGCTTTTTGTATCTTTATTTAAGTAGTGTGAATTTGTGTCTCAGGACTCTCAGTTCTCTTTCTATCTCCTTCTCTGCGCTGCTACGTAAAACTTCAGAGTGTGTTCCTCTCACCATGGGGTAGAGGCCGTAGGAAAGGTGCCTTCGCATCCCAGCAGAGGGAGTGTTTTTACTGCGAAGCGCCTTGATCTCCTCCTGGGATTCATGGAGCATCTCTACACACTCCGCATTCCTGTCCGCCAACTCGTTCAGCTGCAACACACACACACACACACACACACACACACACACACACACACACACACACACACAAGCAGTGGTTATTTAAATGACTTTGTTTCTGTATGGAGCAAATAATTAAGCAGAGGAAAGTCTTTAAATATTAAATTAGGCATGTATTCAGACTGTAATTGTATAATCTTATTTGTCAATTTAATTGTCTTAAACAAATTGCTAAACCTATTCATGGATTTACAAAATTAACATAATTACTAATTAAAGAAAAATGCAACCACTATTTAAATGAGGCACTTAAACTATTATAATTTACCTTTATTATTTATTTTTTGAATTCTATTTAATCAAAGAATCACTGAATTTAATAATCTGGGTTAGTATATATATGTGATTTGCTGTAACATTCTAAAACTTACAAAAACAGTGTCATGGATACTGTATGTTAAAGCTACAAAGCTAAACATCTGGGATTTAGGTTTATTCAGGAATCCATTCATACATAAACAGAGAAGTTCCTGTGCGTGTGAGAGACTGTACCTCTGCTGTGAGCTGTCTCTGAGCATCTTTAGAGGCCTGCAGGTGGATCCTCAGCTCCTCTTTCTCCAGAGCCAGCTGCGGAGAAACAACACACAACATAAGCATTTAAACACAGACACACACTCGCACGATAAATGTATTCACTTGTGAATTGTGATAACCAAAGACAATGTCAGGCCACTGTGACACCATTCATTTCTTTATACCTGGATGTAATAAAACATCACTACTCCGTAGAAAAGATACAACCTATCTATATGGGAGTTGTAAGACAAGTTCTTATAGTAATGTAAATATATGTAATTCAGGGCTATGATTAAAGACATTTTTTTTCCTATTTAAGCATTATACATAATATAAGACAAAACTGGTCCAGCAGTGAGGAACTTCTTGGGATTCTGGTATGAAAAAAAAATTAAAAGAAAATACACGGTTTGGTCTGACCATGTGCCATAGATATGTGCCAAAACCTCTTTTTTTATATGTTCATGTTATAAACTCTAACTCAAACTTTACCGTATTGAACATTGAAGGGATTAAGGCCACTAATCAGGACAAAGTCATTGTTTTGAAGTCACAGGTAAGTCTCAAGTCTAGGCTTTGGAGTCCCAAGTCAAGTCCAATTCCTAAACTCTTTATTTCCCGTCCTAAATAAGTCATTAAGCAACCGCCAAATTTAATGTCATTTAAAACTTCTAAACAGAGTAACAGTGTAGTAAATTTACAGGAATAACGAATGCTTTTTAAAATGTGCATTATAAAACTATTAATTAAAGTTTGTAACATTTAAAAGCAAAATGATCAGGTGCGCCTTGGTACATTATCCCTGTGACTAGGTTCGGGGTTTGATTGTCTGTTTGTTTTTGGGTTTTTTTTAAATGAATCTATTTTGATGATGACAGTTTTGTATCCCTTATGGAATACATTTGTCTTCAAATTTGTAACAATAGAAATAACTGACGGTGTAGTCCCTCATTCGTCCAGGAGTGTTCTATCGTTGAAAAGGTTTCAGTCGTAGTCATCTGGACACTGTTTTCGGGAGCCGAAACATCTTGATTCTGAAAACAGTGTCCAGATGACTACGACTGAAACCTTTTCTACAATAGAAATAACTAAAATTACTAAGATTTCATTGAGATCTGCCAGTTTTGAGTGACAGTGTAATTTTTGGTCACATTGAAACAAACAACAGGTATAACCTACTTACTCAGCACACCTTATTTTTCACCCAGAGTCCTGATTCAGAACGATTACATTGTTCATCTTAAAACATTGATATAATCTGAAGTTTAATTGGGAGATTTCCACTACTGAAAATGACGTGATCAGCAGGAGTGATGCTTCTTTTACCTCACAAGTGATTTTTGGCCATTTTGTGCTTGGGGACAATAACAAGTCATTCCAAGTCAAAAGTCCAAGTGAAGTCACAAGTCACTGGTTGCCAGCCTTGACAATTTTGTCAAGTCCAGACTTCAGTCATCAGATTCATGACTTGTGTCTGACTCTAGTCCAAGTCATGTGACTCAAGTCCACACCTCCGGTGCATACAGTATATAATGTGTAACAGTAGTTCAGTCGTCCCACCTCCCCCTCTCCTCACCTCCTTCACTCTGTGTTGCAGCTCTACTATCTGGGAGAGCAGCTGAGCGATTTCCTCCTGGTGTCTGAGCAGCTCCTCGTTCTTCTGAGACAGTTCATCTGTCAGAGACACCATCTGGCTGTTGGACTCACCTAAAACCAACACACACAGTTAAAATGAGCTTTCCAGACGTGAGACTGTGTCTTTTGAGTGTAAATGCGTGTGTGTGTGTGTGTGTGTGTGCGCGTATCTCACTCACGGAGCTCCTTGACACAGTCGCTCACTAGCTGCTGCTCCTTCTCCTCATAGGTGATGGTGTCTCTCTTCAGTTGAAACGCCTGGAGTGGAGATGTTGAGAGGAACCAGTCAGCACTTCCAACATCATATTTGTAATTAACATACTGTTTTTGCTGACAACACACCTTCTCATCCTAAAGGACCTTCTGTAAACAGCGTGTTTATAAAAGCTTACAAAAAAGGTACTGAAACACCAACCTGAGGGGTAAATCCTACAACTTCCTCTTAGAAGTGTAAATGCCACAGTCTATTTTTGCAGGGGAACAATCTATTTTGGTTGTATTACAGTATGTTCTTTAAATCAATCTTCCCTTTTTTAAATTCAGATGTTGACATCAAATCAAACCTTATGGCACACGATAAAATGCACTGAATTTTCTGGCAAAAGCTGCCAATCCTCTTGGTAATTTGCATCAGTAATTATACTAAATTCTCAAAATGTGGTTATGATTTAAAGCTTCCCATTTCACTGCTATTATTTTCTGTTCCAGTGTTTCAGTGTCTCCACTATAACCTCATCTATCCTATGTATACCCCGTACCTCAGACCTCAGTGTCAGGTTCTCCTCCTCCAGCTCCTGCAGCTTGCTCTGCAGAGACTCCAGCTGGCTGAGTGCTGCGGCGGTTCCCCCCGGGGGCTGAGGCTGCCGTAGCGGCGTGGACACGCTGGAGTCGGTCTCGCTCTCCTCCGAGACGCTGGCCACCATCCGCAGCAACTCGTCCTTCTTACTGAGCTCATGCTGCAGCTGGTGAACCTGGCCAATGGGGAATGGTTTGGGAAGAGCGATTACTGTGTGAGTCAGAGCTGTTTATGCAGTATACACAAAAAAATGTTTCTTACAAACCACCTTTTTGTTTGAAAAGTGGCAGTTTCTTTTATTTGCACTACAGCTAAAACATTTGAGAAGCTAATTTCTAATCAATTATCACAGTACACTGATGATTTCAATATTTGATCTCCATTTCACTCTGGATTTAGTTCTAATTTCTATACTACTATTACTGCTGTCAGTCAACAATTACGTATTGTCATCTTTATACAAAGGTCAACTTACAGGTGCAATTTTTATTGATATAACGAAGGTTTCTAATTTGGTTGATCATTATCTCCTTAATACATTTTACTCTATTGGTGTATCTCAGGCATTATTTTGGTTTAAATCTTATCTTCATAACAGCTGTCAGTGGGTTTCTTTTCACTGCAGTCAATCAGATTATTTAACTATTGAGAAGGGTGTCCCACAAGGAACTATTTTAGAGCCATTACTTTTTTGTTCTCCATTCAGTTATATGCAGATGACATCGTTATATACATACTATATATACTAATTCTAACGTAACTAAAATACAAAGTTCTCTGCAATCAGCGTTTTCTCCTTTTCAAAACTGTTTTTAAACAAGAATCTTACATAAATAAGGCTGTTTGGTAACACATTCTATTGTATTATAGCACATTAATAATGTCTGTACATTTGTTTTGAGGTGTCCTTGTCGTACGTGTAATTGTTTCATGTACGTGTAATTGTTTCATGTCTGATACCCCTAACTCTAGGAGACATTTTCATTGGTTGCTTTTTTGTTTTTAAATGCATTTACTTTAAATATCTTTAATAATTAAATAATAAAACAGCTTTTAGTTCCATTTAGATCATCATACACACTCACTACTCTCTCGTTTTTGTGCCTCTAATGTCTAAAGAAATTAGGAGGAAAAAAAATTAAAGCACAATTCTCAAATTAAAATTTTGAAATAAACAAAATAAATAACTAGCATGTATAAGCTACCTGGTCCAGGGCCTGTGCTAGCTGCTCCTCTAAGGCCTCATTGCGTTCCTGCAGCAGATGGTTCCTCTGCAGAAGTGACTGACCAATCCGAGCTGCCAGCTCCAAGTCTCTGTCCCGCTGTCCAATAAGAGCACAAGCACCCAGAGTCAATCAGCCAATTAGATGCTGGTTAGTTAATTGTTATAAGTGAGGGTACACCTACCTCAGCCAAAAGGTGCGTGACCACTTCCATGTCATTGTAAGTCTTGGTCATCTGCTCCACGCGATCAGCACTGAGGACTGGCCAGAAAGAAAATGTTACTTTTAGGAGACACACAAGCAAACACACACACATGCAATCTATTAGGCACATTGTGGCATGTGCATGCAAAATGTGCACACAAAAACAAAAGCATTTAAAAGTAAACATAAAACCATCATATCACCCCAAACTAATGGACACAGTTCTAATAAAAATGACTGACCACAAGCAATGTGAGAAGCCACTTGTTCAAAATCTGCTTATTTACTGTAGCCACATTTACTGTACATTTCTCTGCATGCTGAAGTTGGCATCAGCAGCCAATCATGAACTATTGTGGTTAAGGTATATTGCTGAAACACTACTGAAGCCATTTGATGATATAGAACCACAACATGGCAATGTGGTTGCTAGAGGTCTGAATGTAATGAAGCCACAATAGCCCTATACAGACATAAAAAGACTGCACACACACACACACACACACACACTATACAGTGCTACAGTACTACAAGCTGTCTACAGTGGCAGACAGCAGACCTATACTATGCAAATCTCTTGTCTGCTGTCATCCGCATGCAAAAAGCAGAGAGGGGCTGCAGGTCTGTGGCTCTGGAGTGGTTCCAGAGAGAAGTGCAGTTGTCAGAGCCACATTGTGGACCGAAGCCCCTCTCTCACACTGGAGCTAAATGATGAAGTCGCAGAACAGAACAGGCAGATAGAGAGAGAAAGATACCTTTGGAGAGGCTCTGAGAGCCGGGGTGGGAATAAGAAGAGGGCTCCAAAGCAAAATACGCTAGTGAGAGAAAGGAGAGAGGCAAGAAGGGAAAGTTCAAAAAGGTGTACAAGCAACCAGCTTGTTTTAAGATGAATGGGACAAAAAGACAGAAAGAAAGAAGGAAGGAGCAGCACAGAGAGGCAAGACATAATGAGAAGTAAGAGAAGCTGAAGGTGAAAGCTGAAGCTTCAATAAATCAACTTCATATAGAAACATTAGTTTGTTGAGAATCTACACATCAATTAGTTTGATCCGCTTTTAGCACCTGAGTGGGTGTCACCAACGCTGCACCGCTCCCCCTTCCACCTGTTTAGAGAAAAGTGGCAACTCTAATCACTGAAACATTGCCTTTTACTAAAGAATCATTTCACAGACTGAGGACAGACTCCGGACTCTGCACCTAAATGTAGCCCCAATGGGCTAACAAAACTACATTTTTAATATTGTCTTTTGCTTTTTTGGTTATATTTGCAGCAAAAGATTAACTTTGTGATACCCTATTTGATTTCAACACTTACATATACAAACACACACAGTCTAGTGTTGTTTTAAGTATAATTAATACTGCAATTGAAATAAGGCACACTGAATCGATTATGTAAAAATAATAATACTTAAAATTGCAACTATTGACTGCAATCAAATTATTGTATGGTATATATGCACTCCTTAACCACACAAAAGACTGACAGATGACTGGGGTATTTTTCATCATACAGTGTTACACATCTTCGTAGCTCAATTTCTCTCTCCTCTCTGTTCTTATGTACATTCATTATGGTGAAACAATCTACATTTCAGCAGGAATTAAATGTAATAAGCAGTGCTAGAAAGCCTCAAGTGAAGCAGCTGCTCTAATGGATGAGAGCTGTCGTCCAGTAATCTGAGGCCCACAGTGACCTCTGGATCTGGATACCGCACTCCCCTGCAACAACCAACGGTTAAAAATAACCTCTGACCAACAGAGCTATCTTTGTTACACACAGGAAGATGGATGTGTGCATACACAATGCATATCATTTCTCATGTTACTGTACATTTGACGCCAAGTGTGTTTGTCTCACACACACACACACCTTTACCTGCTGGGAAGAGTATGATGTCGATGGTCTGGTTTGATCATCATCTACCAAACGCTACATCAAAAACTAAAGATATTACTCTAAATGCAGTCACACACAGCACACACATAGTGAAACACTAGTGTGGGTTGTGTTCACTTGGAGATTGATGATTGATTCATGGTTGGTTGGACCTTTGGCACTAATAAACTAGCTACATCAGCTGCAGGTACAACATTTGTTTATTTGACTAATTGTAACACCGAATTTGAAAGCTTAGTGTACGAAATAATTACAAACACAAAAAAGTTATCGATTCTACTGGGTAAAAATGCTCATTTAAATGGATCAGTTTTGCTCAAATGAATGTGAAAGTTAGGGGACAAAGGTCAAGTCAGGACAGAGACAAAACAAACAACACTGTACATTCCATAGATCTTACACTTGTGTTGCTGATGTGGTTTTGTGAGGTTGGATCAGGCGGGACAAACACGTGTGAGGTCAGAGTAGCCAAGACTAGAAAGTATTAGAAGCGGGTTGATCCTCTAAGTGAATTCTCCATGTGTCATCACTTTACACTGACAAAACCACATGCTCATATATAATTAAAAGACTAAGCTACAGCAACAAGTTCTGGTTGAAATACAGTAATATCTGCAAATACTTCTAAATTGATTTTACACTTCATGAAGAATGAAATGTATGGGGTTCACTGCGTTATGATTCCTCAAATAAATATACTTTTTACACATCAGAGTTGTCATTGTCTAAAGTTTTTGCTGTTCAAACAGCATTTTTGCCAAGTCTGCACCAGACAGCTCCCTCTTCCAATTTCACAACATGACACAAAAATGGGATACTTGATACTCGAGATGATTGTATCATCATATAGGCGTATTGTAATATTTAGGCTATTTAAACATTGTCAGCATTGTCTAAATAGGTCAAAACCGCACTTCTCTAAACGCTCTCACACATTTCTTCATACATTTGCTTTAGAACAACCAGGAGGCATTCGAATATTAACATGCCATGCTTCTGCCAGTGCACCAGGCACTATTAATAGGCACAGAAGTGGAGCAAATGTTTCACCGAGCAGGAATAAGAAACTGAGAGCCCCTTACTGTACCCCTTCTCTCACACGTGCAGTTAAAACATACACACCACCTAAACACATACCCTGCATCTACCATGTTACACTTGACAGCTTAAATCTTCTGCTTTTCATTAAACTGTTTTGACAGAAAAACAAAGCAACAAAAAGGACTCAAATACAGAGAGGAAATATGTTTTGCAAATTGTGCGTTTGTAAGAAAAACAGGAAGTCGCATCTATCCAGCTGGTAACACTGCTCCTGCATACCACAACTTGTTTGAATATAAACACAAGCATTCATTCAGACTTGCATACTTCCTGTTTTTCAAGGCTTTTACTTACACACAGTAACACACACACACTCCCCCTCTACGCTGTCACGTTCTGGCTGACCTTGCAGACATGACTGGAGCTGCTTCTGCAGTCACACCAGCTCACATGTCTCTCTCTCTCTCTCTCTCTCTCTCTGTCACACACACCGTGCACCATGCTAACGCCTCCGCTCACCTTCCATAGCGAAGTTTTCGTAAACCTCCTCATTGTGGATGTTTAAAACCGGCATGGTCCGACTCTTCTCTCTACTGTCCTGTCTTCATCCTCTATCAATCCACTCTACCCCTCCTCTTCACTCTCTGTCCCGTGACTCTGACCCTGTCTTTGAACTCAGCTACACTTAACTCTGGCTAGATCACTGGATTCCTCTTGCTCACTCTCTCTCTCTCTCTCTCTCTCTCTTCCTCACACACACACACACACACAGAGCTGTCTGGTACACACAAGCAAAGACAAACAGACACAATGACAACTTTGTGCCAAATATCCACGCTAAATCCCTGTGAGTTTCATTGAAGAGGATGTGCGCTGTATAAAATGAATCCCTCATGTGTCTAATGTACCAACACACACGCACACAAATACACCATCTGCTGTATGTAACAGTAGACAGAGAGACAGAAACAGAAAAGTTATAAAGAGACACACTTTGTCTATTTTGATCCGTACAACTGATTCAGAACTAGTGCAGTGATGTTTGCTGCCTGAATGACGCTAAAGTGAAATCTAAACACAAACACACACTTACTCATGTAGCGGAAAGTCTCCTCGGCCAGCACGGGGGAGATGGCATTGTGCTGGCCGGGGCCTTCGTCTGGAGAGCAGCTCGGGGAGACCACCCAGTCCTGGCTGTCTGACAGGTAGACGGAGCCGGCTGAACCAGAGCCCAGCGAGCCGGAGCCATAATGCCTCCCGCTGCTGCCCAGACCTTCATCTGTCGGTTAGAAGACAGATAAAATATAATCCAGGGTCCAGCATCTAATGATTACTTTCATTACTCACAAATCAAGCATTTTTTAGATTAAATAAATGATCTTCAACACTGGAAAATGTCAAAAATGGACAAAATCAAAAATGCCCAAATGAAACGGGGAAAAACAAGCAAATCATCACATTTGTGAAGCTGTAACCTGAAACAAGCTGATTTTTACTTGATAAAAAAGTGTTTAAAAGATAGAAGAAAGAACAATCAGTCAATTAACTGACAGTGTTAGCATTAATATCATTCACAGTCCCAGTAGGGACAATATGGCCTAGAATTATACAATAATTCCTAATTAAATTATTAATTGAATGAATGCGACCTAGAATCAGATTAGCGACAGAAAATTGATTAATGGATTAACCAATAAAAAAAAATGTATTAATTTATTTTATTTACTTATTAATCATTTAAAAAAGGGCCAGTATGTAACATTTAGGAGGATCTATTGGCAGAAATGTCTGTTTTCATTAGTGTATAATCACCTGAAAATAAGAATCGTTGTGTTTTTGTTACCTTAGAATGAACCGTTTTTATCTACAGAGGGAGCAGGTCCCCTTCCATGGAGGTCGCCATGTTGCACCGCCATGTTTCTACAGTAGCCCAGAATGGACAAACCAAACACTGGCTCTAGATAGGGCCTTTCGCATTTTTCGCGAGTATCGCGGCCACCATAGTTTCTCCTACACGGTTGCAACGGGAGGCTGATGCGAGCGGTATTCAAATGGTTGGAAACTGCAATTTCACCGCTAGATACCACTAAATCCTCCACACTGGACCTTTAAGTTTTAGTAAGACACTTGCCCATAATGAGACAATGAGCATCCTAGCTAATGTAGCTAGCAGTAGTGAGTGTTTGCTACAGCCTCCTGCAGCACAATCCACTGTCACTTTTTAGTTTGTAGGTGTGAAACGTCAGCCCGTAATCAATTGCAAAAACACTTTATAACTAACATTACTGCCTGCAGCAGGCAAGAGAAGATGTTTAAGACTTTTGTAAATGAAATCTAAGACTTTAAGACCTTTCGAGGGGGGGGGACCAAATTCAGCTTTTCAAGGTCTCCACATACCCTGTCTGGACAGAGCCAGGCTAGCTGTATCTGGGTAGCTGTAACCTGCTTCCAGTCTTTATGCTAAGCTAACGGCCTCCTGGCATTAGCGTCATATTAAACCTACAGACATGAGAGTAGCATCTATCTTCTCACTTAACTCTCAGCAAGAAAGCGAATAAGCGTCTTTCCCAAAATGTCGAACTATTCCTTTAACTTTGGTCGCTCTGAATAATGAAAAATGACAACAACTACCATTATACTAACAGACTGTAGGAAGTGCATGGTCCATATTTATACTCTGTAATTATTCAGTTGATGGAGGCCATAATCAGCTATAATACTGTAATACTGGTGACACATTATATTGAAAACAAATCAAGGCTTTACCTTGTTATCCTGCATCACAATGAAAATATTAAATAAAGGAATGATGAGGGATGCTTTTATTTTGTCAAAACAGTGCAGCCCTGGTGAGATGAAGAATGTCAGACTGCAGTGAATGTGTTTTGAGGGCGAGTGTGGGCTGATGAAGCATTTGAATATGTGTGTGTGTGTGTGTGTGTGTGTGTGTGTGTTTTCTTGGCTCAGGCACTGTACAAGCCAATGTCCTTCCACTTGAGCAAATTTGTGGTTTACTGGGACAGATGGGGCTAACTATAGCATCAAGCCCAAAGACAGAGCATACTGTACATCAGTGCAGCATGAGCATCATTTGAAAATTGTACACAAAGCTTACAGTTGCCATACTGCAGCCTTTGAGTAAAGATATTTCACTGATTATATTGCAGTATCAGTGTTAATTTGATACATGACACAGCTGCACACAGCACAAACACCCTACCTGTCTCAGTGCTCGACTCTTTCTTCTCCACCGCCCGGGATTTGGCTTCAAACATGTCCTGTCCTTGGAGCGGGAGGTGGTTCCCACTCGCAAACACAAAGCTGGACAGAAATCGGGAGCTGCTGTGAGATCACATCCTGTTCCAGCACTGATGGGTGGTGCAGTGCCCACACACCTTTACCTGCAGAGGGAAGCGTTAGAAGTCAAAGAAGCAATGGCCCCGTAGATGAAGATGTTAAACTCCACAAAAGGTTATAGCTCACACTGACTTTGCTCATGTTTACAAGCCAAATAACTTAGCGTCATTTCTCTTTCCCACTCAGTTGCTGACATTTAAAGCCAGATGAAAAAAAAAAAAAACAGTCCTCACAGTTTTTTTCTCTTGGACACTTAAACTGCTGATTTTCTGGCATCTTCTTCGGGGTTTGACAGATCTTACATGTCACTACAGCCATTTAAACATCAGTCAAGCCTTAAAATCTCAAGAAGCTGCAAGATTTCTACTCCCTTAAAGATAGACAAGAGATACACAAAAAGTCACTTATTAAGTTTCACAGTAGGAAATTTACAGACTAGCACAAAGCAGGCCAGCTGCTGTAACTCTGATGCATTTTCATTTCCTTCTTATTTGCCACATACTGTTTTAAGGGAGGACCAAGGGGTGAGACAGAGCCCTCCCACATCCTGTTGCCTGTCTCTGGAGGAATGAGACAGGATGCACTCTCTTAAAAGGGACGAGCTCCCAGTAGAGAATTGGGAAAATGAAAGACCAGCTGTGGATACCTGCTTCTGTACAGTAAGGCACTGTCTGTTGCTGTTTGCTAGATTTTTCTGGTTTTGGTCTCTATCTTTGGTGCTAACTGCTCAGTCATCTGACTCAGTCATCTCAGTTAGTCTGTCATGCCTAAGTGGTTATCACGGTTTTTATTATATTTATTCACACATTTCTTCTGTTCCCAATAACCCTCTGCTGCTGGAAACTTTTGGTCCTTAGTATGAGTGATGCCCCCAAAACTCTGGATCCTACACTTCCCATAGTGCAATTTCATAGCATCTTTCATTACATCCTCCCTGCCTGATAAACACTCACATCTTTCAACCTCCGCATCTTCAGTTTGTAACGTAGACTTTCAGTTAAAACTCTGAAGTCTCCAAGCCCAAGCTGAGACAAACCCCGATGACATCACTATGACATCATCTGGGTTATTTTCTCAGACTTTTGAAATCTATCTACAGAGCTACAGAAGACATTATACAACTGTTTTCACAGGCCCCGTAGTACTCCTCAAACTGATCTTCATGTGTAAAATCTGTGTAGTGCTCCTTTAAGTGGATAGAGGTGTGTGTTATTGTGCTGTTGTGTTATTTCAACCAACTATAAAAAAGAGAGAAAGTGACAGTGTTTATAGGACAAAGCTATGAATAGCTGCTTTACTAAGAGGATACTGTGCAGGGTCATACATCCTACGATCCTTTACAACCCCAGACAGATTACATGCATGCGTGTGTGTGTGTGTGCGTGCGTACTAAAGCTGAAACTGTTCACTATATAAAAAGGAGATTACTGTGCGGCACGCAATGCTACAACCTAATGTGCTGTTTACCATTAGAGGCTTGGCAGGTATAGTGTATTGACCCATTAATGACACTGGTATTGACTGACTGATATCGGAATTGTAATAGTCACATTCATATTAGGGCTAGGAACAGTGCTATGCACAAAAAATTGCAAATATTAATCATCTTTAAAAGCTACTGACATCAGTATGAGCCGGGTAAAGAAATTCTGCATCCATTATGTCCATACTCATCATAGCAACATCGTTTAGATGCAAGCTTCTTCTTTCCCCTGATTTAAAATGTCAAGGCAGATCTTGACCAAGTGCCCATGAGTCATCTCATGAGTAACACTGTCACAGCCAGACAGCTTCTTGTTTGTGATACAGCCTGGTCTTCTGATTTGGAGAGTTTAAATTTTAGAAATTAAATAAGAGATGCACTTCTAATCCCAGGGCCTCTTTAACTTCTTGACAAGGTTAAACAAAAACACTCAAAATTATAGAAAGCTAACAGATATTAAATGGAGGTCTGTGATTTACACTTTACTGACTTCACACACACACACACACACCCCCTTTGGCTTGAAAAAGCTGGAGAAAATTCTGACCACAATCTGAAAACCACCACTTAATGTTGGTAACAGAGTATTGCACATTATAAAAGGTGTAAAATGTCGGCACAGCGGCAAGATAGCAGCCCTGAAAGTAAATCTGTGAAACACAGACACAGCGGCATTATACACAACACTAGCCTGTCACAGCTGTCCCAGAGGGACTGTCTGCTTACATCAGCTTTTTACAGATCTCCCTTCATGTCTAATCTAAGCACCAGCTGAGGCTCTTATCCAGTGACCTACAACAAGTGCAGCAGTAGAAATGTCAGTATCCGAATACCATGCTCAGGTATACGCTAAGGTCAAAACACACTGTATCTCAGCATCTGCAATCAGCCCATCTTAGATCTGACAAACTGGCCAGGGCCTGAGGGCTTGCTTCAAAAGAAATAGGACATGGGAAGCAGCATGTGACACTGGCTGGACCAGAGACCTTAAATGCAGAACCAGAAACCTCTGACTGCAACATCAGCAGACAGATGAAAACAGTACAGTTTAATGTAACTACCACCTACAACATCATGAAATACTCATCTGAACAGACTGGCTGCTAATATCCATAACAACTAACCTCCATATGTGCCATCCTCCAAAAAACCTGCATCTAAAAGATGATTTACTGGTCAGTAAACCTACAGGTGAGTAAAATATGACCCAATAACCCCTTTAATTAATCCCCAGGAGCTGGTTTCCAATTCGGCATGACTCCAATACACGAAAAAAATGTTATTTGGATAAAATTTTACAATTAACAGAAATTGTTTGCGTGTAACTCCTACAGTCATCTTCCAGCTTGATGGGCTGTGGAAAAACTAGAAATCGAGGTTGTAACATACTGTTATCCAATGCTGCTTCGTGGATCGTTTAAGTGCCGAACATACCAAAACATTTTTGTTGCGTTATCATGATTTTAAGATTAGGATTTTAGAAGTTCTTGTTGAATATGGCTATGCCTCCCTCGTTGGCTAACGACACTTGCAAACAGACACACGGAGAATGCTTTATGTTCAACTGTCAATTAGCATTAACATTTACTCTGCATCTTTCTTATATTTAGTGTGTGTAATATATATATATATAAAAATAAAGGTTAATTTTCTTGTTAATATGTTAGCTAACCTATAAACAAAAATGTTTAGCAGACCAGCTATGATTTACCGTTGTATGAGTTACAGGTCAGTAGATGAGTTTGTTGAATCAAAATCTCCTTGAATTTATCCTACTATTGTATTTACTATGTGTTTAGCATTAGCTAACGTAACGTTTCACATGTTTTCCTATGCTGGGCGAGGATGACAGCTTCACTGTTGCTGTTAGCTGACAATGCCATCGCGAGCTCTAAATGGCAGCATTCCTCACGCGGGGAGCATTGTAGCATTAAAGGAATTAAAGATAATGTTTGATTATTATAAAACTTACCCTATGTCAATGTTATTCCACAGCATGGGCAATTCCAGTAGTACATGCGGTGTCTATCAATCCCTTCACCAAAACCTCAAACAATAGCGGAGAAGGGAGGGAGATGTCCAACAGCTACAAATCATCGACGTGCGACAGCAAGCCTGATGACGTTTTTATCACGCGCCAATTATCTGTGTCAAATTAAAAGTCCTGTCAAAAGAATATATTTTCGCCCTGGGATGTTATGCGGTTCGATATTGACAGTAAAATTCGATACTTTTTGCACACCCCGTATAATTTGGACACAAAATGAAATAATATGAACTTTATAGACAAAACGTCGTGTAGGATATCAGGCTCTCTGTATTTTTAACTTGTTTACGTCGAAGCGCTAGAACTGCTGTAGAGGGGAGAAGGTAAGCAGCTTATTTTCATTACAGGGTACTTCAGATAAATACAATAAATATAAGACCCATTGTTTAACTGAGCTAACGTTAGCTCAATGCTTGAACCATGCAAATAAATCTACATTAGTAAGTCTAGCTACCGAAAGGGGAGACCAACAGGATGCGTATTATTGTTTTTGTGTAGCCTGTCCCGTATTTTCTTTCTTCACAGAGTTACAAATCAACGTGTAATAAAACAGTGTTATACAGCATGAGATAATTGGCCCATATGTTTGCTAATAGTCATTAACTGACGACATTAACCGTCGGTTTGAATTATAGTCGTCGTCTGATTAAACTAAAATGGCTGCAGTTAATCTAACCTTGAAGTGGAATTGAATTTGATAATTGCATTGCGAAATGATTCATTTTTGGATCGTAATCAACAAACGAAGCCTTATTGCCCACCAACATGACCTCTTTTGAGTACTTCATAGACACAGACAACTGATTAAAAAATAATATTTACTGCTTATTGGGAGCGTGCAGCCCTATAACCAAACACTGTGTTCCAGGCTTCATTCACAATTTTCCTTCTTCCGATGTCAACGCCACTGACTCGACTGGACGGGGATCACCGCTGGTGAATTTCACATCATTTCCTCAGATCTCTAGATCAGCTGATGCAGCCAGGTAAGCTGCAGACGGATGGATGCATGGTTGAGGTTGGATGGATGCTGGCTGCTTAGTGGAGGATTCACCGTTTGTCTCACATTACACTGCTGCGCTTCATCGTCCTGTCTCCCTCCACCGCGGTCGGTCTCCTGCGGCCTGTGAGCGGATGAATGCCAAAGCCTCTGATTTTACCATCGCCAAAAGGACTCCATGTCTTTCTTGGTAAGATTATCACGCTGCATGGATTTTCCTTTGTGCCTCCGTGCGTGCGGCGTGCCGTTGTATTGTTACCGAGTAGATGTATAGTCACGAATCAGTTGCTCATGCTGATGCCTCCGGTGGGATATGGCAAATTCAATCAGTCTTTCAAGAGTATTAAAAATTAGGGGCTTCCAGATAGGATGCACCAATATATTTGTCAGATATCAGTTTATCAAATTAGCATTTTTCTGAGTTACATGAGCTGTCAAATAGTCTTTAGAAAGCTTGTCTCAAAAGTGTAAACCCTTTATATATATATATATATATATATATATATATATATATATATATATATATATAGAAAGGAAAATATTAGATATTAATATTGGCTATCTGTGCATCCCTCACATCTAATTATGTATGCAGCTCTTATCTTGCTCTGTTGGGACACATCAGTCAGTCAGCTGCCTCTTTGTTGCCTGTTACCATCACTCTAATTCTCTCTCCACACATCACTTCCGATAAGATGCTCTGTAAGTGCCTTCACAGCCCATTTCCCCGATGCTTGCCACATCTCTGACCCTCCCAAGGTCCCCAAGGCAGCTCCATGTTTCTTCTCCACTCTTCCTTGTCCTGTAGGGCATGTCTCACCTGTGCTTCCCCCCCCCTCCCCTTCACCAGGACTGTTCCTGCATCTCCCACGCTCAGGTCCAGCCCTTGGACATAGAGGAGCGCTATGAGGACATCAGCCACCAGTTCCTGGTCAGTAGCCAAGACGCTGTCAGCATGGAGACAGGCGTCACAGTGATGCTCTTCCATCATTTCATCACTATTCATTTATCATATCTGGAGCTGCTTAACCCTTGCCTTAAAGACAGTAACTATTGGAATAACATTGCAGCTGATAAAGCTATTGGTAACGTAAGAGACAGATTAGAACAAGAGTGGTCAAAATTGGTGCGACAGAGGCCAAGCTATCCTGATTTTAAGTCCTTAGTATGGGTCAAGCTCCCAAAACAGTAGATACTACAGTTCCCATAATGCAACTAATTCATTTTTTTTTAATTATGCCTGGTGAATGACCATGTCTCCCAGTTTATAACACAGGTGTTTTTGTAATGAATTTGTAACAAAGTCTCAAGCCCAAGTCAAGATAACCCAGATGACATCACTATGACATCATCAGGAGTCATTTTTATTCCACATAAAAACTTTATTTGCAAGATTTCACCAAAAAGTTTGCCTGTTTTATATAGGCAAGCAATGATATAATTATTCTTAATCCAGTACTTCATATTTAATAATTATTCATGTGTGTAAGGTCATTTTCCCCTGATAATACAGACAGTATGGATAAAACCAATAAAACACATTCAGCTGGTGTGTTTTAAAGCTGCATCCAAAACTTCTGCAACTGTCTGATGCTGAAAGAGAATAAGACACACTGTCCCAAAAATCTGTCTGCATCACTACAACTGCAAGCATCCCCCTCTCCCTCCCTTTGGTGGCCATTGTCCCCTCACACATTACCTCACCACCACAAAATTGGTTATTGTGTAAGAAGCATTACTAGTGACATTTTTCCAGTACCATAGCACAAAATGATTAGAATATAACTGAAAAGGCTATGTATGGCTGATGTTATTACCAGTAACTAAAGAGTGTTTTTTTCAGTTAGAGATTTATTTTGTCTCCTGCTTTTTGTGTTAAATGTAATCTACCCCCACCCTGCCTACTCACAATTTCAGCTGCTTAGTGATGGTGGTCCAAACCAGCAGCAAGCATATTTAATATTATTTCAGTATTTTCCTTGGCGCTGTTTTACCTCTTCACTAAATATTTCTGTTGGATATCTCCTGTAATTGATTAGCTTACTTGTCTGTACTCTGAATATGTGACTTTCTTGTTTGTATCAGTTCAACGGAAAAAAAGACAGGTGGAAGTTGGGCTGAACAAAACTGCTAATATAATCTAATTGTGGCTATGTTATAGAGTATTGCAGTTGCAATCGGCATTGTGAATATTTGTTGACGCCAGTCACTCCACCACTTTGGTCCCTCCTGAAATATCTAAAACAACTATTGGACAGATTTCCATGACATCCTAATAACTTTGGCGATTCCTTAGCTTTTCATCTAGCGCCATCATCAGGTCAAAATTTTAATTTCTCAGCTCTTTGTTTTTCCTTTTTTTTTTTTTTTTTGGAAATGATTGAGACCTGTACCACAGCATGTGAACAAGGATGCTGTCTTCTGGTTCTGTCAATATAGATTCAGTTCCTACTGGTCATTAACAGAGTTTGATGAAGGTCATAGATAATGCACATTTAAAGTGGCTGCACATGTGTACGTGTTTGAGTTACCTATATGACATACTGAATCATGTCTATTTGCTGAATTACCTTGCTGAGTTGCTTTTATTTTCCATTCTGTGTTACCTTCAAGATAAATGCCTAATATATGTGCGTGGGGTGTATGTGTGTGTGCAGAGCTGTGACGGTTCTGAATACACTCTGCAAGGGCCAGCAGGTGGCGATGACATCACAGGGCTGTCAGCCGAGCCAGCCCACTACCAGCTACTGTCTGAGCTGGGTGAGAACACCACAACACACGCTTGAGTCCGACCATTTCAGCGGTCAAGACAATTGCAAAGAGTGGAAATTGCACCTGATTTCCCACCCGAATCTTTCAAAACAACTGTAAATGCAGAAAGATTTCACTTCAAGTCAATTCTCTGTATCACAGGGAGGGGCTTCAATAACCTGAGCCAAGTGAACATGGCACGCCACATCCCTACTGGCCAGCTGGTGGCCGTCAAACAAACCAACCTGGACGAGTGCACCGAGGAGGAGCTGCTGCAGCTCATGGTGAGTTGGGTTTATTTAAAGGACATTTTGCTGAGTACATGTGGTTCTTCTCTTCAAAGCTTATTTTAGTGTTAGTTAAGTTTTTGAGGGTATCAGACATGCTTCTGTAAACCCACAATCAACTAATAGCTGCTTTCCGTCCATGTTTGTTTATGTCCGATTGTGTCTCAAACCCCAGAACGAGGTTCTGCTGTCCAGGCTGTTCCGTCACCCCAGCCTGCTGACCTCTCGCCTGGTTTTTAGCTCCTGCTGCCAGCTATGGGTCCTCACACCGCTCATGGCCTATGGTCAGCCACTGCCACACCTCACTAACGTTTTGTTTTGTTTTGTCCCTAAAATCCATCAAATTTACATGAGACTATTTTGATAATTTAATAATTACAGTTTTAATGAAATTGTTCTAATTCCAACTTTTCAAATGTGAGGATTTTCATACTTTTCTTTGTAGTACATGATTGTAGGAGCCATAATATAACTGATTGAATAATTAGGTTTATGGATGGTGCATCAGGTCTCATTGGATTAATTAGCTCAGTTCTATAAATAGGAACCAATCTTTGTCTGGTCAGGTGTTCTGCCCGGAAGGTAAACAGTTTTTTGACCTCTGAGGCAACTTGTTGCTGCAGTGGTTACTCGTGGTTCTGTATGTTACTGTTTGTTTGTTTATTATTGGAAATAGTTCGACTTCAACAGGAGAAATAAATGTGAGTCTGTCTCAGATGATGATTCGTAATCAGCGCGTCAATTAGGTCATCCGTGGCGCTGCACCTCAGTGGCTTAAAATGTTGTCTTAGCCTCTACAATGATAGTAAATTGTATATCTTTGGGTTCTGGACTGTTGGTCAGACAAAACAAGACATTTGAAGACGTCACCTTGGGCCGTGGAAAATTATTATGAGCATTTTTCACTATTTTCTGAAACTTTGTTGACAAAATGTTGAATCAATTAAGTGAGAAAATAAGTGAAATAATTGATAGATTAATCAATAATAAAATAATACTAATACTTAATTGCATCCCTAGATTTAATATTTAGCATTATCCTCTCTTAACCTCTCAGTTATTATGAAACATTTTGCTGTTTATATTGACGGACAATAGCTCTTTAGTGGTTTTGACATTCTTTATCAGTGCATTTCTTTATACAAAACCTTCTCAGGCTGAAATGATTGCACTCTCAATTTGCACCACTGCCTCAAAATTCAGATAAATCATTGCTGATTTTCCATGAGAATTACCTGCTCAGCTTGTTCTTTTCCCTCTCCTCTTGCCTGCAGGCTCTGCAGACACCTTACTAAGAACATATTTCCCAGATGGAATGAGTGAATCCCTGATAGCGTACCTGCTGTACGGTGTGCTGAAAGCATTGGAATACCTGCACAGGATGGGCTACGTTCACCGGTCAGTGGGAGACAGGAGACGTTATAAGATACATCTGTATTACATGGGGGGGAAAAGTATTTAAAATATACGAATATTTGAATCTCAGTGTCCACATATTCCTTTTCTCCTGTCAGGGGCGTGAAGGCCAGTCATATCCTGCTGTCAGGAGAGGGGCGTGTCTACCTCTCAGGGCTCCACTGTGTTTACAGTATGATGCGTGAGGGGAAGAGGATGAGGGCAGTGTTCGACATGCCCCACCACAGCCCCGCCCTGTTGCCCTGGCTCAGCCCTGAACTACTGCGACAGGTCAGGACTTCCTGTTTTAAGACCGATACTCCCATATGACATGAGCTCCACTTCTCCTGAGTATTAACTCAACTAGACTAGACTATTGAACAAGTGCCTTATCTCCTCCTTTTTAATATTGCTCCAATCAAAGCTGGAGATGCATTATTTCTAAATGGAGCTATTGTACCTATTTGTACCTTATTCTAATGTATTCTGTCTCTCCTCTCCCCATGGTGTTGCCCTCAGTAGGACCTGCACGGTTACGGAGTGAAGTCAGATATCTACAGTTTAGGTATCGTGGCTTGTGAGCTGGTCAGCGGCAGGGTGCCTTTCCAGGACATGCCTCCCACTCAAGTAATGAAAACACTTCCATCCAGACTGGTTAGGAAGAATATGTATTTGCATGTTTAGCTTCAAAGGATCGGTTCACCCACAGTTTGCGTCAGTGTTTGAATCTTCCTGTTCAGATGCTGCTTCAGAAGCTGCGCGGCTCCCACTGCTGCCTGCTGGACGTGGCTCCCTTCCCGCTGGGTGAGCTGGGGGGGCTGAAGGTGTCGCGGTCCGGGGTGGACTCCGGCATCGGGGAGAGCGTGGCCACCGGAAGCCTGACACACAGCGCCACCGCTCCTCCTGCCGACCGACCTCAGAGCCCAGGACCCAAAAACCACTCGGCCACCCTGCACAACCTGGTCCAGCTATGTCTGCAGCAGCAGCCTGAGCGCAGGTCGTTACATTAAAGGACCAGTTAGCTTCATTTGACAATTGATCTGATATGATTCCATTCATGTACAGTACAAACAATGATTTCCTTAATGCAAATGACAGAGTGTTTGTCCTGTTTTTGTCTTTCATAGACCGTCAGCATCTGCATTGTTGACCCACGCCTTCTTCAAGCAGGTGGGTTTCCTAGTTGTGATGCCTGCTTCTCTCAGTAGAGCTCTGTTTATTTCTTTTATCTAAAATCACTTCCTTGTGAACTTCCACTAGGCTTTTGCCATCTGGAAAAGTACTGTTCTGTGACAGCAAAACGTCATTCTAACATCAATGAATCTAAGAATAGCAGTAAATAGCAGCAACGTTTTTGCTGTCTTTTTAGCCATGCTAGCGGAATGGCTCTATGGATGGCAGTGTCATTATGTCGGCTTTGTCTGTTGGTCGGTCTACTACTTTGGTCTAGCCTGAAATGTTCAGTAATCATTGGCTGGATTGCTATGACATTTAGTACAAACAGTCATGGGCCCCAGAGGATGAATCCTAATGACTTTAGTGATCCCCTGACTTTTTCTGTAGCGCCATCATAAGGTTGACATTTGTGGTTTTAAATAAAATGCTTCCACAACTATTGGATAGACTGCCATTAAATGTTGGACACACATTCATTTGAATTTGTCCAATACTTTGATTTACAACCAAATACCTGCAAAACTGACATTCCCATCAGCCTCAGCTGTACTTTGTGTTTAGCGCTAATTATCAAATATTAGCCTGCTAACTCGCTAAACTAAGATGGTGAACATGGTAAACATTATACCTGATAAAAATTTGCATGTTAGCATGCTAGTGTTAACATTTACCTCAAAGCAATGCTGTACAGCCTCATAGAACCGCTAGCATGGCTGTAGACTCTTAGTTGCGTTGTGTGTACACAAAGATACAATATTCAGCAAACACAATATTGTACTATTAAAATACATGACAACCAAATAATGGCTACTCTCGTGCCATATAGTAGGGTCTGGATCAGAAGGGTCAATTCACTTTCCCAGATTATGATAACTACAACAACCGATTACAGACATGTTTATTCCGCAACCGAGCCTCAACACGTAATTCCGACACAGCAGGTTAGTCAGAATACATACAATATAATGAAATCTGTGAGAGCTGACATTGAAAAATAACACTACATTATGTTGTGCCAGTGTTTGAGCAGAGTTGTGTTGTTCTGTGACAGGTGAAGAGGCACACCAGAGACTCCTTCCTCAGCCTCATGTACCCAGCAGTGCCGCTCACCAGCCCCGAGGACCCTCCAGTATCCTGCCCCCCCACCCTGTCTTGCCATGCTTCAACGTCAACCTCCACCGACACCACTGAGGCTGTGTGGGACTTCTCCTAACACCAATTCTCTGTCCCCAAATCTCCAAATCCTGACTAGCAAGCCAAACACAAGACAATCAAAGCAAAGCAATGAGGCCAAATTCTACTGTGCTTTTATTTTTTATTATTAACCCGACTCTCTGAGCCTTTTTTAAGTAGTTTTGTAGTGTTTTTTATATGTTTGTCTGGTGCATATGTGGAGTTTGGGTCATGGGTTGGTGACGCAACTGTGAAAGTGCTGGATCAAAGAAGCTGCTCTGATCACATGATATTAATAATGGACTATCAATGAGTCACAGGACAAAAGACTAATCAGTTGATTAATAATCACACACTTCCTGAGGTAAAAGGCAACTATTAAAGTAAAAGTTCACCCAGAAATACTTTATTGTTAAAAACAGCTATTTGTGCAAAAAAATATGTCTGGGAGCATTTTGTTGTTACAGTGTTCTTTTCATATTTCCATGGAAATGGTTATTTTTTGGGTGGCCGTTGTACCGGTTCTTCTACTCTAAAGGCATTCTGAAAAATGGAGGACCTTGTTAACTGAATCTGAAATAAATAAGTGAATACATCAAAAAATAAATCCTAATAGGTACTGACAAAATAACCCCTGAAGTGTAAGAAATTATGTCAGGGTGGATTTTTCCTTTAAAGTGTTGTAATATATTCAGACTGTGACTAGTGAATACCGAGGTACATAAAAGTATATTTACAACACACATGCTTATATATTCATCTAAATGAGGTTTTCAAACGAGGATATAGTCTCTGATGTCCATCACAAATAATCCACAGATCCGCTTAGACATCATAGGAAAAAGACGCTCCTTAACTTGCGCGTCGTTTGTCGACGTTTTTAAGTTTTCTTCAGTATCACAGTAATCCAGTGATAGTTGTATGTACATCCATGGGTATGCTGCAAACAGGAACTGCTAATAGGTAATACTTTTAAAGGTTTTCCCAAATTATGGGAATTATGTTTCAAAAACTTAAAGCATGATTCAGAAATTAGATGATTTTTACTATGTTCAAAATGTTTAGAAAATTGGCCACAATCAAATACTTAAATATATTTTTGCTGTATTTTTGAACATAAATGCACATAGTGTTTATGTATAGTCATTTTAAAACATGTTATCACGTGTTTGCCCATGAGCAAATAAGACAAAGTGCAAACTGTCTGAAAAAAGAGCACATGAGCAATAGAATATATCTAGTGTTCCATGTAGTTGTTAGAAACCATCAGTGGAAACAACCTTCCCTGCCCTGATCATTAGTGATACGCAAAAAGAATATTTCTACCGTGCTCTGTGACCACTTCTCCAACAATGCCTTTATGTTTGAATGAAACCTGCATTCTGAATATGGTGATCTATCTGTAACTGTGATTACATGTACTGTGTATGAGAACTGTGATCTTCAGTACATATCAAACATGGTAGCTGTATGAGCCTTATATATATCTATATATATACACATATTATAAATGATATATATGTATATACACAATTTGATTTCTAAACTTCCTTTTAGCTTTTATTGATTTCTTTACAGATTTATGTTGATAGAAAGTGTTTGTGTGTGTGTGTGTGTGTGTGTGTGTGTGTGTGTGTGTGTGTGTGTTTTGACGGTACGCTCCATTCTGAAGTACACTGCAATATTCTTCTTAAATCCCTGAACTTTGATGGATCCTCAGAACTGTTAGATATGTAGGAGCTGCTGGAGTCTGGAAGACGGACTGTAAAAAAGACCTGTTCTGCAATTATATAGTATTAGCAGCATCAATGTGTAAATTATGGGCAAAGTCATGTACCCCTTAAATCCTACAAAATTTAAGGGTTTTTTAAAGTTGTTTTTAAGGGGTTTAATTTTTTTCCTTTTAAGAACCCCTTAAAATAGCATTTGATAGAATAATAAAGGGTTGTCAAATATTTCACATTAATGTGTCAATTAAGAGGAAAGTCATGTAACCCTTAAATTGTACTTATTTTTTTTAATTAAGGGCATTTCAAATTAAGGTGCTTTTAAGGGGGGTGGATTTTTGGTTTTTCAAATAAATGGACAAATTTAGAGACCCCTGGCTATCTTAGATTAACACTCGAAAATATACTTTGCTGTCTTTTTGAGAGCAAAATGAGAAGATCAATATTGTCTTATCTGTGCGTTAAGTACGGAGCTGACGTCAGAAAGGGGTAGCATAGAAGCATGGGGAAACGTTATCCTCACTCTCCAAAGTTCAAAATTACAACTACCATCACATCTAAAGGTGATATATTAACACTGGTTTGACACTGTATCTTCTGTCAATCCGTAAACAAACAGAAATGTAAAAATTACACCTTGGGGGGAGTTACGTGTTGAAGTTCTGCTCCTCTTCAAAAGGGCTAATTAGAGATTTGGAACAGCGCACAGGAAATGTTGTAAATGTTTGAGAGAAATTTTGAGAAAGCTGCTACAAGAATTGTGTTCAAACCTGAGTTTAATGGGTTGACCCTTTTTCCTGACTGCGATTTTGATGTTGCTGTACATTGCCTTTCGAGTCTTTTCAAGTCTGTAAATATTCTGTCATTTCGTTAGCAAGGCAAGCTAGCTTTTAGCCAACATGTTAGCCAGACTACCTTGATATTTTTTGTCATGTGTGGATTTTATTTTAATTTGTAAAGAGCTATTAGAGAAATAGAAAGATTGGTATTTGCTTCGTGAATGTAATCTATATCATTCAGTATATTTCAATTAGATAATACTGACTGTTTTTCGCCAGACATAACGTTTGGCATGTATGCCAAAAAGTTCTATTTAGGTTTCATCAGACCACAAACTTTTCAGCCAGTTTGTTGGAGGATCCTCAAGGTGTCTCTCTGTAAACTTCAAATGGGCTTCCAGATTCCTTTTTCAGAAATGGCTTGTTTCTTGCCACCCTCCCATACAGGCCAGATGTGTCCAATATCTTTGATATTGTTGTGTGATGCACATGTTGCCATCTGTTGGCCATAAAACCCTGTAGGTCTTTCAAGGTTGCCATTTGATTCCGCGTAGCCTCTCACCAAATGTCTTCTCTCCTGGTTATCTAGTTGACGCCCTGATTTTGGTAGCCTGGGTGGTGTCATACACATTCCACTTTTTAATGATGGCCTTAGCAGTGCTTCGAGGTATCTTCAAAGCCTTGGAAATCTTTTTATATCCCTCGCCTGATGTGTATCTTTCCACAACTTTGTCGCAGACTTGTTTTGGGAGATCTTTGGAGCCCATGCTGCTGTACTTCCAAACAGAGGGACCATGGTAAACTGCTGTTGGACATTGGGTCATTGAATGATGTTGAAGGCATTTAGTTATCCCTGAGATAGTTGTCATGATGCTTCAGTAAAGGGGGTGTATACTTATCAAACCAAGTTATTGCAATTGTTTATTTTTAGATATGTTTTTGAGTTTTGTGAGTGAGAAATTAGTCATTTTAAGCCATGTTTGCATAACACAGTTCCACATCTACAAATGTATCTTTTTCCTGGACTCACCACCGTCAAAAATAATTAGCCATAATTCTGCATCAGCACATCTTATTGCAGTTAATTAGTAACAGAGACCCTGACAACTGTCTTATACGCTAGTACTTCCTTTTTTACTATTGTATTTTTACTTGTTTCAAATAAACTAAACTAAACTAATGGTCAGTCACATGACTTTATTGATATAATAGATAATAGATCCACAAAAATATTCTCAGAACGAAAATATATTTCAGCGTTATGACATTACTAATAGGCCTATAAGTGCAGCTAAATGATGATATGAATGACGATAAACTGATAAGTGTGCTAATTAGACACAACAGTTATAAGGTTAGAGCCAATTAAACTTGTAGCTCAATTTGTGTCTTGCGCTGAAACGCATAACACATAATGACACGCATCTGATGGTGCGTTTTAAGGAATATCTGAAAATTTAGTTCACACAGGAGATACACTTTGACTATAAGAGTTCAACAGCTCCGGATACATTTTAAGTCAAGTTTTAATCATCAAAACAAGTCAACTCGGCTGTCCGTCCTGACGTTTCCTTTTAATAGTTCTCCTAATAGTTCCATCGTCTCCATGGTTACAAGGAAAATGTATTTTGGCATTTTATGAATACTGGCCCAGTCGCCATCTTTTTTTTAATTTATTTTTTTTACATAACTTTTACTAATAACATTACAAACTCGGTAGAATTGATGCCTTCAAACCAATCAGCAGATGTTTCTCATGATTGGTGCTCTGTTGCAACTGCAGAGTGAGAGAGTGGAAAGGTCTTTTAGTTACAGGATCTTTGTCATTCCTCATCTCTCTCTCCTCTCATTTCCTGGGATGTCTACTGCCATTTCACTAATAAAGGCCTAACATTTTCAAAAATACCTAAAAAAAAAAAGTGTTTATGCAATAGCCTATTTAGCCTGGTGCAGAACAGAAAAAGTAAGGATTTTTTGCTTTTGCCCACATTTCGTTTAGAATAGGCTACTACAGTAATTGTATTACTATATATTCATCTGATATGTCTTTATTTTTGATATCTGAAACCACGTTTTTCCTTTGAAAGAAAACATTTCGTCGCAGAAACACACTCACACTACTCTAGTGATAAATAGCAGTTCTCTACTGCTCCACTAGATGGCAATACAACATCAAAACAAACCGATGGAGCTCTGCAACCAAGCCCAGCCCTTAGCAACCACGTAGCTCCACATCGGCAACGTAAAGTTGATTGACTGTCGCAATTTTTCAAAAAACAAACCGAGTATTATTATTAATATTACACGTGTTAATGTTTTTTTTTCCTCATAAGAAGTTAAATACGCTATAAAGAAACACGTATACTGTATTGACACTGCAGTTTAAGCCAGAATATGTTACCTTGGTTGGTAGTAATTTTGTGCCAGTAGCTGTGTGTGTGTCCGGTTCGCCTACCAAATTAAAGGTTCGTCTTATACTGTGTGCATAACCCATACAGAATACAGTTGATGACATGCAACTGGTTAAGTATTTCACATAGCCTAAGT
The DNA here is from genome assembly GCF_020085105.1 of Siniperca chuatsi. Taxonomy (NCBI): domain Eukaryota; kingdom Metazoa; phylum Chordata; class Actinopteri; order Centrarchiformes; family Sinipercidae; genus Siniperca; species Siniperca chuatsi. The sequence continues at coordinate 13,560,375 of NC_058065.1, read as the reverse complement.
ATTACCATCTGAGTATGGTTTATTAAAACCATAATAGTAATCTTGCATTCTTTTGTTTTTGCTTTTGATTAATGAGCATATTCTTTTACAGCAAAACCAACTTCACAAAAAGTGATTTACTTTATATAGGCTACCATTATCAACCTTAAGGCCAGAGTATTTTGCCATTTTCTTGCCACACCCTTCTGTGACTAATGATGACATCTAGCCTGTTGCAAGAAATCTTGGTGTCCTGTTTGATAACAATTTATGTTTTGAGCAACATATCACTAAGCTTGTCCAATCATGTTTTTATCACCTCAGAAACATTGCGAAAATCCAATCTATTTTAAATCTTAGTGATGCAGAAACTGTTGTACATGCTTTTACCTCCTCACGCCTCGATTATTGTAACAGCCTGTTCACTTGTCTTAATCAAAAAACTTTGACACAACTGCAAACTGTACAAAACTCAGCTGCTAGGCTGTTAACCAGGACCAAGAGGTACGATCACATCACACCTGTTTTAGCCTCTTTACATTGGCTCCCTGTTTGTTTTAGGATTGATTTTAAGATCTTGTTGATTACTTTTAAGGCTCTTCATGGCCTGGTTCCAGACTATATTTTAGACCTTGTAATCCCTTATGAACCTTCACGTAGTTTGAGATCTTCGGGCAGGGGTCTTCTGTCTGTTCCTGAGTCCAGGATGAAATCTAAAGGGGACAGAGCTTTTACCATCAGGGCCCCGAGGCTCTGGAACAACCTGCCCGAAGAAATTAGGTTGTCTGAGTCAGTGTCTTTGTTTAAGTCTCTTCTCAAAACACATTTTTATCTGAAAGCATATCCTGATTTTACTTGAACTGGCTGTTTATTTTATTGTTTATTTTATTGCTTTTGTGTATTTTGTGTATTTTATGTATTTTATTTCTTTATATTTCGTCATTCACTGTGATATTTTATTTCTCTTGTTGTGAAGCACATTGTACTTTGTTTTGATGAAGTGCTCTATAAATAAAGTTTTATTATTATTATTATTATTATTATTATTATTATCTACCATTACATATACTGCAGGCCTGTAGAAGAATTTACTTGTCTTTGATTCAAGTTGGAAGAAAAATGCCAGGCATTTAATGATAGAAAATATATCTTCTGAAAATATTCTCAAGCACAGTATAACACTTTGTAATCAAACTAACTTAAAAGAAAGAGTAGAAAAAAACAAACACAAATTTCTGTCATAACTACATTTGTGCAGTTATTTTTTCTGTTGTTCTTTCAGGGTGAGCTCTCTTATTTTGAAAACCAACCCAAACGTTCTTCGACAGGAAGTTGCTGTTGGTTGTGTACGCTGTATTGTTGTCGGCAACTTGACACATTTACAACAACTCGAGACGGCGTCAGTGACAGTTGGTCCTTTCGTTACACAGGTGAGTGGTCTTCAATTTCTCGACGGTTTCGATACATTTTATCAGGTGCTCATATGTTTATTCTTTTTTTATATGAGACTTCTGTAGCCGGACAGACTTGGGAGGACGAGAGGCGTTTCTGTGACATGAGGAGGAGGAGAAAGGGAGGCAAAAAAAAAAAAAAAAAAATAGAAATAGGCTTTTTTGACAGCTAGCTTTTAGCTAGCTTGTTCAGGTAAGGTCGACTGATACAGTAATGTTTGCCGAGGATAACGGAAGGCGTTGTATAGCTGTCCAGGACGAGCAAGTCTGCTTGTAGCTATTTGTAGAGCATTAACATTATTAATGGTGTGTGTTTTGCCTGGTAGTTTAAACCACCTTCGCCTCAGTCTGTCTGCGCTTGGAGCCAGCAGGACAGCTCAAAGTGCACAGGGAGTAACGTTACTGGAGGTATTTTGTTGCTGCTAGCAGTGAAATAGTTTCGCCATTCGTTAGGCCGTGACAAAACATCCGCCTCCGTGATATGTAATTGTCTGTGTTGTTATCATTGATAGCGCAAACACTGCTGGGAATTATCTTCTGGTTCTTCGAGAAGAGCTGAAGAAGTGGAAGCACAGGCCCAGTTGCACCAAGTCCTCTCTGGGACTGCACAGCTCTCCTCTGCCATGGAATAATTTTTGGAAAGTTTCTGCCACAACACGTCTACCATCGTCGCATCTTTGAAGGAGTGTTACGTCTTGCCAGAATTGGACAGTCATGATGTTGAGCATTGAAGGCCAGCAGCAGAGGTTTAGCTCTTGACTGAAAACCATGAAGCAGCCAGGGAAGTGACCTCGGTGCACAGTACAGGCTGAGGGTGCCACTCACTGGCACCATGGCATCCAAGGAGAGACTGTACGAGGTCTGGATGCTCTACTGCACTAAGGTAAGGTGTATTCCTGTGCACGCAACACTCTCCACTGTGGCTGTTTTGTCTCCTGTTGAACAGCCAGGGAGATGTCATTTGGTGAAGTAATGGACAGTATGATGGCATTTCCTCCCTTGCAAAGAGGTTATTCTTTCTTGGCATATCGGTAGTGGCAGGCTATGGCCAGTAGTAAGTAAAGTCAATTTGGGATTTCAAATCATGTGCTGACAGACATTTTTAAACCAAAGTCACTGATTGTCATTGTTTTGTGGCAATGTTTAGCATCTTTTTATACCATGTATTACACTTTTCAGGATGCAAAAGCCTCTGAAACAGCATATAAAACATTATAGGACTCGAAAACCACTCCAGACTAATGAAATTTCTTGCAGATCCTGAAGGATGTATTGGTAGGGGACACATTAGGTGTATAAATGAATAATTAATTCACAGAGAACCAATGTAACTTAGTGTGGTCGGACAGGAACGTCCATCATATTGGTGCTGAATAAATAATATCTGATATTTATCAGAAAGTCAACACCATCCCCATTAATTCTAAACACACATCCAATAGTTGAAGACTAAACATATATACAACACTAGTAGGGATGCTATGTGGTCATGTCAGGTAGGATGGGGCACTGCTGCAGTGAACAGTGCAGCGCATATAGGATACTGCTTTGTTTTTACAGTCGAGATGAATGAATGACACTAGTAGAGACAGCATCCCTTGAGTCAGCTGCTGGCTAGATTTAATTCACTTGGCGATAAAGCATGAGCACGTCCTGGCGTCCAATCAAAACAGCCTGCCTGAGCCGCTCCTCACGTGAGCCCAGCTGCACTCACACACTTATTTCCCACAGTAATCCCTCCCAATAACATACACACAGTACGCAACCCTCTCTGAAGTATTTACCCTATAAAAGCAAAGCTGTTTTCTGCAAGTTTAGGATATCTCATTGAATAGTCCTCACCCTGAGAAGTAAAGTATGGAAGCTTGAATGCTGACACAAATAGAACATCTAATACCAGTTGTGTGGGTGTTTGTGGTGCATAACAGAAGTATTCAGACACACTGCTGCCCGCACACACTTGTCACAGTCACTTGTGAAAATGTCAGCAATTGCTGCAAGCATACACATTGCATTTGTTCAAGCAGGAGTGTGTATTTGCATTGATTAAGCATTACACTGCGAGGAAGGATCATTTCATTTCATCTTGGCTACGAGCCAGGTTCCACCAGGCCAATATTTCTCTTTGCGTGAGGCAAAAGAGACGCTGAGAGAGAAGCATTCAAATATATATGATATATGTGCAGCAACCTGTCTCTCTCTCCCCGAGCAGCTGTAATGTTAGGTATGGCTAGCGGGGTGTCTGTGCACTATATATGTGCATGTATGTGAGGGTTGCCAGGATATGTTGGCTGTAAGGAGAACCTGCAGTCAAGTGGCCTAAATCAGATGAAGAATGTTGGTGTGAAAGCCCCGAGACCCCCTGTGTCCCACCAAAGGGTTAATTGTTTCACAGCCAACCTTAGTCCAACCTCCCCCTCCCAGCCTCTTGTTGTCTCAACCAAGCACGAGTTTCTTATGTTACTGTGTGCGCAAGGAAATACTCTAGTTTGGGTTAGGTACAGTATGTTTGATAGATAGTGTGTTCTTATTGTAGAATCAGTCACTGCTATATTGGTGGTCTAGTTGCATTTTTAACTGTAGTTTCAGCTGAATAAGCATTGCCTCAACCTTTTTAAGTGATCATTTTCTTGGTTATATGTAGCATTAATGTGTTTAGTAATTATTGTCCAGGGTTTCATATACTCAATTTAAATTGATAATCAGATATTGGTATCTTAAGTCCACTTTGAAGCCACTTTGAAGACTATTTAAGCATCAAAACAGAATAGAGTACAACCAATAGCTTTTTAAACTAGATTATATAATTCAGTTAGATGACTTGGAAGGGGGTTGTTTTGTTCTTGTTCTCATCATAGGTCCCTCATGCCATCTGTCTGTTAAATGATTGACAAAACAGCGACTGCCTTTAGTGTCAGAGGTTAACACTTGCACTGTTCTCTGAAGAGGAGTCAGTCAGAGGTGTATTGTTGACAGTAGAAGCTTGTACAATACAAGCAGCCAAGGGTCACATTGGGAGAACCAGCTCATCCTGCTCTGTCAGTTAGACATCAGCTGTCTTTTCTAATCTCTGTATGGCATTATTATTCACCTGACTGTCACCCAGTTCCCAATGCTGAAAGAGGAAGGGGTGGGGTTTGTATTTAAACAGATGTGAGATGCTTTGATTAATGTCTTAGAATGACATTGTAATAATAATTTCAGACTGTTTCAAGCCAGTAGTGGCAGCTGTTTGCATATTGATGATGAGGTCAGAAATTGTTGGGTGAGCAGCTGTGGCATCAAATGAGTGTGTAGGAGTTGGTGTGTTGATGGGGACTGGTGGCAAGGCAAGGCAGTTTTATTTATAAAGCACATTTCATACACAGAGGTAGATTCAAGGTGCTGTACAGAGAAGTTAAAGACAGCAAAATTCAGGAGTTAAAAACAGCACAGTTCAGAAGTTAAAAATGGAGTTAAAAGTGCTTGAGAACAATAATGTTTTCGGCCTGGATTTAAAAACTTCAGTGGATGGGGCATTCCTAAGACCATCAGGCAGTTGGCTCCAGCGTTGTGCTGCATAATAACTAAAAGCCGCTTCTTGTTGGGCACCACTAGCAGTCCACTCCCCAACGATCTAAGAGTTTTTGCAGGGTTATATTGCTTAAGCATATCAGTTATATATTTAGGGCCAGCTCCATGTAAAGATTTCTAAATAAGTTATAAGACTTTAAAATCAATTATGTGGCTTACTGGCAATAATTGTAGAGATTTAAGAACTGGGGTCCTTTTGGTTTTGGTAAGAACTCCTGCGGCTGAATTTTGGATAAGTTGCCTGATGGTCTTTTTAGGAAGACCTGTCAGAAGTCCATTGCAGTAATCAAGATAAAGACGTGAATCATTTTTTCCAGATCTTGTTTTGTCATGAGGTCCCTGACTTTGGCTCTGTTTTTAGGGTGATAAAATGACGATTTTGTTATTGCTTTTACATGACTGTTAAAACGTAGGCCGGAGTCAATTAAAACCCTAAGGTTCTTAACCGGCTCTTTTGTATTTAGTGCCTTTTCCTTTAGGTGAGCAGCAACCCTTTCATATTTGTTGCCAAATAAAATGATCTTTGTTTTGTTTTTGTTTAATTGTAAGAAGTTTTGATCCATCCAGGCATTTATTTGCTCAATGCATTGGGATAGTGACTCAATGGGAGTAGTCATTTGGTGAGAGAGCTAGTAAATTTGGGTGTTGTTCTGAAGAATGTGGCCAAGTGGGAGCATGTACAGGTTGAAAAGAAGAGGGCAGAGAATTGATCCTTGAGGGACACCACAGGTTAAAGGCATGCATTTTGATTTATGGCTCCCAATGGCGACAAAATAATCCCAGCCCTCCATGTATGATTTCAGCCTAGGGTTGGATACCGAACTTGTACTTTTAAGGGTACCGACCAAATTACGTCGGTACTACAGAGTACCAATTCACATTAAATCAGTCTGTGCCAAATTTCGGTACCTGAGAACAGATTTTGGTAAGAGAGTAAAGTATAGAGAGAAAGAGAGAGAGACTACGTCACCCCTGCTGCTAAATCACACACTGGGGCAGCATTATGCCAGCGTTGTTTGGTTCAGTGTAAAAAAGCAAAGGGCTGCTGAGTCAGGGCAATGGCGAGCTGAAAGTGGCTGCAAGTGTGGTTACATTTTTCAAAACTCCAGGCAGAAAACCCTCACTGCATAAGCTGACCAGGGCAACATGTCTAACCTGAGGAAACACCTGGTCAAAAACAAAATATATCTAAATGCTGTCTGAAAGTCAAGGCCCCCACTGCAGCTAACGTTAGCGCACCTGCAGCCAGCAGGAAGAAGTTAACTTAATCTCCATGGATGACTAAACTTTAAGTGAGGCAGTGAGGTAAAATGTTCTAAATAAACAATGTTGAAATTGAAAAGTTTGGACTCATTTTTGTTATTACAGAGAGTACAGAAAAAAGCTACCATTGGGTACCGGTACCAAATTCTAGGTACCGGTACTGATATCGGTTCAAATGTGAACCCAACCCTATTTCAGCCATTTTTAAATTGTTCCAGAAAAACCAACCCAGTGTTCCAGTCTTTGCAAAAGTATGCTGTGATCAAAGCCACACGGAGGTCTAAAAGCACTAAATTGATGTCTTGCCTAAATCACTATTAAAACGAATATAATTTAAAACCTTTATAAAAGCCATCTCTGTGCTGTGATTGGCACGAAAGCCTGATTTAAAATTCATCAAAATAGTCGTTAAAGGTTAATAGGGGATAGTTTGGCTCAGGTTTAAGCTCAAGTCTAATACCATTAATTTTATTTTTTTTTAAAGGACGCAAATTCGTCGCATTCGATGCTGCACTGTGTGGGAACTAACTGTCTAAGCAACTCGATGATATCAAGTTTTTTTTAAGTTTTCAAGACTTTGATCATGATTACCCTTTCCATTCTTAACCACACATGCACATACTTAGGATATTCTATACTTTGTTACCGTCAACAAATCCATTGAAGGTGTGAGTCCGTCTCTCAGTATTTTACAACTTCCTTACTCAAAACAGCTGGGCACTGTAGTTTTTAGCAAACGTAACTTTAACAGGAGTTAACAGTGCATTTGTTGGGGACCATTTTCAGCCATGGATTAATATGTGCTCTGGTGAGTACTAATGGCAGCAGGATGCATTTATGCCTTCAAGCACAGTGAACAGTATTTTAGAGTAATATTTACCATTTGAAAATGAGTATAGTATTTTTAAGTATGAAGCTTATACCCAATTTTCGCTTCTGACCAGACTGCAGAACAATCCACCACAATATCTGTAATTGGTCTGTCATTTAAAGCGGGCTTGGATTGGTAGATGCATATTGTTATTTCATGTTATAGTAATTGTTTAAAATATGTTGGTATACCCTTTAAAATGGTAGGATCATCACACCCAGAAACTCTGGAGACCCGTGCAGGTTTCTACACACAGTAGGGGCTTATAAATAGCACAGGGGAGGATTCTGTGTATTAGTAGATGTCTGAAGCCATCAAAGGGTTTATAATGTATACATTTTAGCAATTATAATGAGAATCTGCAGTAGTTGCAGAGGCTGACTCCATCTTGCTTCTCTGAGTTGTAGAGGGCTGAGAGGTCACAGATGACGCTAAGACCGTTACGTAACCAGCCATCCTCTTATAGTGGCTGCCTGTCATTGGTTCGTGCCAGTGTTGTCCCCTGAGCACACGGAGCCGCTTGTTGCCGCTGGTATACAGTGGCAACATCACAGCGCTGCAGTGGCTCTCCTCTTTCACCAGTATATTATCCAGAAGGGCTTGTCAGAGAAAGTGAAGGGTTTAGCAGACTTCTGAATAATGCCTTTGTCTGCTGCAGAAAAGCCCTTTTAATTCTCAACCACAGGGAACATGCCTCAACAGCTAGCAGCATCATTTCACCCTTCAGTGGCTTTAAAGCTGAGTCCGGTATCTTAATTCTAGAGCAGAAATCCTCACTCCCCTTTAATTGTCCACAAACCAGGGATTTCTGGTTAAGATTCATAGAACCGTCATCCTGTCTAATGTCACGCCACCCTACCCTGCCCGGTGAGCCGCTTTTTGACTGGATCGGAGAAACGGCCACGTCATTTGCGTAAACCCCTGCACTTATGGGAGTCAAGAATAGTGAGAGGATTGAAGGGAGAGGGTGACAACAGAGGGAGGAAGAGAGAAATGAGGAGGGAAATAAGACTAAACAGTTAAGCTGGAGATGATGGAGGAGGAGAAAGTGCCGCGGTTTCACATATTTGAGTAGATTACTCAGGTCTTTTTCCGGCTTTGCTGCTTGTTTGCTTGTTACAGTCTAATCTCTGTTGTCACACACACACACACACACGTACACCATGCCACACACAGTCACACAAGCTCACACACTTTGGCTTTGGTTTATGTGCTGGTATGCAAAATTTGTTCCCTCAGGCTAGCTTTCTTTCTCTTTGCCCGCTTATTTCATTCTGTGTTCCACTCTTGCTTCTCATTTTCCTCTGTGCTATGAATATCTCTGGAATAACACTGATGTCACTGACACGGTGTATCAGACATGCTTCATGTGGTTTTAACCCCGCCCACCAGCCTCTTTAAATACACCCCTGGCAGTGACGTCATGGCCAGTGGCAGTGATGTTGGGCTGTGATGGTGCAGAAACAGAATGACTACAGGGTTATATACCTACAGGGAGGGGACCTTTAAACATTGTGGTTTCAGCGACTCCATGCCACTTCCACCAAACCAGACCCAAACTAAGCAAGCAGCCACCCGACTAGCCGGCTGACCGCGCCTGTCTGGAGGGGCGGAGCACTTGCTGAGCTGGAGACTGTGTAGCTGCTCTGCATAAGAGCATAGAGCAACTGATAATAGATATAAAAAGAAGTTTTAATGTATTGGTGTCCTTTATCTAAATTAGATGAAAATGCAACCAAAGCTGTTGGTGTTGAGTTGCCACAGAAAATAATGACATATTTAGCCTAAGGGTTTTTTATATTTTTGTCATAATTGTTTTATTAGACTAGTAATTCTTGTTTTTATTTTATGTGTTTATAACTTGGCTGACTTCAGTATTATGTGGTTTTTGCTTCACTTGCCTTTGGCTTCTTCTTTCTCTGACTTTATTTTGAAATAGTCTGACTGAAGTTCTGTAGTTTGCGCTGTTTTTATAGGTGGTTAAATTGTCTTTTTAGCAATTTATTTTATTATATTCCATTAACTTAAAGGTGCAATGTGGGGTTACAGAGTACATAAACAAAGGTTCTTTTTACAATTAGTGTTTTTCACCAAAATGCATTGTGTATGCTTGAGGTCTAACAAACATGTTGAGTGCATTTCCTTCCTCATGAAACATTTGGTAAGCTGATTTCTTTATAAAGAAAATAAAAAAAAAAGTACTTCTGCTTTGTTTACATCCTTGTTTGCTTGCTAGCGGTCTTCTTCTTCATTATCTTTTGTTAGTGCAGGAAAGCCACCAACTGTTGATCAGTGGAATAACCTGAAACCAATGCCCGCATGCTTGCACAGGTGCATGTGTGTCCTCATGTGGTGCACAATACAAACAAGATGGGGTCCCACTCGTAAAAACATTACTGCATAGCACTACTAGTGGTCAAAAACTCTGCAGGGTATCTTTTAATAGTAACAAATAGCTTCCATAAAGCTAAAATGCATTGCTTCCTGTGTAACCGAGAATTTTTGCCATTAAATAAGTACCAAAATGTAGAGCTGCAATCAGTAGACAATCGACAGAAAATTAATCAGAATAAATTTTGATAGTCGATTAATCGGTTTAGTCATTTTTCAAGCAAAAAGCCAAACATTTGCTGATTCCAGCTTCTCAAATGTCAGGGTTTGATTTGATTTTCTTTGTCATATATGATAGCAAAATAAATAAATTTGGTTTTTGGGCTGTTGGTTGAATAAAACAAGCGATCTAAATACATCACCTTGGGCTGTGGAAAATTATAATGGGCATTTATCACTATTTTCATCAACATTTTATAGACAATTAATCGAGAAAATAATTGGCAGATTAATCAATAATGAAAATAAGTTGCAGACCTAACAGCAAATATAAAAGCTTTCTTGAACTTGATGATTAAATCACTTCTTAATTAGCCAGTGATTTTTTTCCCAAATGAACATTTATTTACAGTATATGAAAATGTTGTGGATTATCTCTTTTTTAACAGAATTTTTTTTTTAATTACTTGAGTACATATCTGGTCAAATTGTTGACATATAACAATTTTATGTGTTAAATGGTTGTATCACTTTTTCCACCTATTTAAAGGGACATTGTCTGAAAGTTCAACCCCTTATCTGTTATCAGTTGCTATGAAGCATCCAATGCTGGGAACATGTTATTATTCGGAATGATATGATATCACATGACACAAGATGGTTGTTAGAGTTGGGACAAGCTGACTACTGTTGAGTTTGGATTCCTACTTGTAGGTCTAGATCATTATGTGTGTGTGTGTCAGGCCAGTGATGAAGGCCGAGGATAAACAGAGCCATGTAGAGCAGGGTGTGTCCCTGCCTGCCACAGTCCAAACCCTCAATGGGCATCTGTGCTCCCAAGCTGCTGCCTAAAAGAGGACATTCTTTCAGGCACACACACCCACGCACACTACACACACACACACACACACACACACACACAGTCAGTCACATTCAGTCGCTGCTACTGCTCGGTGATTTCAGAGTGAAGCTGCTTGCTTAAATCATCATCTTCTAATTTTCTGGCAGTAATATTCACATGCACGCAAAGACAATACAATATTTATTGCTTAAGTTAAAGAACAGTAGGCACAAATGTGTTTTTCTCACTATTCTCAGTGATTCATGCAGTTAAGGTAACACAGGAAAAGAAGCACGCAGGCGGCATGCCATGTTCTCTCAACAGAACATATTATTCACACGTGGCTGTTGCTGACTCCATTCAGATGTCTCTCCTTCTTTTCTTCTTTCTCTCATCCCTGTCTCTCTCTCTCTCTCTCTCTCTCTCTCTCTCTCTCTCTCTCTCACATGCACACACTCAGAGACCAGCATCGCAGGATTGTTCTGATGACTTCATAGGCATTGCACAGAGCTGGCTTCCTGCTTCGTTCTGGCTGATTCCCACTTTGACACGCAGACAGAAGCAGTCAGCCTTTCAGCCCCTCTCCCACTCTTTAGCCAGATGGCACTGCTATCCTGAGAAAACCTCATTTTTCCAGTTGTTGGGTTTTTTCTTCAGTTTTTTAAGCTCTAATCTGCAAATTCTTCCATATGAAAGTAATAGCTCCATATGAAATTGTATAAATTGGTTTGTGAATTGTCTGTGGCCCCATGTTCATGTGTCAGTCTTCCTGTTTGTCTGAAATTGGCATCATGGGATATTTTGCAGTATCCAGGTGGAGATAGCTTCAGTGCAGGAAAAGTCATAGCAACAGTGATTAAAAAATTTGCTAAGAAAAGTCCAGTCACAAAAGACCTGGTGAGCAGTAGTGCAGTGTTCTTTTATTTTATTTTTTTTGCATTATGTTCTCCTTCTCCATCTGTTTCTTTGTTTACCGGGGTAGCTTAATGGATATATATGCTGGTTATCTTAGCCGCGGAGGTATTTTCTGTTTCAAAGTAGACTGCTCTTAAAGATGAGTGACAAAATGTAGGGCACAAACCTCAACAACTGTGACCGGAAATGAGGAGAGGGAGGAGAACTGCATGATGTTGCTTCAAAATCCATATATTCCCTCGTGGCTTGAACAGGCACAAATTGGGAAAACAACTTTGTCATGAATTGTCTAAAGTTTAGTTAGTAGTAGTATTTACCTATTAAGGCTTGCTAGCTGCATGGCTCTAGGCATGGCAATGTTCTGTCAATCACTTTACCACTTTGGTCTATACTGAAATATTTCGACTATAACTATTGGATGGATTGCCATGAATTTTTGTACAGACATTCATGGTCCCCAGAGGATGTATTCTAATGACTTTGATGATCCCCTGAGTTTTCCTCTAGCACCACCATGAGGTTGACATTTTTGGTTTTTATTTTGAAATATCTCGACAACTACCGGATTGATTGCTCCTGACTTTTTATCTACTGCCAGTGCTGTGGTTTACGACCAAATACCTGCAAAGCTAATGACGTTCCCATCAGCCTCAGCTGTACTTTGTGTTTAGTACAAATTAGCAAATGTTAGCACTCTAAACTAAGATGGGGAACATGGTAAACATTCCACCTGCTAAACATCAACATGCTAGCATTATGCAAGCATTAGCATGTTAGCATTACCTCAAAGCACTGCTGTGCCTAAGTACAGCCTCACAGAGCTGCTAGCATGGCTGCAGACTCTTTAGTCTACAGCAAGTTATTGTCATTCGCCTCTGATGTGACAGATATGATACAGCTTGTTCAATTACACATTAATGGTATTATTGATTAATATGAGACTGGCTATGGATCCCTTGGCCTGAATTGATTCTAATTAGATTTTTGTTTCAAAAAAAGAAAAATCTAGTGTTTTTCTTTTAGCCATGCTAACGGTGTGGTTCTACAATGTCAGTTGGTCTCACACTTTGGTCCACCATATTGGATGTACAGCTATGAAATTTACTTTAGACAAACAGTTCCCCAGAGAGTGAATCCTGACTTTTTTTTCCCAATTGTCCAACACTTCAGTTCATGACAGGATACCTCTAAATTATTATCTAAATTAATGGCCTACTCAGCCGTCCTTGACCTAGATTGCTCACTCGCACCCTCCAGATGGCCCAAAGTCCCTTTGACAGGATCTGCTGGGGGGTCTGAGCAAGTGATTACTCCTGTATGATGAATTAAGGACGCTTTCCAAGCTGTACTGGGCCATCCACGTGTCCAGTGACAGTTCCACCTTTGCTGTAGATGTAACTGCTGCAGAACACACCATAGTTAGTAGTTTTATAATCCAGAAACTTTATGATCCCCCTATCTCTCAGTTTGCTGTCATCATAATACCTGAAGCTCTCCCCTCAAAGCTCCTCTGTGTAGAATTACTAGGTGGTTATAGCATCTTTCACCTTATTCTGATGAGATAAGTCTTTGGTTGCATAAAACAAGACTATCCAGTGAAAGTTGTTGCAGTCTATGTGTTGCTTTAGGCCATCTGTTCAGTGTCCCTGGGTCAAATCCATTAGTGATGGTGGTTTGACTTGATAAATGTAAATGTAATGGTTATCAACGATAAAAACTGACACTACTCTACACTATTTGTAATTTTAATTTAGATATATAAGAGCTAATGCTCCCAGTAGTAATAAGTAACAGGTAATTAGTATTATGAGACTTTTTTGAGTCTATGGTTTTGTAGTTTTGTCGTGTGGTGTTCTGTGTTTGTTCCTGTGGGCTGAGGGGATTTTACGCCAGGAACTCTACTGTGACCTAGCAGGCCGAGCCAGGCCAGCCTTCCTCTGTGGCTGAAGTTGCCTCTCTGGGCATTGTTCCAGGAATTTAGGAAATGTCGATCAGTTGGCTGTTAGTATCTCCCCCTCAGAATGCAGCCAGTCCTGTTGTTTCACTCCAACAGGTGCATGTTTTAGCTTCCGCACCCTAAAAAGATAATATACACACTCATGCTCACCTGAGACATTCCTGCTCTCATGTGTTTGACATGCTACGATAGCAGCGTCACAAACCACTATATCTATTTTTTAAGTTATGTACAGCATACACTGCATTTTGTTCTCTTGTTCTTTTAATGTTGCTTCATATAATCAGATTTTTGTAGTTTTTCAACTTGATTTGGCTGGTTGCTGTCAAACAAAAAGTGAAAAGGCCTGATTTAATTGATTTTTGTAAAAGTATTTCAGTCCTCGAGGAAATGAAAACATTGCCTTGCGTTGTCATTATCATGAATTAAGAGAATACAAAAAAGTTTGCGGCCTATTGTTGTCTGGCTATAGAAGTCACAGAAGACACACATACACACAATAAATGGAATCAAATTGTAGACAAGTCCTGTCAGCTGCCTGCTATTTATGTATTATAACCAAGACAGCTTTTGTCAGCAAAGACCACTAACTATATTCCTTTCTTTCTTTCCATCTTTATTCACCTCCCTTCTTTCTTTCTCTGTCTTTTCATTTCTCAGAGGGATCCAGACTACTTAAAGCTATGGCTGGAGATTTTCATCAGCTCCTATGAGCGATGCCTGGATGTGGACTTCGAAAAGCCACCTTCAAGGTAACTTGTGGCAAACTGCTATCATAATCACTTGAAGCCCATTTTGATGATAACAAACATATTTATACATTTAATAGTTAAAGTAGTAGTAAAAAAGCTACCACTGATCACGCTGAATACCCTGTTCTTCTTCTGTTTATCTAAAACTAACTGGAAATATAAAATACATCACTTTGTGTGTGCAAGATAATTTATCCCAAGAAAAACTCATATATGGCACTTCTTCATGGGGGAAATGTTTGATGGGGCTTACTGGTGAAATAAAAAACTGAACAATAAGTGGTCGAGTTGGATTTGATGGTGCACTGTATTAGGTGCAGACCCTGCACCGGTGGTTCCGAACCACCGGTGCAGGGTCAATAAGCTGGATGTCATTTAACTATTATTAACTAGATAAAAGTGGATATTGTTACAATATTTTTTTCATACACATCACTGTTTCAGGTGGCTTTGGTCTGTTGGCATTTGTACTACCATATGGTTTCAACCATTTATCCATTACCTTTAACTATTTCAGCTGTTTATTCATTACCTTTAGCTAACTATTTCCACTGTCTATCCACACTTTTAGCTATTTCAAAACTGTTTATCAATTTGGTTTAGCTAATGATTTCAACTATTTATCCATTACTTTTAATTTTCTATTTTAACCACTTATCCATTACTTTTATTTTTCTATTTTAACTAATTATCCATTACTTTTAGCTATTTAAATTTCTCTGCTTGCTTTGTTACTAGTTTTCACACACTCTATTACAACACGTGTTAATGTTTTACAACCAAGGTTGATTTGAATTGGATGTTTATTCTCCTCCTTAACACAGATATGTGGATATATTTTTAATCACAAATTAATTTTTTTAGTTGAGTTTGTTGAGTTAATTACTTTTTCAGGTACCCCTTGACAACTACAGAAGTACCCCCTGAGGTCCAAGTACCCTACACCAACCCAGGGCGGCATCTGATTTTTGCAGTTTAGTCCTGCACAATTACGCTGACTATCCTACGCTCCCTATTATTATATTTAACAATACACCAATGCAGTTTTCTGCATTAGGTCGTCGCGAGTGGGATCAGAACTACCTCTTCTTGTATGCGTCATCCACAGCGTGACCACATACTGTGCAGCCTACCACAGCACAACCCAAAATAGCACGGCCGCACCAGATGCTTTTGTGCAGAGCGGTCACATTTTGTTGCAGGTGATGCTCTGATTGGTGTTGACATGAACATATGATGCAGGTTAATGTGAGAGCCCCTCAGTGCTGGAATACACATGTGAAAGTCTGTATCCAGTATTTTAGAGCATGCAGAAATAGATGAAATTTGTTGATACCTTGGCTTTGCTGGCGGTTGTTATCAGATGAAGCCCCGGGAAGTCAGTCACATTTTATAATAGAGGGAGGGCCATGTGAAAGGGTGGAGTGAGGTGGAGGAATATGAGTGGTTAAATTCTATTTGTTGAACTTTTTATCTCTCCCTCTCTCTGTCATTTCTTTTTTCTCCCATCCTTCTGATTTACTCTGACTCCTTCCTTCATCCTCCTCCCTCCGCTGTCTCTTTGCCTATTGTTCTCTGTCTTCTCTCCATTTTCTTCCCTCCCCTCCTCCTTCCCTTCCTCTGCAGCTGCCACATCTGTCCTGCTTTCCCAGCGACACTCATTGCATGGGTTTGGCTGCGCTCTCAGCCTCTCATATGAGCGGTGCAGCACACATGCTGTTTTTCCTAGGAATTAATGCCTGAATGCACCAGGCATGTGTGTGTGATTGAATGAATGCAGAACGGTCTGCTCCTTGCCCTTGTATATACTGCAGTGACATCTCCATGATAAACCTCCATGATAAAAGACTACATGTAAAGTGTCCATGTTCACTTGGCCAATTTTGACATTAACCTCCTAAGCCTGGTATATAAGCAACCTATCTAATGGAGATTCCTATTCATCCTGCTTCTTTTGGTTGTGATTCTTCTGTGTCTCCAGGCCAGAGGAGGTTCCCCCGGTGTTGACGCTCCTCCCAGACAACATCCTGCAGGTTTTGCGCCACCAGCTGCTGCAGTGCGTCCAGAAAGCCTCCGACGGCCTGGAGCCTGAGCAGCAAAACCTGGCTCTGCTGCTGCTCAAGTTCCTTATCATCATCTGCAGGTCTGGACAGTTAACATACACAAATAGCTACTTTACAGGAGAAAAGAAAAGATTGTGACCTATGAATCCTGTGTTTTTCATAGATTATTTTGTGCTATATTGTAGTATGGTAGTATGCTTTTGGGTTATTGCTTACATTTTTCCTCAATAGCTTAGCATGGAATAACTGGTTACTCCTAAGTAAGTAATTGATAAACTAATGGTCAACTTGTTCTGTGTGTGTGTGTGTGCATGATTGGATGTTTCTGAAAGGAACCTGTCCAACGTGGAGGAGATTGGGACTTGCTCTTATATCAATCACATCATCAACATGACAACACTCTATATTCAGCAGGTCTGACTCCTCCCTTTGTATTTGCTCTAATCTTTCTGTTTCTATCTGCTCGGTAAAACATGGCCCCCAATACATTGGATGAACAAAAAGAAACATTTCAATTTACTTATTAAATAGTAGGAATAGGAGGAATATAAATGTTTAAGTGACATCTGTGCCATTCTGCTATTTGGAAACAGAAAAAGAAATCAATAGAGACACATTTTTTAACTTAAACTTTTACTCACCTGAACTGTATGTTGAATGGATTATAGAAATAGTCTGAATGAGACACATAATAGCAGGTGTGAAGTGGGTCTGTGTGTGTGGTGTTCCAGCTGAAGAGCAAGACCAAAGAGAAGGAGATGGCAGACCAGAGTCAGGCAGAGGAGTTCGTCCGTCATGCGCTGGCTTTCTGCGAGAGCCTCTACGACCCGTACCGCAACTGGAGGCATCGAACCTGCGGGTAACAACATCCAGCAGCTAGCTTGGCATTGCTTTACAATAACGTAACAACAATAAAGCTAACTTTTCACTTAAATGTTTATGTTGGCAGTCAAAGTGTTTTTATAATAGAAAACTTATTTGAACACTGAATGCTAAACTAGATGTAAGAAAAAATACACTTTGTAGTTTAGCTATGTAATTAATTCTGATCATGTCCTAAATGGACTAAGCTGAAGGAGTAAAAGCTCGGAAGTTAAACTGTTTCAAACTTGCTTGGTTTCAACTCACGCTTATCAGCCCTCAGCCACAATTTTCCAACATCCTGGCCTAGTGTTGATATATGCTGCCAAATAGGAATGATGTGCTAGCAAGACAACAAAATAATGTACCCTATAAAGTACTGTATGTGTCTGGGAAGGGTCCCTGTAGAGACGAGACAGTGTTAACCAGCTGAGTAAGTAACTTGGGGATAGAGAACCCAGCAGCTCTCACAAAAGATGCTGTGCTAGCCAAACAGCCTGCCATGGTTGCAAAACTGATTAAGACCTCAAATTCAGAAGAATTCAGTGTTGCCCATCCTGTGTGTATTGCATGCTTGCTTGGTTTCATACTCATGTCCTTCCTGAACTGTAAGTGGGTTTTTTTTCCAGGGAGCAGCTGGGTACAGTAGAGAGGAGCAGACAGAAGTACAAGGCAGCTCCGCTCACTGTTGAGTTTGTTCCTTTCTTTTACCGTAAGTCTCTCATTTTTCATTCTACTTCTCAGTCCTACTCTCTTTCCGTGTGCAACACAAGGCTAGTAGAATTCTGGATACAATCTTAAACTATTGTATTAAAATAGTTAGACTGAGGCATAAACATCAACTGTACATGGTACTTTCAGTTAACCTGTCCTAAAAAACAAAAAACACTTGGCATGTAGCAATATTACAGTGCTTGCTGTGTATGGTCCATACTTTGCATCTCCTGCTTCAATAGCCTCTGTGGGTGTGGATGAGGAAGCAATCCTCTGCATCATAAAAAAGCCAGCTTGTGATCACAGAACATAATTCTCTTCTTTTCTCTTCTACTCTGCTCTACCATCTTTTTTTCTAAGAGCTCCCATGCCATCACTCTCTCTCCCTCTGCGTTCTCTTCTTTCCGCTCTGGGTCTAGTTGAATCCACTCTTTGTGTCCGTGTTCTGTTTGCCAGGCGCTGAGATGACTGATAGTGAATGGTGTCTGTCAAGCCACTTCAGCTATGCTGGCGGCCATTTTGAACAAATACTCCCATCTGTCCTGTGTTTTGTGTGTGATTGCTGTGGTTTGGCACCAAAGATAACACATAAGGCCCTGCCAGACTGTGTGTGTGTGTGTGTGTGTGTGTTCATGCTTGTATGTGTTATGTGCAAAGAACAAGTTTGTGGGAATACTGTAAGAAGACTTTTGATAAAGAAAAAAGCTCAGTTTATTAAGCTCATTTATACAATATATTAAGCTCAATTGGATAATATTGTGGTTCAGTGATCGTAGAATGTAATTTAGTTGTACATGATTGGGATAAAGGAAACAGAGCCAAGATGTCACACTTCTTCTCCCCAGTCAGACGTGTTGACATGACCCAGAGGTTACTAGTAGGACTCCCACATGCCGGTGTGTGCTAATTGCGTTCCTATCTTATCTGGTTTGCAGATTTCATTGAGCTTTGTTTTGTGAGTGTGTGTTCATGAAAGAGTCAGAAAAGATAAAGGCGTGTCTGTGTGTGCATTCATCAGTGTTTTGATTAGAGACAAAAATACAGGAACTTCAACTGTTTTGCTGTGAGCTATAATTTTGTTTTGTAGTTGTGTTGTATTTGTGTAGCTGACATCACGCTCACTGATCAAACTAATGGAGGGTGTGTTTGTGTGTGTGTGTGTGTGCGCCCTCGTTCTAGAGTGCTTCCAGGAGAGCGAGCACCTGAAGGAGAGTCTGAAATGCTGCCTGCTGCACCTGTTTGGAGCCATAGTAGCTGGTGATCAGGTAAGCCCCTGGATGGCCTGGAGGTCACAGAATATTTGAACTGGCACAGGCTTGATCCCCTTTATAACCAATGTGTCCTTATCTCCTCTTGCTGGCCATGGATGTGTTTGAAGAGTGTTTCAAGATGGCACCACATACATTCATTCCAATGAAAACTGCTCACCAAGGCTTTCTTTTTCTTGGACCACAATACATGGACATTAAAGTCTAGTATTCATTAAACGACAATACATATTGACAATGTATTGGACCCAATGAGTAATTCATTCAAGTCTTTTTTTACAGCTGTTTTGTATGGCATATAATTTTATCATGGTAAAAGATACAATAATAGAGCATCAGTGGATATGTGCATGTGAATGTCTTTCCGCGACCAACAGTGTCGCACAATCTGCAGTTCAGACTGTGACAGCTACACAATTTAGTCAATAAAATGTCAGAAAACATTTTTTTCCTAATTGATTGTTGCCACAGGGTATTTTAGCTGGCTTTTTGTTATTTATAGTGGGCAGTTTCTGTTAATTGTCACAAGGAGGTGTGTCTTCTGTTCTCCATATCTTGACTAACCCCTATACCTTTCTCTCTATCTCTCCAACCTCACTTTGTTTCCCTTTCTCCATCCCTCCCTCTCTGGCAGAGGAACGCTCTGTTTGCCATCTCTCCAGCCACAATGGAGGTGTTGATGCGGGTGCTGGCTGACTGCTCCATGGGTAGCTGCTCTTCAGATGAGGGCGAGGACTGGGACAGTGAGGCCCCCGACCGTAAGGCGCTGCTGACTCTGGGCTGCCTGCGGGAGGTGGTGCAGCGCCTCCTGGCCTCAAGCTCTGACCAGCGGCAAGTGGAAATCGCCTCCGTGCTGGAAAACTACTTCAAGCTGCTCAACTCTGACCCGGCGGCTGTCGTTGCTGCCCGACAGCAGCAGCAGCAGCAGCAGCAGCAGCAAGCCAAGGGCCGAGTGCCGACACTGGGCCGCCACTGGGAGAGCCGATTTGTGGCACTGCAAGTAAACATGCTAGGTAGGGTCTTAATTGACAATAAAGGCCTCAAATAACTTTTGAGCTGTTCTATTTTGATGAATCATGATTTGCATACAGGGAAGCCAAGATAATGTAATTTATTACACCTTTTTTTATTTCTGTCGTTGCTTTCTCTCTTCTTTCTCGATGTCTGTGTCTCTTTCTCTCTCCATCTTTGTCTCTCTTTGTCTACCGGCCTCTCTGTCTATCTCTCCTGCTGTCTCTCAGACACTATCAGGGACATGTTCCTGTGTTCAGACAGGCCAGTTCTACAAGCCATCTTCCTCAATAGTAACTGTTTTGAGCACCTGATACGACTGCTGCAGAACAGCAAGGTAACAGTACTGTTTTTTATATCTAAATATAACCTGAAGACACAACTCGGTTATGAGTGCAAGTGTGAACTGGTGTTTGATAATTCTGAGCTTATTTTTCTAGTTCAGAACTGGGTAAAATTGATCATTATTCCTAAATTACTAGTTGCACTTCATCATATCTTCGTATCTGAAACTACAAGATCCTAAGGCTGTTTGAAGTTGTAATCTCATATCAGTATAACATCTCCTAATACGCCATTTTTGCCCCACTGCAGTCTTTATTTATGTAGAGGTGTGCTATACAATGACTGACAGTGTAGCAGTGTAGTACAGCTTGCTGTGTGTTTGCAGTTGTGTTTTATTCTGTATATAAAGGAGAAAAAGAGCAATGTTCTTGATGAAAAACATTTTTTATAGAAGGTTGTTCTAAACTTTCCTGTGATGGAAAAAGTACTCAGATCCTTCGCTTTTGTAAAAGTAGCCTCACCACAATGTCAAGTAGAAGTAGAAGTACAGTACAGAAGTCTTATCAGCCAAACGTACTTTAAGTATCAGAAAAATACCCTTTTTGCAGAATGGCTCCTGTCAGCATGTTATAGTATTGTATATACTATATTATACGATTATTTTTACAGATGCATGTAAACTGCATTTTATTGTTGTAGCTGGTTGAGGTGGAGCTAATTCTAACTACTTTATATACTGTTGGGTAGTTTAATCTGTAACAATGCATCCTATTTTATTTATTATTACTCTGCAAAGTAGTCCCTGTAGATGTCAAATAAATGTATGGGAGTAAAAAGTATAATATTTCTTTCTAATATTAAATGTAGAGGGGTTGAAAAATAAAGAAGCATTTTGGGGAAACACTCATGTGAAGGACCAGTACCTCAAAATTGTTCATGTGTACAGTACTTGAGTAAATGTTACCTTTTAATACTGAAATTCCCCAAGATAATTTTCCATGTTTATAATTTAGTTATATCTTGGATTGATTATTTACTTCTCTGAGTTTCTGTAGTTCTGGGACTGTATTCACAAAGGGTCTTACCACTAGGAGTCCTCCTAAATGGCACTAAAAGTTGCCAGCTAAGAGTTTCCTTTAAGAGCTACTCACAAAGCTGCACAAAGATGCTGAGAGCCACTTTTAGTGAGGAACAAATAGAAACTCCCAAGCTAAGAGAAGGGGCAAGGCTGACCCTGTTGGATAACATCATGCTATTTGAATGAACTTACTCAGTATGTGTACAGTGATTGGTTGACAGGAGACCTGTCTTTGTCAGTAAATTAGTATCCATTAATACAGAACAGTGCAACAAACAAATTCGATTAGATGGATAGATTAATGTCATTTAAAATATTTTTTGTGAATTACTGCCAAAAGCGTAGGTGTCCTAAAGTACATTTTTTAGGTGTTTCTCCTAACCTTAGCCTTATGATGTTTTGTGAATATGGCTCCAGGTATTTAATGTGTAATATGGATACATTACTGTCCATGTGTAGTCTAGCCTGTATGTCATGTTTAGTACTTCTTAAAGTTTCAGTGTGAGAAGGAGCATTTTGCCCACCTTGCATGTTTACCTCCACACAGCAAGGCTGGATCACCAACACAACACCCCTCTTCACAGTGACCCCTGCTGAGGGTCATGGCTTTTAACCTCTCACCCTCTCCTCCACTTACAACATCTTTCCTCCCCTTCACCATCCTGTGACGCTCCCTTGTCTTCATTTTCTCTTTCTATCAACCTCCCCACATGCTATGTTGACATGTTGCCTGTTGTGTGTGTCAGCTGGTTAATGCTAGGTGCACGGCGGCAGACAAGGACCAGAAAGATATAACCAACAACAGGTTACTGACAGGAGAGAGGGACACTCAGGTACCGCCGAGAAAGACCCACCTCACCTCACCCGACCCCCACACCATCCACCTACCTGCCCCTTACCCTCACCTGCTGCCAAGTCCCGCCACCTTCACCTCACCAGAGCCACATGGCCACTCCACAGCAAGACACTTACACTGCTTTGTCCCAGATAATTATTTGTAATTGGATCATGTCTTAACAGTAAACTCACTGAGTCACTGGATTGTCAGACTGCTGGCAGGCAGCACACTGTCAGTCGTGTGCGTTATTTATTTAATAGATTCTTACTGTTACACCACCCTGTTTATGGTGTTTAAGGTTTTCACATTAATACTGTATTTCATGTCTTGTTGTCACCAGGGTGTTGCTCTGTTGACTAGCTGTTATAGTAGTTTTCACACATGGTAGTAGTACAAGTACTTTTTGAAGTACTTGTTGACCTCTTTCTAAAGGAATAGTTTGACATTTTGGGAAATCTGCTTATTCACTTTCTTGCTCAAAGTTGGATGAAAAGATCAATACCACTCTCATGTCTGTCTGTTAAATATGAAGCTCAGCCATCAGCCAGTTAGCTTAGCTTAGCACAAAGACTGGAAACAGGGAGAAACAGCTAGCCTGGCTCTGTCCAAAGGTAACAAAAGCTGCCTCCCAGCACTATTTCTTTGCTTGGAGCAGTGACTTCCTGACTTCAGGACTTCAGGAAGTCTCTGAGCCCAGAAAAGAAATTGTCTGGCACATAAGCTGCTGTAAAACCACAAATTGTCATTTTTACACTTTTATACAGATTAAACAAAGAAGATGTAATATGTTAATTAGTGAGTGTTAGAGGTGCTGGTAAGTGTATTTTGTTACCCTCAGACAGAGCCAGGCTAGCTGTTTCCCCCAGCCTCCAGTCTCTATGCTAGGCCAAGCTAACTGGCTGCTTGCTGTAGCATCATATATAATGAACATATATGCAATTTCCAGAAATGTCAAAACTATTCCTTTAACAATATCAGAATTATGATAATGCTATAAACCCCACCCATCTGGTCCTTCTAGCAGGTTATAACAAGCATCAGTTAAAAGTATCACATAGAGATTTCTCAAGCATGTACTCGAATTTAGAGAAACACAAAAAAAGTGGTCTTTACCAGGCTTAAAAGCCATCAATTTTATTAATGATTGCTGTGGGCACTGTTTGTTTTGCTGAGGGCTCTAAGACATGAAGCTGTCACTTACAGTACCTATCAGTTACGTCTGAGGCCTGAATAGTGTAGTGTCAACTATCAGTCAGCGCTCTTTCACTAAATCATCTCGTGCACAGAAAGGTCACTTGTTCCCCTCAGAGTATACCAGCTTTCATTCTGCTCTTTGTACTTTTTCTACTCACAGAGCCACCTTTTATAAGGTATAATCCCTCCATTGATCTGGATAATGTGAATACAGGTGGACACACCAGCATGAAGACACACACCAGTGTTGTTGTGCAGCTGTAACCTGATGCAGTGGCAGATGCTTGCAGCCTGCTTGGCGCGCTTTTAGACATGAAGCTTTTGTTGTTTCCGAGATCACCTGTAGAACTCCAGGGTAGGGTCTTAGTAGATTAATGCAGCTTTTTAGTTCATTTACAGCAGAGAGATTTAAAACAATGCATATGTAATGAAAAAACACCAAAACTGAAATTCCAAAACCAGAAGTCACCCAAGGTGCTAAATGGCCAATTAGCAATGCAACTTTGCCATCTTGCTGTGGAGTGACCACTTTTCCTCTTTCACAGCTATGTCAATTCATTTATTGTATTACCATTTTCAGTTTCCTCACACCTCCCCGGTACCCCACCCCACCCCACCCCACCCCTCCCCTCCACATTGTCCTGGTTTTCTGCAGTATACTATGGGTTCCTCTGGAATGCTGTCACATTGGCCTGGTGTGTGTTCTCACAGAGTTCAGTGGTTTGAGGTGATCTGGACTCAGTGATGATGATCTAAATGTTTAATTTTTGCCACAGTCCCTCTCCAGCTGGTCCAAGACTCCCTGTAGGATCAACCAGTCTACAGCTGCATGTTTATTCTAATGGAATAACGGGTTCAGTGACCCAGAACATGTTGGACATGAGCAGGACAGAGCTGGATGGAGATGTGTTTGTGTTTATTTTTCATGGTTTGGCTTGTGTTTTATGGGTTGCATGCTTTTTGTGAATGTGTGTCTGTGTGAGGAAAAAGAGTGAGGTACTTCTTTGTGGCTGTCTCTGTGTGGAGGTGGGTGTTATTTATTTTATTTTTTTACCAAGCCCTGAGCGCTTGCTGCTCCAGTCAGATCATCATACTAACAAAAGGATTGTTTTCTTTACCTGGAGCAGAAAGACAACACTTTCCTTATCTGCACTCTAACATCTGCAGTACAAGCTTTGATGCCGACCCCTACTGCAGTGACAAACAGGGTTCTAACCATCATCGATGATTTTACGCACATTTTCACGCAAACGCTAATTGAATCAAATGCCAAGGCATCTACTTAAGTCTCCCTTTTGTTCCTCCAAGTGTGATGCATGTTGTATTCAGTGCCTTAAATAAGTTGATCATTATCATTTTAGCAATACAAACCTTGAATGTGGCTTTTAATTGTATGCATGCTTGTCACCTTATAAAAGTGCTATAACATTCATCTAGAATAAGAGGGGATTTAACTGTCCAGTCATCTGTTACTACATACTCTGCTCGCTAAAGAACAAGTAATTGGCTGCAGTGAGTGACTGACAAGTCTGACTTTCCTTCAGGTGTTTCAAGGGCGACTAGACTCCCTCGCTGTAGCAACCATCAAAGCCCTGACAACAGTGATGCACAAATCACCAGCCGCAAAGGTAATGGAAACACAAATACATACGGGCAATACCAATAGTCCTAATTTACTTTTGCTGAATTCTAAAACTCTACATTATTATGGGCTTTTGCCTAATCTGTGAAGGCTGAGGGTCATCCTTTGAGGGATGGAGGTAATAATAACAACTTTATTTGTATAGCACATTTCTTAACATAGTTACAAAGTGCTTAAATAAAGGACACAAGAGACTATAACATTATACAGTAAAAAGTAAAACCAGACAAATTAGACTAAATTAAAAATAAAATAGATTAAATTATACAACATTATCTAGGAGATATAAAATCATACAAGTCAGTCAAAAGCCAGTTTATAAATGTGTGTTTTTAGCTGATGTTTAAAAAGAAAAGGCAGAAGTAGCGATGCAGATTGTGAGCGGTAATCTATTCCACAGTTTAGTGCCATGACAGCAAATGTACAGTCACCTTTGCTGGCAAATCTAGAAAGAACTGCAAGAAGAGCATTTTCTGCTGACCTCAGTGTGCACCCTTGTACATATAGGCTTTGTAGGAAGGTAATATAGCTTGGAGCAAATCCATTTAATGCCTGATAAGTGCTGAATAAAATTTTAAACTGTATTCTGGAAGCAATGGGAATCCAGCAAAAGGATGCTAAAATTGGATTAATGTGTTCCAGTAGTTCCAGTTAAAAGTCGAGCAGCTGGGGCCCCCGGTAGCTCACCTGGTAGAGCACATACCATGTATCAAGGCTGAGTCCTTACCGCAGCAACCCGGGTTTGAATCTAGCCCGAGCCCTTTGCTGCATGTCGCCCCCTCTCTCTACCCCTGCCTTTCCTGTCTCTCTCTACTGCGACTATCAAATAAAGCAGAAATGCTGAAAAAATAATCTTTAAAAAATATTAAATTAAAAACAAGTCGAGCAGCTGCATTTTGGACCCATTGAAGACGATTTAGTGCTTTTTTACTGTATGCTGAATATAGAGAGTTACAACAATCCAGAAGGGTTGAAATGAAGGCCTAAATAGCCTTCTCCAGGTCTGGCAGACAGAAATGATTTGGTTTTAGAAATACTTTTATCAACTGATAAAATCAAGACTTCGTTGTCATAGTTGAATAAAAATCACTCCCAAATTTCTGGCAGGTCAAAGCTACCAAGTTCCACAGAAACATGCCTGTCAGAGAGATAGGACTGGAACCGCTCAGAACCTAGCCGCTCATTCTAATATGATTATTAAGGTACTGAGGTAGGGAAGAAAACTGTGAGGGATCCAAGCAAGGAAATTGATCATATCCTCCTTACCTAGTTGTCATTAAAGTTCCTTTGAGTTGTGCACTTTATCCACTATTTATAAACTGAGGTTATTGTCTGCGCTCAGATGCCATGCAATTGTTTTACCATGCATTTTGTTCCACGACCCCTGCAGGAGGTGTTCAAGGAGAGGATTGGTTATAATCACCTGTATGAAGTGCTCACCTCACTTGGCCAGCCATCACGGCACCTTCTCAAAGAGCTGATGAACATGGTGAGAGAAAGATTGTTTTGGTGTTTGTTGTTCATCTGGTCGGCCTCCTGTAGGCATGTCCGCCTTTTTGTTTGTTTGGTTGAATGATGTCCTGCTAACTTTCTTAGTTGCCTGATTGACTGAATTACGCTCTCTAATCCACTTTCTGTATCTGTGTGTATTCTGTGTCTTTGTTGGTGTTAATGTTAAATTCACTATCTATGTGTGTAGGCGGTGGAGGGTGAGCACACCTCAGTGGGGCTCCTGGGCATCAGTAACGTGGAGCCCTTGCTGCTGCTGGTCCAGTGGCTCCCAGAGCTGGACTCATCGGACCAGCAGCTTTTTACGGCCGACTGGCTCCGCCGCCTCAGCTGCCTCAACCGTCAGACCCGCGCCACCTGCGTCAATGCAGCCATGGTCATGCGAGCGCTGGCTGCCCTGGAGGGCCACCAACGGCTACACCGAGCTTGCGCTGAGAGCCTACTGGGGCTGGTGGGCTCACTGGGCTCACAGTCCTTGAGCGCCAGGGAACTCTTGGGACTCTTGCGCCTCCTCAGGCCTCCAGAGACCACTCAAGCACACCCCTATGTAGGTCCTGCCCTGAGAGCCCTCCTGGCCATGGTACGGAAGCAGGGCCTGGAAAGTGCCATGCAGTACTTTGACCTGTCACCCAGCATGGCCGGCATTGTAGTTCCAACAGTGCAGCGCTGGTCAGGCTCTGCCTTCAGCTTTCTTGCCTGGTTGTCACTAGATCAGGACCAGCTGGGCCCACCCAGCAAGGACAAGAGGAAGCAGCTCTACAGGTGAGAGGAAAAGAGATAATATAAACAGTGAACTGAGGAGAGAGACTGGAGCATAAGAACATACAAGAACATTTTCATCATAATGTCTGGTCTATACAAATTAGAGCATCATTAGGAGGTGGTACACTCTCTATTTCTTGTGAAATTCCCAAACCTCTCAGTTTTTAAGAGCCAGATATTATCACACCAGAAGGTTCTATATGTCTGAGCTTGCTCAACTTTTTTCCTATACTTCATCCCGTACAGTTTTTTTACCCCGGGAGGGACGGGGTTTGAGGCCTTCATCAGCTCAGCAGGTGTGCTGGTGGTGGCTGTATGCACAAAGAAGGAGTACGTCACAGTCATGCTGCCCGACTACTGCTTCTGTGACTCTCTCTGGGTGAGTCAGGTTTAATGACATCAGATATTGACATACATTTATTGAAAGGGTAATTCCACTTAAAAATGTAAACAGAATAAAAATGTCCACTTTTCCAGCACTTAAACACCGAACACAGCTTTAAAAAATATAACAATATTGCAGAAGATGAATCAGACACCCTTCACCTTTCCTAAGGACAGTTAGGCTAAAAATTCTGAATATCCTGAAGTCTGGCAACACTGATGGCACCCTCTGTTTAGAAGATTACACCTTTTAAGCTTATGTCTTGTAGTCTGATTAAAGAGAGTAACACTATTTAAAGGGATGAAAGGGACTCAATTCTGTGTGAAATTCTGTTTACAGCACAGCATCGGTGTGGTGCATGTACCAGGAAAGAGGCCATTTGGACAGAGTCTCGTGTACATTTATGTGGATGGACAGCAGAAACTGTCTGCCCCCCTCAAGTATCCCACCATGACAGAGGTGAGACCTGCAGTCACTTGGTTAATGATGGAAATTCAACAACGTCTTGGCAACTTGGTCAACCAACTAGATTGTGTGTGTTTTCATTCAGTTATCTGCCAGTGCTTCAGCACACTACTTGCAAGTGACAGAGTAACTTCTGTTTAATTTAGCAATAAACCATGAGAGGCTGTGCTTTAACACTCGCTGTACAACAGCTGTGAGGCTTTACCGGGCTTTGCAGTAAGCAGCAGTCATAAATGAGCCTATTTGAATTGGTAACCTGCAGTTTGCTGTTTCTAGTGTATTTATCTGTTTCTAAGGTGTCTTTTATGACATCATGCATGTTTTTCTTTGTTCACTCCCCAATCTTATTCTGTTATCCTTCACCCACAGCCATTCATCTCCTGTTGCATTGGCTCAGCAGGCCACCGGACCACCACTCCCCCTCCCTCCCAGATCCCAGACCCACCCTTCTCCTCTGCCACCACACCCACCACTCGCTCCTCACTGGGCGGCATCCTGTCGCCGCAGACCTGGGGGGGACTGCTGGGGGGAAAGCCTGAGTCGGTGACTAAGCTCATCTCTGCAGGGACCCAGGACAGTGAGTGGGGAAGCCCTACCTCCTTGCAGGGCCAGCTGGGGAGCGTCATGGTCTTCCAGGAACCCCTGCAGCCCAACCACATAAAAGCTATCTGTAGTGCTGGTAAGCAGGGGGAGATGATGTGAGAGGAGGAAGAAGAGGTGGATATTTAGAAATGAAAGTAAAAGTATAGTGGGATGAAGGAAGCATAGTGTTTGTTAGAAAAGTGCTTCATGAGATAAGCAGCAACAGTGCGACCAGTGAATAAAAATGAGACCAGCAATAAAGATGAAAATAGTCAAATTAACATGACAATATTGAAACAGAGTACGGATCATAGATCAAATATAAGTAAGTTCTCTCTTTCTCTGTCTTAAACTCTCACTCTCCTTCTGTCTTCTATGCAGGTCCAAACTGCATCTCTCCATTCAAAGCCCAGGAATCAGAACTCGGCGACCTTTCAACCAAATTGCTGCTGCACTACTCACCCAAGGTGACTGGACCACTGCAGTTTCAGCCATCCCTTCTTGAAGCTTTAACAGCAGCCACATACAGTGTGGAGTGCAGTGGATGTGACTCTGGGTGTTGTTTCCGTTCGATTAATAGATTGATACTAGTATTTACTTTGTAGGAATGGGAAATGTGCTTTGCTGAGTGATCTCAAATGTAGTCATACATCCATTTCCTTTAATTAGTGGAAATTAAGGGTTGATTCTATCAAGACAAAATGATATTTTGACCACAGTCTTCTTATTTATTTGAAGGAAATCTGCTTACTAAACATTATTAACAACTAAACATGATCTTTTTGTCAACAGGCGTGTAGGAACCCCATCTGTCTAGATCTGTCTCCAAACATGCTGCACGGACGCCTGACTGGGAATAAAGTCGTCAACTGGGATATGAAGGTGGGAGGAACATCTATCTCATGCTGTCATGTAATTTTTCCGTGCTCAGAGAAATATTACAACTTGAATTGCACGGATGTATATTCTATTTCAATATGTGTTGCTGTTGTATGTGTGGCAGGATATGATCAACTGTGTGGGCGGTCTGCCAGTGCTCTTCCCTATACTGGAGCAGTTGGCCCTGGTGACCCCCGATCAGCAGGCCAGTGATCCTGCAGCTGGGTCGGATTTCATCACCCCTGATGTGACCACGCCAGCCGATGGAGATTGGGTCATTCTCCCATCCAACAGGGCTTCAGGTCTGTTGGATCTAATATATTTCTTTTTTTCCTCATTTCTCTTTACTCTCAGTTAGATTGTGAATCTGGCGCACATGTTGAAACAAATGTGTTTTAATTTTTTTGATTCAGAGGCACGTCTGGAGAAGAATCTGGTGGCCACCTTCCTGTTGGTGCTGAAGCATTTCCTGCAGAGACATCTAATCAACCAGGAGAATCTGCTCCACTCGCACGGTGTCGGTACACTGGGAGCCCTGCTGCAGAAGGTCTCTGTTTAATCCTAATTTTGCACACAACTAATATTGCCAGGGCTTCAGAATGGAATTTCAGGCACTTTGCACAGAACAAGACTCTGGGCACTCCTCAAATTCTAGTCTAATCTAGTTTATTTCTACTTCACTCACACACAAAACAACACATTTGTTAAAAAGCAGAATTTGGCCATTACACTGATGATAGCATGTTTTTACCATACTTCCGTGGCTTTCCTCTGTTAAATATGTCTGAGGAGAACGGGTTTACTGTCTAATAGTTGTTAGAAATTGATTTGAGAGCAGACCAGTTTGAAATAAAAATATGAAATGATTAAAATTCATACTTGAGGACCACAAGAGACAGTTTACACCAGAAACCCATCGTTCACTGCAATTTGTGACCTTAAAACAAAACAAGTTTCCTAATTATCAAGGGTCCCCTGATAATGCTAATCCTGCATGAGTCACACTAATTAATGTCAGCTCAGCTTTAATTTTGGGGGTATTAAGTTCCTTATTCCTTCAGATGTGTGATTTCCATCTTCCTGCAGTTAGACGAAAAGAAGGCAAGACTGTGATCTAGAGGGATGTTTTAAAAGCATTTTCTGGTCATTCCAGTTGAGTGCATTTCACAAAATGCATTAATTACACAAGGCCTCCACATATTATTAGTCCATGCAAAAAGGACATAAGTCTCTTTTGTTTTTCTTGCTGTTCAAACTGGATTAGAGGTTCTGTAGAGGACGAATTAAGAATATCTGCTGACTGAAATCTAATTTATTTTTGATACTTTTATTACATTGGTCATACAGTGTGAGACTCACATGGCGTGAGAATTATGAATGTTGCTGAAGTAATTCACCTCAGATAGCTTTTGTCCCTGTCTGTAGGCCTGTCTGTGTTTGTTCTGTGTTTATTCTTTTCCTTTGTGTCTGTCTGTTTCCATTTGGTGCTCATTCTTTTTTCCTCAGCTCTCTTTCATCCCCCTTTCTTCATCTAGTTTTTGTCTGGTGCAAGTACCTCAGTATTTATTTGTTTATCGGGGGTGTGGAAATACTTCTGAATCAGCATTTACACCATGGGAAAATAAAAGCCTCCACAGAGACTCTGTTAAAAGAAAACGTCTTAGATGCGGTAATAGTTGCTCTAGGCAAAATTACCACACCCTGTAAATGGTAAAAGTCCAAATAAACCACTAATGTGTTTCCCCATTCCAACATATCCCTTATCTGTTGTGGAGGCGAGTTATAGGTGTCAGGCATTGCTTTATACTTGTTTGCCAACAAGCCTTGTCATGGGTTATGGGACTATACATAATAAGTACCTGATTATGTACATCTCTTTGTTTCAGATATCATGGATTTTTCTGTAATCTCGCTCTTTCTGTGTTTTATCGTTTTGTATGTGTGCCAGTAAATGTGCATGTAATTGAACTAATAGTAGTAAAATACTCTAATCTATTGTTTTTGTATGTGTTTAGATGCCAGCAGGTCATGTGGATGTCAGCGTGCTGGTTGCTACGCAGCTGCTGATAGAGCAGGTGACATATGAGAAGAACCAGGCTCTGCTGCAGCAGCTTCACACACATCTGCTGTTCAACTTCAACATCTGGAACAAAGGCGACTTCCCTCTGCGCATAGGTTAGATGTGTGTGTGTGTGTGTGTGTGTGTGTGTGTGAGAGAGAGATCAGGTAAAGCTTAACAAGGGGAAATTAGGTACTGGTGTTAATAAATAAGATACAGTTGAGCAAAATACAGTAGTCGGTAAGAATAGAGCAAATGAGGTGTTACACAGTACAAGAAGCAACCAACAATTAGAACAGAAGAATATGTAAAGTAAAATAGGAATGCATGACTTCCCAGAGACCATGCTGGTTGCCTGGTAACAACAGGACTCCAGGAAGTCACTGCACCCGGCAAAGAAATAGTCTGCTACCTAACCTCAAGGAAAACCACAACTTGTTGTTTTTACACTTTGGTTTTTGTGCAGATTAAACAAACAAGATATATGGTGTTAATTAGTGAGCTTTAGAGGTGGTAGATTTTTTTAACTTTTGGACAATGCCAGGCTAACTGTTTATGCTAAGCTAAGCTAACCGGCTGCTGGCTCCAGCTTCATATTTAACAGACAAATAAAAGAGTGGTATCAGTCCTTTCATCTAACTCTTGGCAAGAAAGCAAATTAGCGTATTTCCCAAAATGTTGAACTATTCCTTCAACAGGTCAATACATGCAGTATGCAAATGAGGGCCAACACAGTCTGTGAACAGAAAACAAAGTGAACAGGAGTGTCATTTATTTAGAAACATAGTTTAGTAGAATTATGAGGTAAAGGGTAAATGTCAGTGAAAGAATATAGATGAAAATGACATGTTTATGCTGGTTGGTTTAGCTTTTTATTGATTGATGAAGGACAGTGTGAGTGATGCAGTCCATTAATTATTTTCCTTACATTTCCCCTGCATTTTCTATGTCTATTTATAAATCTTCATGGCTGTTGAATGTGATGTTGATGCATTTTGTGTGTGAAACACAGAGTGTGTGTCCCTGATTGAGACTTTTACAAGTTTTAAGTTGTGTTCGCTTGTTTTCTTCTAATGAAGGTCATATCCAGTACATGTCCACTGTCATCAAAGATAACAGAAAGCAGTTCAGAAAAAAATATGGAGTTCAGTTTCTTTTGGACACCATGCGCCTTTATTACGGGTGAGATTCCCTTTCCCAAAGTTCATACCTGTATAGTTTTTCCCAATACATTTAGTCCCTTTTTCACAAAACATCATTGTCATCTGCTCTGTACTTTAGGAAGAACAGTAATAAAGACAGCGACCTGAGTGAGGATGACATTCGTACCATCCGTGCGTCTCTCTACGGCCTTGTCAAGTACTACATCAGCAAGGGCATGTCACAGGACGAGATGCACAGCATTCTGGGATACATTGCTGCCATTGGAGACGAGGACCAGGTGAGGGGGTTGCGTCATTATGGTATTATGGTATGCACTTAAAAGGTCTTTAAATTAACTGGTTTTGTGAGAGGAAAAAAACATTTTTGTTAGTATGAGATGCTTCACAGAGCCAACAGAAAGAAAATGGTGACCTGAAATCTTCTGATTATTATTATCATATGCATTGGAATAGTACTAAATCATCATTTTTCTATACCTGCTTAGTCTGTTGTACTAAATCGTACAGTAGCCTAATAAGATTGTCCCCAGCACGGACCAGAATACTCCTAAAATTTGATCAAGGGAATACAACATTCACTATGAACAAAAGGTTAATTAATTTTTAGCCTTTCAGGTCAGTCAGCAGCTTGAGAAAAAACACTTTGAGGTGTGTCAGGCCAACATCTAAAACATTTGGTGTAGGTCAAGTTATTATTAGTGAAACTGGTTAATGCCAACCACTCTTTGCCATTTGAGGATTTCATTTTGAAATAAGATGACCTTTCACTACACGATTTTCTGTTTCCCTATGAGACTTACTGCAGTGATGCCTGTACAGGAAGCTATCGGCTCATTTCCCGCCTGACAGCTGTTTTGCCAGCCACTCTCTCTCTCTCTCTCTCTCTCTTTCTCTCTCTCTGCATTCTTTTTAAACATTTTCCTCTGTGTAAGCAATATCCATCAGTGACTGTTGGCTGAAAACCACTTAATTTCTTGACTGTTTTCCTCTAGGACTGTAAAGCTCCAACACCCGCTAGATAAAGTTTTCTCAGGACTTGGTATCTGTCACCTATTTTGTGAAATCCATTTCCTCCTCTTGTCACACCTCCTCCCCAGCTCTCTCCCTTTTTTAGTCCCATCTTGTTTTTCATTTTGTCTGTCACTTTGCATATCCTCTTACACCACAGTACTATATGTGGAAGCTTACATCACCCTGTATGAACATATGGTCAATATAATCGCGTGATCCTCCTCCACTGTTTGGCATCTGCCCTCTCTCTAATACTATTTATCCATTCATCAAGCCAGACTGAGTCTTCAAATGCCACACTTAATGATATATTAAAACTATGACAAATCCACTTTATCAGAATATAATCTTTAGTTAAAACATTTCATACATTCATTGTCCAGATATAAATCTTGTATTACAAGCACTTAGTTTTACACTGTGAAACAATAGATTTAATATCAGGTTTGCTTTGCCCAGCTCCCATTGTTTTTATATTTTAAATTATCCAAATTTGGTTAAAGGTGCAACTCTGTGCTTGTTAATCACAGAGTGATAGAACATGCATGATAAGCTGTTTTGTTGTCTTTTAGTGCCATAATTTCCTCCTCAAAACAAGCGACCTTGACTATGTAAAAATAACTAAATTTAGTTGTGGTTGTGTGTGTTGCAGTTGTGTGGGCTGCTGGAGTTGGTACTCAGCCTTCTTCAGAGCAGTCCGGCCAGAGACCAGCTCTTCCTGCTCCTCTTTGAGCCCGGGGCGGCCGACTCCTGCTACGCTCTCCTGCTCAATAACAAGCACTCAGATCGACTCCGAGAGCTCGTCTTCAAGGTGGGTTACAGCCAGCTACACCTGGGACATACTGACTAATCAAATGACTCACTGCCACTGCCATGTCTGAGCTACAATGCTTAATTATTGGCGTCATTTTATTTCTCATGAGTCTATTACTTAGTAAAACGTCACAATTAGTTATGGAATTCCTGGAATATTTTTGAACTTTAAGAGATGTCTTCCAGAAAAGTCAGGCGTTTTCAAGTCAGGGAATTTGGAATACATTGGTATCTGTCATGATCAGCTATCATGGAATTTTACAAATGTTTCACAACAGTATTAGTGTGACTGATTCATTTAACCAACTCAATACTTTTAATCTGTCTGACAGTATTAAGTCAGTTCAGGGCCCATGCATTTATTTAACTTAAATGTAAAAGTGACTTTTGGCCGAACACCAACTCACTCAGAACGGTAAAGACCATCCAGCCACAGACATTTGTTAACTTAAATGACATATGAATCCATCAATCCTACCTATCCTGAATATACCACAAATGTATTATGGCACTATTAATCATTAAAAAAATTGCAGAAATGATTTGATCAGAATTTTTTTTTTCTCTCTTCACCTCTGCACAGTTGTTTGAGCGCATGTTGCGCTGCGACCGCGTCTATGAGAGGAATAAGCAGCGTCTGCGGCTGAGGGAGGCAGGTTACGCCGGCCTGTCGCTGCTCTTCTCTGAACTTCACATCACTCCGACCCTGACCCGCTGTCTCCTCAACCAGGTCCTCCACACAGGTCAGCTTCTCTTTTTTAAATTGCTGAAGTGTGTTTTACACTCTTCTGCCTTTCTGTTCAACTAGTGTTACTGTAACCTTATTTTATAATGAAAAGAGGATTATGAGATTTAGAAGATCTTTGTCTATGTACTAGGGTTGCAGCATTATACCGGTTTCACGGTATACACTGGTATGAAAATTGACGGTTATGATAACATGTACATTTGCTTACCTATGGTATTGAATTCTACAGTATTATTGTTTTTTGTTTTTTTTAAATAAATAAATTCAAGTTTATATCAAGTTTCAT
This sequence comes from Siniperca chuatsi, assembly GCF_020085105.1. Classification (NCBI taxonomy): domain Eukaryota; kingdom Metazoa; phylum Chordata; class Actinopteri; order Centrarchiformes; family Sinipercidae; genus Siniperca; species Siniperca chuatsi. The sequence goes on along the minus strand of NC_058065.1, from coordinate 13,524,607 downwards.
GTCTGTCAGGACATAATTTTGTGAAATTCTAATAAAGTGTTTGTTCAACCAAAAAAAACCTTCTGTTTTTATAACTTTAAGGGTCATTGTAACGGATTATAACAATAATAATAATAATTGAATACCCTGAAACCGTGATAACTTCTCATACCGTTGCAAATCTCATACCGTTGTACGTGTGTGTGTGTGTGTGTGTGTCTAAAATCTACAGATCAAGTGGTGAACTACAAGGACCTGATGGCTCTGGTCCAGCTCACTCACCGGGCCGGTCCCGGCGTACGCCTCATCGTCTGCAAGAGGGTGAGGAAACACCTGCACTATATATTGAATAACAGCAGACGGGCTATTGATTAGTATCATCAGATGCTTTCTGCATTACTTTCTATTTCCTTCTTTCTCTTTATCCCCTGCTTCCCTTCATCCATTATTTCCTTACATCCCCCTCACACACACACACACACACACACACACACACAATAGTTTGAGTTTTGTTACCAGTACTTTTCTTTCATTTTTCATTAAGATTTCATTCCTAGTTAATTTGGCGACACCTGTGGCTACTGGTGGTAACAGCAAGTGTGGTTTAATACTACAGCAAACACTCTTTGTCAGAAATACAACAGAAGAGCCGCTAGTGCATCTCTTTACAGTGCAGCCAAACAAACTCATATTGTTTTAATTAAGAAGTCAGTCAATAATTTTCATCATGCCATAAGCAACAGTGATCTGATTTTAGTTTTACACACAACAGCAGGGCAGTAAAGGAGTCTGTTAACTTGCTGAGGTGTTGGAGGTGTGCAGCCTGATGCCTGCAGCTCGCTGTGGCTGCTCCTTCTTGTTCCATTACTTTCTGCAATATTTAAAACTGATCCACTGTCAGAAAATGACTGTTGTATTGATTTGTAGATGCATTTTTGATGAACGATCACCATTTGAATGCTTTTAATTTGAAGCAGCAATATTAGGAAGTGTTGGGTTAGCATTAGCAGTAACTTAATACTCAACTTAATACAACATTAAAATCTCTGATTGTCATGGACCAAGCAGTCAAGGCACAAAAAACATAGGTTTAAGGTTCAAAAAAGATTCAACAAAACAACTAAGGGCAACAAAATTATAGGGCCCTTAACATAGGTCAACAAAACAAACTCTACCAAAAAATAAGGCTAACAAAACAAGATGTTAACTAACTGACCTAACCGTGAGGACAACATATATACTGTGTGATCAAACCAATAAACACACACAGGGGAAGACAACATAGAGAAACAACTACAACTCAGCACAAAGAACCCTGATCCCCTCCCCATGTTTGTGGTATGGTCCATGGCTTGGGCCTCTGCATAAAGGCAGGCTCCGCCCTCAGCCCCATCTTTTGCCAGACCAGGAAGGAGGACTCAGCAGCCAGGTAACTCAAGGCAAAGAGAAATGAATTAATATAACTTAATCAAACCAAACAATATGACAAAACAATGTCAAATACATGTGTTCGCTTAATTTAGAAACAGTGTGTTGTCCTAAAGTGCCAATAAACAAATTCTAAACTATTCTATTCTAGACTGCAAATGAAAATAACTGAACATGATAATGATGTGGGCGAGTGTGAAACCTTAGACCTACCACTGTGTGGTTGTGGCCACGGCCATCAAACTGATGTGAGGCTGATATCAATGAGATCAAATTTCAAACAGTAACGCTGGATTATATGCGGCATCGTTTCCTGTGAATACCTCAATTTGTACCCCATGTGGGAATGACAGACTCCACCACTGACAATAAAAGCTACTATATAGAGAGGTAACATTATTGCAAATGCAATAATAATGCAAAAACATTGAATGCCATTTTACTTAAAATTGCAGACCATGAATACTACAAAAAATCTTAAGAATTATAACTTTAAGGTGATCTGTTGTATTTGCCGGTTTTGATCAATTTAATACCCTCCATTTGCTCTATTCATGTTTATATCTGATTCTCTTGGCTATAACTGGTTTACTTATATCTTAATTGTAATGAATCAGTAATCACATAAGTTTAATCTCCCCAACATTCCAAACACTAATAATACCATTCTAAGTGCGTCAGTACGTAATAGTACTAGTACAGTAAGTCGAGAAGTAGCAATGATCAAAGTACATCACTTAGAAGTGAATTAATTGTTTCATCATTAGCAGTTAAAGTTTAGCTTTGAAGATTGTTTTTGTTTTTCATCCTTTACCTCTTGATGCTACATGGTATAATTTTCCTGCAGGTATCATTAAACTTTAATCTTTTTCTTCCTCTGTCTTCAGGTGTACCAGCTGCTACAATCCCAACAAGATGCTGCTGTCCAGATCTCAAGGCAGCAGTGTTGGCAGGACACTCTCATGCGTCTGTACCTGCGGGGTGAAGGGTCCTTGCCACTGCGGAGCACTGACACCGTCAGCACCTGCAGCCTGGACCTGAGCCGGCCCGGTGGCAGCAACACCAATCGCCTGGAGCTGCCGTTGGAGAGGAGGGCGCGGGCAGGAAGCGCTGGCCGCCTGGACCGGCTGGAGGATGACCGGCTCAGCATAGGCGACGCTCGCTCTGTGGACAGCCTAGAGAACGGCGACGTCATCTCGCTGCTGGACACGCCATCTTCCTCTGCCTCTACAGAGCCACAACTACACGTCAAGCCCTGGGTGGTGGGAAAGTCGGGGGGGCTGACGCTGGATCTGTCCCATCTGCAGGCCTACGAGGGCGTGGAGAGCGGCAGCCAAACGCCTGGCAGCATGCCCAGTACACCGTCACCACTGGAGAACTCTAAGCCTTTCCCAGGGAGCTCTGGGGATCGAGATGCAACTTCCTCCCTGACTGAAGACAGCTTTCTCTTCAGTGACAACATATCACTGGGGGAGTCCTTCAACAATGCTGAGGTGAGATGGCCGATTTTGTGATACTTTTCATCTTAGTGAGATGGTTCAAAGCATGTGTTAAGGAGAGAGTTTTATCGTTACATTGTTGTTTACAACAGTAGTTTATTAAAGGATCAGGCTGATAATACTCTGTTTTTGTTACTGTCATCAAATCCCATGAAAAGACCAAAACCAACTACTAATTAGTCCATCTCCCAATACTTTTTGACCCTGTCTGTTGCACCTCAAGCCCATTGGTTCCTGCTAAAGATGTAAATCTTTAAAAAATGGGTCAAAAATATATAGTTTCTTTATCTTTACCTTATCTTTATTATAGTTTTCTTTTTCTTTAAGAAGTGACTTATTCACCTTCCTCCCTATAAATTTCCTTTAAAGTAACACTTTTATTTGTATCAATAGTAAATCTGTAACAAAAAGAAACAACTGGAAAATATCACTTCAAGTCAGTGTGATAATACAGATATGTAGTCTACAAATTAGTCGGCTGAACTGGTCTATATGCATTGTAATATTTTTTCTATGAGAGCTGGAATGTTGCAGGTACTGCCCGCAATTTGTTCTTTGTTCATTACCTGCAATAATCCCTAAAATAGTTACTAATAAAGCCCCTAAAAGTAAGCAAGTGATAAGAAACCCTTGGTGTCTTTATTTCGTATGATAGTCTGTATTCTGAGGTTGTCTTAATGCTACTAAACAGCAAGAGCTTCTGACTCAGTGGGTGAAATGTCACTGCCACCCCAGGGAGCCCAACACTGACTTTCATCTAGTGGGTTCTTTTCATCATTTCAGTGTGTCACTGGAGGGCAGAGGTGGAAGAGAGACAACCTGTCTCTTCCCGCAGCAGGAGGCTCTCAGTTATAGAATTAAATGTAATTTTAAAAGTTCTAGTCTGGGAATGTGAAAAATGTTTGATTTACCCAGCTGTATTAATTTAGCCAATATAAATGTAGTGTCATCTACATTCAGTTTATATTAAGAGACAGATTTGAGTGTGGATCATACTGAAACTCTGGTGGTCATAATGCATTCTAATACTTCTCAAAGCCTTAAGTACTGAAATAAAGAATAGTATCTGCACACACAGTAGATAACTTTAAGATTCAAATTGTCTAAATTGTGACATTATCTGTCATCTATAAATATGAAAGTCCTTTTCTTTCTTTGCTGTATCCTGTTACCTACTGTTGCAGTTATACACCTGAAATTTAATATAATCTAATCTATTCTAATGATAACCCTCTCTTTTTCTGTCTCTTTGGTGTGGTGGCGCCCCCTAGCGAGCAGAGGAGGAGCTGAGCAGCATGCTGTTGGAGATTGTGCTGTGTGTGATGTGGCGTGGCGTAGAAGGTTCAGATGATTCGGCGTGGCTGGAGCGCGGCCAGGTCTTCTCAGCTCTCACCAAACTGGGAACCACCAATGAGTTGCTGCTTCCTGTCGACCAAATCAAACTCAGGTCAGTCCTCTATTCCTCTGCTGACAGTACTGGACATAGCAGGAGCTGAAAACATATTGAATGCTTCCAGACACTTGCTAACAATATCTAACGGTCTCCTCTTCCTTCCTCTGTGCTCTCTTTTTCTCTTTTAAGTCTTATGGAACGTATGTTGGAGTGGGCAGTGAGTGATAACCGCGAGGCATCAGCCGCCACCTTGCCACAACACACGGAGAACGCAGTGCGGTTGCTTCACATGGTGCAAGACTTTTTGCAGGCGGAGGGCCTGGTCAATCCAGCACTGTGGACGGAGAAGGTGCTGGAAGAGACTGTGACGCTGATGGACAGTCTCATGGTCTGGTACTCGGCTGGCACCCAGTGGTTCCAGCTCTCCCAAGTTGGACTGAGACTGCTGCTGGGCTTCATGGCTCAGGAGGACCCTGAAGTGAGTAATTTTTCCCATTGTCCACCATTTCTGCCTTGTTTATACTGTTCCATGTTATTTTTTTTGTAAAAAAGCAAGCCCATGCATGCACAGTAATAAATTACCTCTGTCCCAGGTGTGTTCCATGGCAACTGCCAAGCTCAATTGCATCCTGCAGACTAAGGAGGTGTCCAGCCAGGACGAGGCCTGCTACCTGCTAGGTAAGGTGGAGGGCATCCTGCGGCGCTCTGTCCAGGAGCAAACCGAGGAGACGTACTCGTTCCTGGTTCCTCTGCTGCGAACGCTGCTCTCCAAAGTCCACCGCCTCCTCTACATGGAGCTGCACCTCCCCCAGCTCCCTGACACCAACGGCAGCCCGTCCTTCTTTGAGGACTTCCAGCTGTACTGTAACTCACCTGAGTGGCGCGTCTACCTCGACAAATATGTATGAGATTGAGATTTTCTGTTGTTTTAGATTATATTATATATATATATTTATTAGAAAATGTAATGGAAATGTTCTCCCTTTTACTTCCATTTGTCTGCAGATTATCCCGTACATGAAGCAGTATGAAATCGAAACATTCAGCCAGTGCCATGAGACCATGGCTCTCTACTGGAAGGAGTGCTACGAGGCTTTCATGGTCAGCCTGCATAAGAGAGAGAGGGAGAGGGGTGAGAGCAAGATCCGCTTCCAGGTTAGTTGGATCATTAATAAATGGATAATAACTGAAGCCTCTTTTTCTTTATTTCTGTCCCAATATGGAATCTATGTAATGTTGGTTTGGTCTAAAGCTTGTCTCCCATGAACTCTTCACTTTCCCTTCAGGAGCAATTTGTGGAGCCTTTCTCACGCCGAGGCCGCCAGGAGAACCTACGCTACAACAGCATGTTGAAGCAGCAGCACAGCCAGAACAGCGCCACCCTCAGGCAGTGGAAGACAGCGCGCCGGGGTCTGGTGTGTGAGAGAGGGCCCTGGGCTGACAGGTGCTGACATCAACTTCTCTTCTTCTCTGCATTTCTTGTCTTTTTCCACTGAATACAATCTACTGTAGTAATACAATTCTTATTAATATGGCCTAGAACATGTCGACTTTAGTTTATATTTAAGATAAGATGGAAACGATTGCAGCAGTAGTGGTAGGAAAGAAAACACTAATAGAAAGAAGTCAAAGTGTTTAAATATAATGTAAATATAATACTTACACATGTAGGTAATGGTTGGCTTTGGGAGTATTACAAGTGTGTTTTGTAACCATTTCAACCAACAGGCAGCAGGATGAGATGCACTGGAGGGTGTCCAGTGCTGAGAACTTCTCCCGCATGAGGCTGAAGCTGGTCCGTAATTACAACTTTGACCCACACCGAGAGGCCAGCGCTCTGAGAGACAACCTGGGTAAGACAGTGCCTCTCTGTGGGCTTTAAATCAGGTTTAATTTTTGGTGGGAGTTTAGACTAACTAACTAAATTTAAACCTCCAGTGGCCTTTAAGCTGTACTTGGAAAGTTTCAAAAAGTACCTCCTCCAGTAGACATATTCAGTGAATAGATATGATGGTGAGGGTGTTTATACAGTATGAGCACACTCACCCAGCCTACCCTTGATAAACAGATTAAAAAGGACTGACCTTGAAAATCCTCTTTAATCCGATTTTATGTCCTACCCTTCCATCTACTTTATGAGATGGAGGATGATCCACTCTGCTTGGTGTTTTTTCTTTATTAAGTTCTGTGTAAGGGTGAGCGTGTTGCAGAGTCAGGATTTCAGCAAACTTTTATTTTTACTTTTATTTGTTTCATTAGATATTATTAGTGTTTTTAATTTTTCAAATGTAACAGTGTTTAGATTAATCCCATAGTTTGTTTTTATTTTTCCAGCTCTGTTCAGTTTCATTCCATAAACAGCACCTGCAAAACTCCTGCTAGCTTTGCAGGTGCTGAAATAACCACCCACCATGTGACAGATTCAAAATAAGTTAAGAAAATTAGTATCAGATTGGCTCCTGTTATTACGCAAACCAGAGGAGTCTAAACTTCTGTTTTATTCCTGCCTAGTTGATTCAAAAGGCTAATGTCAGGTAATCTCCGGATCTCTTTTCGTTATCTGGCTTCACTAACCCTAACAACTGCAATCACACAACGCTGGTTATCAAGTCAGGGTTCCCCAATCCACCAGCAGCGTTCAGCAGTTTGCAGCATATGACCAATCGCAAACATGGACAATGAAGTGGCATATTTTACAAATTTTAGAATACACAGTGAAGAAAAAAAAGAGGAATAAAACTTAAACACAATGGATGATTAAAAACCATAAATAAAACACCAAGGATAAAATGGAAAAACAATGGCTGAATTAAAACTTAAAATAGAGCAGTGCAAGACTTAAGTGCAGCGTTAAGAATAAAGTATAATGTAACTCAATAGTTAAGAATTAAATAAACCTAAAAATTGTAAGAAAAAAATATAGGACGGTAGGAAGATTTGTGTATTCCATTAAATGAATGTGTTGCTTAGATGTATTCTTATGGCTGAATGATCATTTTAGCCTTATTCTTTGAGCTGCAACCCGAGGGGTGTGAAACGGACTTGGGAGCAAATAAAAGAGAAATTTAAAAGCTTACTTTCACATCTTACAACAAGTACAAGGTTTTAGTGTTTCAACCAGTCTCTGTTGTAGGATGATATCGGGATACAAAAGCACATGGGTTTTGTTGGTCTCTGAACACTCTCGGCCTCCTAAGAGACCCTCTCATGATCCGCGCACCAAGCTTTTATTTTTTAATTCTTTTTTATTCCGCGCACCGAGCGCCACAGGATCTTCTATGAATGGTGAGGCCATTTTCCAAGAGAACTGATTGGTCAGTAGCCTATATATCTGTTATCTCCAACATAATCTGCTCTGGAGCAGGTTAGGTGTTCAGCATAAGTTACCATGGCGATCTACCCCGACAAGAAGTGAACCACCATCGTAGGACTGAAATCCCAGGGTTAAACCTGTAGTTACCTCACTATCCCCAAATCCCCTTCGTAGTACAGGCCCCTGGGGGAGAAAACGTGAGGTGTTAATTTCTTGGCAGGTATGTTTTTGTAGTTTGTCAGCCCTTGACAAGCATGCTAAGAAGTCCATTTCCAGCACTGCCATGTGATATTACCCACTTCACCATCTCTGGATGTCTCCTCTCAGTTTTTAATCCTCTCCTGTCTCCCTTGCTTTGCTCAGGTGTCCATCAACAGCGTGTAAACCCAGAGTCTCTGCTGCTGGAGGCTGTGAAGCAGGTCAAAGTCAGCGACCTGGAAGATGACATCCTGGAGCTGCCGGAGGATGACCCTGCTGCTGCCAACAACCAGTCAGTCACCAAATACAACAACCACAGAACAACAGTGTTCACTCAAAAGATACAAAGTTAAGAATTACAGCCTCCCATTCTTTGTCCATGTCCTGCAGAGTTGAAGCAGAGGAGGCAGGCCAGAAAGAGAAGATGGTGCTGTGGGAGGACTGTGAGCTGGTGACGGTGGTGGACGTGGTGCCTGGCCGCCTGGAACTCACCACCCAACACATCTACTTCTACGACAGCAGCCAGGAGAAAGAGGAAGGTGAGGAGACCGAGAGGTGGATGAGATAATATGGGAAAAACACCACTAAACTTTTACTTACACTAACTGTCAACTTGTTTCTTGAAGGAGTGGGCCACGACTTCAAATGGCCCCTTTCTCAGATCCGAGAGGTCCACCTGCGGCGTTATAACCTACGTCGCTCAGCCCTGGAGATCTTCCTCATCGACCAGACCAATTACTTCCTCAACTTCAAGAAAGAGGTGATGAGTCACAAATGTAACATGTGTATTTGTGTAAAAACAGGCATTAACTAAATTTCAAACTCCTGTTGAATTAGGTTTGAGTTTCTATGATCAGAGAAGAATACTTGCCTTTTAAATGGTTTAAAATAACATTGCGTTTTCATACTAACAGGCGAGGAACAAGGTCTATAGCCGCATGTTGCTGCTGCGATCGCTCAGCCTTTATGGAACTCGCTCACCACAGGAGCTCCTCAAAGCCTCTGGACTTACACAGGTCAGGACACAGGACACAATGATCATTTATCGGAACATAATTAATGAATTCTGCACACTCAGACTGCATTCTGAGGTTGGTGGAGTATGTGACTTAAGATGATAACTTGTTTGATAACTGTATGGTTAGTTGTGTGGTGTTGTAAGTTTGTAATGTTTTGTGTTAAACTGAGGAAAACGAGAATAAAAACTCTGCTTTTGCACAGAAATGGGTGAACCGGGAGATTTCCAACTTTGACTACTTGATGCAACTCAACACGATTGCAGGCAGAACGTACAACAACCTGGCTCAGTATCCAGTGGTACGTTCCGCACTGAACACATTACTGTTCAACTGCGGTGACCGGGTGAATGTTAATATTTGAGCTAACTTGTTGTGTGTGTGTGTGTGTTTTACAAGTTTCCCTGGATTCTAGCTGACTACACTTCAGAGGAGCTGGACCTGTCTGATCCTCGGGTATTCAGGGACCTATCAAAGCCAGTCGCAGTACTTAATGAACGCAATGCTAAGGCTGTTAGAGAGAAGTACGTTTCATCCGTCCATACTTTAATTATTATCATAACTGAATTAGCATTCAAATCTATAACTAATAAAACTGATATATATATATATATAAATTTGTCAGCAGCTATATGAAGGCACGCTGAAAAGCACAATCCGTCTGGCTCAAGGTAACTTTTTAAATGTGTCCATTAGGTATGAAAGTTTTGAGGACCCAACAGGCACAATCGACAGGTTCCATTATGGCACCCACTACTCAAACGCTGCTGGGGTGATGCACTACCTGATCAGAGTGGAGCCCTTCACCTCCTTGCACATCCAACTGCAGAGTGGACGGTAAGGAGGCCAGTCAGCCAGACACTCATCAGCATGTCTGCCCTGCATTACAGCCGCTTTACCTCTGTTTATCTTCAGCGTTGATAGTGATTGTAATTATAGCATCCACTAGAGGTTTGAAGTTTGACATTCAGAGGTGTATGTACCTAGTACATAACTGCTGTTTCTAGTCTTTATTAAAGATGCTCATCCGTACCATCCTTCCTTGGCTCAGGTTTGACTGTGCCGACCGCCAGTTCCACTCCATCCCTGCGACATGGCAGACCCTCATGGACAACCCCAATGACGTCAAGGAGCTCATCCCTGAGTTCTTCTACTTCCCAGAATTCCTTGAGAACCAAAATGGTGAGGTTTGAGTATAGAGTATCCTTTTCAAATGCTTTAATATATAACTATTGACTTCTACCATTAAAGTTGTGATGGCAGGAGCAATAAATTCTACACTGCTTTACTAATTTGAATGTAGACCGACTTGAGAATAAGTACGCAATGTGTAGCTGTAATATGAAAAAAAATACATAGAAATATATTTAAAAATATTTATCAGAGCAGATTCAGACTTGGCACATGGTCATAATACCTTAGCTTGCTTCTTCTTCTTATTCACTGGATGAAACATTTTTGTAGAGCTACTCAGTGACTCAGAGTCCGGTGTCGTTTTGAGGATGGTCATCAATATGTTTTGAATTCCTTCTCTGATTCCCTTTCTTCTTTCACTGTTTTTTCCCCTCTATACCTCGCTTCTCTCTTTCTGTTCCCTTGTCCTTTGTTCTTGCTGTCACTCAGGCTTTGATCTGGGTCGCCTGCAGATCTCCAAGGAAAGGGTAAATGATGTTGTTCTGCCCAAATGGGCCAACTCCCCTGAGGACTTCATCTACAAGCACCGCAAAGCCCTTGTGAGATGCAGTTTTAGTTCTACTGCTGTAGTATGACTTTGCTCCTTATGGATCATTCTCAGAAGATATTGTGCAACAAAGAATTGTAGTGTATTCAGTGAACTGTAACCATGATTAAAACCTTACCCTAACCTTAACATCAGTGCAAAGTGTCCAGAAAGTAGTACAGTATCTGATCTATCTATCAAACTCCATTTCACATGAGATTATGGTGTCTACACTTTGTTATTCACGTAGTTTTAGATGGAGTATTCCTTTAGTGGTGTAGTTTTATGCTTGTAGTGGCTACATATGTGTGTGTATTGTTTTTCTAACAGGAATCAGAGTACGTATCGGCCCACCTTCATGAGTGGATCGATCTGATCTTTGGTTACAAGCAGAGGGGCCCTGCAGCGGTGGAGGCCCTCAACGTCTTCTACTACTGCACATATGAGGGTAAAGCATCCAGAGCAGCTATCATGCTGTTGGGTCACATCATTGTTTTATACTTCCCTTAATCTTCAGTTGATGATATTGTTCTTATATTTGGTACTGTGTGTGTGTGTGTATATATAAAAATGCTTTTTCAACAGCTTGTTTACAAAATGATGTAAATATAGATTCAAAACAAGCATTCAGTCACACTGAAGTGTTGCAAACAAAAAAAAGAAATTTAAATAATTGAGGATTTTATCATCAAACACATATTGATTTAGTGGTATTTTTCTAAACTGTATTATAATAAGGGTAAAAAAAAAAAAAACATACCTACATATTTTGATTGGTTTGGTGATGCAGGGGCGGTGGACCTGGATGCCATCACTGATGAAAAGGAGCGTAAGGCCCTGGAAGGCATGATCAGCAACTTTGGACAGACACCCTGCCAGTTACTCAAGGTGCAGACACACACCAGATGCATGACTTTATTTTGCTTAATAAAAAATAAAGGACTGAAACCTATTATGACTCAAGGTAATGAAGTTCTGTATCTGTGCGCTGCATAGGAGCCCCATCCAGTGCGTCTGTCTCAGGAGGAAGTGGAGAAGAGGAAGGCTCAGCTAGACTCATGTCCCTTCAGCATGTTCGAACACCTCAGCGACCTCAAGTCCTTCTTTGTTGAGGTTTGATCTCTCTACTGCTCATTTACTCATGAATGAAAGTATTTTTTTCTAACCTGTCAAAAGCTGGTAAACTAAAACACAACACCAGTGAGGAATAATTCAACCCAAAAAATAATTTTTCATGAAAACATCCCTCCATAATAACTTGGAATTCAATTCTCTCCTCCGTCATGTTGCAGGGCATCAGTGACAATGTGCCACTGGTTAAGGCCGTGGTGCCAAAGAATCAGTCCCATTCCTTCATCACCCAGGGCAGCCCGGACACCATGGTGAGCCTTGGTGCTAACGAATAATCATTATAATAATTGTTATAGAGTTGTTTTCTATTTTTAAACAAAAAGGAATGATTGAGTGAATGAAGGGCAGGCGATCTACAGTGATGTCTCATGGTGTTTGCACTGTCTCCAGGTGACTGTTAGTCAGAACTGCCTGGTTGGGACCCATGGGTGGCTGCCTTACAACAAGAACATCTCCAACTACTTCACCTTCATTAAGGACCCTACAGTGTCCAACACTAAGTGAGAACACGCACAGCACACGTGCAAATGCAGTACAGCATTTACAGCATAGTGGCGCTGTGTCCCCAGCTGGAAAACAATGTAATGCTGCCTTTACCGCCGTCTTGTGTCCTGAGAAGTCTTTCTAAGCTTGTCTGTCTTCCTCTCACCTCACATCTTCACCTAGGACCCAGCGTTTCCTGTCCGGACCCTTCGCCCCCGGCATGGAGGTCACAGCGGGGCTGTTTGTGGTCTCCCATGATGGCAAGTTGCTCTTCAGCGGTGGCCATTGGGACAACAGCCTCCGGGTCACCTCCCTGGTTAAGGGCAAGACTGTGGGACAGCACATCCGACACATGGGTAAACACACACCCTACGCATACTTCAGTGAAGCAAAGTCTGCATCTTGACATCCACAACAAACAGGCCAGGTACAATGATAATGGCACTGGAACTTGATGTAAGTCTCCATTCAAAAACATTAGCCCTTCCTCACACTGGTGTTAGCCAGAAAGGTAAAGAAGCAGGCATGTGACCACCAGATGGCTGCTAGATTCAGTTTCTAGACTGGAAATAAATATAAGCACAAGGCTGACAGTACAACACTGCAGTTGCACTGGGCAGCAGCCTGATGTGTATGTGTTCAAATGTAAGACAACAAGCAACCTGAAAAAGTAAAGATAGATAAAAATACACAGTTTGAGTTAAGTTTATGATTCAGTGTTGTGTATATTTGTATAAGTGTATGTCCTGTAATAATCAGTGGTTTTGTCCACCTCTCCTCCAGACATTGTGACCTGCTTGTCAACAGACCACTGCGGCATCCACCTGATCTCCGGCTCCAGAGACACAACCTGCATGGTGTGGCAGGTTCTGCAGCAGGTTAGGGCAGCCAGGACTCGCTTATACAGATGTTGATCTTGAGTTTTAAAGAAATAGATTTAACTTCATAAAAGACACAAAACATGTTGACAAAAATAGAATTCCTGTGTGTTCATTACTCAGTAATTGGGGAGCCTTGAATAATTACCTTCTTCTGTGTTAATCTTCTCAAAGTAAATGACTAGTAACATTTTTATGAGGTGGAAAAGTTTGTGTATCGATAAAAGCAATATGCAATAAAGTGCAATGGAAACAGAATTGGAGAATAAATCAAGGCGTAGATGAAGCATGTGAGATATTTGTCACTGAAGCTTCCACTGAAGGGACGAAAAATTACAGAAGACGTTTTCCATTGGTTGAGGTTTGATTGGGGCTCTTTTAATTAGGTCATCTTATTGCGCCCTCTTCCTCTGCAGTGGTTTAACAGCACCCAACTGGAGAATACAGATACATTCTCATCAGTCTGTTTTGTTTGTTTGCTCTGTTGTGCAGGGTGGAGCTCCCGTGGGTCTCTATCCCAAACCAGTTCAGGTGTTGTATGGACACACGGATGAAGTGGTCAGTGTCAGTATCAGCACAGAGCTGGACATGGCTGTGTCGGGATCACGGGTAAGAGTGCATACCAGACTGCTCCTCCTGGGAGTTCACCACTGATTGTGTATCTATTGCTGTGTTTAATCTCATCCTGCAAATTGATGTAAGTTGGTCTCAAAAATATTTGATTTAACTCTGAGAGTGAAAGAATGATGGTGCCTTGCTGGAGATCGAATCATGTGTGTTTATTGAAAAACTATTCAATCACATGCTGAGTTTATGAGCTGGAAAATTGGGTTTAGACTGAAAGTCAGTGGCCTATGTGTAATTCTGGGTCTTAAAGGTAGAGAGATCTGTAAGGTTTTAAACGTTGCTGTAATGTTTGGTGTTCATTTGATTACTTTTAATTTGAAATGACAGTGATCTTGCAATTGAAGCACTGCCAACAATATACACCACCAATATCAGTTTGTGATTTTACAGAAAAATTAAATGAATGTTGAGACTTTTCAGCCAACTTTTACAGCTGACTGAAACTTTCTTTTTATTAAATTTATGCTTTACATCCAAGTTTGACGTTATTTGATTAGAAACTTGGAGGCCAAATCACCAAACTGGGAAAAGAACAAATTTTTCAAGAAAATTATTTATTGATTTGTCTTTGTTAGTAATGGAATTAATTTAAACACTGGCAATGCTGTATTTGTGTAATGTCATGTGGCTAAAATTGAATATTGTTTGGTCCAAAATCTCTCAACATAAAAAGTAGAGAACTGGTGGTTTGGTAAATGGAGTGCTGTCACAAGGGAAATTTAACTGTTATAACTTATATGTATTAGTTTGACTTTTTTTAATTACCACCATGACAATGTAGATGAATGAAATGGTGTGTGTTATTTAATGTGTGCTTCCACTCTATGTGCCCCAGGATGGGACAGTGATCATCCACACGGTGCGTCGGGGTCAGTACATGCGTTGCTTGCGGCCGCCGTGCGACAGCTCCCTGCCGCTCACTATCCTCCACCTGGCCGTGTCCTGGGAGGGTCACCTGCTTGTCCACACCTGCCTCGAGGGCAAAGCAACACTCAAGGTGCATGCACAGTTTTTTCACACACACACACACACACACACACACACACTGAAAAGAGGAGAATCTGGTAAAATGTAGGCTGAATCTCACTTTTGGACTGTATGGGGAAATCAGTGGATCACAGTTGTGTGAAAGGCAAAATTCCAAGATACACGACAAACATTTGTTTTGTGGACTATTTCGTTACTATTGTGTTTTTCTGAAAGTATCACCAACCAGTACTGACAATTTTAGAATATTTTTATCGTTCCACCTGTTCGAATTCTCCAGTATTAATTTCCCCACATTAAACCTGACCACTGATCGGCTAAGTTCTGCAGACAATGGTGCCAGTTTTCAACGTAAACTCTGAGCAAAAAGTCACTGAAAATGTAGGAAATTATTGAACAGAAAAATATAAAGCAGGTTAAGTTGATATACAAAAATATTATTCACAGGTTGTTGTTTTTTCTCTCTTCCCAGGATAAAAATGCTTTACATCTTTACTCTGTAAATGGGAAGCACCTCTGCAGTGAGCCTCTGAAGGAGCAGGTGACTGATATGTGTGTTTCAGGGGAGTACGTAGTCATCGGCAGCGAGCAGGGATACCTGTCCATCCGTGACCTCTACAGGTAAACTGTAAAACACTGAAAAATGTCAATTTTCATAATGTTATTGCTAACAGAGATTTTGAACCTTGTCCCGCCTTTTTTTAATAAAATGCCAACTGAGTCTAACAGTAGTCTGCCGACATGTGGACATTATATATATAATTGTTTCTCCTGTGCAGTCTGTCTCTGTGTACGGAGCCCATGGCCATGAGGGTGCCGGTGCGGAGCGTCTCGGTCACCAAGGAGCAGAGCCACGTCCTGGTGGGCCTGGAGGACGGCAAGCTGATCATCGTGGGCGTGGGCAAACCGGCAGAGGTAAAGAACTCGCTGAGGAACTACATCGCTCAGAGCCTGGAGGGATCGCCGCTCATGGCCTCCCCCCTGCTGGCCCCTCTTCGAGCTCGCTCGCCAACCCGCCTGCTGCACCAGCGAGACCAGCTGGTGTTCAGCCCCAGTTCCAGCTCCCAGAAACCCAAGCAGCTCTAGTCCCTTCCTCCCCTTCCGTTGCTGTAGATCTGACACACACACATTCATACACACAAATGAATATGCTGCACATATCACCTGTGTTGCAATGCTTGGGCTCAATGTCCTCAAAGACCTTTTAACCCACAGTCACCTCTCCTTCTCAGGGATGATTGTCGCCCACATTCAGTCATTTGGCTTCATTCCTCCGCAACTAAACCAACACAAACACACACACAAACACACATGCTTACATCTGAGCCACACAGATTCAACACATTCCTTCAGCACACAGCTGAGCAGACGCTGTGGCCACTAGAACCACAACTGTGATATGAAAACAACTTGTTGTGCTTACCTCATTCTGTTTTGTTTTTTGTTTCAAAATATTTGGCATCTGTGCAATGTTTGACTTGATTTGGCCGTTGACCTGGGATAAACTCCATACCCTGCTGTTTACCTGAAGTGTCATTATGTCACGTGTTTGAGTGTACTCTACGACTATAACAAATATGCTGTGAATCAAACTTAATACTAATTAACGCTTCTGCAAACTCAAGCCATATTAACAATGTAGCTACAATCTAATAATGCAAACTAATAATCTTGCGCCAAGATAGACTTTAATGTTTTGATAATGTAAGTGGTATAGTAGTGTAGATATCGGAGGTTGATACAGGTAGTCCCCATCTGAATAGTTTGATGTGAATCATAGCACCTTTCTGCTTTTCATCTTTTCTGTTCAAATTGACTCACCAAAGTAAATCAAGCTTTGATTTTTTTCTTTAATGACTCACAAGCTTCACAAGTCAATCAAGCTCCAATGAACAAATCAATCACTCATGAATCATATCCCTCCTCCTTTTTTCCCCCATTTCCTTTGACTTCACGCTTTTCTTTCCCCACTCTCCCCCACTCTCCTCCGTCCCACTTCCTCCTCCTCCTCCTCTTCCTCCACTCTTCTCAGATGCGTTCGGGCCAGATCACGCGGAAGCTGTGGGGCTCCAGCAAGAGACTGACCCAGATTTCCTCGGGGGAGACGGTGTACAACACCTAGCACGACCACAACTGACCCATCCCGGTCCCAGAGCCCTGAACCCTCCCCTCCACGCACTTCCCGCATTCCTGTCATCCAGTTCGCCTCCATACCTGTCAATCACCAAACAGGTCTGAGGGACTCATTTCAGTTCCTCCATCACCTTTCCACAGTTTAATGGGTAGTGGGCAGCTGCTTTTGGGGTGCTAAAAGCATTGAGCATCACAAAGTCTGCATATCCATGTGTCTGTTACTGTGTATTCCTGCTTCGGATTGACCGTATGGCGCTGGCGCTGTGGTTCAAATCCAGAAGTAGCGCCAGCCTCAGTACCACCACACCACCACTGACGACCCCTCCCAAACCACACGCCTTCTCTCTTCTCAGCTAGTCATCATCATTTTTACATGATACTACATGGTCAGCCATGTTTCTCCAGCAGGAGCCTGTTCACAGAGGCACTGTGTATTCTCCGACCTGCTCGACTTAAATATGACAGGATCGGTAAGCTAACTGCTCCTCGTGTGTGTGTGTGTGTGTGTGTGTGCATGTGCAGTGTATTGCCATTCTCTATTTCAAAATATAGTTCAGTTAAGTGGCCTTTTGCCCCCTTAGTTTGCCTTGGATGCAGACAGGCGGGCCTGTGTTCTGAAGGCCAAGACTTTTCATTGGTTGCCTCAAAGCTGCCACACAGCAGCCTTATGCAGTAAGACCTGTCTATCACTCACAAGACCAAACGCTCTGCCTTTCCTATGCGTTTTTATGCGTGTGTGTGTCTGATTTGATTTGTTTTTTATTGTAGATTCTTTGTTGTTTTTACTTTGGGTTTTTCTGTTGTTTTCTTTATGCATGTGCCCAGCAACTTGGCATCTGTTCGTATGCATGGAATTTTGGGTCCATTTTTGAGATTAGGTAGCAGACAGTGATGGGGAAGTCTTTTATCTTTTTATTTTTTTTACGCTTGGATATAGCTGACTTGTTTTGTTTTAGAAACATCTTACACACAACAGCAGATAGCATCTTAAGCGTCTGTCTTTAATGTTGGCATATCATTTAAGATATAATTTAACAAAAAACAAATTCTCACTACAGACAAAACACTACATTCTCAAACACAAGATGCTTCCGTGTGAAGATTTATCACAGCAGTACAGAGAAAAACACTTAGCTCTCCGTGCTTCATTGAATGTTTTTAAGTTACTTGAATCCATGTTAATTTATAAGTAAAAGTAGCAGTTTTTTAAATCACACTTTGTCTTTTGAATACAGCCACCAGTATGGCATATTTTCAACTCTTCTGACTGTTCAGACACCTGTAAAAGAAGGAGAAAGAAGAAATCCTCAAGGGCTTTATGAGATGTCAGTGTTAACAGCAATACAGCTCCTTCATTGGGTGGCTGTCGATGCTTTCTTCCTGTTTTTCTGTCCCGTATTGGTTGCTCAGCCAGCCCTCCAGTCTTCCTATAGCTTAACTAGGACAGTAAATGTACCCTAACTCCCCCCCCCCCAACTGCCTTCAGCTCTCATCATTGCCTCAAACTATCATCCTTTATTATTTTTACATCTCATTCTCCTTCCTGCTCATTGTGAAGTGACTGATTTCAGAGGAGTTTTTCTTCTATGGAGCATCAAGAAGGTTTGCATGCCTTGTTTAGGTCGCTTGGAAGTCGTGTTGTTCGTGTGTATGAATGTGATTTCTGTAACATTGGAATCACAAAAAAGCCACAGTATGAAGCTCCTGTGGATGAGACTATGTGATTTATATTTTTGCACCATACCTGTGTGTGTGTGTGTGTGTGTGTGTGTGTGTGTGTGTGTGTGTGTGTGTGTGTGTGTGTTTGTGTGTGAGGACATGCTAATGATGCATGTTTATTTTTTATAGCCAAATTCTTGATTTGATCGTACATGTTGATGTGGTGTCTCTGATTCTGTGAACCGTGGCAGCCCCTTGATTATTTTGGCTCAGTCATGGGTTCGGCATTGGACACAGGGTTGCTCTAGTGGTTCTTTCTTTTCTTTTTTTCAAAAAAGTGATTTTGTATTTAGTTTTTATTTAAATGTCACAGCAAGGTGGAGTGCAAAGACCAATCTGTGTCTTTCTTTAAGAGATTTATGTGAAAGGTGCATAAAATGTTTTTCAGTGCAGTTTTTTTTCTTTTTCATTCATCCACATTTGTCATTTAGACAAAATACCACTGTTGGAGTTGTTCCACGACTGTAACAAACGGAGTGCCTTTATCCCAGTGTGGTGTTAACATAGAGCTAGCTTTCTCTCATTACTGAAGCTTATCGTCCCCGACCTTAACGTAAATCAAATGAAAGGAGCATTCCAGAAGTTAGACCTCCACAGTTTCAACGGGAACCAAGAATATATAGGACTTTAAAGCAAAATCAAAAAGTACTATTTTGTGTCTTAGCAACATTCTCTGTGACTGTCACCAAATGGATGTGTGTATATCTGTGATTATTTATGAATACAGTATATAATGTACAGCATGATTTTTATTTCAGCGTATTTGAAATGTACTTTTGCACTTTCCAGGTACTAAATTGTAACAAATTGTTTTAACTTGGCTCCCTAATCTGTACAAACTGCTTTGTATACACAAGTGGAAAATGATCATTAAAGTCTTGTCTAAATTTAAATGGGTCATATGAATTGTGATTTTTCTTTACTGTAAATGCCTAAAAGAAGGAAGAGTGACTGCCTCTAATTTTTCCTCATGTTAGTTTTGTGCACAGATATAAAACAGACACACACAGATGTAATATGCCAAGTTTTATTCAAGTACAGACAGATGCACAATATGATAGCCCACACTAATGGAAACAACATTGTCTGTGGGGAAGATTGTTAAGGATATTCAAGAGGAAACAAATCAAGAGGGCCACACTGTGTTTCTTTGTGGTTTTCATGCAGTGATTGGGTATGAGCAGATGGACGCTCTCTTCAGTTCACAGTCGGCAGCCGTCCACCAGCTCTCATCTGCAAAAGGCGGTAGGGACAGATTTGTAAAAGACATGCTGGCTTGCCTTACATAACACACATTCCTAGTATTTCTAGGATCATTTAGTAAAGATATGACAGAACCCAACATTTCTGGTTACTGGTACTTTACTGTATTTCTGATTATTAAGTGACCTAAAAATGATGTGTAATAATTGTAACAAGCGGTTAAGGGACAGAACAAAGAGGAAACTTGTCTAAGGAGATTGTTAGGGTATCCTTAGTGCCACAAGGCAAAGGTTGCCGTAATACAAGTTAATTTTTTAGTATCTTATCAACTTTCTGTGACGTAGCCAGACAGTTATCCGAGCTTCTCTAATCAATAACCCTTTAATTAATAGTGTAGCTAAAGGTGTGATTTCACAACACAAGCCTCTCAAAAAGTACATTTATGTTAAAGTTAAACATAGGCTAGTATGTATTTTATCAACTCAGCTCAAGTAATGAATAGATGCTGGTGTTAGTTCTTAAAATATAAATAACCTGATCTAAAGGACAATTTTAATGACAGAGGTAGTTTGGTAACATTAGCCACCAAAAGCTAGTCATACCAGACAAGGTAACACCTGAGTGTATTGAATTGAAAAAGGGTGCGTTTAAAGAGTTAGAGTTAAGCATTTTAATTTTTACGATAACAACTGTGCTATTTCTTTTTTCAAAAGTTACATAGTCTGCCTTTAATGGACTGCCTGCCTAATGCAGAAATCTTGTGGGAAATGCTGACTACAGACAAATCAGTCATTAGTGTGCGTTAATGTGTGTGTGCAGTTCTTACCTATCTTGAACATCTCCACACAGACAGGTTTATCAGTGTGAATGTTGGGGTGACCTGGCATCCAGTCGCTGTAACTCCACTCTGACCCGTCTACCCATAATGCTTGCTGGTTCTGAGGTGTGCAACACCAACACACATACATTATATCAAGAATATGCACACATATATAAACCATTCTTATTAAAACCCACAGTTAACATATTAACATATACAGTGGTAGAGGAAGTATTCAGATCCTTTACTTAAGTAAAAGTAGCAAAATACACTAAAGTAAAAGTCCTGTTTTGAAAATCTTACTTACATAGATACTAGCTTCAAAAGTAAAAGTGATCAATGCAGAAAAATGGCCCCTCTTCCTGATATATTATTATTTACTGTTTATTATTAGATTGTTAATACTGTTGCATCAATGCTTGAGTAGCATTTTACTGTGTTTGGCTTTCTGGCCTCATTTAGTGACAGTTCAGAAACAGATGGAACATTTAAAAATAAAAGTTCAAAGATCAATGTTTTACCAAGGTAAGAATAACACTATCTGTCCCGTTGATAACATATCTGATGACACTCTCCTTGGCCTTCATTCTGTGCCACAGTACAGGACCAGACTGTTGGCGTCAGTCAGTAAGCACATGAATAAAATGGTGATATGAGATAGTTTCCAAAAACATCAGAGACTCCTTTCTATATACTGTAGATTAACTTTTCAAGATGTTTTTGGAGCGAGCAAGCCTGGGTACTGGTACTGCTACATTACAGCAGCAGTGCATATTTTTTTAAAACAAAAACATAGTCTCTTTCAAAATGTTGACTGTTGATGAGAAAGAACTTGCCTTGACCATGCCTCCCAGCCAGGTCAACACAGGGTTGCTCTCACCATCCTTGGTCACCAGTGAGACGAGGCGAGAATGCAGGTCACCACTGGTTACAGATGCAAGCTCAGCATTTGGGGCGAGAGCTCTGCATAAGACCTGGAGACAAAGGACACAGAAGTGTGAGATTTGATTTGTAGAGCCACAAACACAGACATTTGATTTGGGGAAGTCTTTGAAACAAAACAGTATTGGTGACATGAATTCACCACTGAAAGTTTTACTAGGCCGAATTACCCTCCTTGTCCATGATTGTAATGTGTCTAACCTGTGCATCTTGGAAGGCCAGCGGCGTGGAGTTGAACTCATAGCAGTTTTCATTGATGACCTCCCCCTTACATGCCACTGTCTGTGTCTGTGTTTGGAGTCTGGAGGTGAGGGATTCAGTTCCCTGTCTAAATCCCTCTAGGATTGTAAGAATGGGTTCAGTGCCCTGTCTAAATCCCTCTGGGATTGTAAGAATGGGTTCAGTGCCCTGTCTAAATCCCTCTGGGATTGTAAGAATGGGTTCAGTGCCCTGTCTGAAACCGTCTGGGATCGACATCATGGGTTCGGTTCCCTGCCTGAAACCGTCTGGGATCGACATCATGGGTTCGGTTCCCTGCCTGAAACCGTCTGGGATCGACATCATGGGTTCGCCTGAAACCTGGGATCGACATCATGGGTTCGGTTCCCTGCCTGAAACCGTCTGGGATCGACATCATGGGTTCGGTTCCCTGCCTGAAACCGTCTGGGATCGACATCATGGGTTCGGTTCCCTGCCTGAAACCGTCTGGGATCGACATCATGGGTTCGGTTCCCTGCCTGAAACCGTCTGGGATCGACATCATGGGTTCGGTTCCTTGTCTGTAACCATCTGGAATATGAGGAGCAGAGTGTTCCTCCACGCGGGCCCAACCACCACCATTCTGCTGGGCTGGAACATCAACAGGGACTGGAAAAAAGAAGGCCTTTAGATTATACGGGCTTGTTAAGTATAGTGATATTCTATTGAGAATAAAAAGACAAGACTAAGAGTCTACAGCCATGCTAGCAGCTATGTGAGGCTATACTTTTGTACAGTGGTGCTTTGAGGTAAATGCTCACATCAGCATGCTAACAAGCTCACAATGACAATGCTAGGATGTTGATGTTTAGCAGGTTTAATGTTTACCATGTTCACCATCTTAGTTTAGCATGTTAGCATGCTATCACTTGCTAATTAGCACTAAACACAAAGTACAACTGAGGCTGATGAGAATGTCATTCGTTTTGCAGGTATTTGGTCATAAACCAAAGTATTGTACAAACTGAAAGTATAAGGTGATGATTGTGCTAGGTGGACAGTCAGGGGACCAACATTATTATAATTCATCCTTTGGGGACCATGAATGTCCAAATTTTATGGAAATCCATCCAATAGTTGTTGAGATATTTCAGTAACAACCAAAAATGTCAGCATGCTGTGCTATGCTGCGCTAGAGGAAAAGTCAAGGAATCACCAAAGTCATTAGGATACATCATCTAGGAACCATGAATGTTTGTACAGAATTTTGTGCCAATCCATCCAGTAGATGTTGAGACATTTCACTGAATAAGTGAAATATTTGACCTTATGGTGGCGCTAAAGGAAAAGTCAGGGGATTGCCAAAGTCATTAATATTCATTGTCCGTGGAACATGAATGTCTGTACAAAATTTCCTGGCAATCATTCACTCTGGACCAAAATAGTGGACTGACCATTCATAGAGCCATGAATGGTAATGTCGAATATGTGGAATATGAATATGTGGTCTTATAGACATCTCTATTTGTTGTGGGTAAGGGCTGAAAGTAGTAGAGAGTAAATCATGGTTGAATTTCTATAAATATGGCTCCCTCACCCTCATCTGTCAGCCAGTGTCTTCTCTCCATTTCTCCAAACCCATTTCCCAGAGAATGACGGATGAAAGCTAGAAGAAGAAATGTACAAATGAAAAACATCTCTGGTTTTGTGGCTAATTAACTCACTCAAATGCGTACATAAATTAGCATATTTGCGTAGTTCCATTTAATAAGCTGCCCAAATGAGGCAAATGACCTAAAAGGAAACCAAATGGGTTTAATTAACTTCTTCATTCATTAGGTTCGATTATATACGTACCCACTCTCCTGTCCAGTTCACTGATGTGTTCCTGCACCAGGCCGGTGTTGAGGTCAACAAGGAATCTCCTGAAGGGCTCGGTACCTTGTCGGAAGCCGTCAGGAACAGGTTCACGGATGTCAAAGTGTTCAGTGCCCTGTTGAAAGCCCTCAGGAAGCCATTGGGTTGAAGATGTCCTCTGCAAACGTCTAGGGACTGCAAGTGGGACAGCCTGGAGGCCTGTGAAGGGTGTTTATTTTACACTGTTTTTGGCCTTCTCTTTGCAGGTTGAGAGAGTTTCTAAAACAGCAGTTACACTGAGGGTCTGCATTTATAAAACCCTAAATGAATGCAAATTTGTCAGCTGTGGTTGCACATCCTGCTCATTCAGTGTTCGAGATGCTCACATACAGGCAGAAAGGTAAACCTAGTGATAGTGGTGTTTGAATACACAACCTTAGACTTCCTAGCAAAACAAATACTCTTGCCAGTTGACAGATACATAACTGTTTGGCCTTTCACATCAATTATTAACTATTGTGCCAGAATAATATGTAGGCCTCAGCTTTTCTTTAACAGTGTAATAAATCACTAATGGTGAAAGTCTAATTTCTGTACAAGTCAGTTGGCTCTTTGCCACAGTCAACACTTTTGCTGCCATGGCAACAAACCACAAAACCAAAATGAATTATCACATGTAAATGATCAAACAATAAACTAGGATCATCAAGAGGAATTAATATGTTCTCAAATAGTTTTGCTAATTTTAAAAAAAAGGGTTTTTTTTCCATTTTTTTCCATGAAGCAGTGATGTATCTTCCCAATAACCAGTAGACAGTCAAAAGCTTCTAATTAGCAAAGGAATTTTTTTTTACATAAAAATCATTTTATAAACTGTCATTCTTTAAGTTGAAAGACATTTATTTTATTGTGATAATAATAATACTAATAGGATTTTCTACTGATCACAAGAAAAACTATTTTGTATTTCACAATTATTTCGTGATCTCCATGACACATGACAAGCATTATGGTATGATCTCAGAATAAAGATTTTTTTTAAATCACAGGATCATGAGAAAACTTCCATGGCCATCTCTAATAAAATGATTATTAACTTAAGTTAAAAAAAAATCAAGTTATATCAATATCAAGAAATAGATATTTTGTGTTCATGATAAAACAAACCATGAGAATCACATCATCTGCAAATTAAAGCATTCAGTAAGTGGTGTGACATAAAATAAATGCTTGCTCAGAGATCTTACCTGACAGTGTCAGGAACAGCAGCATTAACTGGAACATCCTGTAAACACCAGAATAAACAGAGCAACTTTTCACCAAAGTCTTTTTAGCATGTAAGCTGCTGTATATTTGTGTGGTAGTGTAGAGACAGTGAGTCAGTTTGTGTGTTGCTTACCTGAGACAGCAATGATGAACACTGAGCAACTCTGAAACAAAAGGCTTCGTCATAAAGCCCAACCCTACTAATAACACTTTGATTGAGATTATTGATTAATCTGATTACTGGTATTTGATGCACTTTGCCCTCAGGTCTTGCCTGATAAAGGTTTGAACACAAGGATGATATAAGAGCAGGTAATAAAGTGCAGGCTGTCAACAGTTGACCCCTGAAGTAAAGCCATCAGACAAAGCAGCCAGTTTCCCTTGACATCCTATTATACTGTACACATCCCGTTTTCAGGGTCTTGTAAATATGTTGAAGGTGAACGGCACTTGGTTTAATCGAGGGTAGTTCAATCAGTGTTTGTGAACTTGGGCAGAGAGTGGAGATTACAACAGATGTGAATAGATGGTAAATGTGACTGGTGGTCACTAAAGGTTGTTTTGGGGGTAGGAATATTTTACAGGCCATTTTGATGATGTTGTTGGTACACATGTACACCTTGTTGTACTGTAGACCTTAGGTAAGAATGCAGGGCCCTTTATTATTTTCATTAAAAAAAATTAAATCATATGTTACTGCATTTTTGTATGCCGTAGAATTATCACCGCATTTCAGCAATGTTAACGTTTAAAGATACAGTAGGTCATATGGATTCTTTATGAAAGAGGTGATAAATTATACAGTATCTCTGGCTCCACCTGGTGTATATGCAGGAACATAGCCTACACACTGCTGATAGAATTACCAAAAACAAAATATATCATTTAAATTTTACGGAATAGCCAGGCACAAATTGTCACGTTGTTGTGAATGCTTCATTGCACACATGCTACTCAACCCGTTCCTATCATGACTAAGGTCCTGGTGCTTATAACAAGGTGAGTCCTACAATAAGACATTTCGAAAGTTCAAGGTTGTGTCTGCCCTTTTGGCAGGAGAGAAGAATGTGGAGTTTCTCGATTTTAATACTCAGTTACACTGCTTAAGTGAACATTCCGGAAAATAACCCGCTCAGTCGGCTGACGCTGTAATTCAAAACGAGCATTTTATTTATTTTTTTATTTTAAACTCGCTCACCCTGTTTGGCGAATTCACGCCAGCACTTAGACAGGCACGTAGAGCTAGCGACAATTACCCAACACAACAGGAAATAAAAGTAAAACAAAGACACTTTTGATAAACTTGTGTGGCCCGAACAACAAAATGCTGTATATTAACTCTTTCTAGATCTCTAACTAAGCAGATACTTAATTTTAAGCTCAGGACGGTGTTAACCCTGAAAAACTGCAACCCGTTGGTTGCTAAAGCTTTTGTTTTTGAAGTCATGACAGGAAGTTGTTTTATTATGTAATTACACCGGGGCAGTGTGGTTGCAGCCGATACCAGCTGCCTTCTTTGTGCTTTTTAGCTAATTATCACAAGCCAATCAACTAATTGAGCTCAGAAAACGAGTAGTTGCCATAGGTTAACGTTACATGTTGCGCAATGAATGTGACGGTGAAAGTGACTTCCTGCGGATAAAACAAGCTAGCTTAGCTAGCTAGCTCGGTGGGTTTGGGTTAAATCGAACAACTTTGGGTCTCTCTCCGTTGAGACGCAAAGTGGACTGTGTAACTGTCTGGGTGTTCAGAGGGTCTGATACTTTCTCAGCTCTTTTTTGGACGTCTTATCTACTTCAAATGGCTTTAGTAACAACGTTAAGAAGACTGGCTCACTTTAGTTTAAGAGAATATTCGCGGAGGACGGCTGTAGTAACTTCGGGTGCCTGGCTGACGGGTCAGAGGAGTTTTACCACCGGCACACAGTCTTTGAGGTAAGGTAACTTTACTGAGAGCATATACGCTCAACCTGGTGTCTTTATCTTGTATGGACAGAACCGCACGCCAAACTCCATTCAGAAAACATGTAATTAAACATGACCTTTCTTATCAGCACACGCCTGCCAGAATGTTAGGTAGAACACGAGTGAAGACCTTTTTTTTCTAATGTGTCCATTATCCCTTCCTTAGCTAGGGTCACTTATTTATTTTGCCTTTTATGTGAGACACATGTGTTGGAGACACCAAGCAGAACGCACTCCCTTTACGTTTTAACTTTTAGAAGTAATTTAACTTAAGTTGTTTGTTCCCACAGCTGACCCTCTACTGGAATCCCCATATAAGCCAGTGGCGAGAAAGCAGTTAGACCAATACGTTAAGCCTTGACGTTTAATTAAAACCTGAAAAAAAACTGCTGCTTGACTTGGTCTACAGTTATTCTGTATGCCGAACGGCTAGCATGGTTGCTTGAAAGTTCAAATGTCTGTTGCACCATTAAAGTGTCGCATTTGTGAATGGAGTTTAAGGTGAAATGTTTTTCCAAGATAAATTATCAGCAGTGTTGAACAAAATCATCAAAAATTACTTGCAGGATTAATGGTAAATTGATCAAGTTTGTAATTGGGTTTTCATGAAAAATCTGAAATGATGTGATTTCAGTGTGTAAAAACTAGTGTGTGTGTGTGTGCCACAAAACAGCAACAGAATAGCAGTTTGGCAGTTTGTAGTGTTATCTTCTTAGAAATGGCGGATTGAACCTTGGATAAGGCTAAGATGTCACATGTCCACAAGGTTGATGTGATCCATCTTTCTGCTCAGGTACAAGGCTTTGACCAAGGCTAGGCTTCCCAGGGCCAAACAACTTGTTGAATTGCATAATAACTGCAGACTTTCCACTCAGATTGAAAGCTGGCCTTAAACTGGTTGACGCAGTCCCTGTGTGTTCACATCAGGGGGGCATGGCTGGCCCTGACCCTCCTTTTTAACTATTATTTTCAAAAATCCACATGGGCGATCAAAGTTTCATGCAGTTATCACCAGGTCTTTGCCTGCCTTTGTCTTAAAAGGTCATGTAGTGCAGAAGAGGGTATGGAGTAGAGTTTGAGAATTGACACATATTTTTTTTCCTTTTTTTTTTTTTTTTTTTTTAAAAGCGGATTACACAGGGTTCCTACTGGTCCTGAGATTTCCAGAAGGTCATGGAGTTTAATATGTATGGCCAGGGATATCTGAGAATTTAACAGGTTGTCTGAGAGTGTCAGGGAATTTTACAAACAGGAATAGTGTATAATTGAGTGCATTTTTAATCATTAATTTATGGAATAAAGGAATGGAGTCTGCAGCCATTGATGATGATTTTTCTTTGGTCTACAAATTTGTTTTTTTTTGTTTTTTCTTCAAATCACGATAAAAGAATGGCAGTGTGTCAATGTGTTGTACATTCATATGTTATGTTATTTAACAGGCCTAGTTAAGCAATAGTAACACAGCTTTGTGTAGACCTCTGAAGTTAAGCGGAGCAGTAATGGCAGCCTGTCGTGCAATTAAATAACTAAAGCAGATGAATACATGGCTACATCAGTTTTTCATACTAAAAGCTTTTGCTGAAGCATTGGAGAACTAGATGATTTTGGTGTCTTTTATTTTCATTGTGAATAGCTAAGGGGGGGGGGGTGGACTCACTGTTCAATCTTCTGGCTCTGTGCTACAACTGACATTTTACTCTGGTTAAATATGCGGCAGAACATTTTTTTTTTTTTTTAAGTGTGCAGCCCCACAGGAGTATGTTATCAAAGATTTCAAAGTTCATAGCACGGTCTACAAGGTAATTTATAACACAAGGTAGTACTATGAAGTTAAGTATCTTATCTGTCTATGTATCTCAGTTATTTACATACATGTATACACCCAGGAAATAATTCAGTGCATTTTATTTAATTTTTTTTATTTGCATCTGGGGGAATGCAAGACAGCAGCAACAAGACAGTGAAGATAAGAATATGGTGATTATCTTCACATAAAATGTTTGACATCTGGAAACAGTGTCCATTCACTTTGACTGTGTTTGAGCACCAAGCACCATCGATGTAAACTCAGAGTCCGCCTCCCCTCATCCTCCTCCTTCAGCTCGGAACACGGTCCGCCCGTTGAGTGCTTGATCCGGGATGTTGGTGGAGCAGGTCTCTGCTTGGCCAGCCAGAGTCTCATTTTGTCCAGATGGACATTAGTCCGGAGCAGCATTAAGTCCAAACTGGGCCAGCTTGGCTCCTATCCCGGCTCTGCCTCTCCTCCCTGGGCGATCACACAACACCCGCCGTGGTGTCTGGTCCGGTTGATCTGGCTTAATCCAAACCCAGCTTCTTTTTCCGATGAATAGGTAATGCGTGTTTCAATAATAAAGCCAGAAAAAAATAAGATAACAGATGAAAACAAATGTAGCAG
Organism: Siniperca chuatsi; assembly: GCF_020085105.1. Taxonomy (NCBI): domain Eukaryota; kingdom Metazoa; phylum Chordata; class Actinopteri; order Centrarchiformes; family Sinipercidae; genus Siniperca; species Siniperca chuatsi. The sequence continues at coordinate 13,495,437 of NC_058065.1, read as the reverse complement.
AGTCTGAAGGAGCTAGCCTACAGGCCACAGCATCTACATGCACAGCTGTTGCCATAGTCAAAATGTCCTGATCCAGTCGATTTGAACAATTTTGGCTTAGCCCTTTTTAAATCAAATCCACTCGGACATCATTCAATGATGTTTCAGCAATAAAGCCGAAAAAAACCTAACACCTTTTTAAAACAAATGTAGCAAGTTTGAAGGAGCTACCAGCTGCTGCATCTACATGTGCAGCTGTTGCCATAGCATTTCCTTGTTTAAACCTAAATTTGTACAGCCTCTGGTTGTGGTATGAAGCTGAAAAGGTTGGCATCTTAATTAGATTCCCACTCTAACATTCACTGCAGTTGAATAGTGACAGGACTGGCAAGGCTAAGCAGATAAAACGTTTATCCTCGTCTTGTTGTTCTGAACAGAAACATTAATTGACTGAATACAGACAGGATTTGTTAACTTCTGCATAATGGACAAATGTCTCATCTAGTGCTGTTTTTAAAAAAAATAATAATAATTAAAAAAAAAAAAATCACTTTGTGAAATGTTTGTATAGTGACAGCTAAACAGAGGTTTAATATGTATTTTGAAGATTTTAATATTGATGCAGACCTATGTCTGGTATCTGCTGTGTGTCGTATGCAAAACACTAAAGAGCCAAATCCAAAAGTGGAATTGTATGATAAAGCCCAGTCAGACTGTATTTTTATAATATTTATAATCCCCTAAATTACACATTTTATCATCATAGTTTTACTTTGATCATTATTCATAATATTTTTAAAAGACAATAATGATAAAAACATTAAAAGTATGCCTTTTTTTATCTGATAAAACTAATTATACTATTTTAGTATATATAATTTTTTTTTTTTTTTAAATATTATTGTAGCATTGTATGTGTCAGTGTGTAAAGTGATTAATGAAGATGAAAATAAAATAGTTGAGATTTACAATACTTGACATTGTGCATTGTGGGAACTGTCCAGCCTGCAGAAGTGGCGTTATCTTGTGTCTCTGGGTGTTTTTTCTCTTAACTGGAGTCTGGGGAACAAAAAGTCTTGTTCATTTTATTAATGAATTGATTTAATTATTAATACAATAACAAGGAACCAGGCAGCTTTTATAGAAATCTCAATTTTTGGAGAAACTCACAAAAGCTGAAATTCAAAATAATTAACACTTGATGTTGGCTCTTCATAGCTCGGAGCCTGCATGTCCCAGTGGAAGTTGTGGCCATTCAGAAGGTTAATGTAGTGAAGTCTGCATCTCTCAATACACATTGTAGTTGTTTACTAGCGGATCTTGACCGCTCCAATGTGGTGGACGCACAGATGCATAGCCTTTGCTTTATCCTTCCAACTCTGGGAATTTAATAAATATCAAATCAGAAGACTGGCTATCCAGTGTCCGGCATAGGATTTCAATACATTAGCCGTATTCCAACTTTTATTAATAATCAGTTTAACAGCACCCATAAACTGTTCGTCCCCTAAAAGGGTATTGTTTAATTTCCAATAACTTGTGTTGGGTTTCTTTCCCTCAAGTGTGTTATCAAGACTTAATGACCACAAGGTTATTTACACTTCAGTGAGTACAGAGGGCTCAATATAAACATGCATTACTTGTTGTTCTAATTCTCCAGATATTAACCAGAAATCTATCCTTGACTGTTTAGTCGTATCTTTGGTACACCACGTAAAATGCATTTAGCCAGGATTCCTGTCTCCATACATCGAAACAGTTTAGACTTAGGCATAAATTGTTAAACTCTGCAGTATTGTTCACTCTTACAGGTCGTGGAGATATACAGTCCAGTAGTGGATTTTTAATGGAATTCCAGTCTCTCAGGATTTTGCATTAGCAAAAGTTCTCAGAAATGTAGAAATTTCCTCCTCAAACTGGAAAAGTTCTATTTCTAGATATTGATGCATGTGTCTCTTGTATAAAATAAGTCAGTGTGTAATTTCTTACAAAATAAAAAAAGCCCTTCTTTTCAACAGATCTGATACCCCTTACATTAAATGAACATACTGATAAAGACAAATAGAACAGAAAATAGTTTAAAAAAAAAAAAAAAAAAATAATTATCAACACCTGTTGACAAAATGACAAATAGTCAAAATTATACCTGACCATATTGAAACTGTTCAGCATTGGCTTAGTGTTCAATGTTGCATTCTTCCATACCGATTCTTTGTTGTACTGTGCATGGAGTCAGGTAAAGGCACACAATCAGGACTTTTTGGGCGTGCATTAGTGTGCATATCTGTGGTGGTGACATCCATCTCAGAAACAGAATCACCTTTTGGAGAAAGCCAGGTCCTACTTTTCCACCGCAGGTCTCTGTGGGCTAAGCGTTTTTTTGTTTATTTGCTGTATATAGATAGAAAACAAAACGCAAACACCAGAAATTAATGAATGGAAAGAAACAGTTTGAGGTGTATCAAATGGAATGAACACATATGGAATCAAAGCTCCCTCTCTGAGGCGAGATGGGAGAGAGTTAAACAAATAGGTCGGAGCCGTTGTCCCTGTTGCCAGAGCTGCTGATACAGGAGTTTGGAGTTCAACAGTGGAGCCGCTTTTTTTCACAACAGTTTTTAAAATGATTAACGAACAGTTCTTTCTAACCATTACTCTGGGGCAGAAGCCACAGTGATAATGCCTGTTACAAATGCAAATAACATTGCAATTGTACATGGCTACAGTATAACACAACTAATAAATGTTTCAAATATGAAACATTAGGAATCTCCAAAGTGAAGGGTTCTTCCATCTGTCAATCTAAAATATATGTAGGCTAACTGGGGGGAAAAAAAATCAGTTCTCCATTACTCCAACAAACTTTAAATTCCTTTTTAATTGGAATATTTCAACTTTACATTGCTTCAATTCATCTGGCTTTAAAATCTATGACCTGAGCTTAAAGTATTTAATATGCAACCTGACTAAAGCTTCTTGAATCCCAAGTTTGAAAATAGCCATATAGCTAGTTCATCTTTACCTTGCATTAGCGTCACTTGTTATCAATTGATAAGGTGGACGCTCGCTAAATTGTTAGCTAATAACTCTAAGGTACGTGGGGTTACGTGTTAGCATGCCTAAATATTGATAGCCTAACCCCACCTTCAGTGCGTCTGTGGTTTTCCTGATGTGGTCAATTCTAATTTAGACATTGGTTTGACAAATCTGATCATTTGTGATAACACTGGGTTGGAAATGAGCTAATTTACACCTTGGCCTTTTATGTATTCAGAGCTGGAGAACTCAAATCTGCATGCTGAAAAAATAAGCCTGTCAGAAGAACTGAAACTGTAGAAAGGGCTCAATCCTAGAAAGCAACTCCTGCTACACATTTAATATCATTTTGTTGTAGCATGCATCATACTTATTCTTCTTGAGGTACTGTAGGGTCTGTTCTATTTTTGTTAGAGGTTTTCAAGGTTTGTAGAGCTAATTTACCCTATACAGACAGAACTGCTGTTGACTTTATGACTACGATTATTTTCATTAATCTGACATTATTTTTTGGTCTATAAAATGTCAGAAAAGTGTAAAACGTTCACAGCAATTTCCGAAAATTTGCAGAATGACTTAAAGGAGCTGTATGCGACATTCACTGCCACTAAATGTCGCACTAGAGCACCAGCATCTCAGACCAAAACAAAGGGCGCTACGGCCCACCAGACTCCATCGAGGGGAAAACTGGCGTTTCACAATGATCCGAGAGGTAAAATTATCTAAATACAAACTAGACAGAAACAAAATAAAACTCACCAGAACCGTCTTAGTCTTTCCACAGTTCAAACACCAATTTAGGGGGATTGAACGTTTCTTGGCATATGCTGGATATGTATGTATGTATGTGCAGCTTTTGGGTTAAACTACTGACTTACAAATGTAGCATTTATACAAAGCTGGTGTAATATGTAAACTGTGCTTATATGAATCAACAAGACAGTACTGATTGTATATAGTTTACTCTGTTCTGAGTTTCCCACACTAAGATTTCTAAGCGCTTTGACATCTTTGGTCAACTGAACTGACTGTGGTGATGAGCTCTGGCCACTAGAGGGCAGTGACGTGTCAGTCAGGGCTGTATGGAGCCTGGCAGCTAACATTAGTCATTTGAGGGTACAAATGACCAATTTGTGTGCAATTGAACAAATATTTCACTCTTTTCTAATATTGTTACTATCTTTCCATGTAAATCACAAATTAACAAAAAATAAAATAAAAATGGTAAATTAAACTATGTTTGTGTGTGTCAGGTCAGGCAATAAGGTGACGGTCCACTTCATCAACAGAGACGGGGAGAAGATCACAGCGAAGGGGTCGCCTGGAGACTCACTGCTAGATCTTGTCATTAATGAAGACCTTGACTTTGATGGCTTTGGTACGTTAGCACGCACACACACACTGGTGGGATGGCGTCACAGACTGAGGTTTAGAGGTTTGGATTGGTGTAATCGGCAGCCTTCTCTTAGCTCACATTTTCCTTTCATCACCCATGTTTTCTGTTTCACTGGCGTGCTTAGACCTGTCTTACACTGCTGTCTTATGAGCAGATGTGTAGTAACACAGTAGCCTCATAGCAGATAGCTGAATCTCATCCATCAGAAAGTTTATAAAAGTGTGTGTGTGTGTGTGGCTTCAGGAGCGTGTGAGGGAACCCTGGCGTGCTCCACATGCCATCTGATCTTTGACGAGGAAGTCTACAAGAATCTGGGGCCAGTCACAGACGAGGAGATGGACATGCTAGACTTAGCCTATGGCCTGACGGACACGTAAGGACACACATGCACAAACACACACTACTGAGGGCCCAACCTGCCTTTGTCAAAAAAAAAAGTTTTAAGTATCAATTAGTGGGATTTTATTTTCATAGACATTAACATTTCTCGGTGGCAGCATGTTATTCAAATGTAACTGACTATTTTTTGTGGGGTTTTTTTATTTATTTTTTGATAACAATTTATGGCACAGAGGAAATGACTATCAGGCTTTGGCTGCATAGACAATACTAATTGGATTATTCATCGTTAAGTTTGTTTTCACTATGGAATGTGCATGGGAATGAAAATTTGAGAAGCTCAACAGCAGTGTCTCTTTCCAGAAGTCATGACCCTGTTACTCAAGATAATCCTCAGACCTTGTTGTGAGCAGTTTCATGTGGGAACTATTGGTAGAAAGAAAATAGTTCCTACATGAAACTGCTCACAACAAATGTCTGACACAGCTGTAGCAGAATGAGGAGAACAGTGAGGCTGATATCAGTGAGATCAAATTAATGCTGCATTACATGCTGCATCGTTTCCTGTGAATCCCTCATGCGTGTGAAGGCAATTTTAATCCAGCGCAGGAATGGCGGACTCCACCACTAACAATTTTAAAACTACTATATAGAGAGGTGATTACAGAACGTAAATAATTTGAATACCTGTTGATGGGGGCGACCATAAAGATAAAGACTTTATTCTCCTCTATTTCTCCACACAGATCTCGTCTGGGTTGCCAGATCTGTCTGACGAAGTCTCTGGAGGGCATGGTGGCCAGGGTTCCAGAGAGTGTAGCGGACATCCGACAGAACAAAGACGAATCGTCTTAACTGGGAACCTGCGGATGCAGACCGTGCGGTTGTGCCTGGTCAGAAGTGAGGGTACGACATGTGTGCACAGGGACGATGGTAGGTATAAATCTGTCAGCACTGCTGTATCTGCTCGGCTGCCACCAAAAAAAAAAAAACCCCTTCAAAGTCAGACAGCTAGCACCAGCTCTCAATAACCAGGATAGAAGAATACATGACTTTGACTCACAAATCAAGACAATTTTTTTTTTTTATAGAAAGTAAAACTGCAGTAGGAAAGATTTTTAGAGGAAAACAGTCTTTATAACCTTTTTAGAGAACCTTGCCGCCTTAGTGTGAGGAACAATGTATTAGGATATGTAGATAGATTAATTAATAAATAAATATACTCACTCAAAGCCAAGACAAACCTATGGTGGCACCCCGGTAGCTCACCCCCCGACTCTTAGCTGTCCCTATCTAATAAAAGCAAAAAAGCCCATTAAAATAATCTTAAAAGAAAGACAACTATATCATAACTCTGTTAATCCGCCCTGATTTTTACTCACTGTCAGAAAAATGTTTTAGACTTTTATTTGTTGCTGTGGATGAAACATGAACATCAGTTTACAGCACACACCAGGATTTTGGTCATTCAATAACACTCAGACTCCAGCCTGTCACTGCTATACACCTCCAGTTTGTGGCTGTGCCCTCGATTCTCTGAAAGTATCTTGTAACTATGACTGAATTTACACACACACACACTTGCATAAAGAGATTTGTACCCATGCAGGATTAATTTTATTTTAACTCTGGGGCTACAGATCTGGTATACATTTTGAGATTCCTTCTTTTCGTGTGTAAATTCAGTCATATTCACCGAACAAGGGGAAGGAAAAGGTACGCAGCTGCTTGCAGCCTGTGACTGAAATGTTTGTGAACCAAGCGACTAACAGTTCTCCATGCCTTAGAGATTGTGCTGATGCTGACATCCCCCAACACATTTTATTCTACACACATGTATACCCCTACTATTGTTGGTTTGATCAATCCTTCATGTAACCAAATAATTTCATCATGTGATTGTACATAGCTAGAACACACATATCTATGTATAGAGTGAAAAATAACGTAATAAAAAAATCACCTTTCTAATGGCGTGTTGAACTGTCAGTTTTTACAATGTTATATATGGTCTGTTTGAAATGAAAACAATATGGCATATCCTGTTTCTTGCACAAAATGACAAATCTGTTTTTTTTTTTTTTTTTTTTTTTTTAAACCTTCTTTTTCCCTACCAATTACCACACGTTAATCAGATTTTCACTCATAGGTCATTTTATTTGCAAATGCAGATTTATTCAGGCTTATTAACACAGCGTATGAATACATGTATATAGAAAGGAGGCATAGAAAATATAATAAAGCAACAGTCTTGTAGCCTACTTCAAGTTTTAAGCTGCAAAAAATATAAAGCTTTTAAAAACTGGACAACAATGTTCCCCTTGAGGGATCATATTTACAGAATAGAAACATTGGGACAGGATACATGTGATTAATTCAAATCAATACAGGCTTGTGTGAAAACCAAATTATTGGCAACAAATGGAAAACAAGGATCATACCTATAAATCTACAAATTGTGCTACTTCATGTATGTACTGGAACACATGTAAGTGCTAATGCTGAGAAGTGTTTGAAATGTGTTGGGAAAAGACTTACAGAGCAGTTTGCTTTTATGACCAAATATTTAAAAGAACAAAGACTCGCTGCAGCCAACAAAACGTAAGTGTCGTCTAGAAAAGTCAGATAATGATATTCCAGTACAGTTGACTAAGGGTGTAACGGTACACTAAATTCCCGGTTCGGTACAGCAGGGAAAACAATTATATTTTTGTAATTTTATTTTGAAAAATGTTAGCCGCGATTCTTACTGTAACAGAATGCACTCAAATACGGTCATATTGTCAGTAAGACAAAATAACACGTATCAGTAACGCTCCATCGTAAAACCGAATGAAGACTGTCAACTCCTGACCAGCTGCAGGGTTTATACAGGGCAGGCACAACGGACGGACTGAAATGCACACGTGAAGGCACACTGTAGCGGGCTCAAGCATTTTGACCATATGCTTAAATTCTGTATTCTCTACGACAGTCTGGTGGCACTTCTGCAGCGATAAATACTCCTATAGCATTAGTTACTGATTTGGCACAGTTTGAATCTGCAGTGTGAGGCGAAGGACTCGCCTTCCAGTCTGTTTTTGTCTCGTTCCGCTCATCCGCGCATTCAGGAGACGCCGTCGTAAATGACGTTTGAACTGTTTCCAGACATACCCGACTTGGTATGTTTGATATCTCTGTGCTCTGTCAAAACGTTCCGGGTAAAACTCCCACTCTAGAATGTCTGTTCCGCGGGTGCGAGTTGTAGACATTAATAGACTACTTTGACAGGAATAGTTTGGGGCACAGGGCGTACCGATCCGAGGAAGTCGCACACCGAACGTCCTGTACCAATACTTGTACCGCTAACACCCCTACAGCTGACAAAAAGCACAGACATTTTTAAGGAAGTTAATGAATGTGCATGAACAGTGTAAATAGTGAATAATCACATGACCTTAATCTACAAAACTCAATTTGTGTAAATTTGAAACTTATTTAAGTTAAGATGCTAACAGTTACATGCAGTGATGTTGTCTGAAACTTAACTATAATCATGACTGTATAAGCCATTAAGATTTTTTTGTTCTGTTATGAAAGGACTACTCTGACGCAGACTTGGGGACAAAAGCAAAGTACAGTTCTAGTCACAGTGTGTACTCAGGCTGCATTTACACTACAGGCAAAGTAAAAAAACAAACAAACATTTTCTAATTATATCCCATAATGTCTCCTATTAATGTTCAAATGCAAATATTGTGCATTACTTTTTTTTAAATCAAGTACCAATGCAGAAAAACAGTGACGCTCATATAGCATTGTAAAAAGTTGTGTAGGACTGTGGTTGGCTATATTAAGCTGCTTATGTTACATCCCACCAAATATGCAAAACAACTTCAGATGAACATGCTTTGTAGGAGTTGAAATATATTGCCCAAAATCTGTCCTTATTGTACCTTTTACAGTATGTAGCATAAAGCAGATTTATGTCCAAACATAATGCAGCTCTGAGGGCAGAAATCTTGACGATAAATCTAAAAAACAAAAAAAAGTTAGCTATCCAATGACCTGTCAGTAATGAGTGAGATTATATTTGTTCATGATGAAAGAAGGCAACACCAGGTAGCTTTATTGGCAGGTCTTAATTTTGGCCTGAAGGAAAAAGTGACATTCCTTAAACAAAACCCATGGGTGAAAATCAGATACAACTTGGTATCAAATACATAATGAAACTAAGACAATCCATCTCTTGAGACTGTGATAAACGTATTATTTCAATGTAAGTAAGGTTACAAAGTAATATTCCTTCCACATGTGTAAATCCAGCCTTGAGGACATTCAAGCAAAAATGTATACATTCCCTTAATGGCAATAAGCTCTAGGCAAAGTTAAAAATATACTTAATGTGTTTTTAAAATAAAATTGTATCTAGTCGCATGAGAAACTAGTTTTCTCCCTGTTTGTTCTACTACAGCAAACCTATTTCATTTCAAGTCCTGTTACAGACTCAGGCAAAATGGATCACAATGTATTGCATGGTAGAAGCCAATGCGTTAAGGTCTAATGAAAGAAGAAAATGCAGTAATTAAGGTGGCGAGTATAATAACTAAGTTTTATTAATAGGTTAAAAGCAGTGAAATCATGTATTTCTAGTGTCCATTGTAGCTAAGTGATGTGTGTGTTGCATCTTTCTAATCCAGTTTTGCTCCAGGTTACAGTCAGAATCAGACATAGGATTCTTCAGCAAACAGAAGCTGGTCGAAGTCTGGTTCTGCTGTGGGATCACTGCATCTCTTTAGCCATTCCCTATGACTCTCCACGAGGGCGAGCGCCACCTGCTGGCTGCTCTGGGGGTTACTGCACGGGTGAGAGGAGAAGTACTCCCTCACTGCTTTGGTGGCTAAGGGGGAGAGGCAGAAACGGGCCTCTGATGTCCCTCCTTGTGAATCCACCTCAGTAACCTTCAATCCTGGGTCGCTGGGCAGCCTTGCCCGTGTGAGGGTGGAGGTTCGGTCCACAACCTGCCAGCCGGGTTCTGACCCGCGGCGCTGGTAGAGCCTGGCGTTGCATTCCTCCTCCACGGAGTGAGACTTGTTTTGCTTGAACAGGGACAGAGATGGCCCCCTCTGCTTGTAAAATAAAGATGGCGATGGCAGTTTCAGCTCATTCACTTCACTTTCTGCTGAGCGCCTGCGGTTGGTGATGCCACCTCCGGTGTTGGCAGCATGGCTGAGCTGCCTGGTGGTTAGCGGGGGGTCTGAGGAATGGAACCAGGACTTGGGAAATTGGAGACTCCCTGTAGAGCGGTGGTGGGAAGGGGGGCTGGATAAGTCCTGCTTAAGATGTTGGGGCTCCTGGCCAGACCTCCCCCTTAGATGGCCCCCTCCTCCTCCTGCTGCATCTTTTGAGGCTCTGCAGGATGTTTTGGGCTTGGGTTGGCTGCTGGAGATCAGCTTTCCTCCTCCCCTTTCGCGTGCTTTTCCTTTCTCTGGGACGAGTTTCCCAAGTGTGAGCGACTTCTCAGTGGGTCCCCCCTGTTTGTAGAAACATACAGTGCATTGGTCTTTGAGTTAAGATTTTATATATATATATATATAAATAAAATTTCTCAAAGGTCCGCTTATTAATGATTCGGAGCTTTCAACTGCATCTCATGATGACCTGACTCGGGTAACTTTTGGTTACATTACAACATGGTCATTTTGATCATACCTCCATTATGGTTCTAGGATGGGTTTCCTGATCCTTCTTTGGTTGATGATCATGATCCCTTTTCAGTCAGGTGTTCGCTGCTTTCTAAGCTCCCTTGTAGTTTCACCCATGTTCCCCACAGCTGCTGCAAGACACCTCTCCAGCAGTTGGACTATCTGCTATGGCTACTTAACAGTCCACTGACATCAAGTTACTAGGGGAGCGTATCCAGGTCCTTAATCTTATGGACACGATGTCTGTCCCACCCAACCAAGGGCCCATTGACATTTGCATGAAATTTAGCTGACTGACCACCAATGCAGGAGACAGTAAGTCTTGACGGCTTTTATGTACCTTTTTTATTTATAGGTCCAGTGTGAAGGATTTAGTGGCATTTAGCGCTGAAATTGCAGTTTGCAACCATTTGAATACCACTTGCCTCACCCTCCCAAGCGTATAGGAGAAACACAAACGGCCCTACCTAAAACCAGTAATTGGTTTGTCCGTTCTGGGCTACTGTAGAAACATAGCGACATCCGTGGAAGGGGACTGGCTCCCTCTGTAGATAAGATTCTTATTTTCAGACAATTATAGACTAATGAAAACGTACTTGTATTCCATTGCTGTCAATAGCTCCTCTTTAATGTTACACACTGGACCATTTAAGTATTCTGTTGGGTACAGCTTTTTCCAGAGGTCATAGATGACTACTTCTTTCACCTTCCACTCTTCACTACGAGCCCTGTCTTGTATTGCTGTATTGGATCCAACTTAACCCTTATACGCATTTGACCTTTAGTTTCATACGTCACAGTATCAATTGCAGGCGATGGTAATGGAGTCATCCTTTCCAAGCTCCATCAGGGCTCCCCGGGGAAAAAGGAGCTTAACAGGGACGATTTCAACAACCTGCTGGTAAACAAACAGAGGGCGACAGTCCCAGGAGATAACTGAGTTGATGAAACCAAAGTGCAAATGCTTCTGAGTGATAAACACCTATGTTAAACAAGACTGTGTAGTCCCTCATTCGTCCAGGAGTGTTCTATCGTAGAAAAGGTTTCAGTCGTAGTCATCTGGACACTGTTTTCAGAATCAAGACGTTTCGGCTCCCATCCGGAAGTCATTCTCAATTGTGAAAAAAATGGGACGGGAACTGGAAATTTAAGCTACTCTGTGTTACATAAGCCCTGCCCTCAGGAGGGAATCTGCCTGAGTATCTGTTAATAGCTAGTTTCACCTGAAACCGACCTAATAGTTTCCAAGATGGCCCAGTAATCAAAAATGGCTTCCTTGACACCCCGTTCAAACCGAATCTTCACCTCGCTGTCTTCAATTGTGTGGTTTGTAGCTTTTAGATGCAAATGCACGGCGCTCTGTAATCCTGAGTTAGCGTGTCGTCTGTGCTGATAAAGTCTTTTGTGAAGTGGCTGTTTGGTCTCGCCTATGTACCGTGCTTTGAAGTTTTCCTCACTGCAGTGTGAGGAAAACTGGGGGTGTCAAGGAAGCCATTTTTGTGAAAAAAGAGAACCCCTTTGAACAGAAATGGTGGTCTGAGTTTCAATCCGCCCAAAGTCTATCACAGTGTATTATCACCTTGGTCACGCCAATCACATGCTAATCAGGTACTTAACAGTGATGAAGTAGATGCAGCCAGAAAACAATAAGCCTGATTACTGGGCCATCTTGGAAACGATTAGGTCAGTTTCAGGTGAAACTAGCTATTAACAGATACTCAGGCAGATTCCTTCCTGAGGGCGGGGCTTATATAACTCAGTAGCTTAAATTTCCAGTTCCCGTCCCATTTTTTTTTTTCACAATTGAGAATGACTTCCGGATGGGAGCCGAAACGTCTTGATTCTGAAAACAGTGTCCAGATGACTACGACTGAAACCTTTTCTACGACCTATGTTAAACGTAATTTGGATCTAAGACAGAAATACGAGACTAAGCTTGTCACAATTCTAAAAGAGTGGATTGAGGAAGCACATACCTCCTATGCCCCCTGGAAGAAGATGTGCCCTATAACAGAGGACATGCCAAAGTTTTATGGGCTAGGAAAGGTACGTGAAACAGAGATGCCTCTTAGACCTATATCCGGCATTGGTAGCATCAGGTTCAATCAGCTAAATTCTTTGCCAGTGGCATTTAGCGCTTGGTGGGATGAAACATGCACTATATTAAGAACAATGGGGATTTTGTCCAAGAGATCAAAGACTTGGAAGTGCTCCCCTCACTTAGATTGGTGTCTTTAGAGTGTACTGTTTACTAGCATCCACACAAAGGAAACACTAAGAGTAACTAAACTGCAGCAAACATAAGACGTCTGCTGGAAAGGCAAACCAACCTCAACTTTTAGACCAATATAATCCACCTGTTCGACATGTGTTCAGACATATTTCAAGATTTTTTCTACAAACAAACTAAAAGGCACAGCCATGGGGTCACCCTTCTTTCCCAGTTGTAGCTAACCTGAATGTGGAATATTTTGAACAGACTGCTTTGATAACAGCCCCCACCCAAAATCTGCTACAAGGACGACACATTCGCGAAACTGCACTGTTCCAACATCAACAGCATTGACCCACACATCAGCTTGACCATTGAAGTAACAGTAAGCTGCCATACCTAGACACCTGCGTTCCTGGGAAGTGTGACGAGAAGATAGCACTTACCACAAACCATTCAACACCTTAAGTGATATATTGCTTGTGACAGCTGTTAGGAACACTACATAGTTGAGACACAAAGGACCCCGGACAAGATACTGAATGAACACCAGACCAAAACCCATAACAGCACTGTCTGGGAAGGTGTCAGTCAGTTGACAGCCAGAGAAAGATCAAGGAGCCCATCTGACACCAGAGACTATTTTCGAACCATAACAAGCGGTATGTTCTCTCCTACATATGACTACGTGATGACATCTGAGCAAGCTCAACTGGCTAAAATGAACAATCATTAGTAAGTGGCGCTCACTGTCCTCAAATAATAGTGGCTAATAAAATCCAGTAAAAAATTAATGTCAATTTAACTCAAAACTTCCTGCAGATGTTTCAAATTAAAAGCTTTCCATGACTGGATGCAGATCATGCCATTTGAGCAGCTGGAAGGCTTGCGTTGTGAAACATCTGTGCGGTTTAACAGCGCCTGGAAAATTGTCAAAAAGGGAAGTGACTGAAAACATTATTTCTGTTAGAAAAGAGAAACTCAAATTCAGCATAAAGGAAATGTCCTTTATGCTGAATTTATCATGACAAGTAAACATGGAGTAAGTGAAGAGCTTGCAGTAACAACCAATTGAAACACGGGAAATTAGAAATAAAGGCCCGGGTCTCTCGGCAGCTTAGATAAATAATATACGCAATTATTTAAGAACCATATGTACATGCATAAGAGTGGAAGTAAAGGCATTGCAATACATTAGATAGGACTGAAATACAGATGAGATATAGAATCAGCCATAGTAAAAATGCATCAGTAAAACTATTTTTAGTCTATTAAGTGAAGAGTGCCCAAGATGATGTCATCATTTTGCTTGTTAGTTTAAAGTCTGTATTCGAAGATATTTAATTTACAATCATACATAATGGACAAAAGCAGCAAATCCTTACACGATCAACCAATTATTAAACTAATAATTTAAGCACTACCTGAGACATGAGTATATGATTTTCATTTTTACATCACTATTTGACAAATAGTGTATATAATCTGCTATAATCAGACTGTTTTACTCACCCTAGTCTTGTCCTCTTCTTCCTTCTACAAGTTGTCTTGTTGGGTTAGTGACAGCCTCCGGCCTTTCTTCAGCCAAGAGTTTGGGTGGAGGCCTATGCAGCCTTTTAAGGTCCCCCAGTTAAGTGGTTCTTTGGGTGGGGAGCCTTTTGGACAAGTCCCCAGGTCTGGATGTCCACCGGAGGTCAGAGTAGAGCTTATGGAAGAGGGTGTAGAGGGGACAGGGGAGGAAACAGATAAAGAGGAAGAGTTGGAGGGCAGATGTGTCTTGGTTGGGTAAAGCCCCCGTCTGGTCGCCCAGGTGTAGTCACTGCTGAGGGAGTGCAGGGAGTCAAGAGAGTCCAGAGAGGTGGGGGTTGGTGCAGGGGAGGTGGGGTTAGAGGAGAGGCTGGAGGAGCTCGTTTCCAGGCCTGCTGACCTCACACCATGCAGGTTTAACGTGGACTCACCTCCACCCCTTCTGGTCTGACCTCTGGAGTGTGTGTGAGTGAGTGTGTGGCTGTTGGAAAGCTCTTCATCCTCACCAGTGAGACCGTCGGTACTCACTGAAACGTACGGCCGAAACTTGGCCACGTATGCTATAGCTGGCTCGGAACACCGCCGCTGTCTGCGCCGACCATCCAGGGACAGCGAGTCCAGGGTGGAGGTGTCCACAGTCAGCGCGTCCTGGCTGGGGCAGGAGAGGTCTGGATCCTGTCTCCTGCCTCTGGTTCTCCCCAGTGGGTGTGACAGACCACGTGGACTCTCAGTTTGGGACCGGTGTATATCTGGGTCTGTGTCCTGGTCGTAGTCGCTGAATGTGAGGATGGAGTCCAGGCTGCCTTGGAGTGGTTTGGGTCTAAGGTGCCTTCTGCTGCAGAAGCCTGGTGACCCACCGCTGCTGTTGTCCAACTCGTTCTCTAGACTGTCGTAGGACGAGTCTGTCAGAGGGTACGGCCAGGAGTCTGTTGGTCGAGGGAAAGGACGAAGAGTTGATGCAGAAGAGAAAAAGCAGAAGGAGGATGGTGAGAAACAAAACTGTTTGCAACTGCTAGCCAGTAAATACTTCATAGAAAATTTTCTGTAATTTGTGGGTTTTTCAGTTACATTACATGAAATAAAAATCACATTTTCCAAGTTCCTGCATCCTTGTGTCGCTTGTACAATTATTTCTTTAAGCCAAACATGTCAAAATGCCTCTTTTCTCTTCCCGTTAAACGTTAAAATATTTTTGATGACTCATTCTGAACTTGGGGGCGGTTACATAAATGTATCCAATCAAATGTGATTTGTGGCGACTAGCCCTTTGCTCATGGGTCAGAGGTGTGTGTTTGAATCTCAGTGGGCAAAAACTTCTGTTTTCAGAAGAATGTGGCTGAGGTCTAATTTGACCCTGCTCCTGATCTAACAATGCAGCCGCAGTGTTTACTGTGACGAATTACATGACTCATTAATACGGTAGATGTGTCCACTGTTACCTTGTGTCCAAAATGTTTAAAGAAAATTCTTAAAGTATGCGGATGTACAGGAAAGAGACTAATAACACGAATGTCTAATCCCCCTCCAATTAAAGACTTTAAAACTTGCAACTGTCTTGACATTAGTCATGTTTCAGTTGTACCTGATCCCATCTCATCAGTGTTGAGTCTTTGTGGTGGCCCTCCGAACAGGGAGGAGGGCTCCTCTCCCAGAATCTGCTCACAGTGTTCGATCATAAACTTCACCAGCTCACAAACCTGCAGCAGAACAGATGAAGAGAGAGACTGATATTTAACTAGTGTAACAACGGAGGTTCAATTATAACAACAGTGTAACAATTGTTTTAGCATTTCTCAATGTTCATTATGCAACTAACTGGAGTGCTCAAACTTTTCAAGGTTGCGAGGAAACACTGCCACTTCAATCTCCAGCATTTAAAGTGCATCATTTCTGAGCAGCTACTTGTATTACTCTCTAGAGCAAACTGCTGTTACAGGACTTTATCTCTGGAGTTCCTGTCCACAAAAAGTCAAACTGCTCTAAAATTACACTTTCTACAAAGCTGATTTCAGACATTCCTATGAGAAAAGCTTGAGGTGGTTTAGAGGTGTTACAATGCACTCATTAACACAGGAATTAACATTCATTCAGTTGACAGTTCAGGCAGCTCAACATTTGTGTGAATGATAACACAAAAATAACAGAGCCATTCAATGATGGCCATGTTTGTAACTCAATATACTGTATACTCCAATATGCTGTAAAACATTATGAAGATAATGTGGTTTTTCCTAAATGGTCTCTTTAAAAAAAAAAAAAAAAAATCAAGAGTAGAGAAGTTGTCCTGACCCCAGGCCAGCAGCAGTTCATAAGGTAAAGGTGGGCATTTGGCTTATTATTGTTTCCTGGTATTGGAACTGTTTTTTTATGGCCTGCAGACAAAACTAACAGACTTCTCTTTGTTACTGTGACATGGCTAAGACAGACTGATTTAATTATGTTGCAACATTATAACAATCTTGGGTGTGAAAGTCATTAGAGTAGCCAAAGTTACAGCGGCCAACTCTATCTAGGTCTGGGTCAAATTCCACAGTGTGTTAGCTGTTAAAGTGATATTCCAAACCCAAATTAATGTCGAGTGTCAAACACTGATCCCAGTTTAGGGCTTTGCTGGACAGCAGAATCCATTAAAACTAACTGAGTTCAAGCTCACCACAGCTGCTCTTCTCTAAAATTTTACACAGCCATCTTTCAAAACTTCCTTCCCCTCTCTTACCTTCTTAGTTCCTTCTCCCTCCACCTCAGGGCTACCAGGTGCTCCAGGAGGCCAAAGCATGCTGGGAGCGATGCACACAGATAAATTGAAACTCGTCATCTGATTCTCTTGGGCGTTGCTCTCGACACCGAGCAGCATGGCCAACAGGTAGCGTAGCAGCAGGGCGTTTTCTTTGGGCAGACGACCAATCATCCTGCAGAAAGAGAGTCGGAACAGGAAAATAATAAAACTGTGTTAGTCTTTAGACATGAAGAACAGCCAAATCTCCAAGCCTCTGGAAAATGATGTCGTGTTCCAACATTGACATCCTTCAATAGTTAAAATCTCATCTAATGATACTAAAATTTTCCACTAACAGTATAGAGTGTATGCAGGTTACCTCTGTATGTCCTGCACGTGTTCTTCTTCCTCCTCCTCTTCCTCCAGCACATCCATCCATTCTTCATACAGCTCACAACACAACAAGCTGCCTGGGATGCTGCGCAAGAAATCCTGAAAACATGCACACATCAGGAAATCACAGCAGTGTTTTCTCTAAGATGGTGTCCGTCTGAAAATGGATCATTCAGAATAAAAATAAAACACCTTATTCCTCCTCTTTGTTCCTGAAAACTCAGTCAGTATTACTATTTCCAGGTTTTGGTTAAGTGAATTGGTGCAAGACATTTTTATTACTTGGTATAAGTGAGAGTAATGAATGTTCACTTCCATATACTGCAATTAAAATTGATTGAGAGAATATCATGGCTGTGACAAATATAAATAATGAGTACAAATGAGAAATCTGGTGCTGCAGAGTAAAGACGTGATATAGTTTAAGCACTCGTGCACAGAAGCTCTGTCATCCCTCCAGATAATAAGAGATTATAATCTAGATCACATTAACAAGCCAATCTCCTCTGCTGTGAACAGCTTGTTCTGCTAACGTAGCTGCAAAGCATTTCACACAGAGGCTGAGTAGGATGGAAGAGGATTAATTTTGTGCTTATGGATGAGGGTCAATAAGGTAACACAGTGACGCATGTACACAAACAACACAAAAACTATTTCCAACCATGATGCTGTTGATTCTTTCTCAACAGGTAAGACTACAATTCCACCTTTTGAACAGGGATGTTTTTACAGCCCCCTGGTTTGCGGGGGAAAGCTCTTTTTTAAAATCCACCTATTGGGGTTGAACTAAAGTATACACACACAGCCACACACACTCATACTGTCACACCTTAAAGACTCCGGCAATGATAAAGACGTGGTCTTTTGACAGAGGAAGTTGAAACTCTCCGGCATCCAGAGAGTCCCGCAGCTCTCTGACAGCCCGAGCCCCTGCCGGCCGACGGAAAATGCCCCGCGTCCATGAACCCTCGTGGTATAGAAACGCCAGCATGTCCTGGTGACGGGGGAAGAGAGGAAGTAAGGGATAGTGTTTTTTACCATTACAATACTGAGCGACAAAGAAGGAGAAACAAGGAATGACACCCTCCTGTGTTCCTCAGCCTGTTTCTTAGTCTTAAAGTCCAAATGAAATCACAATTTGTGAGATATTGCAGTCAAAAATAATCGTTTGCAGACTGAGCCCCGGCGGAGGAAAGAGAGACAAAGTAAACAGAGTGTAGTTCACAAGTTTTGGACAGACAGGTGTTGACGAGTAAGGACCACACTAGCATCTAGTGACATTTACAGGGTGGTGTAAGTTTTTAAGTTGTTCAATTTGCTGCACCTGAGCAGCTAATTAGCTATCTAGCCTGCAAACTGACGTTAGCGGTGCACTTTTCCTGGTGAAGGTTTGTTTGGTGGCTCGTTCAACAAGCTAAGGTGCAGGACAAGACGTGTTCATGTTTGTAACTTAGATAAGGCAGGAAAACTAATGTGGGTTGTTGTTCAGAGTCTGTGGCTCATTCAGTGTAACTGCTTTATGCAAAACACAGTTTGAAAACAAGTCCTCCAAGTTCCGTTTGGTTAATGCAAAACTAGGGGGCACCATCATGAAACCAAAAACATATCAAATATAATTTTCTCCCCTTTGGGTTGTGATTTTTGTAGTGGTGTTTGCGGCATGGATCTGGATGACAATGTTGCTCAGTCCACCACTTTGGTCCAGAATGAAATATCTCAACAACTATTGGATGGATTGCCCTGAAATGTTATACAGACATTCATGGTTCCCAGAGGATGAATCGTACTGACTTTGGTGATCCTATGACTTTTCCTCTAGCCACCATGAGGTTCACATTTGTGGTTTTGAGTGAACACAACAACTTTAGTGATCCCTTTACCTAATCTAGTCCCATCAGTCTCAGCTGTATTTTGTGTTTAGTGTAATTAGCAAATGTTAGCATGCTAACATGCTAAACTAAGATGGTGAACAGCTTCAACATTATACACGTTCAACATCTGCAAAACTCATTGTGAGCACCTTAGCATGCTAACGTTAGCATTTAGCTGACCTGTGTTTGATCCGTTTTGTGCAGAAATTGCTGCTACTCTACTATTTACTTTTGAAGACTTTTGAAACAATCTGAATAAGAGCATCAGGTACAAGGGCAGTAAATTGAAGTCACTGCTGTTATTGTACCCACTCACCATGACTGGCTTTGGCAGAGCGTCCTCTACACAAACACAGCTGAGCGGCTGGCCGAACAAGCAGCCGCGGGCCGCACAGGCGAGGGACAATTCATTCAGGTGAGAGGAGGAGCCTCGCCAGAAGGCCCAGGTGATGAGGGAACGCCTCCTTTTAAATGGCTTCTGAGACAACTCTGAAAAGACAACACAGTATCCCAGAATGCATGAGTATAAACACTCAATCTACTATTTTTAATACCTTTTTAAAATAAAAAAAATCGGTGGAAGACCTCACCTGCAGATACATGCAGTGTTTCAACGGGTCGAGGCTTCATGATGAACTGGCATTGCTTGTACACCTGCAGGTGCTCCACCTGCATGGCCCTCTGTCTGTCCGCAGGAGGTGCAGCAGCGTCCCTGAAGCCGCTGCCTCCCTGAGACATGGTGGGTCTCACATGACTCATCTGGATACTGAAGGGAAACTCATGACCTGAGACACAGGAGAAGAGGCAGCATCACTCCCTGGAGGCTTGATATAGTTGCTATAGAACATCAACAGCACCATAACATCACATTATTAGCCAGCACACACTCTGTGACCCCTCGTTTCCACCCTGCAAAGGAGCAACATCGCGCTCTTCTCTGGGAAAGAATGGTACTAGTGTGTCCAAAACATCACACCCCTGTGTCAAGACTCAGAGCAGTGCTTCTCAAAAGTTTTCTGTCATGCCCCCCTTCAGAATGTGAAAGAAAAAAAATATTTTGTCAAACTAGTCTAGACCTCATTTACTGACCAATTAGAGGATAGGGGGTGTTGTCCCTCTTGGAGATGACCCACAGCTGGAAGTCTTTCACATTTCCCTGAGCAAAGCAGAGACAAAGATAGTCAGAAAAACAAGACACACAGCTCTACAAGGCTTTAGAGAACCTTAAAGGCATCTTGTTCTCGGGAGCAATACGTTTTGGGAAGCTGAGATGTGACAAAGAATAGTATTCTCTTTCAATTTTCACATGCTGTGTTCACATCACATGTAACTTGCACAACTAAGCCGACATTAGGCTACAGGGCTTCTGTGAAAACATCATCCTCTGTTGTTCTCTGTGTTTGGGCTGGTTGGTAAGAAAATGTTGCCGCTGCTGAACTTATGTGGCAACATGGGGTGCATTCCATTCAGCTAATTCTGCTTCCTCTCGTCCTCGCTCCTCCATCCTCATGACCTGGAGGATGGACATTATATTATATTATATATTATAGCTTTTCCTCTTCTGCTCTTATTTTCCATTCCAAGTGCGTCTTGGCTCATTCAGGAAAAACCTATCCAAATATTTGACCTAAACAGGTGCGCAGGTGTGGTTATAATTAGTCTATAATATCAGTCTCAGCCTAAAAAGGACAGACTTCCTATACCTGCAAATTAAACTTTTTATTCTGGTGTCCACATTCCCATGACCAACAGGCAGACTATGCACATATTACACTTTATGAAAGCAAGTGGAACAGGTTTTTCCATTTTGTTCTTCACTCACGATGATGCTAAACTGCTGCAGGGCCAGCCGGATCACCTCATTGGTTGAATCTGAGTTGCTGACAGGAAGCGTCTTGGTCTAATCAGGGGGAGATGGCAGTAGTCACACAGAGGAAACACTGACA
The DNA here is from genome assembly GCF_020085105.1 of Siniperca chuatsi. NCBI lineage: Eukaryota > Metazoa > Chordata > Actinopteri > Centrarchiformes > Sinipercidae > Siniperca > Siniperca chuatsi. The sequence goes on along the minus strand of NC_058065.1, from coordinate 13,474,338 downwards.
TACAGTATATGGTACAGGATCATCACACACTAAAGTTTATAATGTTAAGATTACAGATACACACACGTCAAAGTAGATGTAGGCTTCTCAAACATCAAAGTTAACTTACAACTGCAAAAGTGTTGATTCCCTTCCCGTACACTCTCAGAGGAATGGTTTTAGGTTCTTCCCTTTCTTTCTCTTCTTTTATCTGACTGGAGAGAAAGCAAAGAGGAAACACGACGCGTGAGATTTCTCCTCTTTTCTCTTCTCTCTACAACACTTTATGTTGATGCATGAAGGCAGAGTTTACCTTTTGAGGAGCGAAAGCCATCTCTCTTTCAGTTCTGCAGAGCTGAGGGGAACATGGAGAAGAACGTGACACACCATCTCTTTCTGAGTGCGTCGTAATACTAACTATTTTCTCAGCCCAGGAGGCAACCTCTTGGTTTAGGTAATTTCTTATTTTTTTAAATGGTTTTATCAATATTAACAAGGTTCTAGCAGGATTCTAACACATTTTAATTACAGGTTGACAGGACAGATAACTGGGGAATGCTGATGTGTTATTCATTTGCAAGGTGGGATATCATTCAGTTTGACTCTAAACCGGCTCTCTATACAAGTGTTTATAACTCCCCCTGTCTGTTTTATGTTCATCTGCCATTTGAGGTCAAGTTTACAGCTTCACCAACATATTTACTATTGAGACATAAACACATTTTACAGCCTCTGATGTGAGGCTGACTGTACATGAACCATGAACAATGTTTGTGTGACATGTTTGAGTTTAACTGTTTCACTTGGAATCCCATTTAAATATTTCATCAGACTCAGTCCAGGTTAAGACCTTCTGAACAACAAAAAAGGTATTATACTCATCAGATGGGCTAGATATGTTGAGTTTGTGTGTTCACATGAACATCTGTGTTATACACTAAACACATTCCAAAGTGTGTCAATATTTGTGTGTTTCTGTGTCTGTGTGTGTACAGTAAATGTGCAGATTTATAGCAATAAATGATGACACTGGACTGGTTTAAAGTATTGACGTGTGTGTGTGTGTGTGTTACCTAAACGTAGCGACACAGTTACAGGTAGGCCAGCCCATGACGAAGCTCCTCTCTGGGTTCGTGCTTCCCTCACACACCTCGTCCATGCAGCCTGCCGTCCACATCTCACGTACACACACCTGGGCCTTCTGCTTGAAGTGGTTGGCTGATCTGGGAACGCAGAGAGAGACATGAGCACCAGTGTGAACGTGCACACCCACACACACACACATACACACTCTAATTTTAACCTTAGACCTGGGTATTAACCTAATTCACCAGTGAAGGACATGAGGAGCAGCCAAAATGTTCCTAAACTGCTCCACACAAAGATAAAAATACAACACACACTTGTGCTTACTTGGCTTTGGCAATCACCAGTATGTCGTTGAACAGGAAAAGGTGTCTGTCCTGAGTCTGCATCCCGGTCTTCAACTGAGCATGTCCGTGCAGAAGAAACGACCTATCAGAGCCGGTGAGGCAGGACTGGACCAGCGGGCAGGTCTCTGGGCACACGGGAACCAGGACGCTCTCTCTGGAATACAAACAGATGGAGCCAAAAATTGACTGACACATTTTATTTTACATGTTAAAATATCCTGTTTTAATACAATGACCAAACTGATCTTTCTGACACACGTATTGCAAAGTCCAGCTGATCATAAACACTCTCAATACTTCAAAACATATTTTGGTTTACTGAACAATAAAACAGGTTACTTATAATTTACTTATTGTACTCAATGTGTAGCATGTTTAAGCATCAATTTAATACTGTTAAACACTGGAAGAAGGGAAGCATTTTCAGCAGATTTTCCACCAACAAATTTCGATGAAGGCAAACAATCTTCTCAGCAATTATCTCAACTGTTTGGTGAATTTATACAAATGTCTAAAAATAACTATGGCAGTCTTTTATCATGTTAAAATATTTGTCTCTTCTCAGATGGAACATTCCAATGCACAGGTGTGCAGTTATCTACTGTTTGTGATGAAGAGATTGAAAAGATTTTGAAAAGCAGATTGCTATATAGTTCCATTATATTCAAAAAAAAGGCAGACATCTCTACAATTCACAGCAAAAACAATTTAGATGGATGTATAGCACTACAGGTAAGAGGAAAAATATGTATTTTTAATTTTGGGGTGAACTGTCCCTGTAAGACTTATGTAAATTAAACTTTTAAAGAACTTTTTTTTTTGAGGAAACTAAATGACTTTTCAAGACCTGCAGATACCCTGATTAAACTTTTTTAAATTCATTTTTATGGTTAGAACTGCGGTGCTTACATGTGTGTGTGCATGTATCAGTGGATTAAAGAAGGGTATTTTTTATTCTGGGAGGATGGGTTGTGAGGGAGAAATTATCAGTTGGGGAGGGAGAGCATAAGGTCATGTACAGCTTCTTCTGGTATTGTTCCTTGTATGGTTTGTCGCCATTGTTTTACTTTGTGTATTTCTCGCACCACCGTGACTGACTGGTAATGCTAAGCAGCTGCTAACTCATTGACTCTTATAAGGAGATGTTTTGAGGTTTACAGTGTTAGTTTATTGGAAGGCATGTTTGGTAGTGATGCCCCAGTGTAAATTAAAAGATTTAGTCAGTAGTGAGTCACTAGCTCACGACCCGTTCACCATTTATAGGAATAGTTGGACATTTTGGTAAATATGCAAAAACAGTGAAAGTTACCTAACAAGGTGTAAACAAGTAATTTTTCATTTGACTGTGTTGGTTAATACTCTCTTCAGTTGGATTCAAGACAAATTTAAACCAAATCAAAGACCAAAAAATGGTAGAAAACGCAGAATATTTCTGATTAATCATCTGAGAAAGAACAGAAGGTAGGAAACAAATTATGTAGAGATATGATTTCATGTCAGTGGTATATCATATTAACCAGATCCACAGTTAGAGTGAGAATTATGTCATAAAACAAAGACATACACACTGTCAACAGTCCGGGTTTGAGAGCAGGGGTTGTAGTTGTTGGGTGTTGTTCAGTGAGGTGCCCCACCTCTGTAGGAGCTTTTTAATGAGGTTATTTCTTCTTCACTTTCAGTCTGTATGTTCAAAGGCAGAGAGCTATTAATAGATGCCTAAGCCTCTGATAAGTCTGGTTACCGAAGGATTATCTATCCGAGTGAATTCAACACCTCACTCAGGGTTATTCCTGGGGCATGTGAGTGTGTGTGCGTGCACGTGTGTGAGAGTGTGGCCTCAGGGTTTTGAGAGTGGCCTGACCTCAGTGGACTCTGTGTAAGAGAATTGGATGAGGTATGGATGTTATAACTGACCTACTCACCCTGTTGAGCACTGCTGGTACCTGTGGTGACACTGAACATCAACTAACACCTGCAGGTAGACTTACAGCATGAAAACAGCCGGGATGCATTTAACTGCAGGATAAAAATGCATGATATCCCTCGGCCATTCTGTTTCCTGTTCTATCTAGGTCTATCTATCTCCTTCCTGCATATGCATTTAAGGGAAGATCATGCAAATAAAAAGAGGGGACAAGTTAACAGAAGTTGATTAAGTACTCCACCGGATTTACTAGTCATGCAATTTTCGATGGTCAGTTTTGCGGTGAAAATTTGGAAAAGCTTTTTGAAAAGCTCTTTGAAAAGCAGGTGTAAACATAGCACAGATGGGATTTACATTAGCCACAAAGGAGGTCGTAATGGGAAAAGAAACCTGACTTTCCCTTTATTCTACAGAGTGGCACTATATTAGTTAACTGAATGAATGTATTTTCATTTAATATATATTAAATGAATATACTAATACAAATATAGACCTAATAATTAAATCTGATTCTTAGAGTAATAACTGTTAATACACATTATTTATTTAATGCATTCATCGCACTATTCTAGTGAAATATCAGCAGTATCAAATCCATCTCCTCCTCCACCTGCTGCTTTAAGTCAAGATCACTACGTTATCACACATTTGTGCTACACCATTTACTTAGCCTCGAGTTTTGAAATGTATTTTACAGTACCTGGAAAGAGTCTTGGACCTGGTGAGAGCCTTGGAGATGACCAGAGATGGGGCGGACTGGCGCCGATAACTCTGAGACTTCATCCGCTAAAAGAGACAGAGAGAGACAATACAAAGTTCATCCGAATCTAAATATTGTCTGACCACTGCAATATTAAAATATGTATAATATTTATGTATCCAGGGTGTAAAAGAAAGTTTCTATTTTCTTATGACCAATGTTCATACTACACTTGACATCAAAGTAACATATTACTGAAAATATGAATAGTATTTAGCTCTACTTCACTTCAACATCTCTAGTTAAACCAGGTTACTTTACAACCGCAGTACTTTAAGCCTTCAATTCACGCCAATTTGGATTTTACACAAAAAACAGAGTGCATTTAAACATCAGAACTGACCTTTACAAACTGTGTTGTACGTTATAACCTTTTCTCGCTCTCATCTTTCCTATTAGTCTCATACTCGAAAGTCTAATGACACATAAAAGATCTGTAATAATATTCTTAAAGAAAACATTTACTATTTGCATCACATTTGACCACACTGCCCTGCACAACTAAAAACAGAATTTGCACAGAATTTACTCCATGCTTGTGTCATGTTTACACTTCCCTCATCCATTACATAAGCATCCTAATGTTCAACACATTCATCACATCATTGGGACTGACTGTGGGCTCCAACAGTCAGGACAGGAAGAGCAGATTGAAACAGGAGAATTTAAACAGAGGAATGTTGGAGCATGAAGATTAGCCAGGTGACATTTTACAGTCTGTATTACCTTCATTACGCAGTAGCCTCTATCTGTCTCTGCCATGACACTCCTGACCTCTCACACCTCAACTACTCAGTGAAAGCGAGCTGGAAATGTAAGTCTTTTTATTCAGTATGTTAAAGTGTTAAAGTTGTGTCTGTCATATATCATTTTACATGTTTGTGGTGCTACAGTAATCACATATTCATAACTACATAATGTTTTTTCAGTCTAAAATCTTAAGCAAGTCTTTTAAGTTGAAATGAAATAAGTCTAGACAAAACTGTGGCACTTCAATACTGAATTGCTGTTCCTATTGTATACACCTCACCAGATGCTGCTTGCAGCCATATTGAGATCCTATTTTTCTCTGCTGGATCCTATTATCCTAGTTTCCCCACGCGGATCATTAAAGCTTCATTTAATCTAATTGTAAAAGGATTTGTGAGTGTGAAGCAGGGTGACAAACAACCATTACATAACCACAGTTCTTTCATTGTATGTCAGATTAAAACACTTTGTATACTTTTAAGATATTACTTTGTTTTTTGTTATGTTTTGATATTATTTTTTTGTTGTTTTAGAAGTTTTATGAAATAACTCTTAATGCAGAACTTTTAATTCTCTGGATGTTCATTATTCAGACTGTAGCAGCCCAATGTGAATAAGCGTCTTCTTTTCACGTCAGCATGCTAAAGTGCTCACAACGTCAATGCTGACATGTTGATGTTCAGCAGGTATAATGTTCACCATCTGAGTTAAGTACAGTATGTTAACGTGCTAACATTTGCTAATTAGCACTAAATATAAAAGGGGGGCTCCCGATGGACCGCTACAACCTGCAAGGCTAGGGTAACATGACAGACGAAGACAACCGAAGGCATCAGGAAGATTTTGGTAGCTATGCTAGCTTGTCTACTTGGGCGTCTATTGTAGAAGAGAGGAAACAGTGAAGAGGCACATAGCACAACTGTCCTTGAAAAATTAGTAAAACTGTCTAAAGCAAAGGTAAAAACACAGTAAAGCGTGTTGCCTTTCTTTATTCTTTAACCGCTATTTAGTATATATATATATATTTTTATTAAAACTATGATCATGAGACAAACAGACTTGTAACAAGCCAAAGTCCCTCCAAAATATGACATTATATCCATTATAAATAATCATGCAAACATACAGTAATTTCTAGTTAATTTGAAAACCACATTGAAGGATCCCTTCAATCATATTATGACTTAGTTGTATCGTAGAAAAGGTTTCAGTCGTAGTCATCTGGACACTGTTTTCAGAAGCAAGACGTTTCGGCTCCCATCCGGGAGTCATTCTCAGTTGTGAAAAATGGTCCGAGAACTCAGAAATTTAAGCTACTCTGTTACTTAAGCCCTGCCCTCAGGAAGGAGTCTTCCTGAGTATCTAGTTACTCAGGAAGACTCAAATTTCTGAGTTCTCGGACCATTTTTCACAACTGAGAATGACTCCCGGATGGGAGCCGAACGTCTTGATTCTGAAAACAGTGTCCAGATGACTACGACTGAAACCTTTTCTACGATAGAACACTCCTGGACGAATGAGGGACTACACCGTCATAACTTAGTTGCATTATCACAGACTGTTAAGAATGTCTAGATAAATATCAGATAATGAAGAGGACACATATCAATATCATTGTAATTATTTGACTATAAACAGAATTCTCAATAATCAATTCCTACTGAAATATGTCCATTATACAATTTTTTCATAAAACATGGTCAAACCAGCAGCCAGTGTGGTCTTTTATATAACACTGCAACAGCTCGCAAAGCCAACAGTGGTCAGTCAGCAGTAAACATGCTAGACGATTAGCTCGCAAGCGGTAGTGCTAGCTCGGCAACCCCGGTGGGTCTTGTAACTCTTGCATGGCAGGTTGCAGCGACCAGTCGAGTCTCTCAAAACAAAGTACAGGTTGATGAGGTTGATGGGAATGTCATTAGTTTTGCGCTGGAAAACACTTATGGAATCACCCAGGTTATTACAGTTCATCCTGAGGGGAACATGAATGTCTGTACCAAATTTCATAGCACTCCATCCAATACTTGTTGACATATTGTATTTTTGTCTAGACCAAAGTGATGTCATCACAGTCGCCAATTTGGCTGTAGGCCTTTCAGTCCCCCCCCCCAAAAAAATCAAAAGCTCCACAGTGAGAAAAGATCAATCCCCTTCCATCCTATAACCACCGTGCACATGTACGCATTTTTGACATTTCACAATGTAATATTGATTTAACAGGGTCACACGGTGGTGAAACATTCCTTACACTCCAGCCACAACATGACAATGTTACCTTTCATTCCTAAAAATAAACTAACATAAGCTAACATGGAGGTATGGGTTTTATGCTTGGAAACAAATCTACCGACTCACACCAGCCCAGCTCTGATGTTATTGACTGTATAACAACACAAAGTAGCTTAAGAGGAAATTCATTTGTTGATGCAGTTTCCACACTATCATACTTCCCGCAGGTCTGAAGGTACTCAGATTCAACTAATGAAAGTTGATACTGCAACTGCATTTACTCATACTGTCAAAAATGGTCATAGTAGCAGCAGGGATCAATTGCATGTTGGTGATGTACTGTATTTCTGTATCTTGTTGAATCAGAACATGCGGATGAGCAGTTGGAGCCGATGTGGTATCAATCATGAATGAAAACAAGGATGCAGCACATACTATAGTCTCTGCACAGTGCACAAAGAAAGTTGTGCATTACCAAGACTTCCTGCAGCCACCTAAAAGCACTTTCGCTGACTGTTAATAAATGAATGAATACATTTAACAATTTGTTTGGTCGTTAAATGTCAGAAAATAGCAATAAAATTAAAATAATAAAATAAAATGTCCATCACAATTTTTCAGAGTCTGACAAGCAATCCAAGAACTACATTCAATTTAAAGTGATATAAATAAGAGCAGCAAACCCTCACATTTGAGAAGCTGGAACAAGCAAATATTTGACATTTTTCCTTGAAAATAATTAATTGATCATCAAAGTTTGCATAAATCTTCTGAATTGTGTCTGCCCGTTCAAAGTGCAGAAAACCTACATAATCAACAACCCAACAGCTGACCTATGGATCCAATTTTAAGACTACAGTTATGAGATTTATATATATATATATTCATTTACAAATATTTAAATTAATAATTTAGTTGGTAAAACTCCATTTTAACCTCTCTTATGTAGTATGTATAAGCGGTATACAACACTTAATGGTTACAACAAAACAATGATTAGTTATTCTGTCAACTATAACTATCCATAACTTCTATGAAGCATCCATAACTGATAACTGTATACATAATTAATGAATGCATGATAACACAACATAGGTGCTGTAATCGTATATGATATGACACAAATCCTTAGCTTAAGCATTTTATTAATTAAATTATCAGTTTATTGAATGAGCACCTGTTATATTACCAAGTATTCATTATTTGTTTAAACACCAGTAGCAGATGCTTAATGAGTTTTAGTTCTTGACAAATACATTTCTAAACACTTCAAATCTCCATATATCTGCTTCCAACGACATTATAGTGTTATTAATCATGTATTAATTGATTACACTGCTTATAAATGCTATTTTGGAGGGAATTTAACATAAAATGTTGCCACACTGGGAAAAAGGACAGAATAAGTTTAGATGATAAAATAAATGTTAATTGAATTATTGGCTCTTAACACCAATAATTAGTCATTGATATTATCTTCATTCTGGTGATTTACAGCCTGCTGGCCAGTGTTTTACTAAAGCTCGAAGCATTTTGTAGCTAGTTTGCAGATACTTTGGAAACGCCTTAATTACCGGTGTTTTTACTCTCTGACTCTATCCAGCCACTCCACTGTGTCTCTTTTATTTTATGGTTGCCTGAGGTATTTTGTACACCAACATTTTCCATGGACCACTTCGGCTGTTCGTCCGTCTTCATGGAGGCCGGGTATCACTCGGGTAAAAGCCTTGAACTCTGCGCTAACCTCTCACCCGACTTACATGTGATGGTTTTTCTTACTTCATCAGGTAAATTAGCACAAAGGTGAGTAAAGAAGCTAAAAATAACAGATTCTTACATCTTACAAACGGAATATTCTAGAGCCAAACTGCTGCTCCTCTGCGCACTCAGGTTCAAGTTAATTCAACCAAAATTAATGTACACTTCAGCCTCTTTTAAAAACTGAACTATATATCAACCCTAACAAAGTCTGGGACACTATTTTTTTTTAAAACATACCCGTTTGTTTTCTTGCTGTCCACCGCCTCGGCTGAGGCTGTCCTGATGCTGTTGCGGAGACATGTTGTCCATTCAGCCTCCACACGCCCTACGGCTCACTGTCCAACTGTCCTCAGGTGATGCAGCGGAGAGAAATATCTCATTAATAACCTCCGCCTCCGGAAGACAGAAACCATGTCAACACAAGCTTGTTAGAAGTCACTGAAAACTTTTAAGTCTGCGACCAATGCGCGCAAATGGAAAAACGTGATCTGCGAGGAGCAAAAAATCAGTTAGTTAAAAAAAGAAGAGAGGAATTAGTTCAAAACAAAACAAGCGCAGCTGATCCCACAGCTGTCCTTCTCTCCTCACCATCAATGAAAGGCTGTGCTGTAACCAAAAGCACCTCCTGTCTGGATTATCAGTTGCTGTGCCACTTCTTAATGCGTCTTTACGCGCAGAACGGAGGCGGCGCCAATACGCTGCAAAAAATAGGCCTACCTATTTTTTTTTTTTTTTTTTACCGCATTGATCCATCCATTCATCAGATTTACCCTAAAACAATGAAAAGGTATGATTAATAGGTAAGAATAGTTGTTTGCTTTGGGGATCAGCTTGTTTCAAGAGATTTGCGGGAAGCCAGCGGAGTGGACAATTCTAGTTTGATTACTGACACCAAACTGCGTTAGAAAAAGAGCAGAATTGTCACTTAACATGTTATTCTGTGCTGAAACAGTCTACAAATCACTGTTGTCTATTAGCAGAAACAAGATAATTCTGCCTTGATAATTGTGGCTTACATAAACATCCCTCAGAAGCTTGTCTTGAATAAAAGTGTAAAATATTGACTATTGAATATTTATGCTAATATTTCCTACTTCCCTACATTCCTCTGCCACAGACCGGTTTTTAAACTGATACAACAGCTAAAAACAAAAAGCCACTCTTAGATAACATTCATGTATTTTAGTGTTAAACATACATATTTAAACAAAAAAAAAACAACAACTTTAAAATCCTAAATATAGTCCAAAAGAATCCAAAAAATCCCAGAATTCAAACAAAACAAAAACAGATGTAATCTGACATCACTTCACTATTTAACATAACAATGGGCAGAAACAAATGTTTTTTTTATACATCAGAGTTTTACTACACAATTATCATGGCCAAAATAATTCACAATAAAGATATCATTGCAATATCTATAAAAAAAATTGAAAAAAGTTAGCTAGCTAGCTAAAAGCTAGCTAGTTACTGCATCTTTTTTACGTTTTATGGCGGGTGGCAACCAGCATTAAGGTGCATTACCTCTACCTACTATGACTAAGCAAGAACGGAAAGAAAAGTAAATGATTTAACAGGTGCAGGATTATTTATGAGACATTATCATGTGTATTATTAACATGATATCAATATTTCCTATTTAAATATCACGATTATCATCAACACCGGTTTATTATTATCTTGAAACTTCATGACTTCTCCCAATTTTACGAGATGTTTCTGAAGTCTACTAAAGAAAATGACACATTAGCTGTTACAGTCTCAGAGACCCCAGCTGTAAAACATTGACATTCATATGCTCTGTAGATATGATTGGTGTGGACTGTACTTACACAAGGCTATACGTACCAGATCCCAAATTAGTCTATTAGCATTTCTGTTACTGCAGTTTTATAACATTTTGTTCATCAGAGGTGTATATATATATATATATATATGTGCACATGCATAGCCCATATAACACATAAAACATGAAATATTTCCGTATTTGGTTTGATAACAATGCTTTTTAGCAGTGGTTCCCAACCTTTTTAGCCTTTTAATCAAAGTCTACTTGTGACCCCTCATACAGGTTGTGGAGCAGCTGAACCAACAAAGGGTATTTGTTTTCTCAGATTGTTTCATTTGAAGGATTTTTAGAGGCCTAAAGATGGAAAAATGTCAAGTATTTCACAAGAAACAAAGCAAAAATGTGAGAAAAGCAAGAAAAAATACACTTCATATTTGTGTGACAGAATTCTTTTCTTTGAAAATTGTTGATTTTTAAATTATCATTATTATTTACACAGCATTAGAGTATGTGGGAGCCCAAACAATGTGAAAAAACTCAAGGGTTAAAATCAGTGTAGGTAACCAAACTCAAAGGAATCCTGGGAACATTTTCTAAACTAAAAAGAAGTTATTTAGATCCAATAGACAACGTTATCAGATTATGGGTCAACAGCGCGGATCTGATGCTCTCTGTCAGTACAGTAGCTCCAGGCTCTCCATCAGTCTGAAGCCACATTATTAGATTCCAGTGTCTCTGGAAAACAGTCATGATTAGTACTGACTGCAATCTAGGCCATAAGGTTGTAATGTAGGGCACGTTCAAACCTTAAATGAAGCGATTCTCCTTCAATTAACTCGACAAAGAGACATCATCTTTAATCTGTAAAGCAGATATTAATGTTCCAAAGCTGTAAGAAAACACTTACAGTGAATAATGAGATTAATTTAGGTTTATATGCTTAAACGGATACAAGTAAACACCTGACCATATTGAAGGAGGAAATCTAGACAAAGACATTTCTTAAAAGGGATTTGCAAACTTGACAGATTTTCAAAAGGAAAAATTACTATTGCCCCAAAATCGATTGTCCTTCTAGAAACAGAAGTGGGCCACAAACTGGGCTAAAGAAGAACAAGGCCAGAAAGTGAAGAATAGAGACGCCGAGTATTCATTCCCCAAATTGGCCACAATCAGCCCTGTTAAAACTGGATCACTACAATGATTACCTTCCCTCGTGTTGATAATGAACAGCCTTGGGCATGGCAGAGAAAAGCAACGCTCCCCTCCTCACTGGCACCCAACCTTGCTGCTACAAACACACTTTTTCCACCCTCAAAGCATCAAATCAATTTGCTTTGATTCAAAGAGGTAGTCCAAATGTGGATGAAATGCCTATTGATTAAAGTAAACAAACATAAGACGGATAAGTTAGTGATCACAACGGGGATCAATAACCTTCACGAAGATCGGTTGTTGCCCACAAAACTTTGTATTTTATACCTTGTGTTTGATAACAAATATAGCACAATAAAAGTTGTTTATTCTTGTTCTATTTCACTACAAATGGACCAAAAAAATAAATAAAAAAATCAGAAACAAATAATGATCATGCCACAACATAATCATCTTTCTACATCACTTACAGGCATGACCCAATAACAAGTTAAATGTTTGAGGTTTTAATATAGTTGGCTGTAACAGCATCTGATCTCATTTATAATTTCAGTTTTAATAGGACAAGCAACACTTATCTATAAGAAACTTAACAGAAACCACTGTTTTAACAATCTTAACCAAAAAAATTCATGGATTACATAATCTCTCTGGGATCACTATCAGATTTATATTTGCAAAGAACAATTTCAATCCTGTACAAATCTAAAATATTAATTTGTGATGTTAGTGACAACTGAATTTAACTAAGTCAATTCAGTTAATGTCAAGAGTAAAAACAGAACATCATTGTACAATAATGAAAATACTGATTTTATACAACTAAGACCCAACCTCCTGATGTCTACTACTGCAGCTCATGACAATCAACAGTAAAATCATTTATCAATCAACAATAACGTTACAAACAGAACAAAAGGTAAAAATCAGAGGCATCAACAGCACTGTTGTTTTATAAATCATCTTTACTTAATGTAGATACAACAACATTTTTGAAAACCTACCTGTGGAATCACACATATCGAAAATAATTGATGTGGATGAAGAACTATGTTGTAGGTCATCCGTCCACCTTAACCCAGGATCCCTCTTTGTTAGTAACCATTTGCATGGAAAACTGAATGTTTGTCAACGAAATGCAACACAGCTACTATATATGAGCTGCTGGGTACCACAATGACAGAAAAATCTCAATTTTGCACTGTTGCACAGACACTGTTAACTACGCTCCATGCAAAAGATGACTTACAACCACTGACTATAGACAGACAAGGGGGAAAAATACCGAATGAAATTGTTACTGTCAGGAAACAAACACTGATTAATGTTCCTTCTCTTCTTTTTGTTTTCAACACTAAGGGGCGACGGTGCCTAAATCCCTGTGTGATTAACTGGACCTGTGTATGTGTCTGTGTTTAACTGATGACTTCATCCTAGTAATCCTGTTCTTGTTCTGCATCTCATGTTCATTGCTAAATTCAAAATGTTATAAAAACTAAGGGAGAAAAAATATATATATGTAATATGATGTGTTGGTTTAGTAATCTGTCTAAAAGCCAAAAATGTACTAAAGAAATGTGACTGTGTCCTGTTAAGCCACTGGTATAAATTTAAATAATATTTGTCAATTGTATTAAGTCAGAGCTACACAAAAAGCTTAGGTGATTTACCTGGACTCCCAGTCCCACTAAGTTTAGTTTGCTTCCATCAGGATGGAGAGCTAACCTCCCCAGAGGTGGCATTAACAGGTATATGGGGATTTTGTTCCATCAGCTGTTGGCTTTTTAAACTAAACAGCAGCATACCAGCTGTGGATGTGACAGGGCTGTCCCCTGGTTTCTTTTCGCTGCTTTTTCTAGACGATGACAACAGTGACGGTGGCATTAACCTGGGTAATTGTGTTTGTGTTAATTGTTGCTTATATTCATTGCTGTACTGTATTTAATATTTATTATTCATTGCCTGCTGTCTGGAAGCCAAATTGCCCCTCAAGGAAATTACATTTCTACTCAACTCTAGGTTATATTTTATTAAGTTAGTTTAATAGTTATTCTTTTATTAATGGGTTCTGAGGCTCGTGGTCAGTAGGTGTGGTGTTTGGTTACGTTTGGTCACCAACATCCGACAGCATCAAAAATATATATCTTATTAAAATATGTATGTCCATAACATTTCAAATATAATACAATGGACATGCCCCAATCCTGAGTGGGATAAAACATGTTCAATCCTATGTACAGACTGTGTGTGTGTGTGTGTGTGATGGGATTTACCTAGTCCTTCACTGGTGGCAGTACACAAACAGGACCTACAAAAGACGACAAAGAAGACAATTTAAGACAAATATTCTGTAACACTGAGCATATAACTAAAAGTGGCATTTCATAAACTATGTGTTATTTTATGTAGCCTCTGAAATATGCATGCATAATATAGATGAACTAAATGACAGTGGACAGGTAAAATGCAAATAAATAAACCCAAAACAGGCTCATCAGATGACACTTCTTTCAGTCACATTTTCTCCAAATATATCTCAGCGGGCAAATCACCTGCCTGGCATCGTACAACCCCCAGACTACTGAGTCTTTTCACCTCGGATTTTGGCAATAAAAAAATATTAACAACGAACAGATGTAGACACTATGCTATGGCAAAATCTTTGCATCTGACACCAAACATCGATTTCTAGGGACTAGTGGAGCAATTATCTTGTGAACATAATTGTAGGTTTCCAATTTATGAAATTAGAGTGAACATTACTGAATGCAAATATATGATTTCCAAACAGTGGTGAACCTGGAAAATTTCTCAAAAGCTGCTCTCCCTCACACATACAACCTACATGATCAAGTTGTATTATCTTGGGTTAAGTATTTGGTAAGTACCGTTTCTTGTTTTTTACCATTGGCATTTAAGTTTTACTTGCTCTTCTATCCCCAATATCTCAAACATTTTGTTTTCCTGAAGTGACATCCTTAAACCTCCTAAAAGATCCACCACTTCCTCCATGATGTCATATCTCTCTGAACAACCCTGTCATCTCACCTGTGTTGCTAACACTCTGCTCCGCATTTTGTTCAACCCTTCAGTTAGATCACCTACTAGTATGTACACCAATGAAACACTTTTTGGATGTAACCCCATCCCCCTGTCAATCACTTAACCTACCAACTTCCAGCTTCCAGTTAAGCAGCAATAGAAAGCACTAAATTCAAAGCCGCTTATGAAGTCCTTTTTTCTATTTATTCATAGTTCTATGACTGTTGTCCTCTGAGATATTCAGGATCCCTGAAATTTACCAAATAAGAGTACATGCATGCTCATGGATGAAGTCTATAAACTGCCTTTCAGTCCAAATAACTCGAGAGACTTTAAACGATCATGCTGCGACCCAGCATTAGTACTGTAAGGAGTAGATCTGCAGTCTGAAATTGACTTAATGTTTGCTGTACAGAAATCCATTACAAATATGATTACTTATACATCTCACATACATTTATACTTATCACACAGCTGTTTTATCATTAGAAAAGCTGCACAACCCCCCACATCATTAGGGTTGACTTAATAATAAAGTCTTTGCCGTGTTCAACTTCATTACTCACACAGTAATTGTAGTAAAACTGGCTGATGTCATTATGTTGATGCATAAGCAAGGACTTATCTTGATTACTGATTCACGACTCTGATACAGTATTTGTCACATACACTTGAAACACATAGAAAGGAAGACTAAACTGAAATACAGCTCGTGAAATATGCAGAAGGACTTTGTGTGTGTGTGTGTGCGCGTTTTACAACGCAAAGATACAAGAGAGGAAGAAATGAAACGTATTTACCTGTTATATAACTATTCTTTAGATTCCGTGACACCTGGTCAGAGTATATCACATTTCCCAGATCCAGTGAAATGAAGAGCTTGTATGGTCAAGCACACAGAGAGCCTGGACCACAGTTTATTTTCTAACTGATGCAACATGCAGAGATGTTTGATTCTGCACTGAAATGCAGTACACACACACGCTCCTTGAAAAAGATATCTGCACACTCTCACAAACACTATGGAAATAATATATTGTCCTCTTAAAGATTTGCAAAAGGTAATTATCACCAGAAAACATTTGGAGGTAGTTTTTAAAATGTTCAGCACAAGGCCTAAGCAACAGTGGAAAGTCAATTTTCTTCAATATATTTTGAGACTTTTCCTAGAATGACCACCTCATTAGAAAAAGTGAAATATTGGCCACATGAAGGTGTCCACATCAACAGATTATAGGACAATGGTGGCATTTGACCTGTAAGCCATACTATTGGCACGTACATTGTTGTTGTTTTCCAGATAGGTCAAACAACAACACATACAACTCTACCACCCCATCTTCAAAACTCAGCCACACCCCACGCATCCTTCAGAAGATGTGGTTTAACATGCATTTGTCTAAACCTTGTTACTGTTGGTTTAAATGACCCAGTGTCCTGGGAATTATGTCCATCTTAGATGATTTCACAATGTAATATCACAGTTTATGTTCAATGCCAACATTTAGGCACTTTACAAAGCCAAGCGGAAAGTTAAGTAAGCTCGTCTGACTTTCATGCAGGAGAAGTTCGCCTTTATGAACCATGACCACGATGGTTCCCTAACCTTAACCATACTATAATTGCCATGTGCAGATATTGACATTGGAAGTAAAAAAATAAATTAAAAAAATTGTCATTGAATATATTCCATAGTCTTGCAGTATAAACATTCTTGTCTGGCAATAGGGTTAGGTTTAACTGAGGTCTACAAATTATTCAAACACCAAACCTAAATCTGTATCTACTGACTTAAGGTTTTGTTAGGGGAATTATTTTGGGTTGTTCATATATGTTGGAGCTCATTCTCAAGATAACTATATTCTTATCAAAATGTTTAAATGTGGAATACCAAAATGATGGTGACATTTTGAGGAGTACAGGACGTACAGGCTGTACAGAGGGGGAAAAAAAACAAAAAAAAAAAACCCCTTCTGACTTCTCATAGCAAATACTTAATAGAAAAATCAGAGGCTTAGAAGCTTGAAAATTAAGGTACATTTTCTTTTTTACCATTTGATGGAGGAATCAAACTTACTTGATAGTAAATCTGATTTAGCTGTGTTAAACTGCAGTTATGCTGTGATTCCGCTGAACCCACAATTGTTTACTCAGAGCAGTCACTTTGATTTCCATTTCAGATGGAGCTGAGTGGGGTAGTGGGTTTTGTATGCTATGTAAGGTAAATTATCAACAACAGTAGAAAATGTATTGTAATTTTAGCCATTGTGGATAAGAACTGACCTGTGACTATAAAAGATGCATCCAACTTGCAAACATAGCAAGAGGGTTAGGGGTATATGGGTGTCGGGCGTTGATGGAAGTTATTTAGCAAGATTTGGTTTATTTACTGTCCAGTTTAAGGGGGGAAAAAATGACACAATTCTTTCAAATCACAAAGAAACAACTTCCTACAAATCTTTTATTTCTCTTAACCATCAAATACAGGATGCACTGAAGCTGCAGAAACATTCACTCACTATATGATTGAACATCTAATAAGCTAACAGTAGTAACAGTATGTTTAAAGGGAGGGGAAAAAACATCTATGGCCTATATGACTGAATGGAGATATTAATGATGGTTTACTCCCAGGAATTTCTATTTTTCATTTTTCTGGTGTTACACTACTTTTCAGTTTGAGAGGTCAACAACCCTGTTGTGACTCTAATCCATGTCCAATCTAATTGATCTTTTTTTTTATTTATTCAACACTCCCCTAGAGCAGCATAATAAAGTGTATCCAAGACCATTGCAGCCATAGCAACTGCAAAGCTGTCTAACCACAAAGGCCTTCCTTGACATGCTATGAAATGTGTTTGCACACTATTATTCAGCACACAAAAAGGACAAACTGTTTCATTCTGAAAACATAGAAGAGAAACATTTGCTGGGAAAAACACTGTGTATAAACATTGCAGATGTGTGGATACAAAGCAGTATCCTGGAGTTGTATCAATCACAAAATAAATGCCCCTCAGTGAAAACTTGCATTACGGGGAGGGGGAATCTGCCCAATTTTTTTCAGCAAACATATCCAAGTCTCAGGAAGGGAAGTGGGTTGACGTAAAAACAGAAAAGATATTATCGGGATGGGGCAGTAACAAAGACCCATGAGAACAGTGTCTCCATGATAAGAGAGAAGTTAGTATCTGCGCCGCTTGTTATTTGGCCCATCAAAGACTCCCCCTACTGGATTTCCCCTGCCAAATCCTGGGGCTGGTCCAACTTGGGGGCCCAATGGCTGCTGATGTTGCTGCTGTTGCTGTTGCTGCTGTTGCTGTTGCTGCTGCTGCTGCTTTGGGGACTCGACTTCTGATCGGCCCCCCATTGATCCACCCTGCGGGTATCTATCGTTTCGCTGTGGTATCATGGGGTCAGTGTTACAAAAAAGATGGAAAATGGTGTGAAATTGAAAATAACATTTTGGGGGTCAGACACGAATACAGTGTATTCAGAAAAGGCATGGGGTTTTCAAAGTTCATCAGTCAGGGTTTAGTTTGATCCAAGTGTCGCCATCCAAGAGTAAAAGGGAGAGAGGTGAACCAAGCAGACAAAGGGAGAGAGAGGAATAAGACTATTAGTTAAGTCTACAGTTTTAAGGTCAATTTTCAAGTTGTTCAAAACTTTATATTCTTGAAAATATGTTGGGTTTTTGTTTTGTTTTGTATTTTAACTTCTGCTTCAAAATAAAGCTTCTAAGGGTAGGCCTATGCTTACAATCAAGCACTGCCTTTATTTTATTTAGGAATTATTCTTAGAAGCCAAATTATTTACTTTTATTTATTTATTTGTAAAAGGCAATGTTCTGTTTTTAGGCAATGTTTGCGTAGCATGTTCTGTAACGAAAACTGCTTTAATGTTGAAGATAAATTAAGCTTATATCTCAATTAGTTTATTTTTCCTGATACGTTACCATGGCTCCATTCTCTGACATCAATGGTGTCCCCATATTTGCAGTTCCCTCTGGGCCAATGGCTCCTCCCCTTCCACTCATGCCCATCATTTGACCCTGGTTACCACTGGGCCCTGGAGAGGCCTGGTTATAGCCATCTACACGCAAAACAATGGAGCATTGGTTTGACATTTGGTGGGTCAGTGTAATGTACCCAACGGCCGCAAGAACTGTAGTAGCTGAATGCTAGAACTAATTTCAATGACTTCAAAGTAAAAGTTAACGTTGGCTTTTGGTCAACAGATAATATGATTATCTGTAATCCGATGAGGACTATCATTTATAATTGTTTAAACAATTTGCTACTCATTTAAAAAAGGACCTTAAAAGTACACTCAATTCATCATTTTTAAGTAAGACCTTTGCAAAACAATTATATAAACAAGCAATGCCCTGTTCAATTGAATAAATATGACACCACCACAACCAAAAACCAACGTTAATTTAAAGTAGACAGCAGGTGATATATTATGTTAAAGTAGACGTTAAGTCACATTTTACAGATAGAATAGAACAGCTGATTGACAACTTAACAGAATGAGAGGTTCCCACTTTGACACCTAAGTTTTGAGGCCAAGTGCCAACGTCCACATCTTTTTCTAACTAAACCTTGGATTGCACATCAACGTAATCATGGAGCATACAGAGTTGTTAGAAAACAACCATTTCAAAAAGCAGTCAGACCTGCACAGACATCACAGGTTCAATCCCAATGAAACACAAACCCCAACAACAGAATCCTCCATTATCATACAACTACAAACTACAAATACATTTGGAGGGTAGAAAAATATAACACTGTTTAAAGTACAATCGGACGTTTGACTTTTGACTGCAACATCCCGACGTATTGCAACATGATGACTGATGTAAACCATGCACATCATTGACAAGTGAGGCAAAAAGCTGAAATTGCTGACACCACCTTTCTCTGGACGGAGAGCTTATGCCACATTTACATCATATCGTTTAAAACCTAATGACAAGCAGCCGAGTGGGAAAAACCGTTCACATCAGCCTCCAACTTGTACTTGAGTCTGCGATATCGGGAATTTCTGACACTGAAGATATCTCCCACTTTATGAAAAGAACTACAGACATGTCAACAAACTGTTGGCAGAATGGCCGCACATGCACCACTGCTGGCAGTCGCATCAAAATAAAATCCAATATTAACACTAATACAATCGATTCAGATAACTTTATAGGAACTATATTCTGTTTGTTTGTATCTGGTTTCATTTGGTAACAAACTTCTACAAATACGTCACATAAAAAAAGTAGCTAATTTAGGTTATTTATCTGGTGTGACTACAAGGTTAGCACTAGGACCTCACAATAATGCATAAACACTCCCTTCCTCCTCGGGAAGAACAGGAAAAACACCCCTTAGTCGTTGGACTAAGGGGTGTTTTTCCTGTTCTTCCCGTTCTGCCAACATTGCATGAATGCAGCGCTACTCACTGACCTTAGGTTTATGATTTCCTGTAAGTGGATATTTCCAGCTAATGTTGATAACTAGCGCCAGATTTTTATTTGGGAATATACGTACACACAACAGTAGGTGTACAGCATTTGGATATATATATGATATAAGCAATAGGAAAATGTTCTTAAAATAAACCCAGGACATGACTGAAATGTACTAGTAGCTCTGTAAACAAGAGCAGTTTAACTGCACACATTGCAATGTATTTGATTGAGTCAGCATTCATTTCAAAATTAGTGGATATTAACATTAACATAAACATCAAAATATGGTATGAGGTAAGTTTGGTAAGTTTTTATGCACATACAAATGAAATTCAAAAGTCAAAATATCGCAAAAACGTTTTTACACTTGGCTGAGGTGGAAAAGTTAGTGTGACGATGAAAGCGAAATACGACAGTACAATGGAAACAGACTTCAAGAGTAAATCATGACATAAATGAAGCATGTGACTTAAACATCCACTGAAAGCTTCTGCTCCACTGAAGAGAGGAAAACTGACTTGACTCGCACTCTATTAATTACGTCATCTCATTGTGTCGTCCTCCTCTGCAATAGTTTAATGGCACAAGACCGGAGAATTAGTGCCATCAACTGTTTATCTTGATGCATCCTAATATTTGCATAACACTAGTGGATGGAAACACGGATTAATTTGCATTTTCTTTTTTAAATTTTTCTGGAAATTTGTTTAAAACTTGCGCTGCATTTGGATGGAAACTTGAGTGATGACAATTTTCCAACAACATGTATATGTACATATACAGTACTAAAGATGCCTGCCTGCACGCACATGCGTGCGCACACACACACGTACACACACTCATGCACCATGGTAAATACTACTGCAGATAAAACAGTTGTGAGACAGATATGAGAAATTTACCCACACTTAAAAAAAAAAAAAAACACACTTAAAACCAAAAACTTAATTATAACTTACTCCCCCTCCCCGAAAAACTGGATGCTACTGTAGTTTGTGCGACAAAAAAACAAATGAAACACAGCAGTTTTGTTTATAGAGATGATGTGCAATCCTAGGTTATAATCTTTGTATGGTGTAGTGCCACCATGAACCTCTACCCAACTGTCCCACATCAAAGACTTAAAAAACAGTCCCCAGCCCCTCATCCTGCACTCAATCAGATCAACATTTACTTTGTGGAATACACAGTTTTCATTCCCGATCAATGGCAAAAGACATTTGTCAATATTTCTTGTCTCCAATTGTTTCCTACCACGATTCACTTAAAACTCTAGTGCTAAATAAGTACTACGGCCTTTAGGATTCTTTTTGAAAATGCAAAGAAACTCAAAGGCCGCTACAGCAATAAATCATGCTTGAATTATGAATACCATTTCAACACCTTTAGCATCGGCTTCTGAAAAGAAACATTTACCATATTATCTAACCTTATTTTGAATCTGCATACAAGTGAGGATGAGAGCTCAGGGACCAAATATTTCTCAAACTATGTAACCTCACCCCAACAAAAACAACCCCATTCAGCACACTGTATATCCTGTTAGTATAGACATTATATTGTCATGTGGTGTATTGTGTTTTTTCTCTTTTGCATTTCATCCCAAGTGTGTCCATTTTACACCAAAAAGGGTGTCAAAATGTACAAAGTATTGCTTTACACATCCCAAAAAATGTGAATACATCTTAAAAAGGAGCCACTTGGGATGCAACACAAATAATGATAAATTACATTAAGGCAGTCATAATTCACTTATCGTCACTTGATCTGGTTTTTGTATCAACCAGTCTTTACACAATCATGCCCGTACCTCCCATTTTAATGGCTCCACGAGGGCCCAGCTCACCCACTCTCATTTCCTGTTCTCTCTGGAAGAAGTGAAGAAGAGCCTTCAGAACAAAACTCTGCTAAAGTACAAATCTTTAGCGGATAGCCTAACACTCACACTGTAAAAGTAAAAATGTTCTACACAAAACTGATGACAGCCGTGTAAATTGCCCATGGGTCTTAGGGAATGTAATTATCAGCGATGGAAAAGGGTGAATTTTAGGTTTATCTTCAATGCTTCCTTGCCTTTATTTAAACTCTGGCAAGGCAGAAACATTTTACATCCTCCTGCTGGTCTGTAGATTTACTGGTCAGACAAGCTTATTGGAATCACAGTGCAAGTCTCATTTGCAAATTGAGCCTACATCAAATCTAATCAGCTGGGAGTGTGCAAGCAAATAAGTTACAGAATATGGGCTTCAGACTACTTTACTATTTATCTGCTTCTGATGCAGATTCAACGTGCTTAATCAGCCAAATGTCTGCTGATAAAGGAAGACTATAGTTAATGGTGCTGGACATAACGTAGCTGCTGAATGATGCCATTCTGACAACTGTCAGCTTGGTGTGTCAGGACTCAAACACAAAAATAGAGATGCTCCATTATCTGTTCATTCATTCATACATACATCCTCTCACAATAACTATCTAACACACAAGCCTCTCTCTCTGCTTCAAACATAATCTTGCAAATACACGAAGTGAATAACATTCAACAATAATAGATTTCACTGACCTGGATTGAGTCTGCTTTAGGATTAAAGTTTTTAATGAAAAATTCCCAATGAAACATCTAGACAAGGCTTAATCCAGCTCATTGAAATCAGCTAGACATCAATGACCAATTTTTTTTATGAAAACTCACTATAATGGACCGATACATTTTCTTCTTATCACAAATAAGTGTTGAAATGCAGCTGTAGGTCAATCAGAAGGCATTTTGCACTGTTACAACCTCTCCCTTCCAAATGTATCTATTCTACTCTTTGTGATGGTAGAATATAGACATCAAGATCGTATTAGTAGCCCATACTTAAGTTTAATTTGGTGTGCCAAAACTGTACAGCTACAGCAATGATGGAAAAAATGTAAAATTTCTGCAAGTACTGTGATACTTACCTGTTAAATGGTCAATATGTTGCAATTATAATAAGAAAAGAAGTAATGTGAATGTGCTGAAAGTGTGATGAAACCATTGTTGCACGAACATCTGTGGAGGACATTCAAATCTGTTTGTGATCAGAACTAACAGTGATGCCTGCGCTGCAGCTAATTTAAGCACTAGATGGCAGCAAACAGCATTTATATTCTGGGAGTCACTCTTTAACAATAATCCTCCCAGCAAACAAAAACACAAACCAGAACACCACAAGAAAGAGCAAGTTAGCACTTACATGTAAAATGGTTATGAGTAACATCTCTTATATCCCACGGTTAATAATGTTGTTGTCTTGTTATCATACCAAAATGGTCTACCAATATTTGTAAAATAGAACTTTAAATTAATTTAAATTCAATTTAATATTTTTCAAGACAACAAAAGAAAGCTAATGTGGAGTGCATGTTAGGGAAGTGTATTACTTATACTCATTAGTAATTATATAAAAATACACAGTTTAATAAAAAAGCGTGTTCATTGACTAATTGTTGGTGTTACTTGATATTAGTCAAGTAAGTGAAGTAGTTAGTTTTTCCAACTACTTTGGTGCTGACAGTACAGTTTTTGAGGACAGTTGGCCACCGTAATGGAGTCGGTATGAATTGGACGGATGGTCATAGATGCAGGTTCTGAGTGTGTGCGGAGTTACATGTATGTAAAGAAGCAGACTCCAACAGGACCTCTGAACGCAGCAAAGGATTTGAAGAGAAAAGTTATAACATAGAAATCAACAACATATCACACCGACAGACACTCATACTGACAATTAAGCCTAGAAATCACTCAAACTTTGTTTTTGACCAAATAAAATCGCTTAAATTCTAGTTTCACTGCAAATCCATGTGCATGAAATAACACTGGCAAACACATCCTCGTCTTTTCTTTTTGTTTTACAAACCTGCTTATTGCTGTTAAAGCACTGTGTTTAAATGTTCCAATCATATGTGTTAGTGTTTCCTTCTCAAAGATTTTATTTGGGCCAATCCACAGAGTTTCCCCATCACCCAGTAAAATTTTTCAGATTTTATTTATTTTACCTTTCTTTCAAAATCTAAAGGAACATGCAGTTGAAAGAGCAGTCATAAGTCTGTTAGAATTTAGTTAAAAGTGTGATCATGTGTTAACTAAGCTGAGTTTCCTACATGCACATGAAGCCCCCACCTGTGGGAAATACTAGTATTAGATTGGATATATCGTTGGATTACATATATATTCGTGACAGCAAAACTATACATTCTGCTCTGATTGACATACCTCAAGCTCCATCTATTATGTTTCCTTATTCTAAGAATATCTGTTGAACTGGCTGTTTCTATTCATATATCCAAACATGTTTCTCTTTTAAATCATGTTTGTCTCTAATCAAAATGAACTGCTAAAGCTGGCAATGCAAGAGATCTATACATTCTGACGTTTGATTTTTGTTTTGTTGCTCAAAGAGAACGGATGTTCATCTTGGAAAAGAATGAATACAGATTCCTTGAACTTACAGGAAACAACTGCAGCTACTCTATAAAAAAGGTGCACAGAAAAACACTATAGCCACAAATAACCTGCTATACCAAAATGCATAAAGGCACTGTTCCACAGCTAATCACTGATCTTTGATAATGAGCTTACATTTGTTTATTTCTTTTAATTGTTCAGGGGGTGGAAACAAAAGCAACAATCCAATAACCCTGCAATTATTACCACTGTTTTGAAGCTTTCAAAATTACATTTTTTCTCCGACCCAGTCCAGGAGGGGTTGGCTAAACAACTAAAGTCAACATTTTAAGCATCAGAGAGGTAATATTTGATATAGACTGTGAAAGAAAAGGATCATAAAAAGAAGAGGCTTAATGAAGAAACAGTAAAAAAGTAAAGTGTTAAGTTAATTTTGTATTAACTTGCAGATAATAGTAATAATACATTACTTATAAATAAAAACGGTACAAGTGAAACTATATAATACCCATGGTTAGTGTGGGTGTTTGTCCTATTCCATGAGTAGTTTGACACAATGAACCACAGTATTACCATGGCAGCCTGACTGCCACCATTAAAACACAAAGTCATTACAAATAATCATTACTGGAAGCTGCTATAAAACTATGAGGAAATAAGAAATCCCTGCACAGCAACATAATTCAGACGAGGTGCTGCTCAAATGCAGGCAATGTAAATGAATCATAAACAAAGAACGGGCTTGCAGCTGACCAAAAACTGTTTATTTAAACGTTTTTTTGGCAGATCATTCTTGTGGTACTATACCCCCCAGATTTGCCTCAATGAAATATATTTGGCAGTTTTACATGTTGCTAAATAATTCAGTTGGAAGTCTATTGACCTTATATAAACAAGACTGTCCTGACTAATCCCAATCGGACTGAAAGCTGCTGGAAAGAATATAAAACTCTGCAGCTATTATAATACCAAAGACCAATAACTGAGGATGATGCAGTAACTTACAGAAGATACTCCTGAAGTATGCACACTATACAGGTTGTTGAGATACATTTCACTCTATGGTACATTTATACTTATATATACTTTATACTTATGATTTTTTTTTGGTATATCAAGGCAAATACTACATTATGTATTTCTACTTTATTTTGATTTCTACGTATGAATGAAAAAGAACCGTGTGTGCTAAGCTGATGCTCAAAGTAGAGAGAGAGGTTGTGTGCATTTGTAGAATAATTAATTATTAGCTCAACAACTTTTAGTACTCTGACTGGTGAGATTCTTGATTGTAGGTGTGTGTATGATGATGATGATGACTATAATATGTATCAAAAGTGCAAGTGTAACTGGACAAGCTTTAGTGTGTTTCTAAGTGCATTTGACTGCATATTTCAGTATTGGATTCCAGCAGTACTCACATTGTCCATGTAATTTGGTTTGAAGCCATCTGGGTTGCGTCTCAGGTCCTCCTGTTCTCTGTGTCTCATCATCTCCTCCTCTCTCCTCCTCCTCTCCTCTTCATGCCTACAGCCAGAGAGAGTAAGGAGAGAAATGAGTCAAATAAAACTTAGTCAACTAATAAGAAGCCTGTTTAACTTGAAAAGAAAACATAAGGGAGAGCATACTGCCAAAATCAATCCCAAACGCCACTCACTTAGCAGTAAACAGTAGGAATAATTGGCACTAAACAATACATGTTAATTGGATTCTCAGCAGCTCTCTCACTCTGTCCTAATAGTTTGCTCAAGAAATGAAACACACCTCATCTCTATCTGCTTTCGTCTCTGCAGCTCCTGGTTGCGGAGCTCCTCCAGTCTCCTCAGTTCCTCCTGACGTCTCATTAGATCTGGAAGAAGGGAGGAAGACAACATAAGTAAGAAGGACTGGCAGAGGGACGGATATATAAGGGATAATAAATGCAAGCAAACACATTTTAAGGACCAAAACCAAAAGGCAACATGCATGACTTATAGCAGTATTTCCTATAACTCAGTCATCATTCTTTGATTCTATTAAGCAACACACCACCAAAGAGTGAAACAGGCCTTTTACATTTTCATCTATTTTACTTTACAACCTTTCCAGCAGTTCAGGTAGCATGATTCATTCCTTTTTCAACCTATCAATCTTAATCAATACATCATACTGTGGAGCTTTTCTGACCATAGCTGGCATGAGCAACCTCAAAAATGCAACTAATTGTGCTAGAGTGGAATATGTCGAGACTGTGTGTTTTCCTTAATATGCCTGGTGTATGGAGTGTCTGACAGTGAAGACAACGTTGACTTGGTTGAAGAAAGGCTTATCTTCTCCTTTTCAGTTATGCTGGAGAAGTTTGTATTTTGTAATATAGCAAAATTATATACAATGCAACACTTGCTCTCCAACACAAAATCAATGAGAAGCCAGTTAAATCCTATGTTGACCTATAGTTTAAATCAAGCTCTGTACACCACAGGAAGCTACAACGCAGCCACTGCAGAGCCTCAATGAATAAATGTTGTTCAGATTTCCCACCTGAGCAAATGTGAGCTACAAGTGCACTATTGTCAATAAAGCAGCCCAAATACAATCTTCTTTTATACACAAGTAACAGTTCAACACAATTCAGTAAACACACACACAGGCTGGTATTAAAACACCAACCTAAAAGGAGGACATTAAAAGCCACAGCCCCTACCTTGTCTCATTAACATGAGCTGATGTTCATGTTTGGCTGACTCCAGCTCAGCCTCCAGTTTCTCTTTGGCCTCTTTAATGTTCTTGTCCACCTGCTCTCTTTGCTGTTTCTCCATCTCATGAAGAGCTTTCCAGCGAGACGAGTATTCAAACTCAAAAGTCCCCGGCTGAGCAAAACGTGGCGGCTGCTCTCGTTCCCTTGGGGGGAGGGGGAAGATAAATACAAAAATAAACTAAAACTCCAGTGGTTTACTAGCAGTGAGCAAGACGCCACAGACCTAAAGAGTCACAATGAGCATGGTAAAGTTCTAAAAAAGCAAAATCAAGCACATTTTAATTGAACAAAAATGTATACATGCCTTTGCTTATAAGATGACTACAAATCCCCTCTTTACTTACTTATGGTACTTTGGAGTCTTCTGCAACAATTTTTCAGACAGTCCATCCTCATCATCAAAGTGCTCTGAGGGCTCCACAATGGCTGGACAAGGTGTGCTAAAGAAAGAGAGGACAACACTTTAAGTTAAACCCCCTGTAATATTACAAGTAAGCAATGGTGTTAGATGGTTAGATGTGTTAGAAAAAGACAGACAAATGGCATTGACTGAGATGAGTGATTTGTGAATTTGGTAACCTCATTTTCAGAAGCCTGCAAAACCCCACCCAGTGTCTGTTCATAAATCACTGGTGTTTTAAACTTGTCTTGCCTTCTTCTGACCTCCTCAGCATTGTGGGCCTGCACATAACTACTGTCACTAAACTGATGACATAATGAGCGCCGTGGATTAATGCCATGTTCAGCCACACAGCAGCACCGAGAGAAAAAAAAAACAAAAAAAAACCTGCATCCATTTAATGAGGCCAGCCAATGATGCAGCGGGGGTGTCAATGCAGAGGACTCAGGCAAAAAAATATCTGACTCAACTTTTGCAGCAACAGAATGTGATGTGATCTGGCAAGGCACAGGGTTGGCCAATCAAATACATGCTAGCACACTTTCCTGGTAGATTACCAAGTAGCGTGAATGCCACATTTCTACTGGTACATCATGATCGTTGCAACAAAAGATAATAATAATAATAATAATAATAATAATAATGATGATAAAACTTTATTTATAGAGCACTTATCAAAACAAAGTACAAAGTGCAAGAGAAATAAAATACCACAGTGAATGATGAAATATAAAGAAATAAAATAGATAAAATACACAAAAGGAATAATATAAACAGCCAGTTCAAGTAAAATCAGGATATGCGTTCCAATAAAAATGTCTTTTGAGAAGAGACTTAAACGAAGACACTGACTCAGACAACCTAATTTCTTCGGGCAGGTTGTTCCAGAGCCTCGGGGCCCTGATGGCAAAACCCCCTTAGATTTCATCCTGGACTCAGGAACAGACACAAGACCCCTGTCCGAAGATCTCAAACTACGTGAAGGTTCATAAGGGATTACAAGGTCTAAAATATAGTCTGGAGCCAGGCCATGAAGAGCCTTAAAAGTAATCGACAGGATCTTAAAATCAATCCTAAAACAAACAGGGAGCCAATGTAAAGAGGCTAAAACAGGTGTGATGTGATCGTACCTCTTGGTCCTGGTTAACAGACTAGCAGCTGAGTTTTGTACAGTTTGCAGTTGTGTCAAAGTTTTTTGATTAAGACAAGTGAACAGATTGTTTTCCACAGCAGCAAGAAGCTGCTTAGATACAAGTTTTTCGAGAATCTTTGCAATAAAAGGCAGTTTGGAGATTGGGCAATAGTTATCCAGGAGGGTGGGATCAAGCCCAGGTTTTTTTTTAGGACTGGCTGGACACAAGCTGTTTTAAAGTAATCTGGGACGCAGCCAGTAGACAGCGAGATGTTAAAAATAATTAGCAAAAGGGGCGCAATACAATCCATAACTTCCAATAAAAACCTAGTTGGGATTTTATCCAGATAAAATGATTGCTGCCATGCTAACTGTCTAGACTTGTGAAATCTTGTTGCATAGTTTTATAAACCACTGACCTTAAACTGGCCTTCCTGGATTGTTATTTCATTGTCTTAAACAACATGCCCAGACCAATGCATAACCTTGCATTTATATAATGCAGGGTTTTCAGTCTGAAGGCCTGGTAAGTCAATTGTTTTCTGTACAAACGTAAGGTTTCATCTGATGCAGGATGAGTAGATAATTACTGGACCTTCATTTTGGACAGAAATATTCCTTTAACATTAATTAAGAGTACAAAGCTACGACAGCTAACCTCACTGAGAATGTGACATGCAAGCTGATTTTTGTAGCAACTATACAGGTAATCACAGCTTCACAATTTCTTACATAATGCAACTAACAAACACAGAATCTTCACACACTCAACACCGGCATGTTCTGTGTGTTCACCCCTCCAAACCACTTCATCCCCACACTCCTTACGTGGTCAGCAGCAGCGCTCCCTCCGTGCAGCGCTCCAGGGCTTTACGTGCAGCTGCTTTGTTTGCAAACTCCACAATGCCTCTCCCAGTGGGACGACTACGGTCATCTGTCACGACAATAGCCCGCTCCACCGGCCCAAACTGAGAAAACGCCTGATGGTAGAATGTGGTTTTCAGATTAAAAAGGTCACTGCACAGAAATCAGCAATTCAAAAGAGCAGCAGACACAGGAAGCAAAATGGACAAACATCCCAATCCTGCTGAATTTCTGAGATTTTAAAGCTTCTTGTCCAGTATACCTGTTCCAGCAGCTCATTTGTTACTGCGGGCAACAGGTTGCGCACTGTGAGCGCAGCACCATGTGTAGAAAAGCGGATCCTGATTGGTCTATTATTCAAAATAGTCCCATCCAGCTCAGCTTTAGCAATTTCTGCCAGAGTCCGGGTTTCCTGAAGAAAAGGGACAACAAGGAAAAGGATGAAGATACCCCAGTGAGGCACATTATGCTATTCATTAGGGCTGTAGAATACATTGCTATTTCACAGTCCAGAATTGGCACCCATGTATAAAACCTTGCACCACATCATCTATGATGATGAATGAAAGCGCGCCACTTACGTTCAAACTATATATATATATATCACTGTATAATTTGCTATATAACACTATACATTTTGCCTTCTCTCGCAATATTCCGTAATGGGTTGAAGCACCTACATTGCAATGTAACAGTTAATGTCACAGACAGAGGAGAGGAGAAACGAGAAATTCTGGGAAGTTACTGTCATTTTAATAACTACATAAAAAGTCTATTATTTAAAATTGTGAAATTTAATATGTGCGGAACCTTCTCGTAATTTGGAAACATACAATATGTAACATTATTTAATATGTTACTATTAAATGTAGCTAACGTTAAGATACGGTAAGATATGAATGGGGTGACAAGTCAACAAGCACCTTTTGCTAATGCTAACATAGCAGCTAGCTCCTCTTAGCCACGACATTTTTGTCCATATAACGTTACTAATTTACACATATAGTTTAAGAAAATTAAAACACACACTTCACAGTTTAAAACCAATAAGCATAACTTTGGAACGTTACATACCAAGCGAATTAAGCCGAACCCCCGGTCTCTGTTGATGAAAACCTCGTTTACATTCCCATATTTAGCAAACATGTTTTTGAACTCCTCCTCCGGGATATCCAGCGGGAGATTGCCGACAAAAAGACGAGAGCGCTGGGTGAACGTCTTCTCACCGGGCTTCCGAAAACTCGTGATATCCAGAGTCATTTCTTTCGGGCCTTCTTTGCTTCCTTCCCCGGTTTCTTGTTCCGCCGCGGGGGACTGCTGCGGCGGCGGAGCTGGGCTGTCTTTGTTCGCCGGTGACTGCTCCGTGGCCGGGGAATCGGTCCCGCGTTTCGCTGGTTGAGGAGAATTACTGCTTTGCATGCTCGCTTGTTGCATATTTCGGTTAGCCATGCTCGGACAAAGTAGTTTATGTAACGCTATCTAAATTAAACTAACTTTGTGGAAAAGGCATGTAGACCAGTGTTGATGGTGCACACCTGTGATTCAAAGATGGCGATGGTTGCGCGCGCAACTCGGTGTCTTGATCCAGCCAGGGGCGTAAACAGAAAATCTGGACACCAACTGGAGTTTATGTGATTGTTTATCATGCCCTTCTTCACCTCCCTCTCATCTCCCCTTCTCCAACACACACTCTGCCACTCATTTAAATATCACAGTATGCACAATGGGACCCACTATGTAGGCTACTTTAAAGCTCCCAGGACCTGGTAATGCCCCTTCATCCCTTATTTCCAACACGAACATACATTTTGACTGATCCCATACATGACATGTGTGTTTTGCTGTCAGTTTTTGTCATTCGAGTAGTGTGCAAGTTCCCTGAGGTGCTGCTGATAACTTTGATGGACCGGCCATCTGTCCCGATACTGTGGCACATCTGTCTACATATGCTACTTAAATTCTGCTGTTTGACAAGGGTCTGAAGGGTTGCTCTCTTCTTCCTTGCGTTCCTGTCAGGGATCCCATATCCAGACTGGTCAGAGAGCTGCTGCCTGTCGCTGATGAGTGCATGAGTCTGTCCACATTTGCAGCATACCATGTGTTTCACTCAAGGAATGTGAAAAAGCAAGCAGTTTGTATGGCATGCATAGTTTTGTAGGGTGGTAATTTGCCTACAGAAATAATGAATACTCATTATAGTACAGATAAGATTTGCCATTTGATCTCTTTTGATCCTGAGCCCTTAAGCATGTGTTTTACATATCTGAAAGACACTCATCTTAGTCTTAATTAAGCCTATGTTCATTAAACATGTATTAGTTACACATATAGGACTCGTGTAGTATAAAGCAGCACATTATCTTATGGGTCAGCTAACATGAATATTTTTGTAATATTTTTATTTGAATTTTAAGCAACTGAACATTAATTGAACATATGTATAGTTTTACGCACACTCATTTCCCCACCCAAAGTTAAAATATATGAAAAAACAGTAATGCATGATTTTCAAGTATTTTTCGAAAATGTTTGAATTTCCAAAAATTCTATATAAGGGCTCTATAAACGTTCTGGTCTTTCTCTTTGACAATATACAGTAAGTCAATTTTTCCAGCGCGAGACAGGCTGTCAGTTCCTTTGTCCACATTCCTGTGGAAGGAAAGTTACAATTACATGGCTTACACATCCAACACCTAAAAAAACCTCATGGTTCCTCAGTCTTACAGAGGCACCTACAGACAGCAGAAATGGGCAATACATACAATACAATAAGTGCAATACATGTAGCACAGTATGCCTATTGTCTTACTTTATTTGTTTTACAAATACAGCATGGACAGTTTCCCTCTGGAATGTAGTGGAGTTGAAGTATAAAGAAGCATAAAATGGAAAAAGTCAAGTACAAGTAGCCTACCTCAAAATTGCACTTAAGTACAGTAATTGAGTAAATGTACTTAGTTGCATTCTACCACTGCATTATAAAGATAATGCAGCTTCACTAAAGAAACATTCGCTACTTACTGATGAGATCCACAAAATGTGTAGAAAATGTAACCACATATTTTAACTGGTCCAGCTGCAATGTTGCTGATGGGAGTAGTAGTGATGTCACAGTGACGTTGCAGCACCCTCCTCCCTCAGCTTTACTGAGCAGCACAGTAGTTTTTATTTTCATCTGCGGGCAGTCGGGCTGGAAGCCTCCTGCGGGCTTATCGAGGGAATAAAGGCGGTAAGTTGTATTTTAAAGTACCGTATGTAAGCATACTCAGGATAAAGTCAGTTTTAATATGTCTTTAAATGTCACGCGTCATCAGTGTAATTAAGCCGTAATTTAAGACGAATTAATGTTTAATAATGCTTAATAATCGTAATGTAAGGATATATCAGAGTGAGAACTCATCAAATACACTGTTTAATACTGAAACACTTTTTGAGACAGCATGATTTTTGAACAGAATAATAATGCGGTTTTAATTACCTAAATCCTTAGTAGCCTGTTATATTACAGCGAGTGATTAGAGCGCCTTTGTAGTCCCATAAATAGGCTTTTTTAATTATTTAAGCTGTTTTAATTCATGTGTAGTGGCTGAGATTTGAAGCACAGTTTGAGTAGGCATCTTTAATTACATGCATGCGGGTAATTAATTATGTAGTGTATTTTTGACATCATTAATGCCATTTAAATGTGCTGTATCTACACTTTTTGTCTACACGTATGCAGTTCCATATTCACACTGTGCAATGTACCTATATTACAATGTACAGTGTTTAAGAAACTTTATACTTTAACTCCACTACAGTTCAGAGGGAAATATTGTACTTTTGACTCAAGTACATTTATTTAACAGTAGCTTGGTACTTGCTACTTGTCAGGTTTTACATAATAACATGTGCAGTGTTATTGGTTAAACTACCCAGCAGTATAAAGTACTTCATGGTAGCTTCACCTCCACCAGCTACAACATCAAAATACTGTGTGCACAGTCAGTGACAGTATTTTTACATTGTAGTATTGCTACTTTTACTTAAGTAACGGATCTGAATACTTCCTCCAACCCAAACGACCACATAGGTCGTTTGTTCCTACCCTCTAACACGACCCACAGGAGCGTTTTCTAAATTAGCGCCCCCTACCGGTGGCAGGTGAGGACGCGCTGCAAGCATACGTTACGTAAATCGTACGTTAAACACGTGGTTAACGTTGTGAAACTGTCGCAGTTTGGTTAGGTTTAGGCAAACGTAAGTCACGTACGTAACGTTATGTAACTTGAAATAAGTCAACGTTGACTTTTGGTTTTCACACGGGACACGAACCCCGGTCTCTTGGGTAAAATACCTTTATTTGTTTGTGCCATTCGTCCACCCCAACACCTCTATAAGTGGACTTTTTAGCTCTTTATACTACCTCACCTGACTTCCTGGTTTGCTCCGATCATAATTACCACGACCACTAGAGGGCGCACCCTACAATAAACGTAAACATGGGTCGTAATCAGCTGCTTGCACAAACGACCTATATGGACTACTCAGTCACATCAGCTCAGCTGGTTTTAAGTTGCAGTAATGAAGTCAGTTGATACACAAAATTAGAGCTTGATTGCAAGTTACCAGAAAGAATGATTCATCCTTTGGCAGCCATTCTTTACTACAGTAAATATGTGTTCATTAAGAGCCACTGGCCTGTTGTAACCTTTTTCAACCATGTTAAACAATGTTGTTGTTCTCAATTTTATGAGAAGCCCAGCTCAGCAAGGGCCTCATAAAAATCTTACAGGGATGTAGTGACTCAGTAGACCCAGATGGAGATGCTTGGGAAGCAAACTGTGTATTTGTGTTCGACGGGAGGCTGAACGCCACCAGTTAACACTTTAACAATAGGTCTGATCAAGTAAAGTTATGATACACTGCACTTTGCTGTTTCAGTCAACAGTGTTAAACAGCACGAGACACGAGAATTCAGCAACACATCCTGTCATTTCTCCGGTGCAGTCACCGAAAAACATAAGCAGTTGTATAACAGAAGTTAAGCCCCTGCCATATGTGTCTGGTCGATAGAACTGAGCTGCTGGATATCAGCTGAACTTCAAAGGCAACCCTGGTGGCCTAAATCTTGATAGAGTATTCCTTAGACACGCATGACCAACGTGTAGCAATTATCCTTCATCTAAGGAATCAAAATAGTTCACATTTGACATTTGTTGGATTTTTTTCCCAACAGATCTGCTGCGGCAAAAATCCAAAAGCAAACAGGAGGGAAGTCACAAATGTCACGTGGCCCACAAACTGACAGGAAGCGATCCACAAATGTGCAAAACCCGTTTCACATGTACAAATGGATCCACGTTGAACCATCAGTTGCATTGTGGTTTTATAGTATAGTAATATTTACAATGTTTTCAGGTGTGTTTCAGTCTCTATGATATATCTCTGACAGGCAGCACTTGAAGGCAGCATAGCACTGCCTGCGGACAGAAGGAAGTAGTTAGTTTGTCTGAATGTTGGAGTTTAACAGCTTTCTCTTGGAAATAACCTTTTTCATTGACTTGAGTCATGTTATTAATCCAGGTCTTTATACAGTATGTATAATTTTAAGCAGAAAACACAACTTAACCTCTGAACTTCTGATGACTGATTTATAGCATTAGACTCAGCAGATAAACCCATTTTATCTTTGGTAGGAAGAGGTCACAAGCAGGGTCTTGAGTCAAACAGTATTTAAAATGCGATTTTTTTGTGTGTGTTTTTTATGTGACACTTTAGATGGCTGCACCACCACCATGCCTGAAATTATAGTAAAGAACACCTTTTTGGGTACTATTGCAACAGTAATGTCTGCAAAATACTGTGGATGTGTTCTACAGTATATCACTAATAATATCATTGTGGCTGAGAAGCTGCACAGTTCAGCTCCACTCATCAACTTTTACACTCACAATCTGCAAACTGTTGTCAGGGGAGACAGAAAGATTTAAAACCTGCTCTCCTTCAGATTCTTTCAGCCCTGCGTGGCCTTTTAACTGGGACCCGAAGGAATTGGTCGGTGCTGATTGAACCCTGAGTGATATAAACCCTCTTCATCCCTCTCCAGTTGGAACAGGGAGCCATAATCCCCTCACTCCTGCCTCTCAGACTCAAACCAAATTTTACTCCAGACGAGGCCTGGCATCTATCAGACAGCTCAAAGTTCGAGAGCTAATCTCAAGTTTTCCTTTCAGCGTTTACAGCACATCATTATGAGCTATACAGTAGCACTAGTGCTATGAGGAGCATAATGAATGGACTGAATGGGCACATTCAGGTGTAATGTCACTAAGACACAAATTTGGGTTCCAGATCTTTCTGTTTGTGTTCATTAGTTTCTCCCATCGTCCAAAGACATGCAAATCTAGAGAGGAGACTCCAATTGTTTCAATACTGCAATTTAAAAATCCATTCAAGTTAGCACTGAAACAAACACCAACTTACTTTAGCTTCCAATTAGTGAAGAAAGAATTTATACATACATTGTGCCTCAGGTGCTGGGTTGCTCTTAAATATTGTGTATTGTGTACATTTCTTCATAGTACAGTGCCTACATGTTAGATTTGATTGCATTGATTTTTTTTTTTTTACTTTAAACTTAATAATCCAGAGCCTTTGATTCAGAGTATGCTGTGTACAGTATAGCACAGTATGGTTATTCTGTCTGCAGCAAAGACGTGGATCAGTTTTATTGGGGCATGTATAATGCAAAGAAAACAAGCATTTACAACCACACAGCCAGCACAAAGCCTGGGGATAAAACATAAAATAGAGTCAGAGGCATCAGAACTCATCGCTGATCTTACACAGATCTACTGATCTCAATTCAGGGGCAAAACCAGGTC
Organism: Siniperca chuatsi; assembly: GCF_020085105.1. Lineage (NCBI taxonomy): Eukaryota > Metazoa > Chordata > Actinopteri > Centrarchiformes > Sinipercidae > Siniperca > Siniperca chuatsi. The sequence goes on along the minus strand of NC_058065.1, from coordinate 13,437,615 downwards.
ATCTGGTATTTAATCAAGTGATTGACATCTCAGTGAATCTAAAAAGAGCATTTGTTAGAGAGTGCTCTGCCTGGACTGTAACTGAGTACTTAAATGAAAAAGGAATTGTTGGCAATGGCAATATGGCAAATGGCAATAGTTTTACCAACAGTGATAAGAGTGTCATCAATGGTATAATTACAGCCTGTGTATATATAATAGAAGTCTGTTAATAATAATGAAAGAAATTGCTGAAACACATACCAAAGCCCATAGAAAAAACAATGTTTTTTTGCATACTTTTTTCTTGCATGCAAACAAATTCTGCTTTAAATCTTTATAAACCAAGAGTACTCAAGTATCGTCTCTCAATATTGAAAGACGATGTGAATTTTTCTCATATGGTGACAAAGCACTCGCATTTTTGCAAACAGGAATGCCCCCTCTTAAAGTTTATTTGATCTATGTTGAAATGACACATGTCACAGTATCATCATGCCCTGTTTGAAGTAATAAGCTGTCAGATATTCTGAATGTGGTTCAAACCTTTAGGCTATGGAGAGTTATTCTCTACAGTATATGTTCGTCACTGACTTGTCAAATCCTCCTTTGGAGTCTGGAATGAAAACAAATTGTTTCCGGCTGCATAAAGATGGCCACAGTTGCACCTGATTTAGAGATGTTTCAAAGGATTAACATGGCAGCTTAGAGGATATTTCTTGACTTCTTCAACAAAGTCAGTCTCATAATAAGGAATTTGTGTCCTCAAAAGGCTTTCTTTATCCTCACTGTAGCCTCTTGTATCTATTACCTCAGGCTGTAGTTTTAAAGGTTTAACAGCTTTTCTCTTTTATAGCTAGACTAGTGGCGTGGTTCTAGGTATGGCAATAGCAATGTCAGTCAGTCAGTCAGCCCACCGCTTTAGTCCAGACTGAAATATCTCAACAACTATTGGATGGATTGCCATGAAATTTGGTACAGACATCTATGGTGATCCCTTAACTTTTGATCCAGCGCCATCATCAGGTCAAAATTTCCATTTTTCCAATACTTGGTTTATGACTAAAAACTAATGACATTACCATCAGCCTCAGCTGTACTTTGTGTTTAGAGCTAATTAGCAAATGTTAGCATGCTAACAGGTTAAACTAAGATGGTGAAAATGGTCAACATCAGCCTATACCTGCTAAACATCAGCATGTTAGCAATGTTACTATGACCATGTTAGCATGCTGACGTTAGCATTGAACTCAAAGCACTGCTATGCCTGCAGTGAGTACAGCCTCATAGAGCTGCTAGCATAGCTGTGGACTCTTAGTGTTGTTATTATTTCCCAGTAGTGCATGATTTGTAAAAATAAATAGCAAAGATACATTTTAAGAATGTTTCTTACTGTTTGTTTAAAGGTCTCAAGTAATCATGACTAAAGTAGAAATTATTATTCAAAGTTTGACAATACAATAGAACACAGCACAGTTAAGATTTTTAAAGGCCCAAATAAGAAGCCGAGGAACTGATTTGGAAATAAAGAAGGTCTAAAGGGGGACGTTTCCTCCTTGAGCAGACCTGCGGTTGCGATCTCCAAGTTTAAAGGGTCAGAGTAAAAGACAATGCACATGCTGACTTGGCTTTACCAATGAATGACCCATTGCATGACAGAAAAAAAAACATGTGGCAAGCAAGGACTAATGGCTTAATTCCCAGAGGGCAAAAGGGGGCTTTCTTATTGAAACATAACTCATGTCTATGTCAGAAGTGACAATGTTAATAGTCATATTAGATGTCTTCCAGTCCTTTGTCCTGCATTTATTCAAATCCAGGGATAGATGCTGAGAGTTAATCTGGTAGGGTTCCTTTTGATGTTTAAATGATGAAGCAAGCTCACAGCATGAGCAGCACACACACAGCTGATCACTTTTATACACTCATTCCTTCTATTACTAGGACTTTAGCTTTGCTTTTCTCTTGAGAAGGCATTTGTTTTCATATTCTCCATGCACTGCAACTACAAAATAATGACATACACATTGTCGTTTTAACATGTATTTATCAAGGTGCAGATAAAGTAGGCAATAAGAGAGATCTAGAGCTGCATTTCTCAAATTTTTGTCACAGACACTGGACAGACACTCTCACAATCATTAACTGTTTCCAAGTGATGACACCTATTACTGTAGTACTCATTCTTATATATTTGACAATGTGGATTATCACTGGTTAATTCAATTTTGGGGATTCATTTGAAACCACCTGTGTGGTGTCTTCCAGCTGTTCATGGCCCCCTCTCTCCCACAGTGTTTGCCTGCCCAAACAGAAAAGTGCATGAAGCTACTCTGGGCCAATGATGGAAGCCTGGCCAACAGTGGCCTGTGTCCTGCTAATGACCAACATTGCTGACTGGCTGAAAACTGTCCAGTCACGGGACTTCACCATGACGGACATCATCCTGCTGCATCCCTCAAGTAGGAGCGTAAAATTACTATTTGCATAATGTGTGTTTTGAGTGTAAAAACACTGTAACCATATTCCCAGAGGCGTAAAGTGTAAAATGTTAGCATGCTAACATGCTAAACTAAGATGATGAACGTGGTAAACATTACCTGTGAAACATCAGGATGTTAACATTGTCACTGTGAGCTCAAAGCACCAAGGTGCCTAAGTAGTGTGGCTGTAGACTCTAAGTCTTATTAATCTAAAAAAGGTGAATGCATCAATAATCTAACATTTGCAGGGATCAAACTGTAAGACTCAAGGACAGCGGGTGTGGAAAGCAAGTCAATATATTTAGTACTGAAATAGAAAAAAAAACAAATGTGAAAAAGTGATTTAAAATTGGGAAACTGAGAACATAATCAGAAACCATAAGTGAGGTCAACTAAACAAACAGCAACTAACTGGACAACAAATGACACATGGGGAGGGTTTAAATACACATAGGGGGACAAGAATATGTGTGCGCATAAAAGACATGTAGACGACTGTACATACAAATTCAACAAATTCCACAGAATAAATTATGGTTCAGCTATTTAAGATGCAATTGCAGAAGATTAGTAAACAACAACAATAACATGATGTTTTGTGTCCTTCCTCACAGACATGAATTTACTTTGGATCAGGATAATGAAACGCATATCTCCTTTTAGTCATGTTTAAGATCCTACTAGTTCCAGAAACTCATCCATAAATCCATCCATTCATGAATTCATTCATGGATCTGCCTCAAACAGTATCATGAGACAAAAGATTGGGGAACTTCAAAAGTGATCGAGTTGTGTGTGTGTGTGTGTGTGTGTGTGTGTGTCTCTGTCTAGTGAGTAACAGGCTTTGTCCTGTGATTGAAAAGTGGCTGACCCTGAGACCCATAGCTGTCCCAGCTGAATCACAGCCTAATTACCAGTACAGATATGATTCTTGCCAATGGGAAGGGCAAACAAGTCCTTGTTTGATCACTGTGTCACAGTAAACACATGATTATTCAGCGATACTGTCTGGAAAACAAATCTTTTATGTAAGAACTTGACAACATCTGTTGCGTGGGTCCTGAGAACAGTAAACACTGTGTTTTGTTACTGTCCTAGACCGTGGGCTTGTCACAGTCATAGGCTAGCAGGCTTCAGATGTATTGCTTTTCATGCTGAATCAGCAATCATATTAATAAAGAGCAAAGAAAACAATAGTGCGATTGAGCTATCACACTAATGAAACATGCCACAGTATTAATACACCAGCTGCCTCACAGCCACAAGCTAGTGTGAGCATTTCCTGCTCTGGAAACAGAGGGGTTGGTAACTATATGCACATTGGAAAGGTGACAGACCTGTGGTGGAGCTAGATTCGGAGATGGAGATGGAAACTTGAGGAGAGACTAACAGAAGTACAGAGAAGGCTGCAGAACTCCCTCCAGAAGCAGGAGGTGAACTGGGGGTGTTGGTCTGACACAAGATACCTGGGAAGACCAGGTTGGCATGTTTAAGTAGAAGCTCAGCATTCTCTTGGGCAGTGAGCAACTTGGGCAGAAGAATAAAAAGCACCTGAAAGCAGAGATGACAAAGAAACAATTAGCAGAACACCCACTGGGGGTTGGAGTTGCTGGTGTGACCACTTTACCTGACATGTGACATCCCATGTGATCGCGCCAATGATCAAGAGGTTCTCCAGTGGACTCCTCAGCCTCAAACTCAAATCACAAACGGGACAGGGCATTAGTTCTTGGCTTTTTCAAAGCCTGGGTGGTAACAGGGTGAAAGAAAAGCAAGGGCAGAGGATGGAGTTTTGGGAGAGAATTGACTTACCTGCACATCGGTGGCATCAACCTCCACTTCAAACTGATGAGGCTTAGGACAGATGCAGTGGTGAAGTGATGTTTGAGCTCCAGAAATGCCTGTTCTGCCTGAACCGGCCACTGAAAAGGTGAGTTTGAAGAGATAAGGCAGTTCAGGGGGGTTGCAATTGAACTGTAGTTCTGTATGCCTTTAGAAGTTATCAGACCCCCAAAACCTCCGCACCTGCCTGTGGTTGGATGGAACTGAACACTCTGAACGCTCCCTGTCGAGAGAATGAACCCCAATACACGACACAGTGGACAAACAAAACGTACCTCTCTCAGGCTTGACTAAGCTAGCTACCTAGCTAGCGACAGAAAAGTCACTACAAAAATGGTGGTGGCGTGGTAGATTTGACTTAATTGAATTACAGAAAACTCTTAAACCGATACCACAGCTCAAGAAATACTTGAAGTCAGTAACAGAAACTGTTAAATCGGCATATTTATTTGATCATTGTGAACTGTCATTGTTAACTAGTAACTGCTGTCACGGCTTTCGTACTGACTGAAAATGAAGTCAGCGGGATGGATCTGTCACTTGCCACTGATTGGTTAGGGCAAGACAAAACAAAATACCTGCTGCCCCTCCTCCAACGTCCTAACAGAAATACATGATTCCGATGTTCGGCTAAATGAGTGAAGTGAAACAAAATGTCAAAATTGTGTTTTGACAACAAATAAAAAAAGAAAATGCTAGTAAGTGGACCTTGAGAAGACTTTTGTCAAACTACAATCATGGTGGTCATTGACAGATTTTCCAAGGCTGCTCACTCAATCTTATCTTACTTACCTTATCTATCAAGGGTCATAAATGGTAGTTTTTTATCTCAAAGGTCTATCGTGATGTTTCTGAGTGTGGGCACCGCAGTCAGTCTCTTGTCTATTTTTCATCTGCAGTCCAATGGCCAAAACAGAGAGAGTTAACCAGGATCTGTAGGCTATTCTGCCTGCTTCAGCCAGTCCATTTTGGTGAAGTGCTTGTCCAGGCTGAGTATGCACACTACTACTACTACCTCCAGTCCTCTGCCACAGGCTTTCCACCTTACGAATGTCAGCTGGGTCACTAACCACCATTATTTCCTGAACAAGAGGCTGAGGTGGGAGTTCGGGTAGTTGAAGAGTTTATCAGGCGCTGTTGTAGGAACTGGTGACGTGCACATGGAGCTCTCTGCAGAGATTTCTAGATGCATGTGGCTAACCAGAACACAGCCACGCTATCCTCTCCCCTGGAGATAAGGTTTGGCTATCAACTTGATCTTACTCTGAAGGCTGAGTCACAGAAGCCTCTTTTAAATGTTTAATTGGCATCAGTAATCACAAATTTAGATTTTTTTTGTTTTATAAAATAATTCATTAAATTAACGTTTAAATTGTGCATTAATTTAAAGTAAAAACAATATGAATCTCCTCATTCAGTCTTAATATGATGGATAGTTAAATTTTAAAATGATACTGCAAATTCATATTAAAAAGGCTTTTTACTATTATATATACTATTCCATCCCACAGTTTGTCTCCTGCTTAACATAGTTTTAATTTGTTTTGTGTATGTTGCAATCAAGTTTCAATCCTTTTTTAAAAAACTTTACTGTCTTTCTCTACTTTTACAGCTTATCATGCAGTAACTTTTAAGCTGTCAGCAACTTTTAGGACACATTTAGGAAGTGCAGTTGCTAGTGAGCTTGTGTTTTGCAGCAAACATCATTTCAGAATTGCTCAAAAGTTCAATGGAGATATAACAAACCCTCAAACCCTGAATGTTATTCATCAAACATTGTAACTCAGAGTACTGAAATGTCTCTGTCTGTCCTCCACAGCTACACCTCATCCTGGCGGCTTCAAGTGCTTCACGTGTCAAGACGCTGCAGATAACTATGAGTGTAATCGCTGGGCACCGGACGTTTACTGTCCAAAAGGTACATTAGCCGTTTCTCATTTGCTTCTATGTGCGCAGCTCGACTGCGCTGATCTGCTAGATTTGGTTATTTTCACCTTCTGTTGATATTATAGTTGCAGGCAATAATGAGTGAATGTGAAAAAGACACATACAAGCATGGGAAAACCTCTTCTCTGCATATATAAAGGAAACTAAATAGTCAGACTTTGGCATGTTGAATTTAATGAGCAAGCTTTTCCTTAACACCTGATTGTTAAAAGGGCCGTAAACGTGAATGCCAGCTAAGACACACTGGGTGCTGTTTTAGGACTGGTATGGATCAGTCTCATCAGATTATTGATCATCAGAAGGGAATTTTGGGGCGTCACTCTCTATAATCTTTCTAAAATATGAAGGAGAGTGTGGTGTGGAGGTAGCAAAATAACCCAGACATTAAGGTGTGCCATGTCTTCCAGATGCCAGATACTGTTACACACTCCACATGATGGATAACCATGGAGAAAGTGTGTCTGTGACCAAGCGTTGTGTGACCCTGGAGGACTGTCTGTTTACTGGCTGTGCTGATGTCACTGATAATGGCTATCAGGTATGTGGAGCCTCTGGATTAAACGACATTAATGTCCACAACCTCATACCACATCCTCATTTTATGAAAAACAGAAAAGTCACAGATTCTTTTATGCAATCGGGACCTATTCTTAACATTTAAATCTCATCTGCCAGGTGTGCTCGTCTTGCTGTGAGGGGAACATCTGTAACGTGTTGGTGCCGAGAAATAAGAGCAGCGCCATTTTCTCCTCGATTTCTCCTCTGGCCAGCTCGAGCAGAAGGCTTCTTCCTGCAACGCTGAGCTACATCATCATCATCATCATCGGCATCTTCACAGCTGGACATGTTTGAGAGCGAAACTCTGCATCTGTGGAACATCATCAAAAACAAACACCTTGATAAAGGACACTATCAATGAGCTAACGGTGAAAAACAGCGATAGATACGTTTCCTAATGTCATGGTATTGTTTAACACAGCTGGTACATGTAGCATCAGATCTGGGATTTGTGTTTATGGTCTCCTGCTCAGATTGATTAGATTAACTGCATAAGGATGTTTCAGAAACTGTCCAGGGCTGTCACTACTGCACCATACTCCATTTAAATTAGGTTTAGTTTAAGCTTTTTTGGTAATTTATTTATGCGTCAGCGTCAATACTAATGTGAGATTGTTATTGTTTAACCATGTCAGTGTGTAATTCTGGAGGTTTTGTCAGTATTAAATTGCTTGTGAAATTGATCATGCTGTTTTTTGTATGTAATAAATGTATGTACAAAATATTACTTTTTTTTTTATGGTGTAATGTGAGACTGATGTTACATGACATAACTGCACCCCTCTTTTTGGGAGGGGCGGAGTCAGAAGGGTGGCCAGGGGTGGCACAGGCCCCCCTAGCCACTAGTTGATAGGCAGTTGGCATGTTAGCATCAAGGATGGATTGATAGATAGATAGATAGATAGATAGATAGATAGATAGATAGATAGATAGATAGATAGATAGATAGATAGATAGATAGATAGATAGATAGCTGAAGCCATGCAAACGCGTGATACAGGTAATCAGAGAGTTTTACTAGTGGACTGCTTGTAGTTCAGTGCCATTCATCCCCAGACATCATCTGACGAATAGCTCCTATGCGGTCGCGCTACGTTAAACAGAGGCCATGCATCGTGATGCATAAAAATGTGGTGCCCCTACATATTTGTATTTCCATTGCAAGATTATCCAAGCGGAGGCCGGTAACATTTACACATAAATATCTATTGACCCTGTGTTTACTTTCTTCACTGAGACAGACGAAAATGAAATAGGCCTATATTATTATTGTATAAATATATGTACAACACACATTTTGCTTTCGTTTATGTACTGTTTGGCAGGAGAGACGAGCGAGGAGTCGCAGAGAAAGGGCCAGGCAGTGAATACAGAGGCTGAGAGCGAACAAAGAGCAGTGTCTGTAGTGTGAATTTCCCTTGAACACTTTAATTAAAGATCGTCAGCATTCATTTTCAGATGTTTCGTGATCAATTTAGCCTCTTCTGTATTTCCAGATTGTAGTGTGGATCAGTCATTGCAACATTTAACCTGATCTTAAAATGCACATATTTAGATCAGGGGGGGGGCATGGCCCTGAACCCCCCTAGCAAGCTCAGTTTTTGGAACTTGGTATTTTACTGCATGCATGCCCCGGGCCCTCGGGCCCTCAGACTGTTAACATTTCTTGTTGGAAAGTCAATCAAAAGACCACAAAGAGACACAAAAAGCATTTGTAGTCATTGTGTGTCTCTTTCAGTCTGGGGTCTTGCTCCTGAGTAAAAGGAGTGGGAGGGTCTTTTACATGTCTGTGCCCAGGGGCCCATTGTCTCCTAATCTGTCCGTAGCTATAGGCTATGTGGAGTTACAAATAGCAGCTATTTATTGATATTATTTCATATTAGAATAAAGTTTAAAGTTGTTTATTTGGCATTCATTTATTACACTGAATATATAATGTGACTATTCATAATATACAGTTTATTATTGCAGAGAACCAGGGCTTTCATTTTGAGTCTTGTAAATTAAATGTAAATTAATTAATTATTTTAACTCTTGGCTTAACTTTTGAGAATGTCTGCTTTCTGTGTTTGTTTGTTTTTTAAGGTGCCATGTCGAGTTTATTCTTCAGCACATAAATAAGACTTTTTAGAATTTTAACAATGATTTTACAACACTTGATTAGAATGTGAGTACTGAAGTGTGTGTGTGTGTTCTATATACGGATATAGAATGCTCCGGAATCCGACAGGTTTAGTTGTGATGTTCTGGTTCATTATGATGAATTCTGTTCTACAGTCACTTTATTACCTCAGCAGAGACAAAGTGAACAGTTCTACACAGACCTTCACCTTAAATACATGTTGAAAGCGCCGGATTGTGCTTCAATTGATAAATTATCGCTCGACATGGATAACAAGGTAAGAAAATCTAGCCCTGAGTCACACACACACACACACACACACACACACACACACACAATATATTTTTAAAACATACATCTCTAAGCTGTGATGTTATTTAAAATGAAGAGAAAATGAATTATTCTGTATGTAAGAGTTTTGTTGATTGCTGCGCGCTAATATCCAACAGCTAATTGTTTGCTTTTCAAAGGCAACATTTGACAGCACTTTAATTCGACCATAAGCTCTTCAAATGCAAGTCACAGATTTCCATCTGCTCTGTCTGAATGCAGATTTGGTTTGTGAATTGTGCACAGCACCAAGTACCAAAACTGTTTATAGTGTTTTGAATCCTAACCCAATGAGAAGTGTTTTGTTGGTGTGTAAAAGACGTCTGGTTGTTAAAACCTGATTGTTTTTCTTTCTAGATTTCAGCAGATGAACTGGGAGAACAGAGGTGCAGCGATTTGGAAGTGCCTCTGTTCACAACAGCGAACTTGAAACCAGTGGTCTTTTTATATATAAATCATATCCCAAATGAGTAAGTCACAAGTTAAAAGTCATCAAGCAAACCAACGGAAGAATATTATAATATTTGCTTTGCTTAACCATTCCTAATCTTTTCTTCCAGGAAGTGGATTTTGTTGGCAGCTGGCAAAGTCCATGCAGACACAATCATTCTGCTATCCGACATGTGTCATGAGATTGTAGATGCGATCAGCGCCATGGTCCTGGAAGCTGTGGGACCTCAGGTTCAAAGCAGGATGTATGGCCAGACTGCCCTGGAGGTTGCCAGCAACGAGTCTATCACAACGTAAGTCAAAAGCATTTTGTGACCTTAGGATTATTAGAGTCCAAAAAATGGTATAAATTCTGGTATAAATCATCAGCTACCAGGGTTGCTGATTTGATGAAAGAAAGGGTTGAAAAAAACCCAAAGAGCTTGGTGATACAAGGGGGAAATGTTTGAATCTCACTGCCCAGAGCAGATCAGTTGACTAACATGGGACCGTTTCTCTTTTTAAGGAACAGGGTTGAAACACCGCAGACGAAGTATAATTATGACAGTGTGACAGAGGAAGACATCCAAGCCAGCCTTGGGAATTCTCTTCACAGCTGTTTTGGTGCGGCGCTAGGAATCGTTCAGGAGAAGTCCCACAACTCTGAAATACTACTAGAGTTGTTCGGAGCAGAGGTGAAGAGGAGGGTGAACCACTCACTGGCTGTAATCAGGTCAGTCTCTTCCTGGCAGTCCGAGGAGCCTGCTGAGTCGGAAACCTCCAATGAATCTCACACTGATGATATGGTTTACTATATAATCCATATACTGAAGTGTTTGATCAACAAGGACGAGCATGAGTCGCCTGAGGATATAGAATGCCTGGGAAGTGATTTCTCGGAGGGTTCCATTCCAGACGAGGTGACGGACGTTGAGGAGTTCAGCGCAGGGGACGATGAAATGATCTGCTCTGTGTCAGAGGCGCAAAGCTCAGACCTCTCAGGTTGTCAGAGCGTAGAATGTCCCGCCAGTTCTGCAGAGGAGTTGCCACAGCGAGAGAAGACCTTTCTCACCGTGTTTCTCGGGAAGCTTCTGGATCACATCGCTCACTCCACCAAGACATCGGTGGTAGACGTGGACTTTGACAAGATGTTGGAATGTCTGTGGGAGAGGACTGGGCGGGAAATAAGTGCCGCTCTCTCCCAGAATGTCGGAAACATCCACATCCCCATCTATAAAGAACTCTGTCGCGAGTTTGGATGTGCAAAGCTGCTGCAGGCCGCCATGCTGTCCAGTGATGTGACTTTTGAGGAAGCCGTTGCCAGGACATTAAAAGCACATCTGCAGAAGTCTTCAAGAAAAGCCAGCAGCTTTGTAACCAAAGTGGGGAGATTCTTCAGCAGAAAGACGAGGAAAGTTGCTCCGGTCTGTGAGATTAACACCTCGGCGTCTCACAGTGAAGTCATCAACTTGGAGAAGACCTTGGAGAATGGATCGACGCCACCGCCACAGAGGAAACAGAAGCGGTCCGCCATCATGAGGATGTTCTCTACCGCAGCGAGGATTCTGAGGAAGCCATTCACCTCCTGCATCAGCGATGGATCGTAGGATTACTAGAGCAAGCAAGTCCTTTCTGTATAGTTTTGTATTCATCTTGAGAAAAAAGAAATAAATCACTGGACATTTTTCAAGATGAATACACATTCTTAAAAAGGATGTGTCAGATTTGGATTTGATAAGGTACAGGCTACATTCTAAAACAACCTCTGTACTGATGTGGCTAAAAGAACACGTCCTTTTTAAGAATGAGAGGCAGCACGGTGGCTCAGTGTGGCCCCACAGGAAGAAGGCCGAGGGTTCAGTTTGTGGCCTCGGCCCTTTCTGTGTGGAGTTTGCATGTTCTCCCCGTGCTGATGTGGGTTTTCCCCGGGTGCTCCGGTTTCCTCCCACGTTCCAAAGACATGCAGCTCAATCGGAAACTCTAAATCAGTGTTTTTCAACCACTGTGCCGCGTACTGTGTACGCTTGGAAAATTATTCAATTTCACCTAATTGGTCTAAAAAACATTTTTTGAAAACTAATGAATTATTGTCTGCAAATAATATGCCATTGTCGAGTGCCTGTGCTATCTAGTGACCGGCAGAGCAACCATGTCATACTCTTCCATATCAGTAAGTGGCAGCAGGTAGCCAACTTTTTATTTGAAAGAAGAAATATGAAAGATCATAAAATACTTTTTTCTTTGTGCTTATTTGATTCATATTCAAGACACTTTGATAAGAATGACTATATATTGTCAATATAGGCTACAGAGTTTCATTTTTTAACATTTTCAGTTGGTGGTGTGCCTTGTGATTTTTTTTCCCCAATGAAAAAATGTACCTTGGCTCAAAAAAGGTTGAAAAACACTGCTCTAAATCACCAACACATCTGCATTTGATTCTTGATATGGACTTCAATAAAACTAGCTAACTATGAAAACTCTTTTGTCATCATTTATTATCAGAGGTATAACAGTCAGAGTACTTTCCCTAGAACATTGGTCAAATTGAAGGTGAAGGAGTCAGCCTGTTTGCGATAAATGTAATCAACCACTAGATGGTGACAAATAACCATCAGTTTCTGCACAACACACACAGGCTGGATATTTCGACAGAAAGGAACATTGCACCCAAAAGGTGGAGCAGCTTTGACTCGTTGTGCAAATCTCCTGTTGCAGCAATTCAGTGTTCTCAGTTTTGGACTCTCAGATGACGAAGATGCTGTATACACAAACTGCAAAATAAAAATGTCAAATGAGGCAGTATATTGTGTAAAAATGTGTCTCCATGCATTCAATTAGTTTGAGGCTCAAAATCCATATAAATCAAATGTTCCTTGCTGCATCCAACAGTCAACTCAAACCAGTGAAGTACAACTCTCCCCTGAAGAGAACATCAAGTGGTCATTTTTCCCCCCAAATATCAATGGGCGAGAGTATACTGATACATTCTTTTTGCATACAATTGCATAAAATGAGACACCACTTTGATATTTTGAATTCAATTTTTTTTAAAGTTAATACTGGAAGAGACTTCTGGGTCAATAGTCTCCATACTGGCGAATATTGAAGATATTGGCAGCGGTGCCCATCGCAATGTTAGGAAGAGACAAAATGGCCGACAAGACGTGTTCAACACAAAAGGGATGACAGTTTAGATCAGACATTTGGTAGATTAAAAAATCAGCCCATCCCATTTGAATACCAAATGAAATGCCTGCTTCCATTGGTCTTTAACCATTGGTCAGACTCTTTTAGTTTAAGTCTTTATGCTCACAGTATCTCAAAATACATTCGGATTTGTTTGTTTTTTTAGCATACAAACTTTGATTTTGTTGTATATTTTATCATGTATATGTATAGGTAACTCTTCATTATGATAATTTATTTGTCACGTCAACATTTCAATCTGGATAACTCCACGTACGAAGACCAGGGCCCTGGTGGTAAATTTGGGAAACATTTCTGTGAAAGAGCACACACTGACAGCTACAGGAAATGCAGCATCACTGCAGCCTGATGAGAACTCTCTTTATTTGTTCGGCAGTTCTGACTGGCACGACTCTAGTGCTTCAAAAGAAACAGTACCTGTACTTCTTTAGATTCTGTGCCACAGATCAGAGAAAAAACGATCCGTTATTGACCTGATATCACGCAGCTTGAATCTTAAGGTGTTGTTGGAATCTGCATCTTTTTACATGAGCTAACAGCAGCCTGAGACCATTTGAGGGCTTTCCATTTCATATCCATGGTTCTAATATCATAAAACACAGATGACGTCGTCCTCTAAAGTGTTAACATTGTCTACAAACTTTGCAAACAGCATATATTACATTTCGAAAAGTCTTTTATTAGTAATGTAGTCAGAAAAGAGTGTGTGTTTCTCCCTGGATGTAGTGCAGGATAAGCCGGGTTGACATGTGACCTCTTGTCAGCATCGAGGTCTACATTAGAGTCTCGGTCAAGTCCTTGTTAGAGTAAGACAACCTTTCACAGATACAACCATGTACCAACACTACCGTATGTCAAGTTCCAAGCTTATTCAAACAATAAATAGAGGCCTTGTGTTTGGATTTAGTTCTGTGGAATAAAAAAGGTCTATTCCTCATCATCCGGTGCATTTGAAAGTCCTTGCAGTCTTGCGATAGCAGTGCTGTGAGTAGGTGCGTTGGTGAAAACAGTCCCCACAAACAAAGGCGTTCCTCTCAGGATGTGGCGAATAACTGTGCAGGAGCCTGACGCTTCGATGTGAAAGCCCAAATGTCTCAGCTCCTCCTCTGTTCGCAGTGCAGTTGGACTTGATGGAGATGCAAAGAACTGTTGGGGAACATAAGGTGATGGCAATATAATACAGTCCAGTACAACACCACCTTTAACTATGGCCTCAGTGCTAAAACATAGAATTGAATTAACACGTCTATGACAGAGTAAAAAAAACGTTATAGGCATCATAAAAGTAGACTTCATGGCAGAACAGCTGTATTGGATTGCATTAGTTTGTACAGGCGTACCTAATTAAGTGGCCACTGAGCTTATGGACTGATAATATATTATTCTTACACTTATTTACTCTTGTAGGCCTTTTCCACAACAGGAACTTAAAGGTATAACATGTAACTGTTCCACATTAAAATGTCCAAAAAACGACTAGACCTAGGTTATATATTTTTTTGAGTTGCATTCTTGCATTATCCCAAATGTTTCCAACAATTTTCAAATCTAGAGAAATCTGTAATTTTAATCAGTGTAACGGGAAGTTTCATTTGGTTGCCTGTCAATGGTGTCATATCCCCTTTGCGCCTGCGTCAGTGTTGTGGTTGTGTGCCAAAATTGACTCTTTATCCAGTGTTAAGCCACATTTTTACGAAATACTTTTTAGATCTTGGTCGTTTTTAACTATATATTTTAACTGGATGAAGGATTTTAGTCATTGGGTGTCTGGATCTTAAGTTAGCAGAGAAACAAGTTAAGCAAACGTTAGCGGCACTGCGTGCCCGCCGAACAGCACCATACAAGAAATCACTACTACAAACAGAGAATAACTCACAGCTGCTCCTGTTGTTGGGTCAATGAAGTCTGCCCAGTAGCCTGCAGTCCACAGAGCGAAGCACATTTCCTTTGCACCGCTCACAAACTGCAGTGAGGAGAAAACGCAGTCAGCGGCTGTTTCGACATTACATCACATCTCCAAACTTATTATAACAATAAAACATCACAGGACTCACTCTGTGAAGCAGCTTGTCTCTGTCCTGCTCCGCTGCCTCCTCACACCGACTGCTTCTCTGTGAGACGGTCACAACTGTGATGGAAGTGGTGGGCGCTGAGGGGAACAACAGCTCAAGATCTGACACACACACACACACACACACACACACACACACACACACACACACACAATCAATCACACAGTGTTATTACTAAAGGCAACTGAAGGCTATTAACAGGTTATGCAGAGTCACTGTATAAGATGATTTTGCTTAAGTGAGTTAATGCCAAATAACGTCCCCTTACCTTTCCTTAACAGCTCAGGACAGGAATTGATGGAGAAGTCTGTGCCTGTCTGATTAAAGTACTGCTCAGCTTTGTGGACTCTCGTGGACATAGGACCCAGTTTTCCCTAATGAACAAACAAACACATATAAACATTGACAAAGCAGCTTTGAGGCCTGGAAATAATTTATTCTTACTGATAATATGAATTTCTTAGGAAATAATACCTGAGATGAAACTTTGGATACATGTAGTGTACAAAGCTGTTTTTGAGAATGTTTGTAATAGCTGTTTGTAGCATGTTATCATAATTAATAATATAAGAACTGTCAATTAATTTAATCCAAAATGTAATACCATTAAATGGCTAAAAAACATATTGTTAAATGTACCTACTAACGCAATACATGGCAGGTAATAAAGGAACAAAATCTCAGTGTTACTGTAGCCAGATATAATTTCTTAAAGTTCTACAATTTTAATGGCCGATTTGGGAATTTTTCATTGAATTGCTGATTGTTTTTAATTAGAGAATGTTAAGTCCCCCAAAGTTCACAAATAAATAAATGAATAAGAATAAACAATAGAACCTCAGTGTCCTCAATTGTAGCTACAGACCTGCCGCAAGTAAAAAACTTACTTGGAACTCATTAACAAACTGGGCCAGTATGAAGTGCTGTCTCTCTGTGCAGCTTGGGGCTGTCAGCACATCAGGCACAGTCCTATGGACTGGAGTCTTCTTTTGGTCCACCATGCCCTCCAGGTGGCAGTCAAACCCAACATTACCCGGTAACTGAAAGCGCCGGTCTTGAGGTCCGAATGGTCCCATGTTCTCATCGGGCCACACCGTCCTGGGGCCTGGAGGGGACAGGACAAAGATATTCGTGCATGCTCCTTTATGTTTTGCTTTGCTTTATCTTCCCTCAGTTTGCTGCTGAAAACCACACCAGTACACTGTTGCCATGTTTGACCCACCATCCTGTCTCTACATGTTGATTTGGAAACACAATTCAACAGACTGGAGCAAGTGCAAAGAAACAACAAACAAATGTCATAGGCTCCCTTCAGATTCAGATCAAAGCCTGTTGTGAACTGTAGACTATGATCACATTTACCAGAAACTGGTGACTAATTCATTTACTACTTGACTCACCTGAGTCTGTGTGTGATACAGCTATGTAAGGCTCATCTGAGCTCGCAGTAGAGAAGGTTCTGGTTCTACTGACACTGAGAGCAGCTAATGCTCGATGGCCAGCTGTCTGAGATAAGACCAACCTGCCTCGACCACACAGCACCTACATAGGAACAAAGGCATCTGTTAACAGCCAGCAACATTTTAAGTAAGTCTAATACATAAAGCAGGTGCAGTATTTCATTACTCCTTACCACAGTGTACAATATGCCTGAAGCTATACTCCTGTATGTTCTAGTTATACCACTACATTAACTACCAACTGGCCAGTTATCTGCTGATTTAACAGCATCAATCTTGTTGGTAAAGATGCACATCTAGTGTAACACATGTAAACTTTTAGGAATAGCTTGAACTCTTTGGTTAAATTCCGCATTTGTGTGATTCAACAAAAATTCAAGAGTTAAAACTGATTGACGCAGCTCAAAAGTGGGATAAAATCCGGGAAATGTCGAACAAACACCAAGTTAAAGGCCAGGCCATGGGCTACATATAAGTGATAAATACTAAGATTACTTTTTATACGGTGTGTAATTTGAACGATAAGGAATATACTGCCTGATTTTTAAATGAAGTTTGGTGGACACCTCTACAAGGGGTGCAAGTAGCCGTACACTGAGCTAACTAACTACGGGGAAGTTGCTGTTATGTCACTTACACTGCTGGACATTGTGGTTCGTATACGTCTGCTTTTCACTTTAACCTGTTGGATAAAAAAACAAAACAAGAACAATTAGTGCAAAAGAGGAGACCCCAAACAGTTTTTAAAAGTGATACTAAAAGCTATAGCTAACTTTCAGTTTGCTAGCCAGAGTTAGTTAACATAGCTAACATGATGTAATGATTGCATGTATTTGTCACGGGGCAGCAAAAGCAGCAAGGGTCGAGTCAATCATACACTAGCTTCAGAAGTAACAGCAGTAAACTTGTAACAAATATAAATCGTCACAAAATGTGAGAGGTTCGACACAAACAAAACAGCTAGCTGCTACCGGTAGCGCGTTGTTTGCTAGCTTATATGGTCGGTTATCTTATATATTGTTTTGACACTTTCCCCTTTTCGACAGTATTACGTACTTCCTCATTTGAGAACACCTTGCACACAATTCCTGAAAACGTGAATAATGAACTTCTTAGTATTTTTATTATTTTTTTAAAAAACAGGGCAAATGTAAATCTGTTAATGGGATTACATTATGAAAAGTACATGTTGTTCTTACCTGTCAACTTGCACGTCCACCAACATACTCTACGCGTTCGCAAAACAACGACGGGAAATGACAAGGGACAAACTACTCATGCGCAGTTTGCACAACAGTTACATCGACAGACAATTTAGTGTATGTGATGTAAGTGATAATGGGACTTTGAAAAGGGCTTCAACACTTCACCATTTGCTCTGTTAAATTGTGCTATTTTGAGACAATATTAATTTTATAATACCACTGATTTTTTGTCCTTTGAACCGGTGCTGCACTTCAGATATTATAGGCTGTGTTTTTCCATGTCTCACCACAAGATGGCAGCAAATTAACAGTTAACAGGACCAAGGATTTCATTACAACAGCAGTACTGCTCCTGTCTGCTTTGAAATGTGGCCTTTAATTAACATGCTAGATAGTATGTAACTTAGTAGCCTATTTAAAGTTTTTAATGTTGAACATCCTGCCATATTGTACCAATACCAATATATATCAACACCCAATGCTCTTAATGTCTTATAAACAACTTAAGTGGACAGCTGAGCCCCTGTGTAAATTATGACAGTAAGGGCAGGGAAAGTGCATTAATAGCACTTTTACTTAAGTTCCCAGAACTCCTTTAATTCTATTGAACTTTACCTTGGCTAACCTCTAAATAAAGTCCAGAATCAAAGACTGAGTTCATTTGTACTGGGAAGTTCCCAGGTGGGAATCTGTGGAGAAATGGTACACATGCTCAGCAAAATCCCCTCCCTTGATCAATAAAGTTTAAAACTAGAATAATGGAATTGTCCCGGCAAGAAAAGTGTTATTTGCTGTCAGAAGTCGTGAAGGACAAGGACAGCTAGTATAGTACATTTTGCTTGCGTAGACACATCTCTTTAGCTGACTTGGACAAGCTGATTGACACTTTCTCTGAGCTGACAGGATATGCAGTGGGAGTTTACCCTGGGACCAACATGCTTCAGTCACTGTGGGCAGCTGCTGCAGGCACGTGATGTGTGTGTGTGTGTGTGTGTGTGTGTGTACACTTCTGCTGTGTGTGTTACATAGTGAGGACTGAAACATGTTTTTACCTACAGTGTGAGGACATTTTTGGAAAGTGAGGACATTTTGGCCAGTCCTCTCAACTTCAAAGGGCTGTTTGAAGGTTAATACTTAGTTTTATGGTTTAGGTTAGAATTAGGTTAAGGTTTGGGTTAGGGTAAGGGTCAGGTTTAGGCATTTAGTTGTGATGGTTAAGGTTAGGGTAAGGGGCTAGCAACACAGCATCCACCCTAGATGGAGCCCCTGTGGGATGTGCACACACAAACACAAGCACACACACACTGATATGCACCAGCATCCGAAAGCAGCTACCAAATGAATTCTTCACCTCAGGCTCTCTCCACAGTGTTGTTATTTGGAGGTGAAGAGCACTGAAGAAAAGGCTGAATCAAGATGAGTCGACTGGTGGAAATTCAACACTCTCTGTTTTGTAGTGCGATAATATGCAGCTCCACTGACATTAAAGCTAAAGCAGCTAACGATTTTTAAAAATGCTCTTTTTACCTGTCCATTGTGTTTAAAATTAATGGATTTGTCAAGAAAATATCAGAAAATAGTAAAACTAAATCACAAATTATCCGGGACCCAAGGTGACATCTTCAAATTGCTTGTTTTGTCCAACCATCAGTCCGTATTCAAAGATGTTTAATTTACAATGATACACAGAAAAAAGCAGGCAAATTCTCACAATTGAAAAGCTGCAATAGAGAAGTGTGAAATAGTCATTATTTTCTTAAAATATTTAGTAACAGCATGTTACTCTTGAAAAGCCTCTGAAACAACATTTAGATAATGAGATACTAAAACTACTGAAATACCCTTCAGGACTTGCAGCTCTTTAAAGGAATAATTTGACACTTTAAGAACTACACTTATTCACTTTCTTGCTGAGAGTTAGATGAGAAGATCCATCTCAAATCTGTAAGCCAAACATAAAGCTACAGCCAGAAGGCGGTTAGCTTAGCTTAGCAGAAAGACTAGAAGCAGGGGAAACAGCTAGCCTACCAGCATCTCTAAAGCTCACTAATTGACACATCTTATATTCTTTAAGTAAAAAAACAAAAACAAATGTAAAAACAACAAATTGTGGTTTTATAGGGAGTTACGTTCTAATACAAAATCTTTATGCTAAACTACGCTAATCACCTGCTGGCTGTAGCTTCATATTTAGCATACAGACATGAGAATAGTATCAATCTTTTGATTTTAGTCTTGGCAAGACAGCAAATAATCAAAATGTCGAACTAATACTTTAACATATGTTGACCCACAATTAAGCAAACAATTAAATGAAAGATTAAAATGGGCAGATAGATACAATTTACTGTGTATTTTTCAGTCTGTTTTTCTGTGGCTGTGGTCAGAGGAACCTCTCTCATACCAGCATAGAGTTACTGTTACCCAGTGTATAATAATAGTCCAGTATCAGGCTGTAATTGTTTCTGTGAAACACTTTTCCCTGGACAGCAGTGACTGGTTTTGCGAGTGGAATGCCTAAATACAGCGAAGCCTTGAGACCTCCAGACAAAGCCATGAGTCAGTCGAGGTCTTTTTATTGCTGCACTGTCAGGTCTCACCGGATCTTGTCTAGAATCAGCACTTTTCTATTGCCATTTCTTCCACTGTCGAAAAACCACATTTCCATCTCACACATCCTGAGCTACCTGCCTGTGTCAGCACACTATTAACTGCGCTCACTCCTTAACTAATGATATAGTGTGAGCCATTAATGGTCTATTTGCCATTTCCTCGGCATGTGTGGGTGATAAACCTATTAGGATTGCAGAGTTACAGGTTTTGGTTTCCCACCCACCACCACCTCCACCTGACTGTTTATCCATGCTTGCTCATACTGGCTTTAAAACCCCAGTGCGCATGCTTTAAATCACCTATATCTCAGGCTGCACTGCAGTCCTCCATGTCAGCCCTTGTTTTGTTCTTCACCACTACTCTAAGCTACGACCCTATGGCACTGACATTCACATTCCTATAACTGGTTACTTACAAGCGTGTTGCTGTAAACCAATACCCATCAGGACAGAGCATTATTTAAATGCAAAAAGTATAAAATACAAAAATGTGGCATTATCCATTAAGATGAAATCTAGGGGGAAACAACTATTCTGGCTCTGTCCAAAGGTAATAAAATCCGCCAACTAGCACCTCTAAAACTCACAAATTTTCAGCAAACCATAACACTGATGATCATTTAAATATTAAACCCAACATAATTTTCTTACTTGTGCTGTCTCCCCTGATTGACCTAACTTTGTGAACATGGTCACAGTGGACATTGATGCAAAATGCATGAACAGCCCCTCCTGAAACACATAATTATATGAATACATAATAACAGCTCATACACAGTGCTACCTTATTAGTGACTGTAAACCCCAGGCTTGCACAGGGGAAATAATTGAACAGTTCAGCACTATTGACAACGCTCTAAGCATTTTGGAATCCATTTTAACAAATAAGCACCAGGTGCAAGTATGGAGGACAGTAAATTTTATGCTAATATCTCAAGAAAGCACAGAGGCTCAAGCAAGTCAAATAAATCACTGCAGAGATGGGTTTTGGTTTAATGTTCTGCTACAGAAGCCAAATAAAAAATGCTGAGTGATTAATATTGCCAAAACACTGCAATGGTGGCTTAACAAGACTAAGTCCACAGCCATGCTAGTAGCTCCATGCAGCTGCAAAGCAGCTAAATGCTAACGTCAGCATGCTACAGTAACATGCTCATAATGACAATGCTAACACCATGCTCACATTTAGCAGTTGGTCACTAGCCTATATTAGTTTGGCGCGTTGGTGTAATTTGAGGTAATAGAGCCTATAATACAACACAGTTATAAGCTATAGTTATAATTACGTATTACCTATTTGAAGAACATTTAAAACATTTAACAGGTCTTGTGCTCCCCAAACTGACACCTAATTAGTCCAACTTCTTGGCTTGTTCACTCTCATTGAACTAAGCTTGTCTTGTCCCTTGCTACTCCAGAAAGTTCCAGTGACTTACTATGAGCTTGTCAACTGTGACAGGAAGAGTCAGTAATAACAGAATATTACTGTAGGTGCTCGCACCTGATGCTCATTTGTCGAAGTCTGTTCCAAAATGCTCTGAGCGAAGTCAGTGCTGCTGAACTGTGCAATTATGCCTTTTCCCAGTTGCAAGCCTAGGGGCTGCAGTCACTAATGAGGTAGCAGTGGGTGTGTGTCTGCTGTTGCACTGTGCGCATAAAATTATGTATATGTATAGAGGGCCCCGAGGTGTAGCTGCACCTCCAGCACCACTCGACTAGTGGCTGGTTGTAGTTTAAGGCAGATTACAATATGCTGGTGAATTTCCTGCATCCCCGAGATCCCTGATCACTGTTTGCCCAGTTTGACTTTGCTCAGTAACACGGACGTCATACCTGAAAACAGCTCCTTTATGCAGCAAAGGGTTCATTAAAATTCAGGCAAGTAGCAATTATGAGGAAGATAATTACTACACAGTTTGCATGAGACCACTCAAGCATGTGGCACCCTGATCATTTATGCCATTTTACATATCTTTACATATCATGAATGCAAGCCTACAGAGCAAAGGCTCACAAAGTGCTCTAATAGCATTCTGATTCAAACGATATTCCCAACAATGTTTCTCCTCTCATCAGCCCAAGAGGCTGGAAATAGTAGCTATAAATAGACACATTATTGCACATCTATTCCTGGTAAGAGATGAAAAACTTTCAGAAATGTTGCATGCTTTCATTCTGAAGCAATGCCTCTCCTCCCTCAATCGCTTTTCCACCAGGTTCCTTCTGAAAAGTCTCCAAACCTCAGAATGAATCTATGCTGTAACTATAATCTGAGTGTGTGATTTCTACCACTAACCACAAGCAGAACCAATACCTGCAATATGTATATTGTATCAGGAATGTCTACACTTGACTTTCATGAAATTATGCATTTGAATTGTCTTAAGGATTTTTACTTCTTGCACCACAGCTCAGACCAGAGTGTGCTAAAACCTGGCAGCATTGAGAGACTTGGAACTTTCCATAACCACATGAAGAAGCCTGTGAAGCAGATAAAAACATACAGTAGGAGAGCAGTCTTCCGGGTTCATATTTCTCATCTTCCACTTAAATCTGAGCATATGATAAAGCAATGGAAAGTTGGGTTTCAGAGGAAAGATAACGTTGTCCATCTGGGAGGTTTTTGAGGCCACAGGCAACTGACCCTTCCGTTAAGCCCAGCTCTTGCTATGTCTGTCCAGTTTCCACCCTGGCACGACACATAATGCAGTTTACAGTGATAACAGTGGCATGTTACCACTCAAAATGCATAGTAATGTTTGAAACAATAGGTCTTTGATTTCAGGTAGACAAAGGCAGCTTCCCATTTTTAGTTGGTGACCTTTGATTTTGTCGGCTGAAATGACAACTGTTGCTGTCAGATTTGATCAACTCTAGCCAGCAAGCTAATTAAGCTAAGGTTAGATCCATGAGTTGGTGTCTCCAGCTGACACATTTTAAAACTACAATCCTGTAAAACTATCTTAAATAAAACGTGAGGGCTACATACTGTACATCAAATCATGCTAAGAGACTGAAGCTAAAGTTATATCTCCCAAGCAAAAAGTCTAAATCCTCACCAGCTGATGATAAATAAACAGTTTTGTTCTTGTATCGCAGGGTAGATAGTTAGCCATAGTAGCCTGTTGTTGCACAGTATTATAAGGAACAATGCAAGAAAAAAAATGTAATACTATAGTACATTATTAAACTGAGAACGAAGTAACGCTAGGTTAGGTAGTAAGCTAGTTAGCCAGGCATGCTAACGTTAGCGATTTACGTTAGAGCAGACAAATACACTGTTTAATCTGTTCTTTATACTTTAGCTTTTTTGATTTTAGCTTTGGAAAGGGTAAAAGAAAAAGACACGACCCTCCTAACTCTTTGTATACAGAGTATTGCTCTTTCTAGAGCTCCATGAACACCGCTTAAGTGTGCCGGTTGCTAAGCTGTGGTTGCATCGGTGGCTACTGTTGCAGTGAATTAGCTCAACCCACAAGAAAACGAACATAATCCTAGACGACAATGGTATATAAGTGTGTAGAGGGTATAGTCCCCAAGGAGTAATGTTGAGGTAAACCTAAATGCAATAATACAATTAACCAGCCTTTTTAATGTAATGCATAACTTATCCAGCAAACCCACACTTAAGTGTTAAAGACAACCACTAGAATAAATGGCAGGTATCCCATATGCATGCAGAAAGTTGGAGCTTCTCAACTTGTGAACATGAATGGTTTTTTTCACGTTTTTTCATCAAAATATAAAATAGGATGAGATAGAATAGATGATAGAATGCAATTAAATCATTTTTCATTCGGTAATGAGCACAGCATTCATGGTCTTGGAAGGTCAGCAGGAGCCTTTGGTCACAAAAGCTACTCCAGCAAGATGAAACTTTGAAGGTCAGCCAGGCAGCAGGATCATTTACAACAGACTGTATTGCAGTTTGAAGCAACAGTGCTGGAACTCATATTTCCTCCTCTCTTATCTCTTGCCTTCTAACCAGGCTTCAATCTAACATTTCTTTTGTTGGAAAAAACTGTGGTTCAGTCCTACCCACTGACATTTAACTCAATAAGCCAATGAGATGACTTATGCCCCTGGATCAGCTAAGCCTGCAAGAAATGTTTGTGTAACTAAAACTTCACTTCTCATGTACATCCGCATGGCGTCTGCGCAAGTATGTGTGTGAGTGTGTGTGTGTGTGTGTGTGTGTGTGTGTCGGCGTTCATCATTTTTCAGCCACCCCGAGGTATGGTGACATTTCTGAAGGCACGTAAAACCTTGCCACTGTCTCACAGCACTGTCTGTTCGGATTACAGCGACAACGTGCGTGGTGTCAACAGGGAAAGCTCTCTGAAAGTGTGTAAAAATACCCAACATCTGTCATGTCTGATGCACAGAAAATGAAAATAGACAACATGACTTCAGTGAGTATTAAAAGGGGCCGGCTTATGTTAAATTGTGTATGTATTATATGCACTCTAAATGCAGGAAAACAACTTGAATACTAATGAAGCGATTATCCACAATTTGACAGTTATGGCATATTTTCTTCGTACTTAACTGTAATTTCAACTTCTGAAGCACTCTTTTGGAAACAGCGCTGGAATAACAAGCACACTTGTCAGTTCAACCAAATTACAAAGTAAACACATTTTATAACTCAACCCTGGTGCACTGCCACAGCCTGCGTTTGAAACATGTCGGACAGTCTGTTTACTGGAAATCAACATGTTTTAGATATTTTATAAAATCAAGTTCAACTTTTTTATTCTAATTCTTACAAGTTTCAAGATACAGACACTAGAATTTTCTTGAAAAAGTTTTGATTTGTATTTGAAACAGGTTGAAATATTCTTACTGCAATGACAGATTTTGTCACTTTTTTTAAGAAAATTTTTAGGACTTGGTCATAGACAGAAATACGATATCGTATTTGGGCCGCTGTTTGAAAAAATAAAAAAGAGGTTTTCTGGAAATATCACCACTTTTTCTCATAAATTTCCAAATTAATTCTTGAATTTTTACAACTTTATACTTGAAACTTTATGACTTTATTCGAAAAATATCACGACTTAATTCTCAAAATATTGTGACTTCATT
The DNA here is from genome assembly GCF_020085105.1 of Siniperca chuatsi. Classification (NCBI taxonomy): domain Eukaryota; kingdom Metazoa; phylum Chordata; class Actinopteri; order Centrarchiformes; family Sinipercidae; genus Siniperca; species Siniperca chuatsi. The sequence goes on along the minus strand of NC_058065.1, from coordinate 13,412,278 downwards.
CTCACAATATTATGAGATTTTCTTTTCATGTATTACTAAGACTTTTCTCAAAATAACAACTTTATTCACACAGATTTGTTTCCTAACATTGCACTGTGGTGTCTAATCATGCAGATAGTTTTGGTTTTATGTGCTGAGGTTTTGAAATATCTATCACCCAGCAGAAATCAGAGGCGGATATCTCAAAATCTTGATAAATAAAACTCAAACTATCTGCATGGCTAGATAAAACTTGAGCAGTGACAGTTTTTTTTTTATAAACATATCTTTTGGATTTTGGATTGAAACCCCTAAGTTATCTGCATATACATGAACAAGAATACAGCATTGTTTCAGTGTGATCCCACAATATGGTCTGCTCCCGGTTTCTCCACGCGGGCCCTGGGAAAAACCCCTCCACACCTTCAGGCTGAATGACACAAGACGGCATTGTGATGACTGCATGGTGCACAAAGGGTGCGGAAGGGGCTCGACTATGCCACGGTTCATAATGCCCTGATAACCTGTGCTTTCAGTTTCCATTCAAAACAACAGAAGATCATAGTGCTTGTCAGATCTAGCAGGGTGGCATCTCAGTGCAAACGGCGACGGTCCTGTGACTGTAATACAGTTTGATAGAGGGGATGGGTTTTCACACTCAGTGCCCAACGGTAATGTATTAGCTAATCTCAGTGTACAATGCTGCTGTAAACCCATTGGAGGATGAAACAGTTCAAACTCAAATCTCTGATAGATTTGTGCCACAAAAACATTTTTCTCAAGACGATATCACAAGAAAGGGGAGTCGGAGACTTTACTATGAAAGATTCAGTGGGTACATACACATCCGAGCAAGAAGCTAAACAAGTTCACAGTGTGAAGCCTAATGTGTATTGATGTGTTCATGTCAGCTGTCTCTTTGGCTTTGTCACATGCTCGGATGACCGCCATCCTGCCTGAGAGCCACCTATACAGACCACATGGGGCTTTGAGACATTAGTGAACTTAGATAATGTATAGGAGGATGTGGCAGGATGGAAGGATGTCTGTGTTAGGGTTTCAACACTATAAGGTTTTTCTGCAGCTGGATCGTCAGCATGCATTTGAAAGACTTTCTACTAACTGTATGAAATGTATTGCACTCACACCAACCAGGTAGCGCTAAAACAATTAAATGCCTCGAGGAAAAACTGACCAACATTATTAAACAGGAAGGCAGATAATGTTAGCAGACAGCTGGAGGAGCTCCAATGAGTTCATCACACATCAGGCACCCGAGGGCTGATTTAACTCTTCATGGTTGGATTACACACACCAGCATGATACTGTGCCGAGGGGCAAAGCACCTTTGTGAAACATATAGTGACCAAATAAGCTAAGATAAATCTCTCAAAGGTCAAGGACCTAACAGTTTCTTACATGTGTTTCATTTCAGGTCAAGCAAAAGGTCTAAGGAAATGCTCGTGTACATAAACAATAATTTCACTCCTTTACTGCAGGAAGGAAACTCGTGTTTTTATGGATTCATTCATACACCGAGCAGAAGGTGTTAAGCAACATTTTTGAATATTTGTTGATTCAGCCTACAAACAAATTTGAAAACCTGTGTAGTAATGCACCAAATGGCAAATGTATACAATATGCAAAAAGGGAAGGAGAGTCTACAGTCATGCTAGCAGCTCTGTGTGTGCTTTGAACTAAATGCTAGCATGCTGATGTTTAGCAGGTATGTTCACCATGTTCATCATCTTAGTTTAGTGTGTTAGCATGCTAACATTAGCTAATTAGCACTAAACACACAAGAAACAACAAGTACAGATGAGGCTGATGGAAATATAATTAATTTTGTATTAGTTAGTATGCAGTCATAAGCCAAAGTACTGGACAAATTGGCACAAGATTAAAAGTCAGGGGATAATCAATTCATCCTAATCAACGCGGACATGAATATCTGTCCCTAATATACATCAAATAGTTTCTAGGATGCATCGTCTGGGAACTATGAATGTTGCTACCAAATTTTGTGTCAATCCAGCCAGTACATGTTGAGATATTTGACAGGATAAGTGAAAACTTTGACCTGCAGGTGGTGCTTGAAAAAATGTCGGGATCACAAAAGTCATTAGGATTCATTCTCTGGGCACCATAAATGTCTGAGCCAATACATTCAATAGTTTGTGAGATATTTCAGTCTGGACCAAAGTAGTGGACCAGCCGACTGACATTGCCATCACTCATGCCATATCACTAGCATGGCTAAAAATATAAATGAAACAGAGGCAAAAAACAACTTAAAGGTAAAGGGGGAAAAAATCAACAGACGAAACCTGCAGCCAGTCACCACTGACCAGTGACTGAGACTGGTGAAGCAACCTTTTCACAGATAGACAAAATGGCTACAAATACACAGTGTACAAGATAAAGGTTGTGGAACATCACATGATTTAGTGACTGTGGGGTAAAAAGCATAAGGTATGGTAGATGCAGTAGGAAAAGCACATTTGTATTTATTCATTTCTTTCTTTATTCATGTTAATCAACATCAATTACAATGTAAATCAGTTAGCCAAGCTTTTCATGTGTAGTCCCTTGCCAGAATCTGCAAAGATGAAGAAGTCTCATGAATTACTTTTTTACAATTACACACACTGCATATACATTACCATTTCAAAGTGACATACTAAAATAGAAAATTTTCAACATTTTCAAAGAAAGAAAAGCAAAGAAATTAAGTCCTTAAATATCTTTCAGATATGCACTTTATCATTTAAAAACATCTGATTTGTGTGGGTGACATTCACCATGGCCACCTCCAGCATGTTGGTATCCAAATGTTGGCGGGCTGGGAAATGTCCTGGATAGGCCTGCATGCCATTGCAGAGCAAACAGACATTTAAACCAGATATGTGATAATGTGTGCATTAATTATTATTTTTTGTCTACTTGGGGGCAGCGCAACAAGCGGTTCACATGTGTTAGCAAACAGTATCGAAGAATCAAGCTTGATGAGAGTGGTGAGTGAACCAAAACAGTAAAGTTGCGGGCTGGAAAACCAAAACAATGAGCTGAAAGACACTAAAAACCCCTGTAAAGCTGAGGGGAACTGGAGAATTGGGTGATAATTCTTTGTGGGTTTGACACTACGAGCGACCCCTTTCACATTACATGTAGTCATTTGCTAATATAAAAATATCTATAAGAGCAGCTTTAAGCACTCTAACCTCAATGTGTTTAAAACTAAAGAAACTCTGGGCTGGGGCTCAAACACAAATCAAATGGCACTGTTTGCTGCCCTGTAGTCCTGGTAAAATTTGCTCTGCAACATCATTAAATAAAAGCCTTGTGACATATCTAAGTGTGCACATGTCCTTTCCTCTTTTAATGACTCACACTATAAACCAGAACGCCGCCACACTTCACTAGGTTTTGTGTTTTCCAGTCTGCAGGCAGGGTTACACTGGTGAGCGCTGAAGCGTGACCATATTGCGCTGCTATTACTGTGCTTTGTCTCCTGGCTTTGTGCCTATGTACAGTGCAGGAATGTGTATGTGCGTGGCGTGCCAGACAAGGTGAGAGTGCTGACCTCTCTCAATCAGACAGGAGCAATGATCCGACCAGCGCTGACCTAATTTGGTGGGGTATCGCTGATCCGGTCATGTTACCGTCAGCAACCTGCGCTCCGTTTAAATTCCCTGCAGCTGTTAGTCGTGACAGGTGGAGGGAAATCAGCGGTAGGTGGGGAGAGGATGGTGCGTCAGGTGATCCAGGTCTGTGTTGTAGTTTTTCTATAATGGCTTTTTGTTTTCAGGTAAAAACAAAGTGATGATAATGTTGTTTTTCTTATTTTAATCTAAATAAAGCCCTTTTAAAATATGCATATCCATGAAAAAATATTTGTTTTTAAAATACACCAAACAAATGCTATGATTATTTATCAGATTTTGGGAGCTGAGGGATTCAGTTTCATCTTCACCTTTAGCACCCTGGATTAAGTTCCCAACAGTTTCCAATACATTTTCTGCTAAAGGTGAGCTTTCTATTTTCAAAAGTTCACTTACTCTTTTCTGTGAAAACAGTAGTATAATGTCTTCTGTAGCTCAGGAGGGGCTTTTTGTCAAGTCTGAGAACTAGTGATATCACCAGGGTTTTCTCGCTTCTACAGCCTGGAGATTACAGATTTTTAGAGGAAAGCCCGGTTACAAACATGGAGTTTGACTTGAGAGACATTGAGGAGCTTACCAGGCAGGGAGGGTCTAATGAAAAGATGCTATTAAGTGGTCCCCAGAGGACGAATCCTACTGATTTTGCAAAACTAATGACATTCCCATCAGCCTCAGCTGTGCTTTGTGTTTAGTGCTAAATCAAAAGTTACTAAAATGCTGATTACTGACTGATCAAAGTGTATACCTGCTTAACATCAGCATGTTAGCATTGTTATTGTGAGCAGGTTAGCATTTAGCTCAAAGCAGTGCTGTGCCTAAGCCTCACAGAGCTGCGAGCATGGCTGTAGATTCTTAGTCTTGTTTAATCTGTCTCTCCCCAACTTTATAGAAGTGCTATACTAAGTCACTGGAGAAATCTATTAACAATGACTAAAATTAACACTAATCTTAAACCTCAAGACATGCTAATCATGTACTTTTCAAAATGACGTTTGCTAACTTTTTTTACATTAGCTGACCCTTTTTTTTACATGGTACATAGTAAACGGACTGTACTTATAAAGCGCCTTTCGAGTCTTCCGACTACTCAAAGCGCTTCACACTACATATCACATTCACCCAATTCACACACATTCATACACTGATGGCAGATGCTAACTGCTTATCAGTCCAAAGAAAGTTTCACACACACTCACACACTGAAGGCACAGCCCTGTGCATGTTAACTAATTTATTATTAAGGTACGTCTCATTAGTTTTGTTGTTCTCACAGATTCCTTAAGGTTGTGAAGGAATGTGCACTAACCTTCACATCACTGACTTACACAACGTGAAATGCACATTTTAGACTCTAAAGTCATTTAATGAAATTTTATGTGCATTAATTGTTATACAATGGTAAGACTAATGGACTGTTGCTCCACTCTTTGGGCCCCTGGGGAATATGAAAGGAGATGAATTGTATTCTATTGTGGTATTGATTGACCAGTCTTTTCAAAAGGTCAAAGTAATCCATCTGGAGCATCCAATTTGACAAAAGAGAAAAATGTATGTAAGGTTATTTGTGTGACAGAGAGGATGCATAAATAATGTGTGTAAGAATTACCCAGTCAAGATTTTTTCCAAAATATCAATTTAATATGTTTAAAAAAACAGCTACAGAATAGAATAATTCATTAAGTAAATAATTATGCCAAATCCTTTATTAATTACACATTTCCTATTAAAAAAGATTAAAAGTCCTGTCAAATAACACTAAGCTAGAGGGCATTTTGGGACCAGTCCTCATCCTTCACTTCTCCCACTGGATTAAGGCCATTGATTCACCCAGTACAGTTCGAGGTCAAAAATTGGCTGTTTGCCCAATCAATGGCCACCCTTACTGCTGCCTATCTGCCAATCAATAGGCCTACCTGCTTTAATCTTCCCACAGCTCCCATGTAACATGTAACCCAGCATCCTCACCAGCAGCAAAAACTCATAACGGAGCCCAAATTGGTCAGGATCTCCTGAGGAAGAAGATAAAAATCAATACTTTGAGAGAGAGAAGCCATGATAGATGCAGGCAAAGGTAATTGTTATGATCCTCTTCCAGCAAGATGATCATAATCTCATCGTTGTTGTGGACGTAACGATGGAGGTTAAGGGTGGAAAACTGACTACAGAGAGTTTCAACTGTGACTTTTCTTATTTTAAAGAAGTTTGATGCATTGACTGATTTTTTGGCCACTTTTGGCAGCGTAACAAGCTGTAAACACAACACTGACATATTATCATGAAGTTGATAAGGTTAATGTGGTAGCAAACAGTTGCTTATTTACCCATCCAGCAGATACAGAGCAACATTAGCGTTTATTTGTGTTTAGAGTTATGTGTCTGACCACCTGATGAATGTACGTCCAATATTCACTCTGCTTTTAGCCCCGTTTTGATCTTCATCAACTCCTGAGAAAAACATCTGGCTCTTTAGCTGCTAAATGCTCCACTACTTTAACTAGCTAGTTGCTAACTTCTTCTGTCGGCTGTTTGGTGCTGGGCAGATAGTGAACAGAGGGGTTTTTCCAGTTTTTTTTAGCTGAAAATGGCTGCCTGCAGCTCCTGGAAACTACACTGATGAGAATGGTGAGTCAATCAAAATAGTTAGCCAAAACAATGAGCTAAATATGCTAAAAAGCTCCATAGAGCTGACAGGAACTGCAGAGTTGTTGATAATTCTCTGTGGGTTCATTACTACGGTAGACCACTTTCACATTAAAAGTAGCCACTTGATCCATTGTTAATATAAAAATATTGACTAGAGCAGCTTTAAGGTCTGTTTGTGCTGCCTGCTTTGGTGACAATAGAGTCTGATATAGGAAACTTTCTGAAAGCTTTTTTAGTTGTTTTATAGGAAGTGATGTGTTTTGTTTGGAATAAACCAAAGAAGAACAGGGTAGCATTAGTAATGACAGCCAGAACCAGCCACAAACTCAAACTAAATCAATTTGATTTGATAAGTGATCTCTGGGAAGCAGAAACACCACAACAATAACCTCTTTACTAGCAACAATGGAGTCAAAAAACAAAAAAGGATGATCTTGAGGATGACCACACAGTAAGAGGCAGTGACAGATAGTACCAAGCCCACAACCCCCACCATGCACTCATGGTGCGGCAGCAGGGCCGGATGAAGGAAGTAAATAGGTTTTGACAGCACATTACAAAGCCTCTCGGCTGGGCGGCAGCATTGTGTGTTTTAAAGGATGGTGAAGGACACACAACACACACAGAGAGACAGACTAACACATTTATATTCAGGGTCTCTATAATCCAGATCCAATAAGTGTAAGCAGGTGCAGGATGTTGCCAAGCTAGGGACACTTCAGTATGTGGGTTTTTCACTTGTAGCCTTGCCGTTAGAAAGAATTTTATTTAAAAATGCTACATATAGTATGGTTTTGAGGAATGAAAAACATCATTATCTTTTAAAGGAATAATTTGACATTTTGGGAATCATTTGTTTTCTTGCCCAGAGTTAGATAAGATTGATACCACTCTCATGTCTGTGAGCCAGGCTAGCTGTTTCCAGTTTTTATGCTAGCTAAGTTAAGCTAACCATCTACTGGCTTTAGCGCAAAAGTGTATTTCCAAAAATGTTGAACTATGCCCATAATACATAGAAAACACAATACATTTTATTTTCTAAGGCTCAAGATACAAATAATAATTAATTTTGTTATGAAACTTCACATCTCTACCACCGAAACTTGCTTCTAAAAGAAAATACAACTAATTTGACAGACATCTGTCCTTCACAGATTCTTTCTGAAGACAATTACATGATCAAGATCACACCGGATGCCTCCAATGTTCAGAGCAAATTTAGTTAACCATCTGGATGTGCAGGCATGTGTGGAATCTATTATCTTCTGCTCTGAGGAACCTTGAATGATTGTTGGCACAAATGCTGTGATGCACCGCTCTTCCATCTTCTATAGAGTCACTCTGAACCAGCCACGATTCAGCTGCTTTTTTTTCCCCCGGCACACTTTGCTCTACCCTTTACCTCTGCACACACAATGTCACCCACCGTTGCTTATTCATACACTCACACAGACACACACAGACACACACCGGCAGCAGAAGATGAGGGTCAAGGACAGGTGGGACCTCAGAGAGACATTGTTGAAAGCTGATGGCCTCTCCAAAAAAAGCACAGAGGCTGGGATGTAGAGAGAGAGAGAGAGCGGCAAATGAAAGAAAGCTATCAGAAGTAGCAGCTGGATTGGTTGTGACAAGGTACTGATGGGATAGAGAGGCTCCACTGATATAGAAAGGCCTGCCATCAGCAGTTCTGTGCCTTCAGATAATGGGCAAATAACATGAATTCACATCCTTGCTGATGCACTCACTGTGACAGTGTGGCACTTTGATTCCTGTGAGAGTGCTCTCCTTTGTCGCCTTGCAAAGCAACACGGGCTGTTGGGAGAAGCAGCCGCATCTGGTAGCACCATTCCTCCCAGCAGATAGACTTCCGTCATTGTATTCCTTACTGTCGCTGCTGCCTGCATGTTGCGGAGCATCCAAAATGTGGCGGGGGCCTTTAATTTCACGTTTCTTCTGTTCCACACGACACAAAACCAGCCTTGCTATGAAATTGCTCTGATTCATTTTCCCCCGACAGGAGGTGAAGTGCCTTTTCCGATTTGCAGCTACCAGCCGAGCTTCACTCAATTACCCAGTGGCATTTTTGTGACCTTGCAGAAGATAGTAATGACCTCGCCATCCCGCTGAGTTCTTCTTTTTATTTTTTCCTCCAGTTTTTTCAGGGGACGGCAAGTCCTCCATCACCGCACGAGCTGATTGATGCCTTAGATGCATGACCTCATGTTAGACGAGCTTGACAGCAAATCCATTCTCATGTCTCTATTTCAACATTTACTTTTTTTTGTGTCTCAAGGGCAACAGATTTCCAGTTTTTTATTTTATTTTGAAGATTTTTCACATCTTGAATTGATTGATTTTTCCTGTTAAATATTAACCAGACCACACACAGACTCAGAGTTTGCTCCCACTGAATCTAAAAAGCCCTCCGGTTGGATAATCAGAAACATAAGAAGGAACTAAAGCACTGCTTTGCAAACGATGACATGAGAACTGTTCTGCTCAAATGTTGTTTTACAAAGAATAAAGCTGTGTCAAATACATGCAATGACCACAGATTATACAACAGAGAACTGCAGATAGAATCTTTTAAACATGCTAAATGCTAAATTGGTGTTATCATGCAAAACATGTCAAGTTGAAGAAACCACATTTCATCCTATTTCACAGTCAAACTGAAACTAATGGTACAAGCCGAACTGAACCTCATATACAGGGCAGCTTGGATGCATGTTAGCACCATGCATGCATTATGTACTCATAACATGCAGCTGAGTTTGTATCATCGTTGTAAGGCACGTTTCCTTGCAAGACATTCACTAAAAAGTCACAACATTCCTTGAAAGTGAAACAATGACAAGGGAAGAAGGCACATATTGTGGCATGCCAAGCACGGCATCCTAATGAGATTAGCTAACACACAAAATAAATCGCATTTTGCATCTTGCATCGTCTCCTCATTATAACAATCTGCTGTAGCTCTGTTTGATATGAAACACTGTCCTACTTAAGAGACGAAAACCTTGACACGAATGGCACAAAGCCTTTGTGGAGAATATTTTGGGGGGAGAGAAGGACCTTTGACCTTGTCTGTGATCATACCAAAGGTTCTTTTGTTTATGCTGTTGGAGGTAGGACAAAATCAGTCAGAAGCCTTGATGCATGAGCACAATGAGGCTAACAATGTTTATATGACTGCAGAGAATTCACAGAGATTTCTACTCCCAGTTTCAGGCACAAAAAGGAGCTGATTTTGCAGTTGCTCCGAGGTGGACACATTTATCTGAAGCACCTCACCTTTTCCTTAGTGTTTGGACTCTGACCTGTGGCCAGTTGTGGTGTCATGCTCCACCAGCTGAACTTTAAAATAGAATCACGTTAATTAATGAAGGTGAACGCAGGACAAAAAACACGTGCATCCAAAGTCATTTGAGGCACATATGGTTTAAACCTGACACCTGCACCAGCCTCATGTAGAGGTCATTGTGGATACAGAATGCAGAATTTAGATTTATTTATTGATTATTCAATATTTTATTTGTTTGATTTATAGAATGCTTATTTTATAAATGGCTATGTCTATGCAAAGGTAATTTTTATGCACACAAGCAAAACATTTACCAAAGAACAATGCATCATATATGTTTTCTGCCATAAACAAAAGACAGGAATTAATGTGTAGGACCAGGAAATGATATAGTAGTTAGATAATTGTGTTAAAGGGATAGTTCGACATTTTGGGAAATAAGCTTATTCACTCTCTTGCTGAGAGTTAGAAGAGAAGATTTATACCACTCTCGTGTGTGTGTGTGTATGAAGCCAGAGCCAGCAGGTGGTTAGCTTAGCTTAGCATTAAGACTGGAAACAGGGAGAAACAGACATTCCCCAAAATGTTGAACTAAGCAGTTTGTAAAGGCTCAGTTCTGCAGGTTCCAACGTCTCAATTCCATACAGTCACATGCAGTATATACTATTTACTCATTTATTATAGTATACTGATTTTCAGTTACTACACAAGAAATACATACAAAAACATACTCAACCGTTTTATACTAACAGGAGATCACAGATCACAGCATACTCAAACGTCAAGGCTTTTTCAGTCTGCATACTGACAGTTTAGAGTATACTTTGTCACTGTGAACACACTACTTCCTCAAAATCTTAGAATTAGTGTGTAGGGTGGATTTAGGACACAACTAGAGTTAGTGGCTGGTAAAGTGACGCAAGGATCGTTGATTTCAACAGAAATTTCCTGCTAAAATCTTAACGGCTTGAAAAGCTGTCAGAGATCCATTTGATATTCATTTGTTATTGGAAACCTGATTTATCTTGAATTGTATGCTTGCCTGTAGACAAATATTACTTTATTGCATGTTCAGCTGACCAGCTGTGCATTGACTAAGGACTATCTAGGTTAGATAGTTTATTTGAACACTGTCTGCATTTTCCCCATAATTAGTACCAAAATCCAACAGAATTTCTTTTCCAAATTTGAATACTAGAAAACAGAAATGAAAGTGCAAATTCCTTTATCTGTGATGTTGCACTTACAAAATACAGTTTCCCTGTTATACATTTTTCAAGTGCAACTACTAGTAAAATGTTTTTTTCCCAAAAGTGTTTTCCAGAAAATTATCACAGCTTTGTTTATAGTAACAGTAACTCACTTAATGAGTTTTCTCAGTCAGACCAAATGAATGCTGTTAGATGCACTTGATCATCCTCCTCACATTATTACACACCAAACAGCTTCAGGCTGCACCCACGTTAAACTGTAATGCCTTGATGAGGGGTGACAGTGATCAGAATGCAGCATCTGATTAAAACACTCACACACGACACACATCTTACCGTTGGCGAGCAGTGATATGACCAGTGACAGTCATTGCTGTGCACTCTCTAATAAAGTACAGCAGCTTTGCTCCATATTTAATATGTCAGCTGCTTGTGTGTCATTCTGCGACTAAACTGTTGTGACGGAGCCTTGCTACAGTAGCTTTCTGTTCAGCAGTGCTGCACTGACACCCTGAGGCCTCTGTGCCACCTCCTTGAGAATGCAGAAAATATATGCAATGTGGAGCAATTCACAAACCAATATCACTTAACATTTAGTATAAAAAAGATTATATTGTGTTCTTGTGGTGCAATAAAGCCGTACACGCACCAAATTCACTGTGAACTGATGAAACAAATTCATTTAAAGACAATAAGCGGCCTTATCAACATTTTACAGAGTCTGCAGAACGTTGGCTCAATGAGATATCATTTTCAGCTTCTTGGGGGGATATGCCACTGTTCATTTCATCTGTGGCTCCCTGCAACACTTCCCTCAAAGAGGCGGAAAAACAAGGAGGCTGAGAGAAAGGAAAACACAACTCATATTTCATTAAATCAGTGGGAAACCAGAAAGCAATCAACGCAGAACACTTTCTTATCCACTGACTCAAGGATAGAGATCTTGCAATTTGAAAGCTTAATATTAATTCAGTTTGAGTGACTGCTGCTGCAATTTGTACATAGAAAAATGTACATTTATGTGTGTAAAAGTGCACTTGCGTCAATATTGTGTCAAAGCTGATTATTCTTTATCAATTTCTCAACATTCAAAGAGTGTAAACACACTGTCTTATTGACTAAAAGACACATCCGTGTAAAGAAGCAGCTCTTCTGAGCACCATAATCTATATTTTTTCGACAGGAACTGGACAGAATTAGGAGATAATGAGACATTAGAGGTTCTGCCTAGGTGTGGGAGCTACAGTATAACATCATATGAAAGAAACATAAAAGCACAACAATGTTTTTTTTCTTGTGAAAAAGTGGAATTGGAAATATAACTTCTGAAATGGAAATTTTAAGACTATGTTTCTGCTTTTTGTGCACCATTTTTCTTCAAATCTAAAGCGTAATAAAATTCAGTCAAATCAGGCTTTTTAAATCCAGAATGGAGCAGCAATATTACTGATATAATATTATAATATTTCAAAGACATCTGTGTTATGGCTGTGACAGTTTGCCTGCATTCCCGAAGTGTTTCCAGCCATGTGTGTGTCACAGTGGGCGTGGCTGCTCCTCCCGTCTACCTCCACTGGCTCTCGACTCCAGTGCTCCCACTCACCTGACGCTCATCCACTCCGCTCAGCCAACACACCTGCCTCCAACCAACGCATCCTCTGCAGTATTTCTACCCCGGCTTCTCACCCACCCACCGCCAGATTATTGTTTCAACCCTTGTGGTAGTTACTAGTCGGCCAATTCTTGCTCATGCTGAAACTCTGTCTGTTTGCTTGTATCGCTAACGTTTGTTTCTTTGTGCCTCAGGATCACTGCTCACCTGCTTGCTCTCCGTTTGCTTCTGCCTGCCTGCCAGCCACGCTCCTCTCACCCACGCCATCTCCACCGCCATTACCTCCACTGCTCCGGACCCCAAACCCCAGTTAACGCCCTCACCCTTCTTTCCCTTTATTAAACAAATCCTTTTATTACATTCAACCTTGTTGTCTGTGTCTTGCGTGTGAGTCCAGCCCTGTTTGTAACGTAACAATCTCTGCTTTGCAGTGTCCATTAAGTGTCACAGGATGTGACAGCAGGCGGTGGAGACAACTGTGCTCTGCAGTGACACTCTGTCCACTCACATCAACAGCATTGTTCCCTACAGCGGCCTGCCACTACTCTGCCTTTAACCACCTGCTCAGAGGGAATATAAAACAACACCTGCCCACATCTGGTGCCTCTGCAGCCACCCAGTCACTGTTTTTATGGGTCACAAGATGATGGCTGGTGATTTTTCTGATGGCTGGGTACGAAATGCTGGCAGGCTACTGAAGTGGAGCAGGGGTTGGTTTTAGTATTGCTGCATGAGCAGTTGCACTTAGGAAATCGTTTGAATGACCGTAGCACAGGAACATTACTCAGTGAGGATGGTTTCTTTAGCTATTTTTTATTTATTTTTAAAAAATTATAACTATGAACCCCTTATCAAAATAGTTTGACATTTTGGGAAATGCGCTTATTGCTTTTTGGCTGAGAGTTAGATGAGAAGATCAATACCACTCTCATTTCTGTACGTTAAATATGAAGCTGGGGCCAGGAGTCAATTAGATTAGATTAGCTTGGCATAAAGACTGGAAACAGTTTTGGGCACTAATCGCATTGTGTCACATGAAAAACCACGCCCCTTTGAAGCTTAAGAAGGCTGAACAAAAAGTAAAGTATTGCGACATATCTGGACAAAACAACACCTGACATTATGCAATCCAGTACCAAAACACTGCCATTATGACCTCATTAGAATAGAGTTGAAATAACACCTCTCTGACACGGCACTGCTACATTAAAGCTGCTCTAATCAATATTTTTATATTAACAATGTGTCAGATGACTATGTGTCATATGAAAGGGGTTGCTCGTAGTGACAAATCCACAGAAAATTTACACCAATTCTGCAATTCCTCAGCTCTAGAGAGCGATTTAGCATCTTTCAGTTCATTGTTTAGGTTTTACGGCCCGCAACTTCACTGTTTTGGTTCACTCTCACCACTCTCAATACCATCATCAATAGCATTTCCAGACGCAGGCAGCTGTTTTCTGCTAAAATCTCTGCTCGTTCGACGCTCCCCGCTCAGCACCAAATAGCAGACAAGCAAAGTTAGCTGATGAATCATAGCATTTAGCTTTAGCATTTAACAGCTAAAGAGCCAGATATTTTTTCTCAGGAGTTGGTTATACAGAGTTAAAAGGAGAGTGAATATTGGACTTCTATCCATCAGGTGGACAGAAGCACAACCTCAAATGAATGCTAATGTTGTTCTGTGTCTGCTGGATGTGTTAAGAGACCAACTGTTTCAACTTTATATGCTGATGATATGTCAAAGTTGTGGCTAAGGTGTTGAACTGCATTATATTATCAGCTGTCTTATTTCTGTACTTTATGATGCACATCTGCTTTAAAAAACTAAAATATCAAACCGATCAATCTGAGACCATAAATGTTCTCTACCACCAGACATGAAACAGTTCGATGTTTTTCGATGTGCCTGATAAGCCTCTTGTTTATGTGTCAGGACTGCAGTGCGTGATGGTGATTAAATTTCAGCACTTCATCATCGTCACAGTTGGGGTCTGCATTTATCAGTAGATTAAATAAATTCAAATGTGAATGGATCTAACTGCGGAGAGATCAGTCTGCCGTGCTGTCAGACACACACAGAGAATCAGACGCTGGGAGATTAAAAGCGTAAAATGAACTGACTTACTTTGTAATGAACTGGGACATATTGAGTGTTGAATCTATCAAGTCAGATTGTATCTGCGGCAACTGTTAAAATCTTTCATGTTCAAAGATGTGAACAACAACAGAAGAGAATAGTGTTTGAGCTTTTCATACTGCAACATCCACAGCTGTCAATCTGATACCCTGAAACAGAATTTTGTCTGAAGCACTGTGATAATTTTTTGCCAGAAAACGTGCAGTAAAGTGGCAGTAGATGGTTTCTTTTTTAACTACAGTTTGTCTATCATTTGGGACTTAAAGCATTAAATAAACTACCTGTGCAGCGGTGTGTCTTGAATTTTTATTCAATATACCCTGTCTTAGAAGTTATTAACAAACATAAAATGCTGCCATTGTTTACAGAAGGGGATTCAGTATGCATCTAAGCACACAGAGGAGATGAAGTTTTGGGAGCACACTTGTGTTGAGGGAAGTAGAACTTGGACCGACACACTCATTTTTCAAAGTTTTGTACTTACAAACAACGAAAAAAATGAAGCTCCAGTGTTAAAATCAGCAGTTTCCAGTTGGCTGCAAAAGTTCTATTAATATCCAAACTATGAATGCTGTGAAGACATTTTCATTGCTTTTGTAATATTATTTGGAAATCAAGCAATGCAATGTAGAATAAAGGCAAGGAGCAATATACTGCATTATGTCTCAGAGTCATAAAACTCTCAGGCAAACACTGCCAGAGTATATTTAATTTAAAACTTTTCCATTTGCAGAATGTGAGTGCAAACAGTGAGTAAGAGCTTTAGAGGCAGGTGGACCAGGAGAGGAGGAGTAAAGAGACAGAAACAGGAAAAAGTCACATATTAGAGAGTTACCTACACATGGCTCGTACCTGGCTTTTCATTGTTGTGTTGATGGGAATGAGAAGGCAGAGGTCGTTCAGCACAAATCAAAGGCACATTTCAATCAACGCATTGCATTTGCTTGTTAAGCTTCATACCACTTCAGCTTCTGGCTGCTCCCTCAGTAAATATCGTGACAATGAGAAAGGGAGCAACTGGGAATTCCACATTTCAGATTCTGCAATTTCACACGCTACTCGTTTGAAAAAGAAATTCATGAAATCTCATTTCCAAATCTAATTTCCTTCACAATGCTTAACTCCCTGGTGATAAGAATAGATTAAATAGAGCCAAACCAGATGTGCAGGAATAAAGTACGAAACTAGGAGATTATATGTCCTCTTGAAATTGCACAGAAGCAAATTACTTTTAAAGCTAAAATGCTTTAGTGAAGTTTAATTTATTCAAAAACACTTCAGGACTCATTTTAAAGTTGAACTGTATTTAAAATTCAGTTTTGCTAAGAAATCAGTATAGATATCCTTTGTTTGTTTTGACTTGTGTACTTCAAAATTGTTATTAGAAAGTTAGAAAGAAGAAAGTTTTATTTCTCCTTATTATTCTTTATTAATAATAATTAATTCATAATTCATAATTATTTTTCTGCAGTGACAGCGCCCCCTACATTAGTATTTTTCAGGTAGCATGAATTTCTTTTTCTGTCTGATGATGTTGGTACTGATAGTTTGATTGGTGCAAAATTTGTGTGGGCAGACACGAAAAATGCTCTATAATATCACTGGAATTCCAAAAGCCAAAAGGGCAGTTGATGTAGCTGTTGCTTCACATCTTTTGAGAAAAAACAAAAGCAGAAGCACGAGTCTGGATGAGAAAACAGTTGGGGAGATGCGATCAACACGTGTTGTCTATTCTTCAGAACTGGAGGTGAGATTTTAACAGTTCAGTTTTAATAGCTGTCAACAGTAACGTTAGCCTAGAATGTTTACCATTGCTTGGCAAAACCGTCAGCTGCTCCGGGACTAACGTTAGCTTGTAACGCTTCCGTCTCCTTGTAGACTTGTCTCTCTCATTGGCTATTTTGGTCCCGCTCGGAAAGTACTGACATAATCATCTAGATTTTAACTCCTAAATATCAAACATGTTTGATATTATCGGGAGCAGTTCGGGAGGTTTAAGACTGGATCTGTAAACCCCTCACATTACCAGATAATTCGGGCCGAACATCGGTATCGACCGAGATCCCAGACAGGGAGGGGTGAATCTGGGATAAATCAACCCAAAACTCCTGTAGTCTGAGCCCGGCTTAAGTCATAAATATGGGAATCTTTCCCATCTCTACCTTTCAACCCATATGACGTGAAAGTGGCACTTCGTATGTTTCTCCGTGTCGTGACTCGATTCATCGTGACACGAATCATATGCTAACATACGGAGAGCTCATGTTACAAGACTGCTCCTTGCTGTGAGTTTTTGATAGTCTGGTCGTTTGCCATCACCACAACTGGACCCATTAAAGAAAGAGGAAAAAAGAGAAAGCTAATGCTAGCTAGACACCGTCCTTTCTATAAAATGGGATGAACACAGTACTGAGTGTGCACTGAGTAGCAGGTGTTTAAATAACATGAAGGAAAAGTAACATCCAGTGGGAATTACTGCTAACGTTAGCAAGCTAGGCTAGCTTGCTAGTTACCACTTTCTGAATGAAGTTAGCTTCCTAACTAGCTCGTATTCCTGGTGGAATACATACTTAAGAGCACGATGGGTTCTCCCAAACGTTGAATGGAAAGTGACAGACGTCTTGAATCGCTAACGGTACATAACAGCAACATTGGCCCTCAGATGTCAGTCAACCGCAGTCATGGGAAATGCTACATGCTGTTTCCACAAATTGTCTAAAAACAGTTTTGTCTTCTTTTGAAACACAGAAAAAATATGCACAATAGCTGCAATATCATTATAATTTATATTTCAAATAAGTAGGTTACACTGTAGTCTTGAGTCAAGAAAAGTGTGTAGAGTGTATATTTGTTTTTTTTTATAAGTCATGTAAAAATGCATGTCTATTTCTTATGTAAATATGCTGGGACAAATGAGTTTCTACAACACCCAAGTGGTTTGCAGGAGCTTCTGGTGGGCAAACAGAAACAGATTGTTTGCTGTTGATCCGAAATCTGCAGATCATACTGACCTGCAGTGTCAGCCGCCTCCCTGATGGCAGCGATGTGGCACTGCACTTTCTCTCTGTGGATCTCCTCTCCAGTTTGTCTGCGACTCTCGTTTCCTGCGGAAACCACCTGGGCCAATAATGAGTTTCTTATAAAAAGACAAGTCGCTTGCAGGTCTGCTGCTCAGCTGGACGTTCACGAGCCTGGAGACAGCAGCCGGATGATTCTGCAGAGCTGCAGGAAGAATTTTTATTTTCATAGGGTTTTTTACATGTAAAAGTCTTATCCCTACACTTATCCCTATATATATCATCATAAAGAACTCCAGATGCCAAAACACTGGAGGTGAAAAGCACCAAAACATGTAAATCTGTAAGATGCTTAACTCCCACACAGCACCTGTTCTCTCTGTCTGTGACTCAGCCAATCTGCCGGCTCCGTTACACCGGCTAACATCCTCTGTGTGTGTCTCTGAGGAGTCATAAAGGTACGTATGCCCACAACACACACACACACACACACACACACACACACACATGTTCCAACACACAGAGCGGTGGGAACCCTTTTTCTGACTTAATCCTGATTTTGTTTGTCTTCCAGAAACCAAGCCACTGTGATGACGCCATTATCCTCCACCTGGAACAGAAGAACTCCCCATTTCACTGCCCGAGACTACAAAACAATACATACAAAACAAAAGAAAACCGCAAAGAGCCTGAAGCGTCAGTCTGGTTGCTTTTAGCATGAAAAGGCTGCAGCTGGACTTGAAACTGATTGCAGAACTTGTACATTCATTTATTATGGCTGACAATGCTGACAAAAGTACAATTTATGTGTGTCTCTTTACAGCAGTGCTGCGTCTTAATTTTCTCCTTTGGTCACAATGAGTTATAGTTTATTGCTGTGTATTTGCCTGTCCGTCTTTACACCGCCAGTTTGCCACCATGTGAGCAAAAAAATCCCATCAATTCTGCTTCAGTTTTCCATTGATGTCAGCACTGGACTTTTGTGCAACTTTTGAGTTTAATGTGCTCAGAAACTACAAGGGCATAAAGAGTTTGTTTACACTTTTCAGTAACACATGACTGCAGGCCAAAAGATACCATTTGCTTCTAATTATTTACAAAAGGAATGGGTACTTTAATAGGATTTGCCATCATGTTTTTTTGTCTGCATGCCTTGAAATAATCAAATTAGATCAAGATCAAAAACATAATACATTGCGTCATCACCAAACAAAAACTCCTTGGAGAGCCTGGAATATAAGATTTAGCAATCCCTCCTCGGGCAGGACCAGCTCTAAAACTGCATGCATCAATAACAAAACATCACATTCACTGTAGATGTTACATCTGGTGCTAATGGATGGATTATGAGACAATGGTTAACCATCACACTAAAGTTCTGCTGCTAGTGGAAAACATATCCCAAACTATTTGGTTGATGCTGGAGATGAAGAGAGGCTGTGATAATCTTCGCTGCCACAGCGGATCTACTGTGACCCATCTCTCCACAGATTGCATACATAATACTACAGCATACTGTACAAAGTATTATAGGACACTATCAAAAGAAACCTGTGATGCAGGTTAAACAATAAGGCTATGAAAAGACCAAAACCAACATGTAAGTCCATCTCTCAATCCTTTCTGACTTCTGTCTGTGGTCCCAAGCCCACTGGTTCCTACTGAAGATGTAAATCTTTAAAAACAAGTCACAAGCATATAGTTTCATTTTTAAACAAGGATAAATATGCATTTGTTGGGGACTATTTCTAGCGGTGGATTAATCCACATTTTGTGGATCCACATGTGGAATTTATTACAAATAAACTGCAGTGTGTGTGTTCACGGTAATGAAGGAACATGTCACCCAGTGCAACAGTGTGGCTCACTGATGTGGTTTTAATAGTTTTTGGACAACAATGGAGCTCTATGGCACAGAGGACTAAGATACATCAGGCTTTGATACACACACAATACTTTTTAGTTGGCTCAATTGGGTTTTGGTCTTATCATGGGATTTGTTCCCAAGAAAAATATACTATTCTGCTGTCAAACATATTCTGATAACTGTTTTACTCATTTTAATGTAGCTTTACTGTAGCCTGCACTGTGCAGCTGTTTTATGTAGGTAAATAATTAAGAAAAATATAATAAAAATAAAGATTAGATCAAACACGGTATCAGCAGATACTCAATATTAAAGGACAGAAACAAGATCAGGATATCCCTACTTTTGACTGAACGCGGAGCAGTCACTTTAAACAGGCACGTGCGGCACAAAAACGTAGCACTTCCTTTCCTCGAAAAAACCTTGCCACAGAACATAATCCAAGCAGCAATTACATTTTCCAACAAAACTTACTTGGCAAAACAAATTAGTGTAAAAACAAAAACAGTCCATCTTCTGACATACATAAAAACATAAACAGCGACATTTCACGTCCTTCCAATGACATTGTCTACAATAATCAAAGGGCAAAGTGTGTGTGTGAGAGTCTCCACGTGTGTCTGTGCATGTAACTGTGTGTCTGTGTGTGAGCAGAGGAGGACGTCATGTTTACACAATCTGACAAGCAAATCTATAGCGGAGGAAAAATGCTCAGCCACTAGAGTAAAAGTCTGCAGCTTCAGAATTTGAAAAGATAAGTCTTCTACAAAACACATCACAGATATGACATATCTGGGTCTCCACCAGCGTGGAAAAATTGTCTCAGATTCGTACAAGTGAAGTCACAACAACTCGCTGTCATATTTCTGCTCAGCGTTAGTGAGTCAGTTGTGTTCAGGATTTCAGGTTTAAATTAGTCAAGCTGCTCCTGCTGTGTCAGATGGCTTCACAAATACAAATTATGACTATTTCTAGACATACACAATTACCATGCACAGTATACAGCGCACTACTCTAGATCCAGTTCATAAAGCTTTGAAAACTTTTACTTGATTCCTGTTTTAGCTTTGTTTAGTAAAGTATACATTTACAACCTCCCTGACTTCAATAATGCAAAAAGACCGATCTGTGTTCTGTGTCTGCAGTGTAGTGAGTGAAGAACACACACATACATACACATGCCTTGTCAACAGGATCCTGCACTATGCGCCACTGTCACTCGGGCAACAGGATGTGTGTGTATTTGGAACAAATGTCCTCACAAGGAAAGAAAAACCATAGAAGTGATGGCATATTTGGGTTATATTGGCTCTGCATTTGGGTTTAGAGTCAAATCTGGAAACAAGCTACATGATTTAAAGGCCAATGTCTTTGTACCCTGTCTTTGTCCTGGTGACTGATTTTTTAAGTTCTTGGAGAATCTGTGGTGCTCTGTGAGAAATAGAGCAGGTCACTGTGACAGTCATATATGTGCAGTAGTCTAGTGCAGTCTTGATAAAATGAACTGGTTAATGAGGGAAATCCAACCAAATTTGCCAAAGTCGCTTTCATCAACATCTGCGATACGGTGTGGTACTATGGTTAAGGTATAGTTAGGATTGGTCTTTTCGAAGGGATCTGTCGATTAGTTTTCTTTTACAATGAATGAACGTCCTCACGAAATAGTTAAACATGGGAGACAGGCCTGCTCTGTTTTAACACGCACCAACAAACTGATTTTAAACACTCTCCCTCAAACTGTATTCCCCTCTGTCCTTTTGCTTATTCAACTCTGCTAATGCACACTTTTCCAACATGTCAGCAAGTTTGCCCGTCGCCACTCTATCAAAAGTAACTTGAAAGGAGCGTCTGAATGCGACTTTGCTCGCTAAGCCTTTGGATAGACTCCCACTGCCATCCTCTGGCTTTCACATCCACACAGAGAGAGCGCTTCTCCCCCCCCTTTTGCCTTAACACTATGTTAGCCTGTGGAAAACACACAAGAGATAATGACTAATGTGTCAAACCTGGAGCGAGATCAAAGCAGCCCGGCTGACAAGGAACACAAGAAACTTAACAACACAGCAGCAGCAGGTAGGGGGAAGGGGGGAGAATTTACATGTTATGCAATGCATTGGCTGTCGTATTAATGTTCAACACATCCACAAAAGTTCTCAACGAAATGTTCCCTTTAGCCTTGCACTGAACCCGACAACCTTAAAATCCTTCCACGGCAGTAATTCACCATTGTGCAGAAAAGAAAAACTGAATCCCACGTATGTCTGCAACAGTATTATGGGATATTATTTCCAAATGCCAGTTGCAGCAGTGCAGGAGTTTGGTGTTAAATGATCTTCTATGGTTAGTACAGAGGGATCCCTGAAAGCAATTAAATGCTTTTCAGTTCGTTCTCTGCAACTGAAGACTAATTTTGTTTTCATCAGAGGCGAGGGAAGAGCCGGGACGCACCTGCAGCGATTCTTAATTAGTCATTTTTCTGAGGCACTATTAAAGAGACTAATCCATGGAGAGACACTGGAGCCTCTTGATGTTTAGGTCCTCCCACATGGGTTTATGCAGAGAATGTGAGGACAATAAAGTGTAAAAAAGAAAACAGGTAGAGGGATGGA
The DNA here is from genome assembly GCF_020085105.1 of Siniperca chuatsi. NCBI lineage: Eukaryota > Metazoa > Chordata > Actinopteri > Centrarchiformes > Sinipercidae > Siniperca > Siniperca chuatsi. The sequence continues at coordinate 13,390,231 of NC_058065.1, read as the reverse complement.
GGAATGACAGCACGCCAGATCTTTTTTTCTTTACTTTGGCACACATCACATCAGTCCCAATTCATCTGAATAAAGTTTTTGTGACAGTTTCAAGCGTACCCTTGAAAACTAAAGCAAAGTTGAGTATCTCATGTTCCTCAGCAAATTCTAACTTTTTCCAGCAAGTCTCATTTTTTCATTTGCAAGTGAGAGTAAATCAATTACTAATCCAGTAAAGCTCAGTTTCCTTCAACTTGAGAGTCGACTTGTTTGCTGTCTTCCCGGGAGTGTAATGGATGGCTGATATCAGTTTGGTCTTTCGTTAGCTTGGCGCAGGGGCAAAAGGTGTGGAAAGGCGGTTAGCCTCTACCAAAAGAGAAATGTGTCTTCTGGTAACTCAAAAGTTGTCTTATTTACATGTGTTGACTTCTTAGCTGCCAGCTAGCCACCGGTAGCTTTACCTACAGTCGGTTGGTAAGCTTTTAGTTGAGGACCTCGAATTCTCCGGGAAAGCTGCATGCGCTTGGCAGTCAAGGAAGCTAAGCTAACGTTAGTTGTTGATGGTCTGTAAATACCTCCTAACTGTAAGATGAGTGCTTGTTAAACCACACTGTCTACACAATGTTTAAAGGCATCTTTGATGGAAAAAAGTATTGTAACAAGTAATCTAAGTAATTATTTTTGCGGTTGAGTAGTTAGTAAAGTAATGCAATTATGACAGTTCAGCTAACGGTTCGACACAAAAAGCCTAGCCATTGCAAATAGCTAAGAAGTAGCTTGGAATTAGATTATCCAATTAGATATTTTGTAATCCATCTACCAGCATGCTAAATCACAAAGATATCAGCTTCATGGTTACAGATGACAGCATTCTTGAGGGGGATATCAAAGGGAGATCAAGTGCATGAGGTGCATTTGTCTTGTTGCCATTTTTCAAGACTGAAAAAAGAAAGGGAAAGCCACACAACCCGATGCAATAATTTATTGCAACTTCTAAAGATGGACGTCTTAGAAAACTGCCTTCTTTAGGATCAAATACAACACCTGACTGATGTTTATAGATTTATAAATGAGAGCTCTCAGGGTAATCAATTTGAGAGACACAGAAATAGTCAAATCATAATCAATAAAGGCATGAAAAAAACATGTCCACATACCTAAGACTCAACAAATATAAAGTCAAAATCAAAATGGAAATAAATGTAGTGCTTACATTCAAGTTAGGCAATGCGTCCATGAAATACAAATCTATATCTACACATGTTTAAATTTTTAAATGTAATATTTAAGGTCCAGTAAATAAGAGTGAAATGGATTCCAAATTTCTTTGAAGTCAATATGTAAAAAAACTTATGTTGACAGTATCTGGTATTGGGGCTAATAGACGTTGCGAAGTTGGAGTTAACTATATTTACTTTTTTTTATGTTAAAAATGGCTTCTTTTGACAGGAGGTTGAAATAAAAGTCAAAAGGTATTTAATTTGATCTGTTTGAGTATTCATAATAGGAGAATTTTGAGGCAGATATCATCAAATGTATTTAACGGAAAGTCAGCTGCTATGTTTAGAGAGGCCAGCCCTCCCTCTCCTCTCTGTTTCCCCTTTGAACTCCGCCAGTTTCAGTCCCAGCTGAGAGGAAGGAAAGACGAAGGAAGAAGAGGAAAGAGGAGTGCGGAGGAGGAGGATGGGAGGGACGGTGGGAGGGGGGACACTTCCTGCGAAACCTCCAGCAGTTAAGGATCTGAGAGGAGATGAGCTCAGTTCACACAGAGTGAGCTCCTTCACCCTGCAGACACACACTGCTGCAAAGTCCCATTACACAGAAGGTCAAAGTGTAAAGAAACACATTCCTCCGTCTTTAATGGGGGCCTTAAAGTTATACATCCAGTTTGTAGGAGATTGTCCTGTTGGACTGGTAAGTAATGAGAAAAAGGATGGACACCAAAATCATCCACATGTTCAAGGTCCACTTATACATTACAAATACATTACATTCAGTGACAGCAGGACGAAACAGGAAAAATGATCACTTGTAGCAGCTCTAACACTAAATCAGCAGTAATATAAGTTGATGTGTGACCAAGTATGTCAGTTTTGTGTAGAAACTTGTTGCATTTAGCAGGCAATTTTGAGAATATAATGCCAGTCACATTACAAGACAAGTAAAAAAAAAAGTGTTTTAGTTGGGAATTCTTACATTTTTTGTGCATTACTTTCCTTTATCAGCTAACCCTAACGCAAAAAATGTTTTCCTCCAGTGAACAAATAATGATTGTATTCTTAAGCAAAAGATAAAATGAGTCCAGGCAGGATGTGGTCAAACTGCTGTCATCTGATACAGGAGTTTGGTTGGAAGAAGTAGCTGTATTGATTCTTCTGTGTGTGTGTGTGTGTGTGTGTGTGTATGTGTGTGTACTGTGTATGGAAGTTTAAGTATCTTCCTTGAACACAACACTTAACTGTCATACAATACTTCTGATAATTCTAATAACCCAAAGGTGAATACAGATTCTTTCTTTGTTAAAACATTTCCTTTTGTGGTTTTAGGCTACGCCCTTACAGCTCTGTCACCTCTGTATATTACAAAAGCTTCATTCAAATCTGACCTATACCTAGACAATTGATCACCAGGGTAGTTGTATTGTTAAAATAGTTCATTATACAAATGTATGTGTGCACATGATGTACACTGTACGTGTGTGTGTGCACTTTAAAAGGTAACTTATCATTACTACTAACATAAATAAAACTAATAAGTCAGTTAATTAGATAATAGAATATAGCCAAGAAACCAAATTACAATAGTAATAGCTAGTGTGCATATTTTTCCATTTTTCAAAAGAGGATCAAACAGATTTTGGACATATTAGTAGAAATGTCACCTTGTGTGTGCATTTTAGCAAATATTGGCTCAGTTTCATAATATAACATACGGCATAAAGGGCTGACAGAGCTGGAATAAAATGAGAGACTTTCTTCTACAGCAGTCTGACAAATGCGAAATTATAAAAATTTTTAACGCAATTTAAAGAAACCTATTTGGAACATTGGAAAGAAGAAGCCAAAGTAGATCAGAATGTTATCTGGCCCTAAAAAGAGATTATGAATTGTCAGAATATCTCTCTGCCGTCAGAGAAATGTATATGTCCCTTTACAACATTCAACATTTAGGAGAACCAATCGTGATTTTAAGTTTATATTCAACTGGGAAAGAGGAAACTAGTTAGTCTAGCTTGGTAATGTTAGCACTGATTCCCATTAAACCTGCTGAGTCATCGGCAGCTCCTGCTGACTCAGTGTTGTGTTCGTCCTGCTTTATACAAGCATATACAGTATATACAGGATATATAGCATATATTGCTAGCATTAGGGGTCTCTCGTTTATGAGTCCAAGTGTGGTGATGGCAAATAACCAGACAGTCAAAACACACAGCAACAAGTAGTCCTGTAACCTTGGCTATTTTTTTGTGTGTTTGCACCCACACAGATGTCGCACCAATCAAATTAACACCCACTGGGGAACACTAATGTATGGGGCGCTATTAACGCAGAAAAAATAAATTAAATAAAATTTTTGTTTTTCGGTGATCAGCCATTTTGACCAAATAACAAAAGTCAAAACAAACACCAAGGAGATATACTGTATATTGATTTCTTCATTAAAAATAAGTTTAATTCCAGTTCGAATTCATGATATTGAAAGACTGTGTAGACTTGTAGAAATGTAAGTAAAAGCCTGAGAAGTCATTGGAAGTCAAAGGATTTCAAAAAATTTGACAAAAGGTGTGAGCTGGCAAGTGACCTGTTTTTAGTCACACTCAGAAAGGCTTTCAGATAAAGTGGATACAGAAAAAGATTCCTTTTAGATTCCTGGATGTGAAATTTTGAATGCAAGCTGGACCTTGGTTACATTCTTATCTCACAAGTCTTTTCTTTTTTTTTTTTTTTTGCATCAGCAGAGTAATATGACATTTCATAACTTGTCAAAGGCTTCCAGTTTCACTACTTCTCCTAAGCTTGCATTGTAAACAAAAGATGATGAAGTTGTCTTTTTCCTTCCAAATATTCACTACATATACATTAAGTCTGGACAGACATGGATGTAAACTGCAACTTGACTGGTTGGCAGAGGTATACAGCCGCGGGGCGGTAATTCTAGTATATTTATTTCATTTGATGCATTGGAGAACATGTCACACATGTCACTCACGACACTCTTTTCAGGATGGACTCATGGATCAATGCTGAATGCGAGATGATTTTTTCTTTTTAATCCAGTCCACAAGGTCACATATCAGTGCTCCCCATGTACCAAATGCTTTACATGGATCAATGCAAAGCCAACATGGATGACTGCCGGGTTACATGGTCTCCTTTGATCCATTATTAATAATGCTGAGGTACTGCTTTTTGGGTGTGTTTTGAGTGTGTGTAGGAAAGAGATTCCTCAGAGGAATTTTTTGTGCACACAACATATATTACTGGCAGAAGCTACGAGAAAAATTGTCCTTGGCAGATTTCCTGGAAAAAAGTTTTTAGTGTCATCATTTTGGCTTGTTATTAATGTAGATGTTGATTCATGTTGCAGCCATTAAAGTCATCATCAATATCATTGTTCTCATCATCCTTCTCATCTTGAACCAGGAGCTGCAAAAAACCCTTTGTCCTTTTATGTCATCATGATCATTTTTTATCAGCAGATGGTTAAAATGAAGCAAAATAATAATAAAAAAAGTAAAAACTAAATTAAGTGAGTCATTTTTAGTTTATTTTTACTACCCTTTTGCCTTTGTTCAAGCTCTTATGTAAAACACATTAACTGCCAACCCTCTTCAAAATAAAAGCCTTGACATCTACATTGAGTCAAATCAGAGCTCCTCTTATGCTCGATCACACAAAGAAAGAATTGTCATTAAAATATGACACAGGTGTGAGATCAAAAAACGTTTCAAGTCGTTTAATCCCACTGACAAAAATAAACCTTTACCAGTTTATCCTCCTGTTTGATGAAGGTAAACACAAGCCAGTGAATCAATTTTTTGGGAAAACAATAACCAAGGATTAGCTCTGTGCCTGCAGATGCCTGACTCAGGCTCTTTTCTTGCTTTGATTCAAGCTTGGTGCTAAGAACCACATTTATTTTTATGCTAAACCTCGGTTTGGTAGAATCGAAGCTTCCCATTCTAGCACTGCATGCATACAGTTTAAAATGATAATGAACAGTGTCAGATTTGCCATCAAAATTCATAGTAATTTTTGAAACAATGGGTCTTTGATTTGATTTCAGATGGAGGTAGACAAAAGCAGTTTTGTATTTCTAACCCACAACCATCAGTTTTGCTGTCTGACATGACAGCTATCACACCGGCAGATTCTATCAGCTGTAGCTAGCTAGCTAATTAACACTAACTCCAAGAGTTAGCTAGTGGTTTTTCCAGTCCTGATTGGGGCTTTATCTAGTATAACCTGTAACCCCACCAAATAATGTAATTAGCTGATGATGTACTGCTTGGCTTTGGAAGTAACACAAGGTTACTACTCTAGATAATAAGCTAGTTAGCTGGACATGCTAACATTTGCTGCTTATGTTAGACCACACTCCAAACTCTTGAATTTGAAATGAGTATCGCTCATATTAGAGCACCATGAAAACCAGTTCAGCATCTATGGGAGAAATCCAATCCTGCTGTGCCTGGTTATGTTTGGACTACAGCTGTATGGGAGAGGGATTCAGCAGATGGCCAATTACACATCTTGGACCCGTGTTACAACTGCTAGTTCTGGTTAGCTTGGAAAGTCTTTGATCATTTAAGGAAAGCTGTGGATTTGCATATAAAAACACAAGAAAAAGCTTTTTTCTCACCGTGTTTGGCATATAGAAAATGACAGTATCACCATTCACCCAGGAACACACCCAGTAACAACACAAAAGGGGATTTTTAATTTAATGGGACCATTAAGGAATCTTTTAAGGAACCTCTTTGAGTGTCTGACATTAAAGCAGCGCAAGGCAATTTCACATACTGCCAGCTGCAAATGGAAGCAAGAGATAAGTGCTTGAAATTTAACGAGTTTAGTCACCAGAAATCCAACAATGTGACTTCAGTAAACTGCTCTTGGTACGCTCATGTTAACCAATACAATTGCAAAGCACACTTGAGGAACAATCTGGGCAAAAGGTGTAACGTTGGTCCAGCGTTCTCAGAATGGAGAGCTTTCACTTCCTGCAGGCTTCGTTCAACATTGATCAAAGAAATTACAGTATTGTTTGAAGATTCTTGATGCTGTTCAAGACAATCTCACACTTCGGTGGCCCCATGTGGCAGCAGGAAGAAACCATTTGAAATTCTGGGGCTTCATTACCCTGAAATCATGTAATATTAAGTCACCAATCTCATATCAAACACCCATATTTCTTTTTTGTGGCCTGAGGGAGTGAATATGGTGATTTATTTTGCAGCTGGATCGGCCTCAGTTGGACGATTTTTGGATAGAGGGAATGTTTTACAGTATGTTCGATTTTTGAGGTTTCCTTTGTTGCTTCTTCTGGGTATAGACCATTCCCCATCAGTGTCCATATCTATCACATAAATTATAATTATATTATAACATACACCCAAATATGTAGTGCTTTTTAAAAATAATGACCTACACATGATCTTTCAGGTGTTTTTAAGATACCTGATTAGATGATGCAGGATGTTCAAAAATGCCGTCGGGATTTTTCGTTGGGTTATTTCTTAATTTTCCAGATGGCAGGGAAATCCCGAGAGTTTGCCTTGAAATATGCAGAATGACAGCAGAGGTACAGTGTTCCCCTTGTTTAATTGAGTTTCAGTTTTTGGGCCCCCACCTCGCAGGGACTTTGAGTCATCCATATACTCGCTGAGGTTTAATTGCTTTTGGCTGTCGAGCACCTCGGGGAGAAAACTGGCAGCTGCACAGGATTCCTATGTTAGGAGGTACTCAGACACACTTTCACTGAACTAAAAGGCTTTATTACACTCACCATGCAGAGAATAAGTAGATTTTCAAACAAAGTGCACCATGGATACACCAATCCCATTGTGTTGCTAGTATCTCTTTATTCACCATGTAAAGAGTGCAGTCACACCCTGCCTCTCTGTCTGTTTCTCTCTGTATGCAACAACAAAATAACAAGACAATTATATTACATTTACAACCCACATAATCCATCATGATTACATAGTAAAAAAAGCTATGTGCTGTATGTTGGCTTATAAAGTCTGAAGAAATGTCATCTTACTCACAAATTCACTTTCTTCTCAGATGAATTGCTGCTGGAATAAAGAAGCTGCTGCACTCCTTGGTGTGCCAATGTTAAAAGAAGAGCCTTGATTTTTTGATTTTTTTTCAATGGCTGGCCAACTCTTTTCTGCACTGATGCCGTCACCAGAGGTACCTCCTCAGATACACAAAGGAGTGCCGCAGTTTTCTTATTTGACCTTGATCCGAATGAGCACATTCATTAAAAACAAACTTTTTACGGTTTGATGAAGCAAAAGCAAAGATTCACACTGGTATCCCCTCAGCTCCACAAGCTGCTGGCTGCTCTCTGGTGCCATGCATGCGAATGTTTCTAGTAAGGCTTCTAAAAATAGTGTTGCTGTGGCTTCTTCCATCTGTGATCCATCCTCAATCTTTGGCTTTGCTCTGAGATGACTGATAGGTGAAGAGTCAGTAGGCTGCACACAGCTGATAAGCCAAGTCTGCACAACCCCATGGACTCACCTCTAATCTCCACACGCAGTTTGATGTGTGTGTGCGTTGGACCACCTAACCTTGACAGTTTCTTCTTTTTTTTAACCAGGCTGAAGAGATATTATCTAGCTGGCTTAAAGTGGAAAAGTGAATGCAATGGCTTCAGACATTTTTTTGTAGTGATTAGTAGCATTTGCTTTAGCCCTACTGATGGAACAGATCAATGCATTTATTTTAATTAGGTGATCTAAAGTATATTAATTACCCAACACCTGTAATATACATGTGTGGCTGCAGTAGTATGTACACAGCTTACCTGCTAGAAGAAAAAGTCTGCTTTGCTTCCTGCAAATAGGAAGCGTTAAAACTGGACTGTGACTTTTGTTCTTTTGTATTTTGGTGATGTTGCACTATAAAATCTGCTCCACGGCTTCAACGTGTTACCATGTGCATTTTAAAGCATACCGCTTTCAGACAATGAATGCTAATGGAGCTTTTAGTGCAGTGGTTCCCCACCCGGGGGTCGGTACTTCCACAAGAGGACAAATCTGAGGGGTTACAAGATGATTACCAGCGGGAAATAATAACTCAGTCTACAGCCGTGCTAGCAGCTCTGTGAGGCTGTATTTAGGCACAGGAGCTTTGAGCTAAAAGCAATGCTAACATGCTGTTGTTTAGGTGGTATAATGTTTACAATATTCAGTGTTAATTTCAATAATGCTCATTGATTACCTCATGATCTGTTGGTCACATAAAGAACTCAGATCCTCCGATAATTTTTGAACTGTTCAGGCTGTTTCTGTCCCAATTGCTTGAAAGAGCTGAGGATTTCCACACTCTCATCATGTGTGATGTTATCTCTGACGTGTGTGTGTGTGTGTGTGTGTGTGTGTGTGTGTGTGTGTGTGTGTAAAATCAATAATTAGTTCTTTGGTTTTGGATACATTCAACATTCATCATCACACCACTTCAAAAAAGTGTCCAAACAACTAAAAACCAACAATGTTGACCTGCTGGTGGCGCTAGAGGAAAGGTCAGAGGATCACCAAAGTCAGTAGGAATCATCCTCTGGGAACCATGAATGTTAGTACAAAATTGAAATGGTTTTTGGGATTTCAATTCAGTTGGGTCACAAGATAATAACCAAGGGAGAAAATAATGAAAAACGATTGTTGTCTAATATTTACCTTTTTCTTATATAATAGATTTACCTCTTCGGGCATCAAAATGTATGTAAACAATTTGAAAAGAGGAAATCACTGCTCATGAAGTTGAGGAAATTAAAAAAAAACATTTATTGACTGACACCTGATTGGTCCACATCTGACCTTGGCAGGAGGTTGATCAGCTTTGTAAACAGTTATGCTAATGATGCTGCATCTCCACCCGCTGCTCCATCAGCACATGAAGGATCCCAGAGGAGTTCTCCTCCCCTCTCCCCCCCCCCCCGCTGAGACACCAGACACCCACAGTTTAGGGGCGTGTGAAGCTGCTACTACCCGCATTTGCATTTTTATCTGTAATCAACAATCCAAATTGTTTGAATGTGTACTTTTAAAGTCTTTCTCTTTGTGTCTTTATTCTTTCTGGGTCGACTGCTCATTGCAAGAGTCTTCTCTCCTCTCTCATACAAAAACTATTTGAGAGGCTCTCTGCTGAGCTAATGCATCTGAGTGCATTACAGTCTATTAACAAACAGACGCAGCAGGGATGTAATTGTGATTTAATAGCCTGAGACAGGCCAAAATGGATGACAAGTTTGATAAAGAAGTTGATCATTAAGTGTGCACCATCTTTGAAATGTACATAAATTGTATGTTAAGATGTTTAGCTTTACCTCAAGCTTCATCTGTGTGTTACTTATACACCGCAACACATGTTCTCACTCAGGATGTTTCTCTAATCTCATAAAAGCGCGATTTCCTTATTTAGCGTATTTATTTCTGCACACAACACACACTCGAGGTGACAAATCAAAGCACGCGCCTCACACGCTTGCACAATGAGCCCGTTTGCGTGGGCGAAAATTTCATCCTGTGACAATGACAACTTATCATAGCTTTCATTTTTACGAACAGAATGGGAAGACATTCGCAGCTCATCGGAAGAAAACAACGTCCGTGAGCAAAAATAAGATTTTTAAGCTAATTGAGTTACAGGTCAGCAAAACAAATGCACAGCAGGGTTTCAGTGGCACACCAGGAGTGGCTGACAACTGATAAGCATCTTTGGCTCAATGTAGAATAAGTGGCACAGTAGGGGGTTTGGGGAAGGTAGTAGGGAGGCGTGTGTGTGTGTGTGTGTGTGTGCGTGTGTGTTGGGGTGTTGATGGGTAGCGGGCATGCCAGGGACCCATCCGGAGCTGATTCATGCTAATCAGAGCAGGTGGGAGTTCTGGGTGCTTTTTTGTTATTGGTGAAGTAAACACACTCAGCAGGAGGGGGGACTCACTCTTTGTCTCTCTTTCACACACACACACACACACAGTGATTTTTGTGATGCTCCACTTTCTCTAATCTTTAGGGGGCCCTCGGCTCATGGAGATACTGTAAATTAACTAATAAATAAACAAACACTCACAGGCATTAATGCTTCATTGAGAACGGCTGGAATTTGGATTAGTTATGACCCTAGTGTGTGTGTGGGGGTGTGTGGGGGTGTGTGTGTGGGGGGGGTGCGCGCGCCAAAGCCAAGTCTGGGACTGCTGGACAGGAAGTGGTGATGGCTGAGTTTAACGAGGTTAATGCCTGAAGGAGAGGCTGCCTACAACGATGGAGAGAAGAGAATAGAAGAAGTGCACTGTAAATGGCTTTGCTGGCTGAATCACAAAGTACAAATTTGTCGAGCTAATGAAAGGGAAACTACTGCTGTATCATTATATACCCACAGTAATCGTGTTTACATTCTTTCATTCACAGTAAAAGAGCAATGATTTATAAGGAGGAGAAAGTTTGCTCTGGAAATAGCTTTGCTAGATCACAAAATACATATTTGAAAAGGTAAAATGTGTCTGCATTATCAAACATTTCTACCGGCATCGGAAATGTGTAGAAAACTCCCAAGCAGACCAATCACAGTTCTTGTGAATCTGAAGCCAACTTGAGGTAAGCTGGTAGTGCACATGAAGTATACTTACACAAAACAAAAAGCGAGCTAGCTTAATCACTAGGAGTAAACTAAATGCAGCTCTTCTACATACTTTAAAACATAAGTTTATAGTCTACCTTTTAGTGTTGAGTTGCATCAGATCTCAACCTTGGTGGTCAACCTACTTGCTAGGGTCATGAGGATTTTGGAACCTAAAACTATGATCACAGTCGTTTAGGTGTAAAATAAGAGGTTGTCCTGTTGGTTATTTTGCAAGTTAGGGGAAACGAACACAAGAACAAGTGTTTGTGTCCCCAGTAGATCATTAGCTCCTGCCCACTGTAGCATACATGATGTTGACTGATATTATTGCTGTGAAGCAGATACATTTAGAGCTTAAGCAGGCGATGAGGACTCTTCCCTGACAACATGCTCAGACATGTGTTGAGTCATTCAACATTTGGCCGCTGACAAAAAAGGCCAAGCCGGGGAGCAGATGGGAAGGAGAGGAGCGATGCAGGAGGTCAGTGGTCTGGATGTAGCCCACGGTGAGGATCAGACATATGGCGAGCCAGACAGGAGAGGAGAGGAGAAAGATGAGGAAATCTAGTTCATTGGAATATAAAAATCCGTTGTATGGAAAGTCAAGTATTCATATGCAGTTTAAATGTCAAAATAGCTTTGAGCGTTGTAGTCACTAGCTAGTTTACTGGCAAACTGTGTATACAATAAAACATGAGTCAGGAACTTTTCTGGTTATTTGGAAGCCACTCTGCAGTTCACCACAGAAATATTCCACCAAGAAGCATGAAACGGTTTTCCTGTTGCTCCCACATTCTTCTGCAAAGGGCAGCAGTGAGCCGATGTGAAAACGTTTTCAGTTTCATTGAAATAAGAACTGATTGGTGAATTGCATGAATGCTGAAGTAAAAAGTCTTTACTAATTTACAAAAATTACACACTATTCTCTTTAGGATAGCGCATACAGTAAATATGATCTGATAAAGCTAATAATGCAGATTTGAACATGTGGACACATTTGTACATTCAGTTTATAGTTAGAATTTAAATGGTAAGAAAAAGAAATCTTACTTTTGCTCCATGAAATTTAGCTAAAGCATTATCTGAACCACTCTTGCATATGGTTCCACACTGTTACTTTGCCTACGTGTGTCAGCATTTTAGATTAAGCCACATTTTTCCCATGTTGCACCAGTTCATTCATAATGAACTAAAGACTTGTCATTAAGCCCAAGCCGTTTGCACGACTCAGAGCCGCAGGGAACACGTTCTTCTCTTCATCCTCTTTTCTCAAGACCTTCAGCCCAAGTCCAGCACAAGCGTTTTCTGTAAAAACGCCCATTGTTTCGCTTTCAGCCTGGCTCTATTTTACAGCTGTGCATGACTGATTGTCTGAGGCAGGAGGATTGGGGGGAAACAATGCTGCACCACCAGTTTAGATCTATTGATCTACACGCTCCCAGTCTGTGTCCGTCCCAGCTGGTCCTGCAGGAAAATAGGAAAACTGCGTGGGGGTTGAGGTTAGCGGCTGATCTCACACACACATACTGACTACTTGGGGAAGCCTGTAGAATTACATTCAGAGAACTTGAAAAGTGTGTGAGGATATTCTGGGGGGCGAGCAGCGATGACCTCTGCTTTATTGAGCTGTTGCATGAAACATAACAGCTCGCGTGAACTGCAGACTTGACTTCACCCGGTTCAATATAAGACAGTTGATTGTGTGTAAAAAGCAATATGTGGGTGATAGATGATCATTCCTGCTCAATCGAGTTGTTGCTTTTGCCATAACAGTCCATCCAAGCAATTTTATTTCTTAATCAAGATGAAAAAGAGCCTCTTCGCTCCTACCAAGATGCTGATGAATAGTGTCCTCTCTCTAAGTCTGTTATTGCAGGTTTTGCACTGGAGAGTGGGAAAATGATCTTTGGCTTAATATTAAAACTATTTATCAAAACTGTACATGCAGGAAATCCTGAGTGATAGTTTAAAATGGTTTTAGGATAGTTTACAGATTTTCCCTTTATGAATCAAAGTCAAATAAGCAATCAAAATGACAAAAACTGCTGTGATCCACTTATTTGTGTGAAATTAAGAAAAATGTCCAATGGGGAATGGCATTCTGTAAGAAGAAGAACACCTTCTAGCTCCATTTCAAAGCGGACAGTTTGTCACCTGTCAGATTAATGGACTGGAAGGTGTGAACAAAACAATATGACGACAATATTCTCTAATCTATTTTCTTCAAACAATTTCTGCCTTTTGGGACTGAGCTGCCAAAGGCTACAATGGAGCTCAACCTTTTCACATGTGCCAAATAGGAGTGGCTTCTTGTCACATTTCTCTCATAAATGCCACCACTGTATGTGTGTGTGAGTCATGCCTGTGTCAATCTATTTGTCAGAGAGTTTTAGATTATATTATATCGCTACAGCCATGCTCTGTGAGATGGTATTGTACTAAGGCAAAGTGGTGCTTTTAGCTAAATGCTAATGTTTAGCAGGTATGGTGTTTACTATGTTAGCCACCGTAGTTAGATGAAAAGTTAAGGGATCACTAAATTCACCCTGTGGGGAACATGAATGTCTGTACAAAATTCCATGGCAGTCCATCCAATAGTACTTCAATCTATCCAATAATTAATTCACTTAAAACCAAAAATGCCAACCTCATGGTGGTGCTAGAGGTAACGTCAGAGGCTCACCAAAGTCATTAAGGTTTAATCCTCTGGGTACCATGACTATCTGTATGAAATTTTGTGTCAATCCATCTCATAGATGTTGAAATATTTCACAGGATAAGTGAAAACTTTGACCTGCTAGAAGAAAAGTCAGGGGATTACAAATGTTATGAGGATTTGTCCTCTGGGCACCGTGAATATCTGCACCAAATTTTAAGGAAATCCATCCAATAGTTGTCGAGACATTTAACTAAAAACCAAAAATGTCAACCTCGTGATGGTGCTTTGGGTAAAGTCAGAAGGTTCACCAAAGTCAGTAGGATTCACCCTCTGGGGACCATGAATGCCTGTACAAAATTCCATGGCAGTCCATCCAATAGTACTTCAAATAGTACTTCATTCTGGATCAAAATGGTGAACCACTTATATTGCCATTCCTAGAGCCATAATGCTAGCATGGCTAAAAAACCTCTGTGTATCTGACCAGCTGCAAATCATTAGAACACAACCTTGGGAGAACGGCGGAAATAACTCACAGTACATCTGCATTCAATGGATTAGCTCACTTCACCTCACCTACTTATACAGCATGGCTGGGTAACATGAGGCGTTGTGGGACACATACAGTACAGGACAGGGTGGACTGCAGACTTGCTAAAGACCGATTTTTCTGCCAGCTCAGCCCACCCATAGGGAGTGTTTAAGACCAGAGCTGTGCTCAGGCGCTCTGCTTTAGTGGGATTCCTTACTTATTACAGTATCTGGGTCAGGCTAAATACCAATACAGTCTGGACCCAACTGTAGAATTAAGGTTAGAGGTCTGAGATTTTGTGTTCTTTGAAAGGGTCAGTGTCGATCTACTGCTATGATCATAGTGAGTCAGCAGTGAAATGTTTCAAGGTGTAAACATATATGAAAGAATGCATGCTGAATGTGTTAGCATGTGGGCTGCGCTGCCTCTAGCTGCTGTTACTGTGCATTTGCAGGAAAACACGCCTATCTTTTGTAATATGCAATACATTTCTGATGTTTTATAAGTTGCTTGTTGTAGAAGGGTTGTAATTTCCCTCTTCTCCACCCTGCCTTATTCTACCTTATGTCCTACATTTCCCAAAATGCATTTCAACAAGCCTCAGAGAACTTGCCAGGACATCACCATTCAAATATGTGTGCATGTAAGAGTGTATGAAAAAGAGCAATAATGGCAAGAAAGCAGGTTTTTCCAGTTGTGTCCGTCACTCAAATGCTCAACATGTTACATTCTGGTTTATGAGACCATGCTCTGGGTGGAGAAAACTGTTACATGATCTACATCTTGCACAACAGACTACTCCCTTGTGTGTCTGGTGAATATAGAAGCAAAACCGACTCTATAAAGAGGCCCTTGCTGTTTGTTACTGAAAGATTGACAACCTGATTACAGCTGTTGTTTTGCTGAAAATTGTTCTCCAGGAAATAATGTGATGTCACTTTAACAATATGAATGCAGGAATGAATGCAACATTAGATAGCACTTAAGGCTGAAAGAAAAACTTTTGGGACTTTTTTTTTTCACTTTCTTACTGAGAGTTGAGGAGATCAACACAGCTCTCATGTCTGTGCACTAATTATGAAGCTATGACCAGTAGCCTGTTAGCTTAGCTTAGCAAAGATTGGAAACAGGGGAAACTACTGGCTTGGCTCTTTCCAAAGGTAACAAAATCCACCTATCAGCACCTCTGAACCTCACTAATTAACACGTTGCATCTTGTTTGTTTAATTCATACAAAAACTACAAAAAATGACATGTTATGGTTTTATGAGGGGTTATGTGCCTGACAGTTACGTACGGGTGCAGTAACTTCCGAATGTGTAAGTTTGTGAGCTTTAGTGGTGCTGGTAGGCACCTTTTGACAAAGCCAGGCCAGCTGTTTCCAGTCTTTGTGCTAAGCTATGCTAACTGGCCGCTAGCAGTAACTTTATGTTAAGTCTCAACAAGAAAGTGAATAAGCATAGTTCCCCAAATGTCAAACTATTCCTTTAATTTGGCAAGCAAAAAGAATAAACTTGAACATACTATAGACTTAAAGTAAAACAGATTTTTACAAGGGCTGTTACTCCACTCAAGGATATTTGATTACTGTAGCTGCAGTGTGTCTGTCCACTTAGAAATATAAGATATGAGTCTTAAGACTTTACAAATGAGAATTTAATCTAATATTAATGCATGTTACTCGACAAAAAATGTTTCCTCCACGCAGCCCTAAGGAGCACAGTTGTGCGTCTTTCATCTCAGACATTTATTTTTCACCTGACAGCCTTGTTTTCCTGCCCCTGACAACCTAATACATCTCAGACCTTATATATGTGATGAAGTCATTGCAGGATATATAGGCTCGCTGTGTGAGGAAAAGCAGTTTGCATGCTCGGCAGCCCCAGGGAATTTACCACGGCCTGTATGTCATTGTCTACTTCCAGTGATACTGTAGCTTTTCAAGCAGATGAAACCATGTAGTTTGACTCACAAAGAGCTTTTTGTTTCATTCGGCTGCTACAAATCCTGCTTTTCACTCAGATGTCAAGACTTTCAAGGACTCAAGTCCAACTTGTTTTCTGAAAGGAAAGTCTGTTGTACTGAAGAGCTGAAGATGTGAATGTTAACACTGTTGTGTAAATAATATTTTAACCCATTCATTATGACATCTACAGTACAGTATGTTCAGTAAGCACAGTATTTATTTCATTGCTTGTATTTATTGCTGCTATACATGTAACTCGTTGTGATGTGTAACTCCACTAGAGGTGGGCCCTATTCTTCAAGCTATTGTAACGTTAGCAAGCTAACACGACTTTGTTAATTCTCATCTAGCGAATTTGGTTCTTTGAATGCAGATAAATTGTTTGATTTGTTAATCTTGGATTCATTTATCTTGAATACCAGTCCACAAACAGAGTAAAATGAGTTCAGTAATCAATCCTATTTATATAGTTTACCTATAATTTATTAAAATGACTCAGCTTCAAGTAAAATTGCTTTAGACCAACAATTTATACTTTTTAAGACACACGTGTTTAAATGACAAACCCCAGTCTGATAACAATTAAACTTTGGGTTGAACATGTGTCTTTTGGTCATAGTAAACAAAATTAAATTGGGATTGGCTCTTCTCACTACAGCAGAGGACGAACAGTGTTGTTGACATGACTAGTGCTCATTCCCCACCCGTCAACCTTCCTGTCACAAGCTCACATCTCATCTCCATTTAACTGGGTCATGACAAATAATAAACCACCCTACGCAGTCTGGAGGAGGACAAAGGTAAACTTTGCATAATCCACCAAAGTACATATAAATAAACTGAAAAGAAACTGACTATGGTTTCTAAGTGATTTGGCTCCAGGCATGTCTGTGTACTGTAAAAATCATTTGTAAGCAAGAGCACACAAAGGCTAAAAACCACCATCACGGTTCAGCTGCAAGGCTTTGTCTGAGTATTAAAGAGCAGGAAACTAACAGGCCTCATATAGGCCACACCTGTGCAATCATTACAATAGATCACAGGTGCGGCCTTTGTCCAAATGAGTCAAATAGAAGGATGACGGTAAACAAATTATTACTCATCCGAATGACAGCCAATATATACACCTTATCTGAGGTCAAATACATATCATCTTTAATAACCTCTAATTCAGAATTAGTATAGATTTAATACCCAAGTATTATCCTTGTTCTAAAGTGAGACTGTAAAACTACTACTACGCTACTTTTGTAAAACTACATTTCCTGTTTTGGGGGAAGTTGATTTCCCTCCCCCTTCTTGTAACTTATACTTTTTAGTCTCTTCAACTGCTGTATAAAGATTTAAAAATACATTTTAGATAATATATCCATTTGATCTCTGAAACGGTACAGTGGCTTCACAGAAACATTTTGCATTTCTTCATGGAGGTATTTTATGTCCAATTTTACTCTCAGAAAGCAGACACCTGTGTAAATTGCAAAGCTGTTTACATAAACATACATGTGTGTGTGGAATTAAGTTGTTTACACCACAGGTGCTGAAGTCCACATCTGATTTTTGTTGAGAGCATGTTTTCCTGTGTTTACATCAAGATCTTTTAGGTTTACAAGTGAATAACCACATAGTCAAATTACCATCTCCAATAGACTTAAATTGGAAGAAATACTAACTCAAGCTATTGCTTTCCATATTAAGTCAATTTTAAGATGAAAAAGAAAGAAAATGTCCTTGATAGCAGCCTGAACTTGTGCAGAAATGATTGCTGTTATCTCAGCTCAGAGGAAAGTGTGAGACCTGGTGAGAACCCAATAACACAAGGGTCAGAAAAATATGATCTGTGCCAACTATCAGATTGCTATCAGCCTTATTTTGTCATACTACTGTGGTTTAAAACCCTGGTCTGAAAACACCAGATTCAATGTGTTTTTCCCCCATGTTTGTTCATATATATCCGGTGAGCAAACATTTAAATTGAGTCAGATATTTTTGTCAAAGAAGTGTAAATGTGGCCTTAGAGAGCAAAATGTTTCACATGTAAATTAAGTTCCATGCAGAACATAAACCTCTTAATATATCCATAACTTATGAAGTGAAAGATCAAAATGGCTTCAATTTACCATTTTACATAATGTTTTCTCTCAATGAACAGAAAACACACTTCTCTTTAATTCCATTTGCATTTATTCTAAAGGGAAAATATATAATTCAATAAATATTGCGGCAACAACATTGGCAAAAGACATTTGAAGGTGACATCAACATTCAAGAAAACATGATAATGTACACGGAGAAGAGACAACAGCTTAGAAAATGAAGATAAGCATTGGGCCACTCAGCTGCCAAATGTGACAGCACTGGCATTTGAACAAGCTAACTGGGAAGTTGGAAAAACTACATTAAAAGTGCATCAATACCAATGATATTTAAACAGCTCCTTAATTGCATTGTTGTTAGAGGAAAAAAAAAAAACACAAATTTAAAAAAACACTGTTTCTCAAGACTTTAGAAAAGTCTAATATTGAAATTGACACATATTTGTTGTTTACATTATGACATATTTTGAAAGGAGCCCCACAGGCCTAAGTGTCGTGAAACCCAAACACTGAAATTAAAAAAAAAAATAATAATTAAAAACAAAACCTTCCTATTTGAGTTAGGCCTGGTCACACCAGAAAGTGTCACACACAATAGCTTAGATAGATACAATGAGCTTCTATTTTCTCTCTGTCATTTACTCCCTCCTGCCATTTTGTTCTCAGTATTGTACATGTCATTCTATAAAAGTAGTTCTAACAATTATTTTCATTATTGATTAATCGGCAGATTATTTTCGTGATTAACCGATTAGTCATTTAGGCGATAAAATTTACAAATTTCTCTTAGCCCACTGTGTGGTCTTTGATTTGTTTGTTCTGTCTGACCAAAACAAAGATATTCAGTTTGCCAAGTGTCATTTAGCAAGCTTGTTAGCTAAATAAAAAAAAAAAGAAAATAAGTTCACAGTTTATAAAAAAAAAAGAAAAAAAAAAGTATTTGTACCATCGACTCCTGTCTCATAACGGTCTGCAAACTGCTGCTCTTTTCTGGAGCAGTTTATACTCTGACAGAGGAGGTTAAATAAAAGTGAATGGTGCAACAAAGCTAATAAGCTGCAATAACTTCGTCCATTTTGGACTCTGGCTCTCTATTCCCTCAAGTCAGCACTGTCAAGATGGTTTACTATTGGTCAATGGCACAAATTACTAACGTTGAACTTGAAGCGCAATTTGCACAGATATACTTCCTTCCCCACGAGCGAATCCACTAATTGTGACAATTCCATTAGAAATAATAGATTTTTCTGCAAATGTCCTCTGTTTTAATTGCTGGCGTGACCGGGCCTTTTCTAAGGATTTTACCCAACAACAGAGTCTGAACACTTCACAAAATCCAAAGCAGAGAACTCTGATGTTTTCAGATCCTAATAAACAAACTTTAGTTGTTGCTTTCATTTCCACTCCCTCCCTAAAATGCAGTGGAAAAATTATTCATAGCGCAAACTGGCTGTTAGCCTGTTTGGATTTATTATTTTACACAAAATCAAAGTCAAATTTTCTTTTAAGTGTTGGTCA
Source organism: Siniperca chuatsi (assembly GCF_020085105.1). Lineage (NCBI taxonomy): Eukaryota > Metazoa > Chordata > Actinopteri > Centrarchiformes > Sinipercidae > Siniperca > Siniperca chuatsi. The sequence goes on along the minus strand of NC_058065.1, from coordinate 13,370,631 downwards.
ACTAAAGCTTTTTGGCCCACTAAGGGTCCATTAAGGGTTTCAAAGCGTGTTATGCAAATTATTTCTGTTTTCTAATTTCAAAACAGTGTCACAAATTAGTGAAAATAAAAGGCCAAATTGCATTGTTTATCACATGGACTTCAGGAAATGTTTGCCAGATCCTAGAGGCTGAAAACAGCTTAGAGCCATTTTGCTTATGGCTCCCCAATATGATACAGAGGAGTCATTATGCATCTATAGCTGTTGAGGTGAAATAAACAGGCACAGAATGGCTGTCTGACTCAAACAGCTCGGGCGTGATCAGAGGAACCGTTCAGCTCCTAGATCAGCTGTTCATGGTTGAAACTCTTCAGGATGAAGCTAAAATAAAAACAAATGATGCAGTTACACACCAATGACTTCACATTATACCGACAACATATCAGAGACAGGGGACAAACAGCGTCAGGTTTCCTTTGTTGCAGGACTAAGAAATTCTTCTTCTAATCTCCTCTGCACACAGACTAACAGTTACAGGAGCAGGGGTGAGAGTGAATCAGTTCCAAACTACAGTGACGAGTTGTTGTATAAGCCCTCCGAGCAAAAAGTCAAATCCAGTACAAACAACAGGAGCTCCTCTTCCCCAACCCAGGCAGCAGGCTTTGGCTCGCAATCAAAAGATCACATGTTCTTAAACCCTTCCTTTACAAATGAGCGTCTCCTAATGACATCACTCCTCCTGCTCATTTCCTGTTGGTGTGGAAAGCCTCAACCGCATCCGCTTCGTCCTCCCAGAGGAAGCGGATCCCTCCCCCGAGCAGGTAGTCCGCTGACAGATAGCTTCCTCATCTGGTGGGGCGGGGGGCCACATGGATTGGGACGCTACTACGCATTGAGTTTTCATTGGTGCAGAGTATTCCAGTAACATGTACATGAATTGAAGCTTATAAAACCCCTTTCCAGACAAATAAGGGGCCTTTAACATGCAGGAAACAGCGTTACCCCATAGCTTCCTGCTTGCACTGTGCTCTGTTCTCTGTCTAATCCCCCTCAGTCTGATCAGTCACATGACCGAGCAACTTTTGGCTTTGTCCTTCCGGAGGTCCGAGGCCACAGCCGCCAGGTCAGGCCTACTGGGCATGTGTGAAATCCTCTTGTTGCCGCGGGCGGCCTTGCCGCGCTTCACGTTTTTGTTGTTTTTGTTGATGCAAGCCAGCGTGGCCACGTGGAAAATGTCTCTGACGCTGTTCTCCGACTGCTGAGCCGAGCACTCGATGTAGGGCGCCGAGATCTGCTTGGCCATGCTGGAACCCTGAGGAGGAAGAGGGCAAATACGGTCACCACCAGAAGAAAAAAGGCTTGCAGATCAGGTTAGAAAGAGGTTTTAAGCACGCGCGTCAACAATGAGGAAAGGATTTTCACTTGTAGGGATCAGTTAAACATGGCTTAGAGTAGAGTACAATAAGCGATTATTCATTAATGATTTCAGTCACAAAACTGCTTTACTAATTAATTGTTTCATTCAAAAATCTGGCGCAATTTACAACACTTAATCTGCATACCTGGTCATAAGAGACTGGTGTCTGTCTGTGGTTGGAAAGCTCCACCAGTGTGCTCAGGTCAGTGCGCAGGTCTGACTTACATCCAACCAACAGCATCTTGGTGTTGGGACAGAACTCCTGGATCTCCCCTTTCCACTGTGGAGAAAGACAAAAGCTTGCAGTGATGCAACATTCAGAGAGAAGACAATGTTTCCTCTTAATTTATTCGATAGTAGCAAGAAAAATGGGAAATTATCTACCACCGCTGTAATGTAAATGTATAATATGAGCAGAAGATCAATATTTAGCAACATTTTCCCAGTAGACCACATATATAGATCATGCAAAACCTAATGTTTGAACACTTAACTGCAGTTAAATCATCATTTTCAAATATGTGTTAAAAAATGCATGTTGGCCATAATGACCTAACACAAGATCCCATGAGTCCGTCCACCCCCCCGTCACCCGCCCTTCAAGTACAAAGGTTAAAGCTGCTACTTCCTGAAGCCCCTCACGCTTTGAATCCTGGAAAGGAACTACAAATAATCCCCATGTTTCCTCCCTGACAACAATAAACGCTCTGTAATCAATGGTATTTCTCCTGGGGCTTTAATCTGAGGCTAATGTGCCTCAGGGCTGGCTGGCTGGTCAGGGGATCAACTTCATCAACGTCCAAAGAGGAAGCTGTTTTGTACGGTGTGTCGGTCACTTGCTGTATGCACAAACACCACTTGACTAAAAGCCTAGACCAATGTTAATTCTATTCTAGACACTCATTGTCTGGAACATGACCTTTGACTAACATTAATAAAACAGTTTGATCACCAGACTTTCAATTTTATTTAAAAAGACACTCACATTGTAGCTTGTGAGCAGACAGCCCAGTTAACCAGAGCAACTGGTTAACATATTTTGTAATTACTGCTAATGATACAGTGTGCAAAATAGATGTACAAGATGATATAATGGTTAGCTAGCTAACGCCAACACGATCAAACACCAAACATGAAAGCACCCTAAGTCTGATTGGGTGTGGGTTGATTCCTGTTGTATTGCCACAGGTCTTGGGTCTGTGTGCCAGTTTGTCTAATACCCGATTGGATCTGAACGCACTAGTTATCAGCTCTGATCACGAGGTGCGTCGTAATCATCGCAGGAGAAAAATGTGTTTTGTCATGTGCTGGAAAAATAATGTGTATTGCTGCTCTGTCAGCCGCGGCTGCTCATTAATTGGTGGCATCATTCTGCTGTCAGCGTTGGTGTTCTCTCTCTCTATTTGTCTATTTTCTCTGTTTGGGTCAACCACATTTTGGATCCATGTGGTCTACTGAGATCATGTCTACATGTTCTTGGGTTCCTGTCAGACTGGGGCTCCTCCTTTGGAAACCAATATATTGATGCCAGGTTGTAGGATTTCCATTGGGTCCAAAATCCAGACCTGTGAAGACCTCTAATTTAGGGCAGATGTGACTGGCTTTGTGCCAGAAACTTGGTCATGTGTAACTTTTATGGACACCTAAAATAAACACCACGAAAACAGGAAGTTCCTTTCAAAAAGTACATGGCAGCTGCGTTTTACTGTAGAAAACAATGCTTTTACATTTTTAGCCAACTTTTTCTAAGTACCATCAAAGCCTTCCACCAGTCAGATGACTGATGCTGCCTGTCCTGCTTTATGTTCAGTATACACTGACATGTGGGAGTCAGCCAGTACGACCACAGTCAGATGTTAACCACCAGCAGCTCCATGTGAGTAACTGGTGGCTACACCACAGAGAGCGTTTCTTCCTTGTTCTAGCCGCTATGGGGATTTGACCCAGCGACCTTCCAGTCGCACTACAGCTTCACCACTACACATCACAAGATCTCACGTGACTACAAAAAAAAAAAAAAAAAACAAAAAACATCTCTTGACTGTAGAACTTTTGATCCAGTTAAATGCAACATGGCCTTTGTCAGCAGACCAAAGAAAGTCAAAGTGAACAGACTTTAAAGTAAAGGAATGTTTCAAGGCTCAAGTCTTCTACTGAGGTTATCAAAGGCTTGATGATCGCTTCTTGAATGAATGAATGAATGAATGAAACCTTTTTCAGTACGCTGTCGAGTGTTTCAGGGCGGCTGATGTCGAAACAGATGAGGACAGCGTCAGAGTCTGGATAGGAGAGAGGTCTCACGTTGTCGTAGTAGGGAGATCCTGAAACAAAAAGGAAAACACTTAAACTGAAAAAGTATTCACGCAACATTCAGATTCTATTTGGCTGGTCTTTGAAGCTGTTAGGCAAGGACACAGACACATACTAATGTCTTTCTTTCAGTTCAAAATCACTTCAACCACTCGCCTCATGACTGACTAAATTTGATGCTCAATGCTATTTTGAGATCATCTTAACAGGGATCCAGCTCCAGGGACACCTGGAAAAACCTCTCTATTGGTGCGTTAGAACAGAAAATTGGACAAATTGTGTCACAAGTTTGGATTAGCACAGGTTCAAGACTGAGATGGTAGAAGGACCTTTTTACTGGGTTATTGTAGCTTCACTGAAAAGGAAATACCTGCATTGAAATGAGGGGCAGCAACCAAATCTACTGAAAACCTCAAACATATTTTCTGGAATGCATGAACACGGCCAAATCATGGCTTTAAACTTGCATTAAGCATTTCTGACAGTTATTCTCATATGACACGATTGCAGCTCAGCCATAATCCATAGCAACCAGGCGAGAAAAACAAATAATGCAGCATTGGTAGAAAAAAAATGTGCTGACTATGACAAGATCACTTGTTGAAGAAATCCTCTCCGGAGAACTTCAGAGCGAGAAAATGACTCCCTCCTCAAAATTGAAACCATATGTGAGGGAGACGCCCACCTCTCCGCCAGACTTAAACATCTCCGGAGGGGAGGGGAGGGTGGCGTCATGTCAAGGTGAGTCAAGATCACATGACGACCAAGAGCTGACCACACACAACCGGCTGCCAAGAATCTGGAGAATTTTGTTTTTGGTAACTGAAGGTTCCCCTGGGAGGTCCTTTCTAAACACTGCTGTGGAGAAAAGCCAGGAATGTACACACACACACACACACACACGGGAGACGATATTTAAACAACCCACGCTTCCTTCCAGGCCTGGGCCTCGCACAACGAAGCATGACACTAGCCAATGTGTGCACAATAAATGCACCACTGCTGCATACAGAAATCTGAACTGTATCTATGTCCATAATCATACATTCCGATGTGTTTGAGCCAGGAATGTCCAGGGGCCACTGCTCCATCCAACGGGGACAATAAACAATACTGTGACAGCTGTACACCTAGTGAGTGCAACAACGTAATATTAAAATTATATGATAATATTAGACATAACACCTTTGTTTGACCAGGGTTGTGCTGCTGACAAATATTTAAAATCAATATTTTGCCTTCAAAAGAACTTGACAATTCATCTGTATCTAGAAAACCACACTAATCCACTGTAGCGCACATTCAGTTATAACAACTACATTACTATGCTAAAAATGTGATTTTCATTATTCTTCGCCCCATATTTAAAAGTGGAATTATATTTAGTGATGCCTGCTATTTAGTTTTTCCCACTTCTGGTACTTATGACAAACTGCCGGTAAGTCGCGTCTGACAATTAAAGCTGAAGATATCAGATGTGCTAGAAGTTACGTTAGCTAAAGTTAGCTAACGTTATAATGTCCCAGATGGACAGGAAAAGCTGCGGCTCAGCTCTGAAGGCTCCGTTGATCCCGATTAAGATATTGATGTGATGGACTTAAAAAGTATACAAGGCACTCCAACTATTATTTACTATCTGCTAGCATTAGCTGTCGAACAGTACTCGACTGCTATCTAGCTATATCACGTCGAGCTGGAAAATTACAGTCAGCTAATGCTAGATTGTTTAATGACCGACAGACTAAAGACTGTCCTCTTTTTGGACAGCAAAAAGATACAATCCTTGCCAACCTTATATCGGAGTGCCGTTTCTCTCCAACAAACCTAAAATTTGGCTACACGTACAGACACCAATTTACAATCCACGCAACAGTATAACAATCCTTGATTGTATGGAGGACATTTGGCGCAGGGAGGTTGTAGTGACAAGGCATTTTATGTTTTAAAAACGCAATAGCGTGCTCAAAGCCTGAATCCCACAGTATCACTTTTCCAAATGTTGATACACACAGGCCATCCAGGATGCAGCTAATTTCTGCCTTAATGCCTTTTATTGTTTCAAAAACTGAAAGTCAGTTAACTATGGACGCCAGAAATTACACAAAATAAATTATTTTGATGTCTTGATCTAAACATGATGTGTTTCAGATGGGAACAGGCTTGTTATTTCCCAACGACTTTCTGCTTTCCCGACTCACTCCCCAAGGATCTTTTGGAAAGCCGTCTGATAGGTGACACCGCCTAAACAAAAAAAAAAAGGCCCGACTGAGCAGCTATCATCGACACAGCACAGGAAGTACAAGGCGAGGAGGAATGTGGGATCCCCCGCAAGAATTTATTGCCCAGTTTTCATGGCTGTCTCACAATCAATCACAACCACATTGCATTGTTTGAAGGTTTTTTCCCCCCGCCCTCACTGCCTGGAACCAATCACTGGAAAAATAAGACCCTGCGACTGAATGGGTAAGCTGTAGAGTCTGTTGACATTTTACAATGAATTGATTGTTTTTGCCAATGCAAAGAGAGGAAACACACATATCTGAGTTGCTGGGTGCAGTGTGTGAGGTCTTGTTTTCAAAGTGTCTGCACATATTCCTGTGAATTTACCTGGAGATTAGAGTATTTATAGCTGCAAATCCCCTAAGTTCGCTGCAAACCATTTCAAGCTGCACAACATAAACTGGAAAATGAAGAGTAAAGTCAATTTCACAATTTGCATGTGGCGTGTTGAAGTGTGTGTATAGGTCTGCTTTCAGAAGACTTTTAGCAGGAGACGTTTCTTTTCTGCCATTTATAGCGGAGTCGTAACTGCATTAGGCCTGCGTCTGAGACTAAACTCTGCTTAAAAAGGTCATCTTCCTGCCAACTGGAAAGATAAGAGGAAATCCAAGAGCAAACACACACACACACACACACACACACACACACACACACAAAGACCTGGTGACTGTCATCTAATTAGCTCCTGTCATTGTTCTCCCACAGGATCTCTAAATCTGGAAGGAAGACACACACCCTGTCCACCCTCTCTGCCCTTTAAAGACACACACACTGACACATACTCTCCAGCCCCCTCGCCTGCTCTTAAACATATTCTCCTTTGTACCTTGCTAACACCAAATGAACACTGCTGTGCACAATGACAGGAGAGGATACAGTATAATGTGAAACAATACCGAACGTCCAGTGTGGTCCTGATGAAAAAACCCCCAAAAACAAATGACTAAGTAGAAACTCTTCCAATATGTAAAAAATATTCCTTCCTGGTTTGTTAATATGCTTTTTCAGGCTGGTTGCCACAGCTGGGAGGAAAAGCACCACTTAATGCAATAAATACACATGAAACGAGTTGCAAAATACATTTTGCCCTATTCATGTAATGTGACTCATTCAAATTCCCAGATGTTCATGGATAGCCACAAATTTCCTGATGTTGCCTATCTAAAATACAGTTCTAAAATATTTTGTGATGTTCAAGACATCCCACTTTTTGTAGGAAGCCTCCAAACAAATGGCTTTATGACATGGAAATTTACTATCTCACACAGTCTCGAGGTAAGCCAGCTGCGTCTGACAGTCTGGAGGTATGGCAACAGGTCTGCAGACTTGCTGATTTACCGCATAGCTAACATAGCTGAGCAGAACTGAGCTGAGGGGATGTGAGCGCGTGCGTGCGTGCGTGTGTGTGGAGAGGCGTTAAGCCATCAGGGACACCTGTAGAAACAAAAAACAGCGACAGGCACGTCCAGCCTTCCTACACCATCGAGCTTATTAAATATATAACCTTTCACAAGCCAGACACATTAAACACAAACAGAGAAGACAAAGGGCAATTTAAACTGAAGTAACCTGAACCAATATCAGCTGCAGTTGCTGTGGTTACCAAGATATCTGTTGCTGCAAACACTGCCATCCTTCCATTTAAAATTTGATATGGCATCATGCTAATATGATATAAATACAGTATGATGATGCGCTATGTTACATTACAATATGATAAGAAATGCTACGCTACAATGCTATATATTTTATGATACGATCTGTTAAGATGTGATGATACATTACAATGCCACTATAAGACATGTTAAGTTTTGATGTTACGATACAATACGTTACCATAACACAAGTTATGATAATAAATGAGATATGTTACAATATGGTATGTTACTGGAAGATAAGATAGTTTAAGATACTTTCCGAAATGATATGTAGTGATACAATACGCTATGTTACAATAAGATATGCTATCTGTAAGACATTTTATGATGCATTGTGTTATGATGAAATATGTTATGAGTGACACTATGTTAAAATACCATGTTATGATGCAATATGTTACGAAACAATATGCTATGTTACACTATATGTTTAGATACAATATATGTTATATTTTATATTACAGTGTGATGTTACAATATATACAATGTTATGATACAATATGTTACGATAAGATACGTTATAATACAATAAGACACTGCTGAACTGAAGAGTTTCAGTACCTATACATAAATTATACTTTTCAATACCTTAGTTTGAAGAATATATACTATACATTTTTTCCATTTAATAAAATATACCAAACTTCTCGATGCTTCAGTGTTTAAGTTAAAAAAAAAAAAAGTCCAGTATGTAACATTTAGGATGGAATATTATCTTTATAAGTATGTTTTAATTAGTGTATAATCACCTGAAAATAAGAAACGTTGTGTTATCATTACCTTAAGCCGTTTTTATCTACATAGGGAGGGGGTCCCCTTCCACGGAGGTCGCCATGTTTCTACAGTAGCCCAGCACGGACAAACCAATACACTGGCTCTAGGTAGGGCCTTTCGCAACTTTCACGACCACCGTAGTTTCCTCTCCACGCTTGGAATGGGAGGATGATCCAAGTGGTATTCAAATTTCAACGCTAAATGCCACTAAATCTTACATACTGGACCCTTTAACACAAGCAGACAACCAATACTTTTGGCTGAAAAAGACACTCTAAAAATCAGCAAAGTTATGATTTAGATCAGGAAATATCTGATTAAAGTATAGGAAAAAAGAAATACCCAGCCCTAGTGTATATGGTTGTTCTGCCTCCCTTTTGATCCAGTTGTTTTTGTGAAATGTAACTTATCGTGGATAAGTGTCCAACAAGACAAACATTCATCTCTCAGATCTCTCAGATCTCATCTCACATATCAGAGTTAAACACTACCAGATGTGAATGCACCTAAAACACACTATAAAAGATCCACATAAATTATCTCTGGGAGGTGCCACGCTAACAACAAAGTGTGAATCAAGTATGACTCTACGTTACAACTAATACAAAAACCCAAATGAAGTTTAACGTGCATTCAAACAGGCAGCACATTTGAGCAGGTGAAAGGCAGGACACGGCGAGCCAAGAATGCAAGGTGTTCAGTGTCAAGACCGGACACAGATTTTAATGTCAGGTGCAACATCACGCAGAAAGCCTTTCCACGACATTAGTAGACAGGAAGTCTATTAATCTCTCCCACTGTCCTTTACTTCATACACTGTATCACCACCGTTGGCTCAAGGCTCTCTCGCCAGTCGGCAAATTCCAGTGTGATTCAATTTCCCCTTGGAAACGAGGTAGGGCTTTAGTGAACCACGCCACTTCTCTTTCACTCCGCTAAGGATCTGGGCCTGCTGGGTACAATAGGGGTCTTTGTAGAGGAAGAAGTAGAAACCTTTAGTCTGAGGAATGCCAGACATGCGGCTCCAATTCGCTGAGCCCAGAAATGTGATCCAATGCAACAATGGCTGCCGACAGAGGAATGGAGGGGGCACAGTGAGTGTGAGGAGCTTACGGAGTGCATGAAAAAGTCCCATAGTTAAACTGTCCAGTATTGCAGGGGAAACAGCACATGCAACATGCTCTAGAAACTACAGAAGGAATTGATAATCTGGGCTCCTCTAACTGAAACGATGACCTCTGTCATTATGTATTTCCCTTTAAAACTACTTTATCTGACTGACTGTCTTCCTGTTTTTTTAAAGTGGGTCATCTTTTAATGTGCAGAGTCGGCAGCTGTTCAAATCAGCATTAACACAAAACAACAAGAACTTTCCCATGAGGTTCCCCAGGATTATCAAATGAGTTCCATGGGGTCTAACATGTGTGTCTCTTTGGGAGTCCTTGATGTGAAAATGAGTGTTCCTGTGCCTTTATGGTAAGAATTTATTGAAGCTTTTATTTTTCCCAGCTTTGGAAAATCGCCAAAGAAAGTTGGAACAAAAATCTCAGACGGATTTCTGAAGTAAGAAAAATACTAAGCTGTTTCCTGCAGTCCACCCCAGCATAAGTACATTATGACTATTTTACCAGTGCAAAGGTGCGCAATCTGTTTAATCAATCTTCCATGAGCCTGGGATTAGCACTGAAACGATTAGTTGATTGACAGAAAATGAAAGAACAGCAATTTTAAAGCTACTCTAATCAACATTTTATTATAACCAATGGGTCAGATGACTATGTGTAATGTGAAAGGGGTCACTCATAGTGATGAACCCACAGAATTATAAACCAGACTCTGCCGTTCCTCCCAGTTCTACGGACCTTTTCAGCGTCTTTCAGCTATTTGTTTTGTTTCCCAGCCCAAAACTTTACTGTTTTGGTTAACTTTCACCACTCTCATAGCATTCTTTCCAGACGCAACAAGCAGCTGTTTTCAGCGAAAAAAGCTATAATAAACCCACCAAACAGCAGTCAGACAAAGTTAGTGGCTAGCTTGTGAACATAGTGGAACATTAAGCAGCTTGAGAGCCAGGTATATTTCTCAGGAGTTGGTGGACAACAAACCAGAGCTAAAAGGAGAGTGAGTACTGGACTTATCATGAAATGAATGAATGAATGTGAATATTGCTCCGTATCTGCTGGATGTGTAAATAAGCAACTGTTTGCTAACACGTTAGCCATTAGCCACAAGTATGTCAGTGTTGTTTACAGCTTGTTGTGCTGCCCCCATGTAGTCATAAAATCCATTTATTACAGGTTAAAAAAAACAAAAAAAAAAAAAAAAAAAAAAACAAAACACCAAATTGTAAAAATTCCAAAACATTTGCTGGTTCCAGCTTCTCTAATGTGAGATTTTCTGCTTGTCTCTTTTTTTTTTTTTTTTTTTTTTTTTTTTAGGACTGTAAATTAAATATCTTTGGGTTTTGACCTGTTGGACAAGCAATTTAAAGACATCACCTTGGGCTCTGGGAAAGTGTCCTTGCTGTTTTTTTTGCTATTTTCTAGCATTTTAAAAAGTAAATTGTCAATAATGAAATTAGTAATTAGTTGCAGCCCTGCCTGAGATTACCTACTTATAGGCTTTGAGATGCTTTTGTGCTCATTTCAACTCTAAATGAGAAGAGGCCTCAGGCACACAGGCGCTGAGCAACAGGGGTTGTTTACCTTCACTGTCTTCCTATCCTCCTGTTTGACTCTCAAACAAACACCTTTGCAGCTCATTTAGACATGCGGGCCGCCAGACAGACAGCGTAAACCGCTTCCTCTGCTGGTGAAAGACATGCGAAGCATCAAAGGCTGCGCCTCGGCCCCAACAGGCCCCACCCTGAGTCCGGGAAGCAAAGCTCGCACAGACAAGCAGGGTGGGGGACAAATGGAAGGCAATACAACTGGCAGGCATTTACCTTAATGACCTGAATTACTCCCATCAACCTCCCTTTTAAAAACACACACCAACACACACATACATATACACACCAGGCCGCTCATTAGGCCACTTATCACTGCAGAACAAAAGACCACCACCATGTGTGTAGGTGTGTGTTTTTGAGTGAGAGGGGGTGGCAGTCCCAGGTGTTTGTCTCCGTCTCTGCGTCCTGGTCTTTGTCCAAGTGCATGCTGGGGTTACACACACACACACACACACACCCTCCCCAGCACGCCTCAGGAGATAAGGGATCGATTTGATTGGCCATGGCCGACGGGTGTCTCTACAAAGGGACCAGTCAAGCCGAAAGCTGTATCAATCAGTCAGTAGGTTTGTGTGCATGTGTTTTGGGGGGGGGGGGTCTAGCTCCATCTCAGACCCACTGATCTAATAGGAGCCGCGTCCCCCCTCTTGTTGTTTTATGAGGCAGAGAGAAAAAGAAAAATGGCTCCAGGCGGCCAGCCAACACAGCGCAATAAAAACAAAATTCTCACTCTGGCCTGCTTTGATTTCGTCGCCTTTCCACTTCCACAACACACACACACACACACACACACACACACACACACACACACACACATACAGCAGGGGAGCAAGAATTTGAGATTTGAGCTCCTTGTTTTGCTTGCTTGTAGTGTTACTGAGCCTCGAAATGAGGATTATCTGCTAATGCTTTCCTTTTCATTTCCTCTTAAGTACAAAACACAACAAAAGGCCAAAAAAAAATATAACTTTGCTATAAAAATGCTGCTTTTGCTGCTCAAAAGACGTCCAGCTGTTGAAATGTAAAATCAGAATTTGTAAATTGATTCTGCAGTTTTGTTTCTTTTGGAGGAGAAAAAAAAGTTTCACGCTGATCTTTACGTTCGACAAAAGTTACTCAAACAAACATCGCTCAGCAATTCCAGGCCAGAGACCAGCAACAGCTGGCTCGTCCCTGCCCATCACACACACACACACACACACACACACACACACACACACAGACAGACCACATGCTCGCACACGCAACATACGCCTCACTCACGCCTGACTGCTGTGCTATTCACTGCTCCGGCATTGATGGATGGGAAAGTGGGTTTGTTTACACACACATTTAAGCACACACAGGGGATGCAGCAGCTGGTTTGGACCCTGAACACAAAGTCCAACCAACAAGCGATAAAAGCTGGAGAGAGCCAGTACACGTGTTGCACAACTAAACTTTCCCCAAAACCGAAATAGGAAGAATTTCAAAATGTGTTCTCCAGATGTTTGAATATGCCTCCATTCAGCCGATCATTATCTTTCCTTTCCGGTTTCTGCTGTAGCATTGCTCAGCTGGGAAGAATTCATTAATCAAATCCAGCACTTTGAGGCATTTCTGTGTTAACACTAAACTACTCATGTTTCAATGTAGGTAAAAGGTGAGCCACTTACTAATCTGACGGGAAATGTGTCTGACTTGTAGGAACAGGAACTCCAGACTATGAGAAAAGGATTAACCCAGCTTTATTGATTAAAATGGGTCACAGATTAATTTCATTATTCAAAAAAATGCAAGCCTGGGCCTCTTTATATCTCATGATTTAGACATTTTGAGGGAAATACCCCAGCATCAGTGTTAATTTATGAAAATATGGCCAGAAGTGGATGGAATTTTATCCCTATCTGATCATCTCTAATCAGCAGGGAGCAGTTTGCATGTCCAGAGGAGTGGCAGGAGGGTTTGTGCAAGTGACCTGCCTGCTTGGACATGTCCCGACATTTCACAAGAAATGATTTACAGTGACACACAACATGAGGCAAACAGAGAGGTGATGGTGACGGCATAATTACCTGAGGTGTCCCACAAACTGAGCTCAATCCTCTGCGTGTCGATTTCAAAACTGGCGGTGTAGTTTTCAAACACTGTGGGGACGTAGCTCTGCAGGAAATGGAAATGTTTACATCTTAAACTTTGATGAAAATTACCAAAAATTAAGCTTCTAAAAACTCAACTAGTATCCTAATACTACAGCACTGTTACCACTATTAGACCTAAATTTATTATATATACACACACACATATTTCATATACACAATGCGTGTCCTTCATCATTATTGGAGCATTAACCCAGCTGACACATCCATCTCCATAAAAGCACGACATGTTTGGTTATCAGTGCACTGTGTATTAATAAAAGCAGGTTAATTAGCGTCATGTTCATCAGTCTGCGGGGTTTACAGGGTCTCACCTCAGGGAAGCAGTCCTTGGCGAACACGTGAAGCAGGGCAGTCTTCCCGCACTGGCTGTCTCCCACCACCACTATCTTACACTTAACACTCTGACTGGGATCCATGCCGGATTTCAGAGATAATTTCTGACACGAGCGTCTCTCCTTCATTGATTTCAGTCGGGATTAAGTATAAAAAAATGAGTCCAATCCTGTATGTGCGTCGAGATGTGAAGCGACAGCTGCGGTCGCGGTAACTCCCAGCTTGCCTGCCTTCCCCCGGTGTCTCCGCCTGCTCTGAGCCGGTAAAAAGCCATTTGCCTGTATTTATAACGTCGCAGGAGCCAATGGCAGCAGTGTGGAGGAGGCTCGTCCCTCCCGCGAGCCTCCACACAGACTCAGAGCAGCCTGCTGGGCCTGTCCTCCATCATGGCGCCCCCGTTTGGACTACACTGACTGACCACAGCTTTTCTGTCAAATATAAAACATCATAATATATACAATATAATATGTATCATATATGTATACAATAGTAAATGGCAAGACACCAACCTACAACTCAGTCTGTGGCACACAAAATGCCAGTAAGTGTCAATGTGTTGCCTGCATGCAGTAAGGGCTGCCATTTTGCTTTTTTCCTAATATTTTTTAGAAATGTGAAAAATTCAAATCTGGGGCAAGGCTACTCCTGGTTTAGGGGCATCTTCCCACACAGCTATATTTTCCTAGTTTGATTATTGTTGATGTGTTAAAATGAATAACAGATACAAAATCTGATACAGTTAAAACATTATATCGTGTTTCCACGAAAGGAGATCAGCTCATAATGCTTATGAGCTTGTTTGCTTAGAGCAATCTATCTGCTAACTACTGTTAGCACACCATGGATGTATTATAAGACCTTATAAGGTCTAGGTATTATAATAGATCCATGTAGCATACAGATGAAAAGAAGATTAGTGAGGAGTTAACCATAATTTAGTCATAGACCTGTCTGAATTGAAATTATTTTCAATTGAGGCTTAAAGTCAAGCTAAACCTCATTCAAGTAGCAAAATATTAACAATAAAATTTACAAGTTAAACAATTTTATTTTACTCAGTATGAGTTTGAAATCATTCGGAACAAATACTCCTGATAGTATTCTTTATGTAAATTATAAAATGTGTAAATACCTAAAATCAACATTACTCCCAACCAGGGCCAATAAGCTAAAACTTATTTTGTACATGTATATCCTCTACCAACACCCAAAAGTGGGTTGGTTTACATATGATCATACTGTACACACTTGAATCACATTCAAAAACCTTGTCTTTTTTCAGTAAATGCACAGTGTACATGAAAAGAATTATTACATGAATAAAAGTCATATCTTCCCAGTAAATTCACCTGTAATGTTACTGATGAATTTAAAGCACCCAGTGTTGCACTGTTTACCACTGGGAGAAATAATTTACTGGGTAATATATTCCCAGGGATATCGTTTACTACACAAACGATATGCTAATTGTGGCACTTTCAATAAAAGATGTGCTTTAAAAATGTTTCTACTGGGCTAGAGTGCCATAAAGGGCCATAAAGGGCCCGTCAAGGCTCCTGTAACTCACATGGAGTCAAATTTGATTCCAAGTTGATAAAGCAAGACACCTTATTTTCATCATTCTTTATGTTTTATACACATAACTGATTCTCTTACAGAGAATGAGTCCTCAGGCTGCATATTAGCTGGACGTTGTGAGCAGGTACTGATTCAGTCACACACATAAGAGCAAGCAAATGTGAAATCTCTGCCACAACCAATAAACCCAGCGAAGCCAGTACCAGGCGCTGCTTATTTCCAGTGAGCAGCTTTGGTAGCTTCCTTTGAGGATTCCCTCATTATCTGTGAATAATACACGCACTTGTTGTGGCATACACAGCCAGAGACAACACATTAGCTTCCATTCAGATCCTTATGAGAAGACACAGAGATATATAAATAAATTGAAAAGGGTAAAATGAAAACTAAATTTCCCTACAGGCTCGATAATGCACCACATTCACATTTTTCTATCTTTTTCAGAGTGTGAACAGGCACCCTTCTGGTCCCAAGGCCTCATCTCTAAGCCTTCAGGCTACTTTCCCAACACGGCATCACGGCTAATTTTACAAAAATGGGAAAACAGCAGCGTTCTGCATCAGCTCTCCCCTCTGTGACTGAGTGATTGGACACCCGGTGTTGCTGGCAGCATTTTTTACAGTGAGACAGCTCCACCCTGCAGGCTGTGTGGTGGGAGTCCCGTCTGTTGTGTGGGAGCGCTGCCTCCAGGACACAACACTGCCAGGAAAAAAGAGGGGATTTTACACACTATAGTTCTGCTAGTTGGCTGCCATCTCTGTACCGTATGCATTTGACCTCATTCAAATTCTGGCTGAATCAAAAGATATGGAGACTTTACCTGTATGGGTTGCAAAACAGTCATTTTGTGCTTATTAGTTTGTGTATTTATATGATTCTTTAAAAATATGCTCACTAGCTTATCCGTTCCCTTCCTCTGATCTTAATAATTTCAAATAAATCCTGCTTGCTGAGATTGAAGGGGCCATAGCAGAGGAGACAGTGAGCAAAACCACATTAACTGAGGTGTTTACCCACTGTGCCCCTGTGCCCTTCTCCAGTTTTATTCAGGCTGACTGCCTGTGTGTGTGCGCTGCACTCTGCTATAGCCTGCAGCGTTGCCAATCTCACATGGATGCAGCCACACATTTGGGCCAAAGTGAGACTCTGCAGATTGACATCATGCAGAAACATCTTAAAGGAAAAGTTCACCCATTTATAGATAAGATATCATCAATCGGTCCTGCAGTATTTATTATTAGGAGTCCTATATTAGGGGCCATAATCTTCTTTTTTGTATCTCTTTCTGATTTCCTACATTTCCCAAAATGCCTTGCACAGAGAAGGGGTATAAACTTGCCTGAGCATTTCAGGTTAGTCATATTCTGGTAAAGAAAAATCATGTATTGCATTCTGGTCTATTGAGCCTCATGTCAATATAGAAGTTGGTTCCCTGCCCCTTCTACAACAGCTTTCTGCCTATTTGATTGTTGGTGCAAAATGATGGACCCTCTTTTACAGCATGATTGATGTTTTAGATAGCTGAAATAAATAACAAAATGGACCCAGATGGACATACAGTAGAGTCGACATTAAACTGAGTCTTTATGTTAATGGGACTGGCAGACATGTGCAGTTGCCCAAATACTGTACATGGTTCCCAGAATAGAAATGAGGGTACCACCTGTTTCTGGTCACATGGTGCTGTCAACATCCTGTACAGCTTGTACATTTCCACGAGGGCATACGAACACCAACTACTCCTGATCAGAGCTCATTTTCTTACAACCTTTACAATATTCATATTTTCATTTTCATTATGCATCTTTAGTGGCTTTTAACTGGAGTCTCTCAAAAGCAGTCTCATCTTTCTGGAAATGATGTGGGTTAACAGAACATGTAGCTTAGCATCAGCTGTGTTTCAGAGATGATCTTGAGGTATCCTTGACTGAAACATCAATCAGTTCATATTCTGCATCTCTCCTTGGGGAACCCCTTTACCACATATGTAGCTGCCTACTATCTCCACTGCCTGTCACATACAATAAAATAATGCAGAGATGTCCTTGGAAAGTCAGGGATTTCTAGTACCTCTGTGAATGTATGTAAGAAACTCCAGTTTCAATCGTCTATCATCAACTAATATACTGTTCATTTTATTTAATACGCTGTAATTGATTCACTTTAAAGCGTACATACAGTATGAGATGAATACTGTATGACTTTTGTCTGTATTCCCATAATGCTTTATTACACAACTAGGTCAGCACACATCTACCTTGCAGTATTTCTTAAAGTAGTTCAATGTGTTGGTAAATGTTGGGGGAAAAAACAAGGGCTGCTAACAGTAAATCAGCAACAGATGTTTTTAAACCTATAAATAATTTGAATTATTCATACTGAAAATACCTCAAAGCAGCAATACTGTAGTTTCCAGTGATAAACTCACATCCGTGTGTGTTTTGTACAGCAAGCACCTATTACTATCCGTGATATCCAGCTCAGTTCAGGTCTGGGTCGCGCACCGGTGCACGTAAACGTCCTGTGTGTGAAAGCTTCTTGGAGCACGGAATGAGAGGGATTTGCCATATTGCTGCAATGATTTCCAGAAATGTTAGGCAACAACAGGTAACCATTTGAAAATAAATTATGATTATATACCCCAAACAGGTCACAAGATGATTAAGAATGAGAAATAGAAAAGAAATAACTGAATTCGACCCAGGTCTGAAGGGGTCTGCTTTTAGCCAGTGGGCCGGGCAGTGCTGGAGGTGTGTGATGAGTCTAGGTCACTGGGTCGCCATCCCTCTGCCCTGACAGCATGCTGCCCCACAGTTATCTCTGTCGACGTGCATTCAATCAGCGGAGCACTGACATTTACTGCTGGGGCAAACACAGCACACATTCACTTGTTTCAGTTTGAGAGGGATTGCTTCAACGGTTAGTCACCGTGACTGGGAAATTAAGGGCAGATTCAAAACAGTTCAGGGAGAAATAGTGATGGACGTCTCCTTTGTTCTTTATTCAAAAACAAGATTGACTACAATGAATTGTAGTATTTTTCTGCTGCCGTCTTGGCCTTGGTACCCATAAAAAAGAGGGGTTTTAATATCAGTCAAAACAGATTTAAGATGGAAAAAATGATAAATTAAACATATAAGTAACTAACTTCCAGATCAGTTTTAGACAAAACTAACAAAACCTGGAAATAATCTTCAAATCATCCTTTAACTGCACTGTCCACTGCGTCACGGCTATGGCTTTTGTGTTAAAGGCTTGAATCAAATCTTCAAAGTGCCTCTGTGAAATAAAATACATTTTGTTAAAGACGAGATGTCAGAGAGTTGTTTGACCTCTCACAGTATTCTCCCTCTGCTCTCAGCTCTCAGCCTTGATCTTTGGCTGACAGCAGCAGGGGGGGCTGCAGTCTGAAAGTACTCTAGTTTCGGAACAAGGAGAAGTGTTATTTCACACCAGCTGAGCTAGTGAGTGATCCTATGTGTGTGAATACTTGTCTGCATGTCTTCACACACAAATTCATTTTCCTTAAATGTAATTTGTGTGGAGAATAAATGCTTAAAGAAATTGTTGTCCTTTGGAGTGACATGACTGAGTTACTGAAATGCCACCATGGTGACATTATTAAGGAGACATATGTAGTTATTATAATTTCACTATAGTGACATGGCGTCATTGAAAATATATCTTAATGTTAACAACACAACAGGTGTCAACTGACTCTTTGCTAAGCCCCATCCCCCTTACAGTAGTTACTGTTGCTACACATGTCAAACTTTAGATTCTAGCACAGCACAGATGCTGTTTACAGTGATAGGGTGGCAGATTTACCACTTGAAATTCCTTCTAAATAATTGGTCCCTGATTGAAGACAAAAGTAAACAAAAGCAGGCTTCTTATATCTGGCTGACAGACAATTTTGCTGAAATGACAACTGTCGCTGGCAGATTTTTATCAGCATCAAGGGATGTGCTAGTCATGAACATGGCTTTTTTAAATGTAAAATTAATGTATTTAGCTAATGATATGCTAACTCTTGGCTTTGGAAGTAACGCTGGGTTAGGTTACTACTGTAGGTTGTGCCTAGTTGCGGTTCCAAAGCTATGATTTAACAATTGCTTTTCGTGGTGGTGGTGGTGGGAGGGATCTTTAGTGATTCTTTTCAAATGACATCACTGAACTTTCCTAAATTTCACTATAATAACACTGCCGTTGTGGCATCACTGTAGTGATGTAGAGAACTACATCACTGTTGTGTAAAATTACTCAAAATACACAACAGTGACTTTGCTGTATTGTGCGTCATTTTGTCTATTGTAACTATTTTTATTTTTATGTGATATAATATAAATGGAATGTGGACTGGAACATGGTGAACATCACTGAACACAACTGGGAAGATTTCCAAAATCCCTTTTACTATCATCTTTGAGAAATTGCTTTTTCTCTTCCTGTTTCCAGAAACCCTCTTTGTTCATTCTGTTCTTTAATTTTCAGCTCAAGCTTTCATGGAGTGACAGAGAAGCATGCAAGAGGTGAAATTAACATCAAAACCTTGTTTTACATATTGATGGTTTGTTCATTTTCAAATGCAAACTGCGGCTGGTGTGTTTCTGTGCTGAAATCGCTGAGGATCCTTTAATCTCCGTTGCCAATAATTATGAGTGAACAACTTATCCAGGGTCAGTCTATTCAAACTTTCCATGGGAGTACACAGTTTTACCAAATGCTGTATGAGTCATCTGCTATCAGTTAATATTACATCAGCTAAAATGTTAGCACCAGAGCCAAAATGTCACATCATATAACAGGTAAACTGCCAACAGGACAGTCTCACACTACTTGTAAAACCTACAGAATGAGAAAAAAGGAGTCATTCTTGCATTCTGAGGTTTCTAGTGCATGAAACAGTTGTAACTGACTGGAACCCCCTAATGAATCCTAATAAGCTCCTGCTCTGTTTCCTCCCCCCTTGGCTTACTAGCACATGACATTTTCTTTTAATAAACCATTAGCTTAATATCCTCCACTGAATGTACTGTAGGGCACCTAGGGCACGGCACACACACTGTGACGGGAACACACACAGACGTGCACAGACAGAGGAGAAAGGCAATGACACGTTAGACAGAATACAGTAAGTCTGTCAAGTGTCTCCCGTCAGTCATTAGGTCTGTTCAGGCATGGATACACACACTGATGTAATGAGGCACAGTGAATGTGTTCAGTCTGTGTTTAATAGATTGAAAGATGAATCATTCCAGGGATGACCTGATTCTTCAGAGAAGTTTGAGCATGTATGTGTGTGTGTGTGCGCGGGCTCCTGTGAGCATGTTTGGGGGTTAATGGCGCATGAAATGATGTCTTCATTAGCATCTCCTCAAGATAAACCACAGGATGGGACAATAATCATATCTGTCAGTTACATGACATAGGAACATAGGATATTTGTGAGTCTAATCATTAAATGACGACGATATTTGTATCCGCTTTTAATTATACCTGATACCTAAACACGAAAAACTGCTGCCTGAAAGTAAGCTAACGTTAACAGAACGTTAACGTTAGCTTACGTTACCTTTTCATAAATGTCGGCATGCTGGCCAGCCTGTTTTCGCCCCAGCTGTTTTGTTGCCGCCTCTTGACTATTTTTTGTGTGATTCTGAATGCAATTGTTACTTTTATCCTTTACCGACAGAGTTAACACTACTGAAATGTGAGACGCTGCTTATTAGCGCAATAGGTCAAGCAGCTAAATCATTAATTCGTCCATTCGTCCATCATTCACAATATTGTTTGGTTAATATCGCTGGTGAAAACTGTAATATACTGTATTTCATTGTAGTTTTTGTTATCACAGATTACTCTATATTCAACTTTAGTCTTGTTTTTGTCTTGGAAAAAGCGAAATGAACACTGCACCCCATTTCTGGCTGTATCTTGCAGTCATGTAGTCTGGGATCCAAACCAATGCCTGCTGTAATTCCTCATCATCCTCGGAAATGTGCGGCTGCTGTGCGAGGATGTGGGTTTTTTTATTTAACAACCGTGCGCAGACCCACCACAGTCACCCCGATGAGTCAAATCACATCACAGGGGCGATCCAGATCTGAGGCGGTGTGTGTTTGTGTGTGTGAGGTGTGAGGTGGAGATGAGGGTGACAGCCGGGAAACAGCCTCCGGTGTCATCCAGCTCTTTATCACAGCAATGACAAATGAGAAGCACCATATGTGTTCGATGCGATCATTTTAATGTCAGGACTAAAATTTGCCCTCAGATCTCAAATACACAAAAGGCAAAAAAAAAGATAATGCAACCACTGCTGTCGTCAGTGTCAGTCTGATCAAAAGCTATAGTAATTACCATTGACTGATGTTAATGTTGACATGATGGCAGGGTTTCGATATGTTCTTTCATGGCTGCAGGTGACATAATGTGCCCCCTGGCTGCTATACTGGAGGTCCGCAGCTGTCAATGACAGACAGTAGCTGATTGTATTTCTAAATGTATGATCAGGGGTATCATGCATCCAATTTTTTTTTTTCAAAACTCCACATGAACAGTTTTATCTCATCATGAAGAGAGTCAGTTACTAAAAAAAAAAAAGAAAAGTATTATGTTGATGTGGGTGGTGAAGTTTTCACATATTACTGTATATTGGTTTATTCTGTCTGAATTAAGCTGGTTCGTGTCGAGTAAAAGAAAGGCAGGATAAAAATATTTTGTAGTTGTCTGTATTTGACTGCTTCCTACAGGTAATAAAATGATACATGTTGGAGACAGAGTAAGCCTCTAAGAAAACTAAAGCCTAACAAGTAAATGACCTTTCACTCTTGGCTGTAATCATTATGCCATTGTAAGATCTGACCTGAGATCCTGTGGCTCCACCTGCCTCTCCCGCTGCCTTTGTTCTGCTACTGCTATATGGACGCTTACAACGTGACATCAGCCACATGTCTCTGGCTACTTTGCTATTACTTCTCTTAAAACAGTGTGTGCTAAGTGTTAGCCTTCTTAAAGTAACATTCGAGCTTAGCTTAACATAAAGGCTGGAAGCAGGGGGAAACAGCTAGCCTCTCTCTGTCCAAAGGTAGAAATATCCACCTTGCAGCACTTCTAAAGTTCACTGATTAACATGTTGTTAAAACTCATACAAAAACCAAATTGTAAAAATGACATGTTGTAGTTTTACAGGGGGGGTTGTGCTGGGTTGTTTCTTGATTGGGCACAGCGCTTCCAGTCTTCATGCTAAGCTAACCATCCCCTGGCTGCAGCTTTATCTTCAACAAACAAACATTAGAGTGGTATCGATCTTCTCATCTAACTCACTGCAAAACACAATGCAAAAATAACATTTATCTATTTTCAAGAGCCGTCAAAACTCAAAAATTGAAAAAGACATGGTCATTTTCAATGCTAGCTTTCAACTGTAACCTTTACTTAGCTAATCATAATGGCCTTGTTTTTGATACATTTGATTTGAGGTGTTATTATGGGTCTTCCCTGGTTAAATAAAGGTTACATAAAAAAATTAAAATTAAAATAGAAGTTAGTGGTGTTACATTGAGCAAAACAATGGATAGAAATCAGCCTTTTAACACTCTAAATAAGGCCTCTACATCTACACTAAAATAACCTTCTCAGAAATTTCATGTTCTGGCTAAATATAGCTAACAACCAGGCCATCTCTCTGGCCCATATATGTGCTAACTCTCCAACAGACCTATATGAAAGTGGCAGACATGGCTGCTGGGAGATTTGAGAGCCTCTACAGGGCAATGATGTGCTGAAGTACACTCTGCCTTGTTAACTATTAACTGTCTGACAAGCCAATCCTGCAGACAGACTTTAAATTTGTAAATGTTTAATTATACACTTTGACAATGTCAGCGTTTTGTTTTGTATTTACATTTTGTTGCCCTGTGAATTTGAATAGGCATTTTTCATAGCAGACATTTTGACATTTCTCACTGTGATGGCTGAATTTTATTTAGCTGCTTCAGTTTCAGGGTCCTGGTATTGTGCATGCTGGCTCACTGTCATGGCTTACAGAGACACTTGAATAGAACAGAGCCATCGTTAATGTTATTAGTAACACCTGTGCTTTTCCTACTGTGACAAGTCAAGCAAAATGTCTGCTGTGAAGCAGGCCTATATTTTTAGTAGGACTTTAACTATTTTCATTATTATTGGTCACTTGTCTTTTTGTAAAATGTTGGTTAATAAATCAATCAATTTATCATTTAGTCCATAATATGTGAGAAAATTGTGAAATCGGCAACTAAAATTTCCCAGATCCCAAGGGTAAAATTCTCTGTTCTGTCTGACCAACAGAAAGAAATCCAAACATCTTCGAATTTAAAATGATACAAAATAGAGAGAAGCAGAAAATCGTCACATGTGAGAAGCTATAACAAGCAAATATTTGGCATTTTTGCTTAGTAAATGACTTACTCGTTTATCAAAATAGCTGCAGATAAATTTTCCATCGAGCGACTGGTGGTTTTATAGTCAGATGAGCAGAGTCACACCACCAAATTCAAATGCATATTGTGTTATAATAAATGGTTTAGAATCCTAACGGAGACCAATTATTTCACTAATTGTTTCAGCGCTGCTGTTTATTGAGAAAATGTTGTCATCACTGTCATCTGGATCCGTCACTGTGCTGTGCCACACAGTGAGAGCATCATAGAGTTTCCTAATAACTCAGAGTCCCCCCCCCCACCTACTGGCAAGCCTCGGCACTGTGGCCTGGAAATCAGCACCAGACATGGCGAGGACGCAGCGTGCTAAGCCAAACCATAATGCTGCCCAAACTGATGGAGGGAGCACGGGAGGGGGATGGGTGTAGAAGGAGGATGTGTGATTGTGTCAGCATCTGTGAGTGCGCATTCATCTGCAGGAATATGGGAATCCTGCATACGGATATGGGAATATGCGGATATTTAATGTCTGTACGTACACACAACAGCCAACAAAAAGATCCTAGACAAAGAATGAAAGCCCAGGATGGAAATCAAATAGAGGCACACTGACCCTCTTACAGCTGGGTCTTTCAGGGCTTCAGTTGGGGCTTCCTGAAAGGGAAAGAGTAGTTCAAGCAAGAGGTGTCTTGTGGGGTTTCTTTGAGTCACTGGGGCGGTGTTGCTGAGATTTTGAGGGGAGATGGGGGGGTTCGTACCAACATTTCTTTGATCTACTGAAGTGGCCTGAGGTCTGAGCACCGTGCTGTGAGTGGGGCGGGTGGGTGGAGGGCAAGAAGGTGGGGTGGAGGTATGTGTGTGTGTATTTCAAAACATAAAACCAAGGTTACACATGAAAACACTATAGCGCATAGCCTTGCACTGAAAGGTAATTGTTTTAATGAGATTATGTGTCAAGTGAGATTAATATGATAGGCTGTTTAGTTCATAAATCATACTTGCACACACACCTTTGTCTTATAAACACTATCATTCTCACTCACACTCTCTCACATTCACCGTTATATGTGAGACAGAATAGTGGTGTGTATGACAAAGAATTACATTGTTTATAAGAAAAAATGATGGTGTGAGTAAGATTAAGAATCAGCTAAGTGAGAATAGCTGTGTGTATGAAATACAATAATGCTCTGTGCATGTGTGTGAAACAGTATGATGATATATGCAATATATGCAGTTTAAATTCCTGATTGGCTCACAGCTTTGATGAAAACTAATTCTGCACCTGCTCAGTGTTGCTGCCAGCAACGTTTAGGCATTTAGGAGCATTTAAATTTTTGTTTGAATGATAGCAAGATTGTCATGATTTTTTTCTGATATGTGCTTATAGTCATATACATATACAAATTCACCAATTTAGGCTAATTCTGTCTTACATTTGGTTCATTATTTTAAATTCCACACAAACTAGTATAATTGTAAGTGTGATCTAACAAACACAGTAAACAAACAAAAAGAAGCAGGGGTAACAATCAGTTACATTCCACTAAACATAAAATTAAAGGTACCCTGTGGAGTTTCTGACCAC
The DNA here is from genome assembly GCF_020085105.1 of Siniperca chuatsi. Taxonomy (NCBI): domain Eukaryota; kingdom Metazoa; phylum Chordata; class Actinopteri; order Centrarchiformes; family Sinipercidae; genus Siniperca; species Siniperca chuatsi. Next base: position 13,345,419 of record NC_058065.1, on the reverse strand, counting down.
TAGTAGCGCTGTAGAGCAATGTTTTTAACAATGGCCCCCCGTTTTGTTTGTATCATGCATGCCCCAAAAGACCCACTCATGTACGCGGGTGACACAATACACACTCCTGCCGCCGATTTCGGGCTATTCTGCTGATTGACAGCTGGTGGTGGTAACATGCAAAGAAGAACGGCAGTGTGCTTGCAATAGCAGTGAAGAAGAACACTGCAAGCTAGCAAACATGATTGTATGAGGACGACAATGCCTTCATCACATTTGTTAGGCTTCAAGGATACAAACAAACAGTTTTGGTGAGAGACACTGAATGTAAACATAGCTGTGTTTGTTTACAAGAAAACTCCACAGGGGGACTTTAAGTTCATAATTCACAATTCTTCAAGTTCAACACATAAACCAAACCTAGAGTTAGGCTTTTGTGGGAGAGTATAATGGTGTTTGTGAGATTATGATGCTGTTTATGAGAGCAAGTATGATTTATGACCCAAATGGCCTCTCACAGAATTAGTGTACTAAATTTATTCTCGTGTTGACTGAACATTTTGGCTGTCTAGGTGGCAAAACCCATCATTTGTCCTTTAGGTGGATGAGAACAACCATGAAGATTACTAGCTCTGTATAAACCAGGGCAGACCAGAAATTCACCTTACCTTGCAAAGGTGGTAATGCACAGAGAAAGTGCATATGTAATATATGGGGGAGGCAGCCTGAGCAAACAAAGAGGAATTCCTTGTAAAACACGGGTGATATCACACAGAGTACATGTGACACATTTGCAAATGCAGCAGAGAGTTGGTGGGCCGAGGGTGTAGCTAAGAGGGGGAAATGTCACTTGTCTTTCCCCGTTTTCGGTCTGTCTCCACTTAGAAAACTCCATAAAACCAGTAATGTTGTGCAGATGTAGACGTTTTACCCGTGAGCTAACAATATAGAAGGCACAGTATGTTGGGAATGCCTTTGATCAAGGCTTTATGAAGAGGTCGGCCGCTTTGATGATTTTGCTGACATTTCCAGGACACTTTAAAGACTTGAGTCGGCTAATCAAATCAGTGTGCTTTCTCTCTCTTCGAGGTTAGGTAGCACGTATGCGGCCAGCCTCATAGCAGTTTGGTTTTTTATGGTTTGGAGATTGGGAGACATTGTGTCTAAGTGGTTTTTGAATTAATGAAAAGATGTTTGCATTTTCTGTACAGATACAAGTCCTTCTTACAAGACTTCTTAATGTGAATAAGATGCACATTTGCTAACATTTAAATGCTGAAAATTCATTAATTCCTACAGTTTTCATGCATTTTTACATTTTAACATACTGGGAAATATTGATAATTTTATTAATTCTACATTGATAATATTATATTTTCATATATTTGATTTTCATAATCATATGTACAGAATGCATTGTATATTTTCTTATATTTAGCTGTGATCCAGTGACCTGGTATGACTGTCTAAACTAACCAGCATGTTGGTTTACATAGTCTGTGGTGGACTTTGATATATCTTTGTCCTTTGTCTAAGCATTTACATTTCACTTTAAGCCAGCGTCATTCATCTTCACCACGCCACTGATTTCAGATGCAGACAGCATACAAATGCACTCATCACACACACCTGCATGTGGAAACACAGCCATGCTGGCACATGCTGTTGGCTCAGCGGGCCATTTATGTATTCACAACCTTTTCTTACACGTCGTCGCCTCTTTCTTCTCCATCCGTCCCTTCTCTTTTTACTATTTAGTCCAGGCAAACCTAAAACAGTCAGATAACACTGGTGTGGATAGAGCAAGCCCAAGGACATATTTTATGCAATCTGGTCCCAGTATAATTATGTAAATCTTTCCATTGTCTCTGTTTGGCTGTCACAGACAGTAAAATGGCAAAGTTTTCACTTTCTTGGGTCCAACTCATTGCAGTTCACTGTGTAATTGAACTCACCACGCCAATGAAATGATCTGAACCTTCACAGTGTCACAAATTTTATTATCAAACTGGGCTCCTATCATGGTCAGTGCAGCATGTGTAATGGCAGACAGATTACGAGATGGTGCTACTGCTGCCATTTCTGCGGTGGCTTCAATTTTGAAAATGTCCAGGCCATTAAATCGAACAGGTGCTTTCACGCGATTCTATCTGAATTATTAGACCTATTTCTGGAGTGTTTTCACCTCCTGGACACATCCATATACAGTTTAAAGTAAGACAGAGTGCCTCAAATAATCCAAAGACCCACAAATCATCTGATGCCATGTCATGCCACCTGAGAAATGTGCCTCTCTCAGGCTTCTGGTATCTTTTGTCAGTTAATGGAGCTGAGAGATGAGGGCTGAAATTGAGAAGCTCTCCCACAAGGCAGCACAACCAATCATATGATATTTTGGACCAACTGCAGACGATCACAGCAGACAGTGAACCATTCGGCCATCAAGCCCCTGTCTGAGACACGTCTGAGAGAGAAATCTACCACTGCATCACTTTCTCCACAAACGATTTATTTTCTTCATACTGTGATTTCTATCTCCCAAAGGACTTGTGACACTGTCATCATAGGCAAGTGGCCACCATCGCCTTCGGAAATCTACGTCATTAGACTACGAAAAAAGGGACACAATTCTTTATGACTTCTCTCAACCATCTTTGTAACTTCCTCCCTTCTTTTCAAAGACTAAAAAAATATAATTATTCCTCTCTATGAGACACTGTAAGGGTCTGTATGAAATGGTATACATCATAGCTGGTTTGTGATCCAAATAGCATCATGGGAATGCTTGTTTTAATTAGCTATTTTTTATTACTATTTTTTTAAATAATTAGTTTTATATCCTAAGGTGGTTACTGTATGTGATGTATTTTTGTTTTGTGTGAGCTCAACACACCAAATTCCTATCAACTATGCTGAAATGGCAATAAAGTATTGAATCTGGAACCTGAATCTGGTTGTAGAAGCTTGATGACGTAGCGACCACTCGCATGGCTAGCAGCTAACACGCTAGCCAGCCGAGCTAGCCTTAGTCGGTCACAATAGCTCTCTGAGCTGATTTGAATTTTCAGTTTATTCAAAATAACTATTTGTATCAACTCCTGTCTCATAACCAGTGTTGGGCAGTGACTTCTTAGCCTCTACCAAAAGAGGAGAAATTTAATTAGATTGGCTTGCTAACGTTAGAGGCTAAGCTAGCTGCTGGAGGGTCAGTAAATCCCTCCAAATTGTAGGGCTGCCTGCTTGTTAAAACACAATCTCTCGTTTTCTATTTCTACATGTGTTAAATACAAAAGATGCAACATGTGAGTGTGGAGGATTTGGGTTATCTTTGATAAAAAAACAATACATATTAACAACACAAACTACAAAAAAATCAAAATCAAAATCAAATCGGAAAACAATGTAAACGTACATTTGAGATGGCTTAGAATAGGATACATCTTGAAAGCTGATGCTGTCTAAATTACCCTCAAAACAGGGTTTGAATGAGACGTGTGCTTTAGTCCCAGAGACCCTTGTTTGCATCCACAGGAAATCATTGTTTTCACACTGATTTTCTAACCTGCCTGAGCGTCAGCATCGACTGTCACCAGTACTTAAATATGTGCAAGTAGTTCTAAATTCAGGGGGGAACCACATGTGGTGTCCGTGTGTTTTTAACAGGGAATCACGTTTCTTCTTCACACCCCACTAACTGCGTGCTTTTTGAAATGGTCAGAGGAGAGGCCGATAATTATACCGACACTTCCTGGATCGGCTCATAAGTGAGGTTCTACAGATTGGGCGTAATGTGAGAAAAAAGGAGGATGGAGCAGATGATGTGCAGTACAGCATACAGCAGGTCAGGAACTTAAAGGATAATTCCACTTGTTTTCATAGTTTGGGCCATGGATTTTATTGGTCATGACTCATGATAACATCGTATTCACCAAAGTCTGGCTGGACTGGTTGGTTAACACAAGCCAAGTGTTAGTCCAGCACCCTGAAATGTTAATGTAATGATACCTCACTGCACAGGAACATTTCACATTTTTAAACTACTGGCTGCCACATTTAGTGTCCCTGGGATTTATTTGCTCACATGATTGCATACCGATCATGTATACGGGTATATGAATAACCAGGTTACTTATGTTCCATGCAAACATCATGTAACACACATAATCAAAACAGGGATAAGACTCAAATGGGATACTGTGCATATATGTAAGGAGCTGTGTCTCAACTAGAGTCACACGGAAGTAGTAGTTAAGCAAAACATAAAGATAAATGATAATCTATACCCTGAAATTATCATTGTTCCTCCCACAACAGATCCACAATGCCATCCTCTTGTTATGGATATTAAATATTATAGGACACTATACAAAATATTAGAAGAATCCATCAAAGGAAAACATGTTTACATTGTTTTACTAATTTTAATGTGAGCTTATTATAGGCTAAGTGTGCACTGTAAATTGCATAATGTAGGAAAATTTGTTGTTCATGACATGACAGAAGTTGAATAAAATTGAATTAAAGGCTGGAAACTCACTGAGGGCAACTGGTGGAGAGATGGGGAATTACAGTGTCCACAAAGAAACGAGGAACTACGGGGAGGAAGAAAGAAAGACGGGGAAGGTGTCACCATGACAGTTTACATATTCCATAAATCCAATGTGGCAAAGACAGTCAATGTTAATGCATGGTCTTATGAACAATACTGTCCTTCCTCCACAACAACTGATGAAGTGTCTGTGGGCAGTTTGCATTAATCCTTAATTGCTCCGGATCTGCTCTGATTTGTTACCAATTGCAAACAGAAGTAAAATGAAAAGCACCCAGAAAATACAATTTTGTAGAGCCTCATATATTTAAACTGCACTAATCAATATTTTTAATTAACAATGGATCAAATGACTTACATGTAATGTGAGAGGTGATGAACCCACAGAGTATTATCACCCAACTCTCCAGTTCCCCTCAGCTCTATGGAGCATTTTAGCGTCTTTCAGCTCATTGTCTTGGTTTTATGGCCCACAACTTTACTGTTTGATTCACTCTCAACGCTCTCATTAACCTTAGTTTTAGCCGTGGCAGGCAGCTGCTCTGCAAAAAAGCTTTGATAGAGCCACTGCAAGCTACCTGCCCAGCACAAAACAGCAGACAAAGTTAGCGACTAGCTAGTGAACATAGTGGAGCATTTAGCTGCTAAACAGCAGGAGTTTGTTTTTTAAAACAGCTATAAGTAGAGGGAATATGGGACTTACATTCCTCAGGTGACCAGAAGCACGACTCCAAATAGAAACTAATGATGCTGGATGCCTCTAAAGCTCACTAATTAACACATTGTATCTTGTTTACTTAGAAATAGAATAGTTCTAGCACAAAACTTTGCAGAATAACACGTAATTTTTACATTTTGATTTGCGTATGGATGAAACAAGATACAAGTTAATCAGTGAGTTTTAGAGACGCTGGAAGAAAGGTGTATTTTTAATCTTTGGCCAGGCTAGCTGTTTCCTCCTGTTTCCAGTCTTTATGCTAAGCTAAGCCAATCGCCTCTTGGCTCTAGCTTCATAGTTAATACTCAGACATGAGAGTGCTATCAATATTTTCATCTAACTCTCGGCAAAACAGCCAATAAGTGTATTTCCCAACATGTCGAAGGTAATTTACTTTACATAAAGACACCAGTAAAGGTTGTTAAGATGTTCTGTTTAGTATTTGGAGTAAAAAGCTTACATAGCACCACAATGAATGGGATCACTGGGGTGACACAAATCTGAGGACACGCATTTCCCCCATTGATCATTAGTCACACATGGTTTACATTTGTAAAACTCAAGGGGATTCGGTCTGTTTACATTATGGGTCATATGTTGTCAGACCAATTAAACACCATTCATCCTTTTTCCACAGCTAACACGCACAAACTGTTTTCTTGGTCTGTTGCCCCCAATTTCTCCTACAAGGCTCTTCCATCACAACTCCCTAATACCCATACAACATTTAGGAAGAGCAGCAGGGGGGGTACAACTCATATTCCTCCCCACCTTCACCCTCCCAGGCAGGGTGATGATCTGTAAAGAGAATCATTAAGATGCAATTTGTGACTGCAACGTGCGCACATACACAGCCTGGAGACTATTCATCACCAGCAGCCCCATTCCTCACTGTGAAAAAAAATGACGTATAGGCTTGCTGTTTGTCTGCGTGGCCTCTGGCCTCCAAGATGTGTGTGCCTGACCATACAGCATACGCACTCTAATAAAACAGTAGGGGGTCTGGTGGTGACAGACACCATCCGATCCATGGATGGATTTTGGCCACAGACATGTGCCCCCCGCCTACATAGGAGCACTGTTTGTAATTGTTTTACGTCTCTTTGCGGCCATTGTGCGTCTCTCTGTAGTCATTTTGCATCTCTGTAGTCATTTTGCATCTCTGTAGTCATTTTGCATCTCTGTAGTCGTTTTTGGTTGTTTTTGAGTCTTTGTCAGTTTGTGTCTCTTTGTGGTTGTGCGCCTGTCTGTAGTCGTTTTGCATCTCTCTGTGGTCGTTTTGCAACTCTGTGGTCTTTTTGTGTCTCTTTTTGGTTGTTTTTGAGTCTTTATCAGTTTGTGTCTCTTTGTAATTGATTGACTTTCCATAAAGAAATGTCAACAGTCACTTCAGAGATCCTTGATAGGCCTGCTCAGTAATCCATCTATCGTCCAATCTCAGGTTTGATCCCCAGCAGACCCCACCCCCCGATAAAGACTGCTGTTTTTGACCTCCATCATAAAAGTCATTCATGTTTAATATATTCAAAAATGCAATTACCTAATTATACTTTATGCATAATGAGGAGAAAGAATGAAAAGAGGTGTAACGAAGGACCAGCGTGACCATTTCAGGAAAAGTAATTCATGCTTTCTCCTTGTTGACCCTCCTTTCTTTTTTACCACAATAACTCAAGCCCCCACCCAAATAATGGGTAATTGTTCAAGACATGGAGCAGAGAGGTCTGGGTGTTAAGAGGCAGCGCTCTCTCCTCGGCTTATCTTTGATGAAGAGTTCTTCTGCTGAAAAGGTGATTCCTCCGTCCTCCTGGATGTTTTCATTGTATTCGAGAGCTTCCACTAACAACGCCCAGCGCTGCAGCTCGGCAACCCCTTGCACTATGTTCCTATGGTAACAACCCAGAGTGTGTGTGTCTGAGAGATGAGTTATTGTCTATGTTTGTGTGTGTTCATTATGGGAGTGTGGCTTATTTTTACATAATGAATCAATTATCGAGGCTGTGGAGTGAAATAATTTGAATAATTGCAGACAAAAACCACCCTCCACACATGATTTTACTGAGCGTCTTCACACATCACATGTACGGATCAGTATTTCCCTTGGAGAAGGTGCAACACTCTGTGTGTGTGGAGAGGGTGTATAATGGGACATCCAACTGGCATCATTTGCCTGCCAAACACAGCCTCCGTAATAGCTTCACTGAGCAGGGCTATTGCAGCTAGTGTCTCTATTTTCAAACAGTTCACCATATGGGAAAGTGTCACACTGCCCCCTACTGTCCAATGTTGGTCCATGACTCTGACTACAGCAAAACTACAATTTATGAGCATAGTCAGAAAAGTCATAAAAGCCTGACAACAAATATTTGTAGCTCTATTAAAGGCCACACATCTTGTGTGCAGCTTTTGAAAGAAACAATATTTGCGTTTTCATAGATTCTGTATTTAGAGAAGGAGTAGTTGTAATTTTAAGAATTTTTAACTAGGTAAATTGACTTTTTTGTGGAAAAACCATATCGGACAGAAATTATTATTCAAAGTATTTTTATATGTCTTAAAACACATCATGTCTGGAGGGGGGCTTTGAAGCCGCAATGGCGTACCTTCACATTTAATTCTGTATTGAAATGTGTTAAACAAAGAAACTTTTTAAAGTATGTTCTCTACTGGTAGATTTTTTTCCCACCGTCTGCCGTGAAATAGACTAGACTTTAGTTTACCAGGTTAAAAAAAAAAAACACAACAAACGCTTCAAAGAAAATTATTTATTGCCAGCTGACATGCTGCAAAAACCAGAGACGTCAGACAGCTTTATGTAATGAAATAAAATTTAAACTCATGTAATGATGAAATGATTATATAAGCTCAGAATAGGAAGATGTGATTATGTGAGACAGGTTGGCATCTGCCATTTTTGTTTTTAATTAGAAGCCTATCTGTTGTAATTAAAATGTGACGAGGTTAATTAAGACTTATCCCTACTGCTGTGAGAGCATTGTGTGGATTAAGTCCTGCTGTTTAAAGGCCTAATTATTAATCCACACAAAAACAAAAAGGGTTTCACCATAGAAACACAGAGAAAGCAAAAGCATAGTTCGAAATATTAGCCGGTAACGGTAATAACGGTGTAACACAGGAATCAAAACTGTGGCTGTAATGTAACTAAACACTTGCATTTGTAACAATAACATAAGGTAGATGTTGATTTCAGACAAAAAATGTGCAGGAGCTTGTTTTGTGAAGGCAACATGCTGCACAACGGCACCACCCTGTGGTCAGTCATAAAAGTACATTCACTTATATTTACTCCAACTAGTACATTCTCAGGGATTTACAAGAGTGCCTTTGAGTCGACTAATTCTATCCTCCACTCTCTTATAGAACAGGTGACTAGACACTGAAGGGCCGATGACTTTTACGTAAGAATCCTCCAACATGTATAGAATGTCATTGGACGGGATATTCACATCATCGCAGATCTGAAGCAGTTTCTTTTTCTCAGGCTGCTCCTCCTCTTCATAGTAGATCCGATGAACTCTTAAGGTCGACATCCAAAACTCCACTAAGGTCTTGAGGTCTTCTAAGGCCTGCTGGATCCTTGAGGACGTCTTGGAGGTTTGCTTCTCAGTCAACAATATCCGCACGAGGTCGGTTCCTTCAACATACTCAGCGGTCACATCAAGACCTCTCAAGCATCTGTTGAACTCCTTCTTGTCAAATTTTGCAATGTATCTGAATGTGTCCGAGTCGACCCAGATGCATGTATCCTCCGGACAGATTGCTCTCGTGTCGCTCTCGGAGGACATGGCGACATCTTTAAGTCCAGTCTGGAGGAGCTTAGCAGTGACGGCTGAGCTGCTCTGCGGTGATTCCTTCGGATAGTCAGTACGGCTGTAGTGGGAGCCCAAATGACTCTCTCTTCTGGGCTTGGTTGCTGAAATCCCGTCTGGTCTGGTGTGTTTTTGTGAAATATTGTCTTCTCCTGGGTTTTTTGCTGATATTCCCTCTGCAGGGAGCAAGTCCATGCCTGATAAGGAAGCTCTAATCCCTGCATTGATCTCCTCCCGGAGCGCTTGTCTGGGGTTGGCTTTTGCTCGCTCAGTTCCATATTCTGTGGGCATTTCGAGCCTGGGCCAAGCTCTCTGCTCCCTCTTTTCATCACTTTGTGTGTCGCAAAAGCTCCCTACTCTCAAATTCTCATAGGAAACTTTTTGCCTCGAGGAAGCGTTTTGAGTTTTTGCATTTGAGAGCAGGCTTTGGACATCAGTTCCCTCACCTGTGGTCTGCAGCGGCGTTGATAAGCTGTTTGAGCTCGCTGGTTCCAGCTTAGCTTTAGAACGGCTGCAGCTTACAGAGCCGACAAACTTGTGATGAGATATTACCCTCGGATTAAGAGGAGTTTCTCTTAGTTTGACGGCAGCGGCTGGGGCCAAGATTGTGGATTTAAGCCGGCTGGCCCTGCGGATGAGGTCCTCTCTCAGAGCCTGGACGGCAGTGAAAGGCCCCTCAATGGTGGCTCTCCTTTGCTGGAGCAAAGGCCGGAAACGAAGCGACCTGTGAGCTGACTGCAGACTCTGAATCAGCGACGCTTGATCTCCGCCGAATACGGAGAGATCGACCATAGCGCTGGGGACATAGAGAAACACCTGCAGCACAACAACACATTTGAATCAGTATCTTATATCATCTGATAAAAATGTAGTTGTTATTGCTTGATTGTAAAAACTGGGATATAAAGACAGATGATTTTGGTACCATTCCTCTACTCACATATAAGTTACAGATGAGCCAAACTCTCAGAGTATACTTTAAAACCAAACTGATGGCCGTACTTACATCTCTAGTGAAGGGGAACACAGTGAGAAGGTAGTTTTCAGGAAACTCATCGTCAGTCATGATCTGTTGCTCCTTTCGCACCACCCTCTCTGCATCTGTCAAAAGTACTGTACTGTTCTGCTGTGGTCTCTACCCATGTCAACATTATGATGATGCTTGTTATTTCTTGTCATAGAGAGTGCACAAAGCCTAACTCTACTCATTATCTACCAGCCTGGTGTTGGCTTGCTTATGACCGTACATGACTATGATACTATGACAAATTAGACCATTCATCAGCTAGGCGTACACCCGGGCAGCACTTCATGTAAAGAAATGTTTGACACAACATACCATAAGTGGTTCCCATGGCAACCAATTGTGGCATAAAACGGGAGATATGTTGGTTAAAAGCCTTTATGTATTTTATTTCCCATTACTTTCGAGTCACAGCTAATAAGCATCTGATTTTCTGAAAAATAAATACACGGCTATCTTTGAAAACCCAGAAGGTTGTTTAACAACACCTGCTGTGTATATAATGTATATCCAAAAGGGCTCTCCTGGCCGTCTGGATGGGAAATATTAAAATTATTTTAAAATCCATTTCTCAATTTGCGGCTGCGTTTCCTGATCCAGGAAGCCATACATAGCCGCTTGCTCTTTTTGTGGAACACCAGCAAAAATATTTAGCATTACTTTGTGTGAGAGTGTAAAACATTGGAAATCAACATCATTACACAGCAACATTTATTTTTGTTGATACTGTTACTAATTGAGCAAGGAGATGTCCTTTCCTTCCACCATCTTTGTTTGGATTAAAAGAAATAACAGGTACAACTTGGAAATGGGTTTAAATCTGTGTGTGTGTGTGTGTGTGTGTGTGTGTGTGTGTGTGTGTGTGTGCAGCAGACAGAATATTTTTTGGTCCAGATGGTTAGAAGAGTCTAAGGTTTCTGGAAATACCTTCAGTATTATAGGAAGTGTGTACCTTCTAGGGTTTTCAAAGATGCCCGGGTGTTTATTTGTGCTTAGCTCTGACTGGAATGTAACGTTAATGGCAAAGTTAATACACAAACTGGCACAAACTGGGGCTACTTAGTAAGCAAGTCACCTTAAAAATGTCACGTTTTTGAATAGAGTTTGGCGTGTTTTACAATAAACAGCTATTCATTTTATTTTATTATTTATTGCTGACTTATTAACTTGTGCACCTCGAAGTGGGAACAGCTTAAGAGACACACGACACACTGTGATTAGCTTGTAGCTGGTGTTTAGCTAACGTTGCAACCGGTCAATTTACCTTCAGCTTTGTCAAAAGCGACAAACGCGACTCCGTCCATGTTGGTGGGATATCTGACCACCTCGACGTCTCCTCCGTGACTCCTCCTGCAGCTTTGGAAATGAATAGTCAGCTTGTCGGTCATCCTGCTGACGGGTAGCACGTCGGGCACACCGGACACGACCACCGTCCTGCTTTTGTCCCAAGCGTCGGTCTCCATTACGGCTGCAGGCACGAAGCCTAGCAAACATCCCGACTAACGTTTTTCAACCACGGTAAACACGCCCGCCGTTGCTACACACACACACCACCGTTTCCGTAACGGTTGTTATTAGTTTCACTTTCCCTCTGCCCGGAGATGTACTGTGGTTACATGTAGTAACAGCCTGTGTCCACTAGGTGCCTCTGTGTCTCTACATTACACTCACTGAGAAGAGGGTTTATTCAAAATGGCTCATTTAAGCAGCTGGAAATTAGGCTACTAAGCAGAGCAAATATCTCTGCAATGCCCAAAAGGCAGAAATACAAACTCCATGGCAACATTTTCCAAAGAGTTGCCTCATCTGTTGCTTTCCCCCCACACACACTAAAAGGAACATCTTCCTCCAAGGACATATTTTAAGAGACCCTCAGTTTGCTGACTGTAGGTTATTGCTTGCCTTTTAGCTTGGGAAAAAGTTATGTCAACACGTGTGGTGCAAACATTTATTAGAGTCAAACAAAAAAAGAAAGGAAAAACCACACCAGACACAGAACACCTCTCATGATTCACACAACCAAAAAAGAAGCCAAGTAGAGTGACGAACTCAGTTGCATTTTTCTTGTGCATATAAACATTTTAATTAAATATAAAAGAAAGTGGCCTGGCTGAGTGCAACAAACAGGTACGAGGGGGTTAATAAAAGAAAATCCAGGCCCTGTCCGATACCAATCAAATCGCCATTTCCGTCATCACTTCAGTGCAAATCCAACATTCACTGTGTATAAAAGTGACTTTAAATAATTCAGGTAGTATATCTATTATTCAGTGTTTATTATTGTATGGGCTCACATTGTACAAGTGCTATTGTTGGGAGCATGTTATACAAGAGAAGAAACCCATTCATGTGGCCTAACCGGAGATAAATGCTGCTCACTTTCATGAGTCAGTGACGGGGATCAAGCTAGGACACGGACGACTGAAGTATTGATGAATGTTAAATAAAACACTTGCTTTGAACTTCACATGTCTAAATTTCAAAAGTGGGCACAAACAGTAGAGAGAACCAAAAAAACAAGTAGATTATGTGTACGTTTTGATCGACATGGTGCTGTCAACACTCATACACCTGCTATTAAAAGAGCCACAGTGCAGTCACTAACATCGGGCAAATGAATCCCAAAGCTCTCCCAAACACTTTCATTTTTGAACAGCAAACTAGGTTTTTAGAATAGAGGGGGGCCTCGAGTTGAGCTCAGCAGCCACGGATGCATTTCAGAAACAAAACCAAACTGTTAGGTGGTGCTCAGCTCCCACCCTGTACAAACCTGTTGGCCAGAAAAATGATAAAATTAACTAAAACTAAATAAAAGTGAACATTCATTCTTCAAACATTTGATACGGGTTTTGATTTGGACAGTCTGGGACTTGAACCGATACAGTCCAGACTGAGGCAGCAGAGGCAGGTGGTTGGATGTGCGTTCATGTGGCGCTCCTTAGATGCACCAAGATCTTAGTAGCTATGAGCCAGCCTTGTCCGAGTCACACAGCTCCCCTTTGTGTCTGGTGCTAGTTCTGAGTTTAAAGGTGGCCTGGGGGCCGCTGTGGTGGAACGCGGTGCCCGGGGCAGCATATCTGGAGGGTAGCATGGCAAAGATGGAGCATGATGAGGCCAGGTCTCCGCTGGGAGCGTCTCTGGTTGTGTTGCACAGCCTGGGCTGATGGTCCGACAGCCGCTGGATCAATTCGCCCCCTTTGCAGAGCTCTGCCAGGAGGTGGTGGGAGTCTGTACAGCTGATCCCCTCTGGAGGATCTGTCACTTCCAGGATCTGACTGCTCACTGCAGACACACACAGACAGCACTGTGAGCAGCAGAGCCAGTAAATAAAACAACTGTCATGGGTGAAGAGAAAAATCAGACCTCGACCATCGGGAGGCTTCAATAAACTGCTGCTGTCAGCTTTAAAGCGTTAGGTGGAAGTGCGGTCAAACCTGTCGCAGTGTGCTCAAGCAAAATTATATACAAATATTACTCAACTTCTGTGTTTTTACTGATTCTTGATAGGTTACATTTTCAAAAAAGCACGATTGTCAGCCCAAAAATAAGGCTGCTTTTCTTATTTCCGCAAAGCATGACATTTTAGAGGCAGCGATGTAATGTTGAACTTTCCATCGACACATTGGGCTGCATACGAGCCCCCTCCTTTTTGATTGAACTAGTGGGATTGTTGACAAGAGCACCTGAATAATGCAAAAAAAAATATCTCGGCGAATGCAAAAATACGGCATATTTGAAATAATCAGCACATTTCTTTCGGCACAATACCGCCGGGGCTGCAGGTTCCACAGCCAGGTGTGAATTCTGCCCTGTCTGTGATTTATTCTGCTTACATTCACAAACAGACGCTTTCTCCACAGCTACGGAGCGCAGCAAGCACATTTTGACACAATAAAAACCTGATGTTATTTCAGTTAATCTGCTAAACAGGCTACACAGCAGCTGAATTTATCATGTGATGAATCTGAACAGAGAGAGTGTAACACAGAGTGTCCTGTTCAGATTGATATCCACAACCTGATGTTTCAGGTTGTGGATGTTTTGAGAAACTGCCTGAGTTCCCATACAAAGCTACATAGAAATCACTTCATAATATAACAGATCTACACTCAGTGCTTCTTTATGTAGAGGGAAGGTCAAATTTCGGTCAGAACCTCTGATAAACTAAAAATGACTGCTGTTAACTCGAGGTTCACTAAACTCAAGCCTCCCTCTGGACTTCCTATTACCTGCTTCACCTACACTGAGATCTGAAGACAGAGGTTTTCTGCTGGCCTTCCTCCCATGGCCGCTACGCCAAACCCCCAGTGGACCCTGAGGAAGACAGACAGTTATTTGTGGAAGGCAGGGAGGGATGTTTGCGGACCTGAAATGTAAAATCAATCGGTTTTAGTAACACGTTCTATCTTTTGATGGTTCTTGAGAAAAATACACCTCATAAGCACAAAATATACAAAGTTTAAGAGCATGCAGACAACAGTATTTTGATAAAGAGGAAGAATTTTACAACTGCAAGCTCAGAAAATAACTTATTGGTGATACAAGACATAAAACAATTCAAATCAAGTGTGAGACGTGGTGCGTGTTTGTGTCTGACCTGGTGTTTGGCCACCATGTGGGCAGTGTGGATCAGCGGAGGTCTGATGGAGGGTTTGTACTGCAGAGGCTGGCCCAGTAGAGAGTAGTGCGCTTCACCTAGATGTCACATCCAAAACACAAAGTTATCAAAGACTGAATCTTCAGTAGAAACAAAAAACTCAACATCTACTGTGTTATACTTGTGCCTTAATCCTGAGTGAACAACTTAATTTGAGCAAACAAAAAAATCTATTTTGTGCTAAATAGGTTATTTCTGATTGGCTGCGTTGTCTCTAATCCGACAATAGGAATACCAGTTACTAGGGACGCAGTGGGAGAGGTAAGCAGGCACACCACAGCCACACTTCGGTAGTTTATACACTTTTGGTTACGTATTTAGTTTTATGAACCTTTAAGACATTCAAGTAAGTTGGTAGTTTATTAGCTTGCAACCTAGTCCTCTTGGTAGGTAGCTAGCTAATTTCTGCAAGATAAGCAGTAGCTAGCTAAGCTAGTTTGCTAATTTGATAATTCCAGCTACACAGAGAAGGCATTCTAATCATTAATGTAGTTCCTTTAAAAAACATTAACTTTAACTGTGCTTCTAAATTAAAATAATTTAAATCTAAGATATGACATTTATTGGACAGAGTGTGCTAAATTTCAGTTTAAAAGCATGTTATAAGGTGGTTAATAGTATCTACTAAGTCAGCTAGCTATATAAATATTAAACTCAACTCAGGGCTTTACAGAGTTTTTATGGGCAAAAATTTAGGGGCACAGTTAGTTTGTTTTCTTTAAAGGAACTAAAACTACAATTATCAAATTAGTCAACTAAGTTAGCTAAGCTTAGTTAGCTACTGCTTGTCTGGCAGAAGTTAGCTAGCTTCCTGCTAAGAGGGCTAGGTTGCAAGCTAAGAAAAGTACAAACTAACTTAAAAATTTTGATTTTATTAAGGTTTATAAAACTAAGTATGTAACCACAACTGCATCAACTACTAATGTGTGGCTGGGGAGTGCCTGCTTACCATTCTCCCACTGCTTCCCTACCTCGCTAGCAACAGATAATCCTAGTAGCATTCGGGCTGGAGACAAAACAGCCAATCAGAAATTACCTGCTCAAACTTTTGGATTGGATATAATTGTGGCACAGTGTAACGCTGTGTCAGCGCTAGGGAGAGTGGAGGCTAAATCGAAAGCGTACAGACCAGGGATGCTGAGAAAAGACAAGAGAGCAAAAGTGAGAGAGGTTATTATTGTGCACTCATGTAGATAATTTACCAAGCACAAAATAGATTTTTGTTTGCTCAAATGAAATCATTTTTTGCATAACAACTTCTCAACAAAATAATGTACCATTGCACACTCAGGTTGACTTTCGATCAGCCTGCCATGTAGCTAAGCATGTCTTTTCTTTAATATTGGTCTGTGAGTGAGTAAACACCCTGGTGGCCCATCCCATGTGTCTCTGACCTTGTCCACTGTGGCAGAAGGCTGTAGGGAGCGGCGGGTGGTGGTGGTGGTGGTGGTGCGGGTGGTGGGCCATGACAGGGATGGACGAGATGCCTGATGGGAGGCCCTTGATGCTGGGCGGCTGGCCTGGCGAGGGAGTGAGTGCCGGGGACGAGGGCAAACTGCTCTACACACAAGACACCGGCAGTGTGGCGGGAGATTACGGGGAGGAACACAAACACTTTCATTCAAAACAAGAAAACAAGCAACCATTGCTATTTCTCTCTTTCACAAAGTCATTCTGTTGTTCAAGTTGTTGCTTTAATGTACCATTCCATCGACATTAGTCCCCCTAATGTACCATTACACCCTAATGCTAAGGACTATTTTCTCCTCATTTTCAGGTTACGCCAGCGTTGACTTCATTTGCAGAGCCTATTTACTACGACATTTAACGTGCCTGGAGCGGCAGGGAGGCCTGGTTTAGCTCAAGGGGACAATTCTCACATCACTGTCAGACTCAGACAACCAAACTAAATTGGCTTTTAAATTGCTTTCTTGTGACCGTCTTAACTTTCTGACACATACTGTATTCTCCTATGTGGCAAACATTACCTCAACTAATTTATAATTTAATTTAGAACCATTTGGAAATTGTTGTTGTCAAGATAAACCCTCTGGGCCACTGAGCTTATCAAATCTTTTCAAAAGCATAAGACAACCTCAATAAGGTTTTTAAAAGGTTGTAAATACAATCTTATCACTTTAAAGCACAAAATGCCATTTTATTTTAACCATTGTCTGAAAAGTGGTATTGTTTTGAGTGATTGTCTTTGCCTAATCGATGCACAGGAGCAGCGTTTGTACCTGGGTGTTGTCCGGAGGCGGGGGGAGCTCAGCAGGCCTGCGGCTGCGCTGGTACTCGGGGCCCGGGTGTTTGTGGCTGGGCTGTTTCCGCTGGAAGGGGAGGGGGCCCGGGGCTGCTGGCAGGGGGGCGCTGTCATTTGCAGCATCACCATGCCGCTGCTGGGGCCCGGGGGTAACAACCCTGCACACACACACAAATAAAATAAAAAAATAAGAACAAACACAAGCTGGAATTGAAATATAGTGTTGACGAAAGGCAAATCAGGTCAGGCAGACATGAAACACTTAATACTACTTATTTTTTATTTAATTCATCACATAACTCATCATTTATGCACCAGAGTAAACTGACAGACTAAATGCGTTTTTGCCCAAAAGCTCTTTTTCAGCACTTTTGTTCAGCTACACACCTCATCAGTGAAAACACCGCTCTCACACCGTTAGCTGCTGAGCAATTAGGTTTTAAGTGCCTTGATTATAAGGGCACATCCGTAGCAGCAATAACCGAGTCCATTCCCTTTTCCTGCTAAATCCTGCGATGATCCGGGAGATCCAATTATCTTATTAGTTTGTGACGCATGAACGTGACCGATGTGACTTAAAAAAAAAAATTAAAAATTTAATAAAAAAAATTAAATAAATATATTTCCATCTAATTAATTCCTGTTTACATAAAGCTCACATTAGGTGGAAATCATATTGCAAACTTTACACAGCAGACGCCACTGTTGATTTATGAATTATTACCCAGCAACAGTAGCAAGGACAATGGATATTTGGACTTAATCTGCAGATTATTTCTGGCCCCAGCCTAGCCAATTAAAAATGTTTACTGGTGACGCTGTAGGTAAGGCTGCCGCGAGACCTTCATCTGACCTCATTACTGACGGGCTGGAAATGATGGCTCCCTCCATTGCTCTCCCATAATAATCAGACATGAATAATAAAGGTCATTAGTAAGGAGACTGCCCCACCTGGGCCTCTGGACAGCGATTCTGTGAGCCCTCGAAAGGCCAATACAAAACAGGCAATACACGAAAAGATGGGTTATTATTGTGATTTTTATTGTTTCAAACTAGTAAAGTTTTATTCAAATTTTCTTTTTCATAGTCACTTTGGTAGTTTCATCTATCTGTCTCCCAGTTTACCAATATATTTATTACAACTAATATATCTGCCAACATTAGGCAACAAATTCATCTGAGGAGGGATTTCTTACTTTAATAGTTCCTCACTGTACCAAACAACCGAGTTGTTGTCAACATAACATTTGCAGTGGTCGACCCACTAGCTGTTTAATCTGCGTGCAGCTCCGGAGGAAGAGGTGGATGTGCAAATCACTTTCACTTATTCAAACTCCAGGGAGCCATCATCACCACACCTCACTCTTTCTCATTTTGGAAATCTGAGTTTAAATCTAATCATGCGTCTGACGCACATACAATGGCAAAGTAAACCCAGGGAACATTATTTCATTAAGACGCCCTGGTCGAAGCTATGAAGGAATACATTCTGCAGTTATTGACACTGAGAGATGGGGAGAAATAAAGAATGTTGGAGCGCTGGCAGTGATGGGGAATCTCCAGGGTGGCTAATGTCAGAGACTGAAAAGTGGATATTCTCACTTTACGGCGTGACCCAACTGCAGATCGCTGTGTGTTTGAATCTAGACCTCGGACTTGGCTGTTGCTCGGTTTCAGAGGGGGGCGTACCTGCATACTGCTGGCCTGGGTGTTGCTGGGAGACGCAGGGGGACGAGGTCTGAGGAAACTGGAGCTGCTCCATCATCTGGGCGGGCAGGAAACTCACAGTTGAACTGTGTACACACAGAGTAAACCAAGTGTTTTATAAAAGGGTTTCTGCATTGTTCAAGTTCAATTTAAGACTTTTTTATTACCACACAGAACGCAATTTATTACCCTTTTCACATCCAAAGTATGAAAGATATCCAATAGCGATGATAAGGTCTAGAATTATTTACCAAGTGCATGAATTTATTGACATATATATCACATTTTTGTCAGAACTTTCCAGCAGCATAAAACAACAAGAGGTGCAATGATTAGTCGATCGACAGAACATTAGTCAGCAACTATTTTGATAATCAATTAATCATTTAAGTCATTGCTCAAGCAAAAATGCCAAATATTTGAAGGTTCCAGGTTCTCAAATGTGAGAATTTGTTGCTTGTTGTTGTCTCACAGAGTAGTAAACTGAATATATTTGGGTTTGGGAATGTTGCTCAGACAAAATAGGTCATTTGATGACATCAACTTGGGAAATTGTGATGAACAGTTTTTACTGTTTACCGATGTTGTAAAGACCAAACGATTAATGTAAAAACTAAAACTATTAATGGACAAAAAAAAAAAAAAAATGTTAGTAGCAGCCCTAATAACAATAATTCTTAATAATATCATTAACTAATCATTAAACACGACTTGGACCAGGATAAGCAGCAGAAAATGGATGGATAAAGATGCAGTAAGGTTTAAATGTTGCCAAATATGTCAGCGGAAGTGCTGGGGAAAAAAAGAATAAAGAAGTCCAATATGATGCTCACACCTAATTAGGCCTTAAAAGTGATTAGAAAAAAATCTTAATAATCACTTCTAAACCCGCACAGACGTAAATCTCCAGGAGCTCTGCGATCTTAACGCTGCAGTCGGGGTATTAAATTTGGAATTTAACTTCAAGTCCATCTGTGAAGTGGCTGCGTTCTGCTCTGTAAGCAATCTGCCTGCGGGGACTCATGTACAGCTGGTGGAAAAAAACAAAAAAAAAAAACAGGCTGCAGGTGGACAGTCGGTCCTTGTGGGAGAAGACCGAGCCGTTCGAACACTGCCGCATAAATCATTTCCACACTGACTGCCCTACTAAAGCAGCCTCATTTTACAGCTGGGACAATGAGAGAGTGACCTCTCCTTGCATGTGTGTGCGCGTGTTACATTGTTCTTCTGCAGGTGACGACTGCGTACAAGGCTGTGTTCACGTCTGGTGTTTGTTATGTATACGAGCGTGCACAATAGCCCCAGTAGTGCTCCACTCACCAGTATCCAGATTGATTGGGTCCATGGAGGTAGAAACTAATTACATGTTTTGCTTTCTGTGAACTAGTTCTATCAATCAGCTTATAATGAGAGCGAGCATGGCGCTCCACACTACTCCACACCAGCAGAGAAATGGAGGAAAATGACTAAAGGGCGTCAGAGTCGACATTCATCAGCTATACGCAGACCCGCTTCACCAAAACCATCGTGGTAATAACTTCATTTCCCCTACAGTGAACAAAGATGACCTTGGCTCGGAGGTGCTTTGGGGATTCACTCATCAGGCCTGTTAGATCTATAAATAAGAGGCACCTTCAGGAGTGAGAAACAGCATCAAGTACCTGCAAATCGGTTTCTGGGACAGAGTACATCTACAGGCAAGCTAATAATTGAATCTAAACCAGATTAAAGCAATTTCAGCTATTAAACTGTCATTATAAAAGGATGAACATAAATCAGAGTAAGTTTATTATCAGTGTAAACATGAATAAAGTTAATTTTGGAGAAAAAAGCTGAACCAGAAAACACAATCAACTCTTTTGTTTACATTTTTGACAGCTCCTTTTGGCCTTTAGAATAATTATTAAATGGATCAATGTAAAGTGGGTTATTAAAGAAATCATGTTTATACAAAACAAAAAGTATTGATGTGCTTGTAAACTCCTGTCTTTTATTTTAATTCAAGTTCTAAAACGTTACTATTTCTTGTTAAAGTACATCTCATTTTACTCATACTGTATGTGGGATACTGTCTCTGGCAAAAAGCATATATCTGCAGTAAGTTCATATCGGCCCATATATCAGCCGATATGAACTTAGTCTACGATCAGTTGGGCCTAACTGTTACAAATATTTGGGAATCTGGTTGAATAACAGACTCACATTTAAGAATCATATGGAACACCTGATCAGTAAACTGAAGATCAAAACTGGATTTCTGTATAGAACCAATCATGTTTCTCTTCTGCTAGTCAAAAGACCTTTATTCAGTCTACCTTTATGTCTGTGCTTAATTATGGTGATATTGTAAATATGCAGCGTCTCCCTCCACCTTAAAGCCTATTGACTTCTGCCAAACTACCTCTGCTCTCTGATCATATCTATATACAGTAATTTAGTACAGTACAGTAATGTCAGTGTGTGTATGTCGATTGTGTGTTTATGTGAGTTTGTCCATGCTTATACTGTATGTTTATTCTTATTCATTTCAATAAGACTTCCTGTTTAAACAAAAGGATTAAATAAACACAATAAATCACTGATGCTGATACAGTGCATACATCTATTTAAATCTGAGAAAAAAATAGCCTAATATATCAAAAAATGATCCTTTATCATTACTTTTGTTGGTACCTCATGGTGGTGTGCTGGTTAGGGGGGAGCAGGCTGTAGCAGGGCTGCATGCCAGCAACAGCCACTGCCCCCTGTCCTGGCTGACAGGACACAAACACTGGCTGCTGGTACGTCTGCTGTGGCACAGAAACCTGCTACAGAAAACAGAAAAAAAGATTGGAAAAATGGCAGGTAAATATGGAAATCAAGCAAATAAGGCCCCAAAATACAGAAGGCTGGCTTTACTGGCTAATTCCAGCACATACACACAACTGTTAGATCACTTTCAAAGGTGTGTCAAAGGCAAAAAATGCTAATTCTCTTTCTTTCTTTTCTGGACAGAAAACAAAACAATAAAATCTTACAATAAAAGCGAGCACTCCAGTTTTACATTCCTCTCTTTCAAAATTCACTGCGTCATAGTTTTGTATTTTCCTTAATATTAAGGACAACTAACTCAAAAGTCAACAAAAGTATTCTCCACTAATATCAAGTGCACGCTTTTATTTTTGAAGGCCTCTTCTCTTCCTGTGCCTTGACAAGAATATGGAGCTACCAGCAGCCTCCTTTGAGAACAATAGTCTCAAGAACAGCACATTTCATTCATAACAAAATTAACTGAACACTCTTATTTTTAGACTGGTAATATTAATCTGACACTCATAGGGAAAGCTTGCAGAGGCGTCTCATCGTCAAAATACCTGATAAGACTGCATTGGAGGGTACTGGACCATCATGCCTTGCATCTGGTTGCCCATATTGCTTTGCTGGTTGCCAGTGAGAGCGAGGTTGGGTGTTGGCTGCAAGCCCACTATGGTCTGGTAGCTGGACGCAGGGTTTGGCATCACGGCTTGGTGCACTGAGGCAAAATGAGAAAGGCACAACGCTGTGACCGAATGAAAAGAGACTCCTGACTCCGGAACACGGTGACAATAATAAGACACGAAGACACTGCAATTAATATTCATGATTCCTATGCAACACAGCCAAAGACGGCACTAATAAAAGCTTGGTTATCAAGATTTTACAAGGAAATAGTCCAAGATTTTATTCATTTTGAAGGGAAATTTGCTTGTCATCAGAAGGAGTACAACAGAATGAGCAGCAGATTGAACGATTGTGAAGCCGGGGCTCGGCTCGGGGAGTTGAGCTGTTACAGCTAAGCAGGTTTGAGGCACTTGGAATAAATGAGAAAGTTAATAGATTTGATTTAGCCCGTGGTGGCCTGAACCTGTAACCTGAGTGGCTGAGTTGCTCCTGTGCCAGAACAAAGAAAAAGAAACAAACAAACAAATACAACTTCCAATTCAACAAGTGATTACGTTCTGGGAGGTGAACAGAAAAGGGGGTCGCATTTCTACAGTACTTGTTAAAAACCCATTTAGAGCGTCTGGAGAAAAAGGCGATACAAAGTCACTCAGATCCGTCCTTTTTCCGAATGGCCTAAAATAGTGGCGCTTATTCCTAGTTGGGGGCACAGACACTTAAATGTCAAGGTGACAAAAAGAGACATTTGAAAATACTGTCCCTCGCGACACAGACACACACACACACACGTGGTAATCCAAGTGACAAAGGAGAGGACGTCCTTTTGTGAAGGTGTCTTTACAGTCTGCCGCCCTGGGAGAAAAGTACAACTAGACAATGAAAGTGCTCCGCGAGGAACAGAGAGGGGGAGGACTATTTTTATCCACCCTCGTCTCCCACCTTCACTTATAAACCAAGCATGAAATGGCCGTAATATCAAACGCACCCGATTTTATTCCATTCCAGCAGGCAGCAGATGAGGGACGATTGTGACTTCTTTACTCAGGAAATCGCTTCAGAGTCGTAAGTGTCGTTGACCATCCTGTTTTTTGGAGGGTGACCGTTTTGTGCAGCTTAGGGATTAAAACCATCCAGTCAGAGAGAGGCTGAGGCCAATTTTAAGGGAGGTTTTGCCTTGCATGCACACTCCATCTATCCACAGATTACTGTTTGTCCTGCAGCCGAGGAGTGAGGGGCTGAAAAAGAGACCGGTTCACTGTGAGATTCATAGAGGCCTCTCAGACAGCGTCCCGGCCCCGCATCCCGCCTCTCAGGCTCAGTGTGCTTCCTCTTTGGTATAAAATCATACATTAAAATACCTTGAGACACTGAAAACCATTCAAATTAAAAAGGATTCCTGTCTTCAAGGGCCCAAACACAAAAAAAGTCTAAACAACAAACAGCTGACTATCTACTAGTTTACTGTTTGCAAGTACGATTGTAAATTTGTTGAGGTGTCTCAGGATTTTCTTTGTTATTCCATAAAATCATTTTTTAAAAGTCACTTTGATTGAAAGCATACTAAATATTTTCATTATCAACTAACCTGCCGAATGAATTTCTTGTTTTGTCTTTAAATGTCAGAAAATAGGGAAAGTGCCCATTATAGTTTCCCTGAGCCCCAGGGTGGCATCTTCAAATTTCCCGTTTTATCCGGCCAACAGTCTAAAACCCAAAGATATTCAGTTTATTATAATATATGACAAAGAAAAGCAGTAAAACCTCATACTGGAGAAGCTGAAATCAGAGAATGTTTGCCATTTTTGCTTGAAAAATGACTGAAACGATAAATCAACTTAACTAATAGATTAATCAACTAATAATTTTAGCTCTATATGCAAGTACCATCATTCCTTAAAAGAAAAGGTGCTTTCATGTTACTTCCACTGAAAGTCAGGTTTGTCGTACAATACCAAAGAGCCTTTGTTTTAATAAACTCTAGCATCAGCCAATAGTAAAGAGGAAGGAAGACAAATCCTTCAATCCCTTCACATATAATACAAGCTGCTTTCTCAGAATGACCATGACTGAAGCCGAAGCCCTGTGGTGGTGATTGTCTGATGCAAGTGAGTGGAAACACTCACAGGTTTCTGTGGACACTGACTGGGCCATCAGAGAATTTCCACTGATAACTTATTTATTATGTGTGCAAGCCATGCCACAGTATCTTCCCCTTTAGTTGGTCTTCTATATTGTTTTTTTTAATTAATGCAAAAACAGAAGGGAAACGAGGCACTGAAGTCATTTTTTTTCCAGTTTCCCTGACAAATAATTGCTGTCCTTTGCCTTTGTAGGTCAGCTTCATTTGTCCACGGTCTATTCCCCGGGTCCCCAACAGGGAAGCCGCGTTTGCAGCTTACAGATGACAGAATAGTGCCGCAGCCACTTACAGAGACGTGTGCGCACCAGTGTGTGTGTGTGCGCGTGTGTGCGACTGTACAAGTCACAATCGAGCTAACATTACATCCAGTTAAGCAAGAGTGTGTGTGTTTGTTAGTGTGTGTGTGTGTGTGAGCTAACAATCCAAGCAGGAGCTAACAATCTCAACTCCTGTGGTGAAGGCAAAAAAACAAAAAAACAGAAACAGAATAATCAAGCGGGTGACTCCCGGGGAGACATCTGAACTTGTTTAAAACAAACAAACAGAGAGGAAAGAAAGGGAGAAATATTTGTCCTTCAGTAGAGCCGTCGGACTGCGGCTGGCATAGCTCCCATGTGAAGAAACGCACAAGAACAACAGCGAAAAATATGATCTAAGAGCTGAAAGTGGGAAGTTAAGTCTATTGATATAGTACGACTCTACTATCAAGAAGTCGGAAAATTCAAGGAAGAATCAGTTGCTTCACATCAGACGCTGCAGACCTTATTCATTAAAACATCCTTTGATTTGTCTTTAGATCCACCATGCAACTATTTCAAAGCCTTACTTGAATAAATTGAAGCTTTGGTTTATCACAGAAATCTGGAGAAATGAAGGGTAACCTGCTGTTTTTTGGTATCCAGGTGCGTTTGTCATACAACACAACTTTTAATTGGATTTAATGACAATTGAAGTGTAAAACGTACTTTTTTAAATAGGGTCTTGTGTCCATCT
The DNA here is from genome assembly GCF_020085105.1 of Siniperca chuatsi. NCBI lineage: Eukaryota > Metazoa > Chordata > Actinopteri > Centrarchiformes > Sinipercidae > Siniperca > Siniperca chuatsi. The sequence continues at coordinate 13,320,139 of NC_058065.1, read as the reverse complement.
CACCAGGTCATTTAGTCTCATTTATAGTCAAATGTTTCACAGATTTTTACACAAACCTTTCCAACTGCTGAAAAAAACCAAGCGGACATACATTATCCATGTGTCACAAGTGAAAATAATTTGACAGATTTTCTCTTAAGGAAATACAGACTTAAAAACTCAACAGTTAACATGGATTTTCTTTAAAATGGCCGTGTTCACACCTTGTCGCTGGGGCAGGTTTTGGCTCTGAGGGCAGTTATAGGGCAGCGGGTTGACGGGGGGCCGGTAGTGCTGCTGCTGACTGGAGCAGTGGGGGTGGTGGGCTGAAGAGCAGTAACACGAGGACATCTGTGAGAGACAAATAACACGAATTCAAGGACTGTATGACACATTAGCAGTCCCATTTGAATCCACTTCACAGCAACAGGAGAAATGAAGGATTAGTCAAAAAGCTGGTTTCCACTGCAGGAGTGACTCATGACTGAGACCTACAGACAAATTGCCACATTATGAAATGGTTATGGCCAGCCAGCATGATTTTAGATGCACACTTGACGTCCCTACCTGCTGCACAGGCTGTTGGATGTAGGTGTGTTGCTGGAGTAGCTGCTGGTTCAGCGTGGACCCAGGAAAAGCAGAGGGGCCCGGGGTGGAGCTGGGATATGCATGGTTGGGGCCAGGGGTCGGGAGCGGGACGTGCTGACCCTGCAGCACCCCCGGGTGTCCTCCCGATGGCCCTGTCACCACGTAGCTAGCAACCTGCTGCTGCTGCGGAGCTCCCTGCAGTACCACAGGGGACGGGTGGTGGTGGTATACAGTCGGATAGTGGCGGGCGTCCGGAGCTGAAGCCCCACTGTCGCTGAGCGGCTGCTGCGCTAGAGTCATGTGACTGAACTGGGCATTCAGGGCGTCAGGCTGGAGAGATAATTTAGATTATTTAATTTATTTTTTGACAAAAGGTAAATGCAATGCAACAATAGACATAAATATACAGCAGGTGGGCACTGACAATCAGAACCTGGGTCACACAGCATTTTAATCATTAAATCTGCTCAGAACGTGGATCAATACAGTTCAACCACCAGGCACAGTCAGCTGATTTCTAAGCTAAGTGCTAAATCAATGCATTTGCTAAACTGCCTTTCACTTTTTAAAACAAATGCAGAGAGTTTAAATCTGACCCAGGTCTGCAGAGACTAACGTGAACTATTTATCTGCATCACCACGGCACGCCAGTTCAGGTCATTTCTGACATGTTGTTGGAAAAGTAGTGTTTTTAGTCATGGATTATTCAGCGCCAACATCTGGTGATGAATTAAATATTAATGGAACTTTCCACAGGCATAATTAGTCACAGAGGCATGTCTTTCACTAAAACCAGGTCAAAAATGAGGTTAAGTGAATGCATGATCTATATATGTGGGGAATGGCTCCTGCTGGATTTAGATACACCTTTCCACCAAAAAAATAAATAAATAAATAAATGAACTGAATAGTTAATTGGGGTAATAATAAGGTCTGTTTTGAAGTTTGAAAAGGTGAGATGATGCTGTGCTCCTTTTTACATACCATTAACAAGAACCTTGTTAAGCCATACCTCCAGTTATGTACAGTGAGGACAAGAACTATACTGAATGTGGATACCAAACTCTGCTTGCTAAATTCACAATTTAAAACAACAAAGATAATGTTTTCTGGTAAAAAATAATGTAATATATGGGGCAAATAATGTAGCTAAATTTTAAATGTAATTACAGAAGTGAATTTATTAAGGAGCTTAATAAATTAAGAATTTATTAAGGCACATAGATACAGTATGAAGACCTGGGTCAAAATAGAGCTCAGAGCATTTCTTTAGCTTGATACAAGCTGAGCAGAATATTTGGATTTTCTGGACATCTGTGTCTAGAGTCTAATATATTAATTTAACTGCCGAGAGAAAGTCTATAAATAAACTCTTAATGAGCCAGGTCTGACAGGAGATGGAGCGGGGGAAGAATAATAAAATGGAAGGAAGAAGTTCTGTACCACAGTGTACTGTTGGTTAGGACAGACGGGCAGGAACTGAGAAGGAGGAAGAGAATACGAGACCGGTGGGTTGTGGACAGGCTCAGAGGACAGCTGGAGAGGAGGACAGATCGGCTGAGGAGGAAAGGGAAGAAGAAACGGACAGAGGGAAAGGAGATGAGACTGGACGAAGGAGGAAGTAAAATGATGGGAGCCTCAACTGACCATTTGCTAAGCCCCGCCCCACTTAGTTACTGTTGCTACGTCTGTCACATATGCAGTCTACAGTAATAACTGTTAAATAATTTAACAGTTGAAATTCTTAGTAATATTTGAAACAATGGGTCCTTGATTTCAGACAGAGGTAGACAAAAGAAGGCTTCTCATTTCTAGCTGGCGACTGCCGGTTTTGACAGCTGCTGCTGGTAGATTTTAATCAGCTGTAGCTAGCTAGCTAAAAAGCTAACATTAGCTCCATGAGTTGATTCAAAAGGCTGTCTCTAGCTGAATGTTTCAAGCTTCTAAATTCTTAACTTCCATTGCTTTTCTGTTTTTGGTTTTGGAAAAACAAAACATCTCTACATACTCAAACTCTTTATATACTACTCGCTTCAACATGTAATCCAAAGCTGACCTGCTGTGCCTACTTACGGTTGATAAGCTATGAATGGGCAATTGCTTTTTGCGGTTGGAGTTTATTGAACAGTCAATTAAATGGCTTAGTGAAGCTCCTACCATGCTACTGTGAGCTCCCGTTTAAACCCTGTAAGTTAGTGAGGTTAGAGAAAGTTAGAAAGAACACTAGTCTTTACAGTAATTCACTGTGAATGAGGAAAAAAGTCAGATTCCTGCTGAAAAATGTAGTCCCGCCCACTGACCTGGGAGTGGAGGTGATTGGTTGGCTGTTGCTGTGTTGGGGCAGGGATAGGCTGATGTGGGGTTTTCCCCTGCTGTGGGTTCCTGCCAGCAGTGGGGGCGACAGTGACTGGGTTATAAACTACAGCGCTGCCATCGGGGTGGATGAAAGGCTTGCCTGTCAAATTAAATTCAGAAGAGAGAAACCACAGTGATGTGAGCTGTATTCACACTAATAATTCAGCATCATACAAAAGGAAACACTTGAATTATGCTCCTTGTGACAGGGAGAGACACACCCAAACATGGTCCATGAGAGGAGAGACAGCAGGAATTAACAACCTTGGCAGCATTTGAAGTTCAGTTTGCAGCCCAAGTGTCCAACTGTGTGTTCGGCCCATGATGAATATTTACAGATTTCTCCCATCTGTTTAGTGCATTTTGATCAGCATGCTTTGGTCTGACTACTAATTTGACAGACAAACCGAGTGCAGCCCCACGCCAACCTGTAATTCTGTCCCCAAATCATGAATATTCATTCTTAAACCAGAAAATTACAAGACAGGAACATTTATTTTGGGAAAATTTTACTTTGATTTAATGCAGTAGACTGAGATTGGGTCACCACCCTCGAGAAAGAAATCCTGTGCCTTCGTGTGATTTCTGACTTAGTGAAATTGAGTTTTTAAATAGAAACTCCAGCTTTTCATCTTCACACAGAGGCACCGTATCACCCACCTGTGTGTGGGTTGACCAGAACGCTGCCGGGTGGTATCCCTGAGGCTTCCAGCTGCAACACATAATAATTTGTTGCGTCTGTAGCTGGTGGTGGCTGGGAAGGGACGCTCTTGATCATCTCAGGGTGCCCAGAGCCTCTAGTGTCCGCAGCCGGGTGGATTAAGGGTGCGCTGGGGATGTTGGACCAGGACGGGGCTGAAACTGGGAGAGGCAGCTGGGGACGGGATAGCGAACTGGACGAGGAACCAACGCTACTGCATGATTCTGAACCTGAGGAAAGGCAGAACAAAGAGATTTACAACCTACTGCCTACATTTCCCAGAATGACTTTAACTTGTTGTTTTCAGCTTGTTAGTTATTCACCTGGGTGGAAAGAGTTGATGGTGATAATGAAGCAGTCGTGCCTCTTACTAATAATGCAACCATTCTTGTGGCTGCATTGCACCTGGTAGAGTGCATACCATGTATCAAGGCTGAGTCCTTACTACTGCAGCAGCATGCATATATATATATATATATATATATATATATATATATATATATATATATAAAAACATTATATATAAATATATATACATTTAAAAAAATAGTACCCATTATGGCAAAAGCAACTGTACACTGTATTTTGTAGTGTAGCTCAATGTAGCCCTATTTTAGAAGCTGGTCTTATGGTTTTTGTATGTTAAATCTTAATCTGTAAAGTAACAACTAAAGCTGTCAAGTAAATGTAGTGAAGGAAAAAGTACAATATTTCCCTTTTAAAGGCAGTGGAGTTAAAGATTACAATGGCAGGAAATGGAAATACTCAGGTAAAGTACAAGCACCTCAGCACTTTACCTAAGTACTTGAGTAAATGTACTTAGTTACATTCCATCACTGGATTCAGAATAAGGGAAAATGACAAAAGTCACAAACCTCACTTTGAGGTTTGTGACTTTTGACCAAAAACTAATATCATAAAAGGCAGAAACAATGACTTTTCATTTGAGATGACATATATAAGCTATACAAGCTCCTATTTTCATGTAGAGATGGAGTTCAGCCTGTTGCAAAGAAAGGTTATTTGAGGGCTTAGGAGAAGGGCAAACGCAGGAGAACACAGCAGCACAGGCAAGATGTCTCCTTGACTTATAGTCCCAAAACACAAAGTGAGGGCAGCCAGCCGCCTCGTAAACAACTTAAAAAACTGCTCAGGCAAGAAGCCTGCTGCTGCTACCTCTCTGTGAAAAAAAAAGAAAAAAAGAGGAGATTGGCAAAAATAGAAAAATGCCAGACGGAAACAGTGTCAGGGAACAAAATGGACAGCAGAGACCAACCGAGGATTTCTACCCTGCAGTACTGAGATAAAGAAGACAAACCGGCGGTGAAGAACACGTTTCATCTAATCTCAGCCAGTCAAGTTACAAATGTATCATATTGTGGAGTAAGCATCCGCAGTCCTAACTTCATCTGGGTGACGTGCGTGGCACTTCCCAGCGCTTAGACTTATACATTATGCATGCTCACTGCTAGGTTTTATACTACTGCTGCTGCTACAACACTTTTTAAGAGCCTCTTCCATCACCATGTTGCTGTATGGTAATTAGTTTTGACAGCTGTCCGGCTACAGGACGGCCCACAGACTTTATTGGAGCACAGCAGGACAACAAACAGTAGTTCTGATAAGACCTCAGGTGCCCCGAATTCTGCTTGCAGCTCAATATGCAACATGCCTGTTTTTGTTCCCCATTTCCCCAGTGTACTGTCTAATTCTGCATTTTTCCTCTTCAGGAAACACTTGCAGGCACACAGGGTTTCCTCTCCCTTGTCTGAGTGACTGAATGAATAAGTTACATGTTCACTTTCAAGTGAGAGAAATTTTGGAAGAGAGAAATCTCTCCCTCTACATTCGGAATTTACCTGTACAACGTAATCGGCCTCAGTTTAGAACAAGAGCCATCAATCACAGAAACAGCTGAATCTGATAAAACATGACGCGGTTTCTCCTCAGAAAAACTATTCATTAAAAATCTGTAGATGGCAGAATATTGACTGCTACACTTTTAAAGTGCAAGTAGATGCAGTTTTTTGTATTTCAGGCTGCCTCACTAAGGTATTTTTTCACTGTCGTTTCATTTAAAACAAACTGAGGATATTGTGAGGACACTGTTTCTAGTGTCTAAATGAGTATCTAAACATTGTAGTACAGCTGTATTATACAGCTCTAGCCCATCTCCCGCCAACCCTCCTCTTGCCTGTTTTGGAGAGCCTCCCGGTGCTCTTGCTGCTGGCCGTGCTGTCCCCTCGGACGAGGCCGGGGGAAATGCCGCTGAAGCTGCTGGCCTTGGTGATGGCGGGCCGCGGGGCGAGCCGGTTGGAGCTGTCCGAGCTGTCTGTGCTGCTCCATGGCCGAGGCTCGCCGTGCCGTGGCAGCGTTTCCGTCTCGGAGCTGCTCTGCCGGCTGGCGCCTGACCGGCCAGCCCGTAGCCTGAAAAAAAGGAGAGAGTATTAGTTTTTAAAATATCTTCATAATCTTAAGCGATAATTCTGTTTGTATCAACATTGTAAAATGCTCAAAAATGCCAAATAATATAGACCCGACTCTAGACTTGACCTCTGCAACAAGTCGCACCTCAGAAAGATTTACATCACTGATCATATCACAGTATCTGCATGTTAATTAGGGCTCCCACTAACTACTACTTTATTTTCATTATTGATTAATCTGTTGATTAATCATGTGATCCATAAATTGTCAAAAATAGTAAAAACAATTATCAAAACCGTTGCCAATACATTTTCAACAAATAGTTTCAGCTCTAATCTTAAGAAAGCATTTTTAGATATTTGTTAAAAAGTTTACCACTCTTTTGCCACAAAATTACACACAAAAAGTGTGTGTGTGTGGGGGGGGGGCACAAACAAAACCAGACACCTGCACCAAACTGTAAGCAAGTATCAGAATTAGAATTACTGATTCTGATACTTGCTTACAGTTTTATGCAGGTGTCTGGTTTTGTTTTTTTTGTTTTTTTTTTTAAGTCAGACAATATTCTGCAATGGTCATTCATTCCTTTGTAGACTTAGCTATAGCAAGACTACATCTTTTCCCACCAAACATTACGTTCATGTATTCTTCAGTGCTTAAATCAATAAAAAATAAATAATAAAAAAAAACAAAAAAAAAAAACAAAACGGTTTCATGTTTTAATTAGCAAGCTTTAGTCCGAATAGGCCGTCCCACACGAGGAAGCCTGGGCAGAAAATCTTATTTAACAGAAGCTTTCCTGAGCAGCAAAAACAAATCCTCATATAAGCATTCTTTCTCCCAAGCGAGCCGATTAAGGCAGACAGCGATTGAAAGGGTTTTCTCTGCCTGCGGTTTAGTCTCTGAAAGAGCTGAATGATGTGTGACGGGGGTGGACCTACCTGAACATTTGCCGTCTCTGTTGGGTGCTCATGCATGCGTCTTCATCCTGAGCACTGAAGGGAGGGGAGAGGTATTACAGAACAGGCGCTGACAAAATGAGATATCCACCATTTTAAAACATGACGGGGCTGACTCTAATTACTGCTCTGACAGGAAAACTATAAAAGTGATTGAACATCATTTAAAGTAGAAGCTAGCTGAAGAGCTATAGTTGCTCTTTTAAGGTTGAAATCGGTTCTGCTTTGGCAAATTAACTGACAGTTCATCTTCCATATTAGATACAGCTTTTTGGAACAAAATGATTTCTCAATGAGAGGTGACCCGAAGTCAGTGATCATGTGATTAGTGTAATTTTACTACTTACCTTCTATCTAATATGAAGTGATCTCCCTGTGGGTGGAAATGAAAATTACAGTCAATTACAGTCGAGCAGATAATTCATAGCATAGTTTGTTCTTAGTGTTATCTTGAACACTTTTCTCTCTTTGCATTTGAGTTCTACTGAAAAGCTACATTTCACCCTTGGTGTCCTTATGAATTTGACTCTACAGCATTAATCAATTTATCAATAAATATCATAAAGAAACCTTAACGTTGCGTTGACAGGTGCTTGGACCCCGATATACCAGCTTGCAGGTTTAGTTATAAATTTGACTTTATGAATTTGCCTCCAAATCGGAGCGACTTTGTCTAAAAAAAAAAATTCATAAATCCAGCAGCGGTAATTGGTAGCAAGAAATCTACTGAATTTGCACATGAATAGAAATGACACAAAGATTTGTGCAACATGGCCCCCACCCCCCACCCCGCCTACACAAACACTTCTCACATCATGTGCAAATATCCTTTCTCTGGCTCGCTGGTACTCCTCCTCTCTCTCCTCCATCGATTTGCTCCTCTTGTCAGCTTTCAAACGCATTCGAATCTGGCAATGACACATCACACAAACACACACACACGCACACACACACTTCTTTAGCAGCTATGTCAGGGACGCCAGATTGTCCCACTCTTACCAACATGTCAGAAATGAAAATGACAGCTTGGTGGGAGAAAAAAAATTTTATAAATAAAAAACACCTACCGTGCTGTCTTCGCGATCAAAGCTGGAGTTGTCTCGTTTGAGAATGTAGCGTTTCTGAAAATCGTCCGCCCTGTCATCCTTGATGTGCTCTGAGAATTTCTGATCGGGTCTGTCGGTGGGGGAATTCACAAGAATTTTAGTGGCAGCTTAATTTCAGGCAGATGCTGACAGCAACATATGTTAACCAGCGAGCAGGGCAGGAAACCAACTTATTTGTCGATTGATTGCAACAGCTTATGGTTGCAGAAAATTCACCACCAATTAACTAGCAAAATGATAGTACAGTATAAAGAGAGGTCCACTCAGTGATCCTGCACTCATGCAACGTCCATCAGTCTGATAATACTATAATTCATGTACTGATTTTACTCATGTAAGGTCAGTAATCTTGTAAGAAGATCGGGAAACATCAAATGACCAAAGAGAGGCTCACATTCTAGTGTTGGTGGTTTTGTTGATCACCACTGACTTTCCACTGGGGTCCACATTGTGGTCCATGCCAAAGTAGGCTGCCACTCGATGTAACAGCATCCTGTGGTAGGACGTCATGGGCGGAAACTTTCTCTTTTGGCTTCTAGAAAGAAAATTGGAAATGTAGTTAATGGTCGACAGTTGAAATGTTTAAATTCCTTTAAATTGATAGTCTGGTATAAAAAAAAAAAAGAAAACCCATCATAATCCCAGTCTGAAATATGGAGTTCAGTAAATTGGGGGCAAGAAAAGCTATGCCTGTTTCATCTGGTAGAAAGAGTTCACTGGAGGAGAACTTTAAGCCTTCAGTAATTCTAGACCAACATGACCAACGACATTAGTAATAGTGATCCAAACTGAATTTTCCATACTTCCAAAGACACTACAAGGAGAATTTGATGACCAGAAAGTTCACAGATCTTCAGCAGTCCCGATTCAAACAGCTGGGACGGCGAACAGCTGTTCGTCTTAATTGTGTGACATCAAGCACAGCCCATCTGAAAGTGTACAGATCCTTCTGCGCTTGTATTCTAGGGTGCTCCGTTATCTCAAAGACATCTTTGGAAGAATATTTTAATTTAATGGAAAAGTTTGTAGGTTTACATTCCCATCAAAAACTACTGCAGCTGCGTTCACAAATTAAGTTCTCCTCTGGTTGTATTTGTTTAATTGAAACCAGGTGCTATGGTGATTGGTCAGGATAAAAACCTGAATGAAAAGCTGCTTAATAAAATCTTTATGAATATTTCTTACTCATTATTGCTGATGAAGTCCAAGATGTCCTGTTCCAACTTGAGTAGCATGATTCGATCCCTAAAAAAAATATGACATATATTAAGATTGTGTTTGAGACATCTTAAACACAAAATTGGGTTCATAATCAATAATCCTTTTACTTCTCAGGTCAATGTTCAGATAGTAATAATAAGATTTATAAAGGCCTGGTGACACCAGAAAGTAGCACATTAAAATTCATCAGAACGCCCTCGCAAAATATTTGGTTACAGAGGCTTGGTGACGCAGGGACTATTCGCAGGGCTAGGTTGGTGAATACTCTAGCAAGCAAGCTAACCGCTAACTTGCTAGCCAGCAGGGAACTAGTGACTATTACCCATCCAGGAAGCCGGAAATAACATATCTCCTTGCTTGTTTTGTACAACACAAGAAAAAGTTTGGTTCTCGTTGTTCAAATAGGGCTCTCAGAGTTCGTGAACTCAATAATGAGACAGTAAGTTCACACAGTTTATTCAAAAGACGTATTTGTACCATTGACTCCTGTCTCATAACTTTTGTGGTGCAATTTGTACTCTTGACAGAGGATATTAAATAAAAGTGGATGGTGCAATAAAGCTAATAAGCTTCCTCCATTTTGGACTCTCTGACCAATAGCAAGCCGTCTTGACAGCACTGACCTCTGAGAGAACAATGGTGGGAATTCCTGTGTCAGGTTCACCGAAGTTAAGTTAAACATCCGGGCAAATTTTTCTGCAAGTTAATCCACTAATCACAGCGACTCTGTTGAAATTAATTGATTTCACCGTAAAATTTTTGCCATTTTAAATGCTGGTGTGACCAAGCCTTTAGGCTCAAAGGCTGAACTCCCGAAGGTCTATGTTCCAATGCAGTAGTCAAAATTTGGGTGTGTATGTTGAGCATACCTGGGGTTGCCCTTCAATGTGTTGACCAGGAACTCATGGAGATCTATGCCTGTTGAATCTGTGTAGTCTTGACTGGAATCTAACCAAGAGACACAGTTCTTGTTTCAATGATCAATGAGGTAACCTTGGAAATGTATAAATTCATTCATTTATAAAACATAGACGTGCATAGATTCCACCCTAAATGTTACCTGTGCACAAATGAAGAAATCTTCATAAACTCACAATATGTCCTGAATTATAAAACAATCCCTGAGATTACCTGCATGTAATGTTCTCAATATAATTTTCTATATATGAATAACAAGGAAATTGAAATGTTCCACCCTGTTACCTCCCCAAATTAATAATAAACAGTTAATGAAGCGCACGTTGTGAATATTGATATGCAAATGAATCAGCTTGTGATTCAACGATTTGTGAAGAAAAAAAAAATGGAAAAGTCACTCTGCACATGTGAAAAGAGAAACTTCATTGAGGGTGACATTGCTGAGGACCATGCTGTTTGGTGGTTGTTATTGGTGTGACCAATATGGGAAAAAAAATCTGGCAGCTTATTAGCAGCAGTGAGCGCTGCCAGCTGAGCCACTTAAGAAATAAAGAAGTGGTCGGATAACAAAGTTGACAGAAAAAAAAACATGTTCCTGTGCACCAACAAATGGATAGGACCCATCAGGAGTTGGGGGACACCGGAGCTCGTTCCCCTCGGTGGGTGTCTGGTTTCTATAATTGGAGGCTGCCTCATCAGTGGTGTTGCTCCGCAGCGAGAAGCAGACGCCTTATACGCCCGTGGGAATCCGTATAATTGCTTAACACCTTGAGCTTGTCGCAATTAACTGAATCACGCCAATTATCGGCCCATAATGAGATATCGTTTAAAATGGAGAAGTGCTTTTGGACAAACTGGAGGGCACTGCGCCGGAGGGGAAAAAAAAGAGTTTAGGATTGGATGTTCCTCGTGACATGGTAAAGGATATAATTATTAAAAGGGTGTAATTTGGCTGAGTGACATGGATTGTGTGATAAGTATCATTAAAGCATTTGGCTTCATTTCAATACTTTGCCTTCAGTGACACCCTGCCACCAAAATGATATAAACATATATACATATATTATCTATCTGTCAGTCATTCTTAGATGGGCATGTATTGTCCAGCCAAGTTTTCATTATATGAATTCCAATTTTTGGATGGGAAAAGCACATGCATCTTTCAAGCTCCTTTTTGGGAGTAAGCAATGTTTATAAATGAGGGCCCATGTGTTTAGGATGTAAAGAAAGCTGAGGCGTTAATGGAAATATTTGAGCTCCTGTGACTGTGATGGCTCGTCAGGTCTTCATGAAGGTTTCTAACCTTATAAATGATTTTAACATAAATATGTTAAAAAGCGAACAAATAAGAAGAGAAGGTGAAGGTACTGAAGAAAAAGTCAAATTCAAAAATAAAAATCTTGTGAAATGAGCACTTCACCGTGGGTTTAATTGCATTTCTCACCTCTCGACAGCATTTTTCTGGCCGTTTTCTCAGGTTTGTCCACCTTATCGCAGCTGTCTTCTTTCTCAGCTTGGTCCTGTGTGGCTCGATCTTCCTTTTCAAAGGGCTGGAGAAGGAATCCATCCTGAAAAAAAATAAATACAGAAAAACTGATTGATTCAGAGGTATGCGTTTGAAACAGTTCTTGCTGATGTTTTTATTAAACGGTGGGTTGTGCGTGTCTTTGCCACATGGCCTCACAATTTAAACATTCTGGGAGACTTCGACTAGTTACCACACTCAAGTGCAATAATGTCAGCATTTTACAAGATCTTCATATACTAAATGTGACCTAGGTCTGTCCTGATCAATAAAACAGGCATGAGACATTCATTTAGAAAGGAGGCATTAAATATGAGGCATTTAATTCTCTATGATCTTGCCTGAGGTTCTAGGTTAATTAGAGAATAGCACGGGCAAAAGAGGCCACTGTAAGACACTTAATAAACTCTTCTGGTTTATCATCGAAACCTGTTTCCTTGCCGGTAATAATGCGCCTGTGTCCATGAATTCCAAATCAGGATGGCAATTAATCTGCCAGATTAGCTTGTTTTTATTAAACCACCTGAATAAAACATGAATTTGAGGCCAAAATTAAACAACACAGCACATTTCATTCTTTAAAATTCAACGGAATGACTAGTTAGCTGTAATCCCCCTCCAACTGTAAAAGTTCTTAAAATTGACCACGCTGCAATGTGATTGGGGAAACTGGTGTGGATGTTTTGCGAGATTTATTAAAAATGGCCTTGGTTTTCTCCAGTTGTGCTATTCCTCGCCCAACACACACACACACACACACACACACACACACACACGACTCAGAGCAGTATCTGATTTGCTTTTCAGGCAAAAGGATGAAAGGAAAGCTGAACAGAGGAGAGGGGTTGCCAGTACACCGTAAGTGGATTAAACACAACTCGGGAAAGCTAACATCAGAGAGTCTGTGAGATGGTGTGCGTGTGTGAGAGAGGGACAGAAATGAATGAATGAATGAGTAAGAGAAGGGGTGACCTAGTGGTGGGAGAGCAGCTCATAACCGAAAAAAGTCACGAGCTTGATCCCTGTAACAGCTGCGAAGCAAGATAATGAGATGCTACGTTTTCCTTCATTTCAATACGCTCCGAATATATGTGAAAATGTAATATGCTAATGTGAAACGTGACTGACTAATTGCCTGAGCAAGACTGGGAGAAAGCAAAAATGAGTCTAGGATTGTGTGTTGTATAAGTGACAGCGAGTTCATATGCGTCTGTGCGTGTTCATCACAGCAAAAGGATTTTTTTTCCTGGCAAGAAGCGGTGATGTTTGCTACTTAATGCCACCCTCGGCATCACATGGAAGCCGCCTGGTTGATGTGCAGCTGTTGCGAGCTGCCTCATTTGTTTCCTGACATCCATTTACCTCGAGATAAAGGAAAAACAGCATGAAAATGATGGTCTTCTGAATATGTAATGAACATGCTGTCAGTCTAAAACAAAAAGTAGTGTATTCAGAGGCCCTAGACTGTCGCCCATTGATTGGAATTGACAGCCAGGCGTACAATGTAATGGCAGATGCAGATGCAGAGATGGCTTGGACAGACTATAGATCCATGCAGCCCTTTGTTAATGCTTACAATTTGACATTAGAGACAATAATATAAAAATGATGAACAAGGGGAAATGTTTAGATTTGAAAATCATGGGGTCTGAAAAGGAATCAGTGATCTTACAGCTGAATGTGTATGCCACTTATGTGTTTTTTCTCTTCTTTCTTTATTGCTTTACCTTGCCCCTTTAGGTTAGTTTGCCGCAGAAGGAGTCTCGACTCCGGGCCCAATAACAGCAGCGGGGAAATATCAGGAGTATTCAATTAGAGCGCTCCACAGCTCTCTGTAGCTGACGTGTGGAAATTGTAATTTCCTCGACATGATTGATGGCAGTAATACAGGACGTCGTGTGAGTGCAGACGATGCGAGACTGTTGTGGGAATAACACCGCCCTCTGGTTATGGAGCTCAGTGCTGACTGGCTGAAAAGCCTGGAACAAACACACCTGTGTGTATATGTGTGAAAGCCTGCCAGGAGCTGTGCAGGGTGGCATGTAATGGAGAAAGTTTGATCAGACGGGGGGCTTTGCCCAGAGATACGGCGTAAAAGAAGAGTTGATTTAGCAAACTAACGGCCGGCTCGCTGTTGGGGCTCTGTACTTTCTGTTTTGATGATGTGATGTTTTCATCAGGCGGCCACGGCCAGGTATTTAATCATAGCTGTCAGACAAAGGCCGCTAATCAAGCATCAGAGGTCTACCTGCTCAATTGTAATGAGCTGAACTGAAGAACTGATCCCTGGTCAGCACTTCAGCGCTATGCATATGGGCTTGTAGCTTAACGAATAGGTATGAGGTGTCAGAGAATCACCTATGTCACACTGGGCTTGATAAGATGAATTCCACTCCATAAGACTTTCAAGAACTTTTAAGTTTCCCCTCAAAAATGTGTGTTCTGGTTTGCTGCTCCTGCTGTGGCTGCTCTGCCTCTATTTGGCTGATCCTTTGTGGTTAATCAAAATCAAACTGCTAATAAAGATGGGAGAGCTGTGCTGTGTTCATGTTGCCCCCTGAAAACAATAGTTACGGTATTGACAGTGGTAAAAATTGCCCGTATTGTTACCATCAGAATGTTTCGCCATGGTATGTAGTGAAACTGGTGTATCAGTACATGTCTAATGTGAATACGCTCTGGTTGTTCAGAGAGATTGTTACCTGAGGTGCTGCTGAAGGCTCAGGAATAGGGCAAGGAAAGGACTCTTCACACACTGCCAGGCTCCGCACCAGCTTTAGCCTGGTGTTGGACTAAGGAGGGGGTGCAGGTAGGTGGGCACAGTTAAAACCATGCGCACATACACACACACAACTGCATCAATATCATCACGCATCACAGTGACAAGCCAAAGTAAAAGAGAAACAGCCAGCGAGCACGATCAATTCTTGCAAGCAAATCATACAGTTTCGATACTTCTCATTTTAGCTGACAAATCTTTTCCCGAGTGACTGAGCTTTTCGCTGCTGAGATTATTGCAGACCAGTGGCTGCTGATCTTCTGAGATAACTTGATCAGAACAATCTTAAATAAAAAAAAAATGGAGTAAGCATTTTCACATAAACTAAAGGCGTCTCATGTTTTTCCTGAGAGAACATCCAGAGCAATGCAGCAAGCACACAGGAAATGTCCATTTCAAACGATTTGTTTTTTCAGGCATATTTCACACCACGGCCTTCACTATCATTCATATAATGGCATCTCAACATAGTAATTTCAGACGTCTGGAGCAATGCGTACGATGACAACTTGCTTGACAGAACACACTACAACTTCCAACTTAATCCAAGCAAACAACGCACATTAGACAGGTTGGAGCATCCTTGCACAACATGCATGTCGAGCGTACCGTACCTTAGAGTACTTCACAGGCTGTCCAACGGTATGGGAGGGGTGCAGGGAAAAAGTGCACAGGAAAATCACATCAAACAAACCACAGACGTTTTGAAGGGAAAAGAGGATCGTTACTTAAAGAAAGTGGAGAAGTTTGAATTAAATATGACTGGCCTACATTTTGTGCATGCGTGCGCTACTAGCTCTGCAAAAGAGCAAAACAATTCGTACCAAGACAGCAAAAAGAGACAAATAACCTCCTGCAATGACTGCGTTTTTATCTGCTCCTAAACTGAAAAATGTAAGAGCACAGAACAATATTTAGCGGCATTGATCTGTGAAAAGAAAATGAAAATTCTCTGTGCAGCATGAAATCTCAAGTTGAACATTCGTCAATTCCTGGAGCATGAATTAATTTTGCAGAGCATATGCTACCAAAGCGGTTGCACTGTAGAGCCCCTTCCTCTCTCTCACACACACACACACACACACACACAAGAAAACAAAAGCCAGACATTTGGTTGCGAGCGATTCGGGTCAGTTTTATACGTTGCTCCCAGCTCTATTTAGCTGTCATGTGTATCAGACCCAGGCGCTGGAGGTGAGATGCAGAAAGCAGAGAGAGACCAGCCGCCCAACAGTGTGTGAGACAGCTCGGTGCCTCTGCGCTTCACGCACTAGTGGCTGTGTGTGTGTGTATGTGTACGTATAAACAGAAGGTCTCTCAGTAGCACGCACAGAGGAGTGGAGGAGAGGAGGGGGGAGACCTGGCAGGAGCCATTTCAGCTGAAAGTGTAACAGAGCCCAGTCCTCTGCTTCCCAATCCCAACATGCATCCACACTACCACACGTGTGCACACGCACACACACACACACACACACACAGCTCTGTCCTTCCCACCTGTCCTCTAAAAATCAAAAGGACAACCCCTCCCCTCCCTTATTGAGCTCGAGGGCCAAATAACACCTATAAAAAAAATTGAAATGGACTGCTGTTCGCCCATCTCTGATGCCTGTGACCTGCCGCACCCCTTTCTATATCAGGTAATATGGATGTGGATGGAGAAAGGGAGGGGTGGGGAGAGGGCTGGGACTGTGAGCGCACCGCTACACCAGCTAATTGAGCGGCGTGGGGCCGGTTGGGAATGAACAATGCCGGCAGGAGATAAAGGAATGGGAAAGGGGGAGAGGGAAAGGGCTGAAGTCAGCAGAAGTAGGGCGGCCACCAGCCACCTGTCCTGCCGCAGAGGACGGAGCAGGATAGCTGGAGGCAGATGGTGGCAAAGTCACCCAGTCCCCCCCCCACCCTCCTCTGTCGGAATGCTTTTCTGTCACCCCCCATTACACCTACTGCCGCCCCCTCACCTCTTCTATTTCTCCCACAATGAACATTTCAGGCATTTAACCGATGCCCTCACACAGAACGATCAAATTAGTTTCACCTCCTCTACTGCTGAAAATTACGAGCAGAAAGGTCAGGGGCTTCAGTCCTGTCAGCATATCTTGGTGTAATAATTATGCCAGGGTGAGTTTTAGGAAAAAAGGAGGAGAATGAGAGGTAAGTAGCTAGATACATCCTACATTTGGAGAGGTCACAAAAAAACATTAGAGGGGGCAGGGACACCTGCTAAGTCAATTTAAGGTGACACGTGGAAGCAGGGAGTTTTGCTGTAAGAGATAAGGAAAAGAGCAGCTTGCTTGGTTTAAAAAGTCAAGGATTTTCACCGAAAAAAACAGCTAATTTCAATCACTAGTTTCAAATCCATTCATGTTTAAATATTATGAAAAGCTTTGATACAAGATCAGAACCAGTTTCATTGTGCTGTTATTGTATCTTGGAATTCATGTTCCTCATTAAAAAATAAAAAGGGGGGAGGCTATAGTATGTAATTTCTGCTAAACAGCAGCCACTGTGGACACAAGTGGCAATTACAGGACAAAAGCACATTGAATTTCCCTTCATTTCCCAAGATTCTCTTGAGTCAGTTGCCTAAAAGGAATAGACATTTTGAGAAATAGGCGTATTGACTTTCTTGCTGAGAATTAGATGAAAAGATTGATACTGAACTATTCCTTTAAAACACACATCATTTGGCAACCTGGCTGAGCTAAAATGTAGTGTCACAGTAGCACAAGTAGAGAAGAGTCATAATGTCAGCAGACTTACTCAGTAATGTCAGTAATATCTATCAAAAGTTTGCTAACATTAGCCTCCATAAGCCACTGGTCATACCAGACCCAAGTAAGGCTGTAGCAGCAAAACCCCTGAGTTAGTTGAATTGAGCAGTGGTGCGTTTTATTCCTTATGAAGTCAACTTTTCATTTCCAAGAGGAAGAATTTCTTATTTCATCTTTCAAAAGTTACATAATCTCACCTTAAGTTCCCTTTTTGCCCTTTCTGTTTTGGTCAGATGCGACTTTAAATTACTGCGACCCCTCTCTACATTGTTTCAAATTACTGGTGCTGCATAACTCTCCAATGTGGTTAGTGGTGAGCTATTTTGAGCAGATATACTATATCACCTGAGTTTGTAGTTAAAAGTTCTCCCGTTGTTGAGTAGAATGATTTAAGGAGAAATCATTCTCCAACTTCCATCTTCATGCTTCTTTTTCATCTCCCCTTCCTGTTTTCTTTCCTTTCTTCTTCAATGCCATGTCTCGCATGCTCTTTTACCTTCCTCCTGTCCTTGATCCCTCATTCTTACAACCTCTCAACCCATCTCTCCCTCCCTCTTCCTCCTGTGTCCCCTCCCCTCTCCCCTGCAGCTCCCCCCATGCTGGTGTCATTCTGTTCCTCGAGGTAACATAGACACAGGAAGTTGGTAGATAAGCCAGGATTTGAGCTCCAGATTATCTGCCTGCCTGACTCCCTCGCTCTGCCTGCCTCCAACCACAAGGCCAGATTGGCCTGAATCCTATTTTTAGGCTGCAGCCAAAGAGACAATCCTTTTCCTTTCCTGGATTTTGTTTCCTTGACCACACTTGAAGAGATTTCACATCATTTCGCCAGTTTTGCTTTTTCACCATTCCTCTGCGAGGACAAACTAGTCAGCACCCGTTTTACTTTAAAAGCCAAATTAACAAGTGCAAATTTTCTGCGGTCCCAAAGCACATTTGTTGCAGTGACAGAGACCTAATTAATTCGTTTATGTGAAAGTGATCTCAGCTGCCCTGAATCCCCAGTTGATCCACTGCTTTAATGTCTCCCACGGAGGATACATAAGATTCACTAGTCTCCACGACTAAATGATCTTTTCCCCACTCTGAAGTTTCTCAACAGCCAGGCAGACAGTAGTGAAGCGTGTCACTCAGACTGACCTTGGTGCTGTGGCACAGCAGAGTCAAGCCCCACATTATTATTTCAGTCTGCGCTGATTATACTTTTCCAGAATAATTTTGCTTGCTGAAGCAGCCGGAAAAATCATCTTGAATGCCACGGGTGACAGGAGATCCCCAGGGCGGTTTTGTGTTTGACGTTTATTGTTACTGAATTTTCATGGAGAGGAGTGTGGAAGAAAAGTGAAAATGTTTGGTGAGGTGTCAAGTGTCCTCGGCTCACTCTGGGTTCGGTCAGGATGCTGACACCTCTAACCTCACCGATTACTCTTCTATGAGAAGGGCTGAGGAAACTTTTCAATACTTCAATTTATACAATACCGGTCAGTGGTATTATGAAAGAGGCGTTACGGGAGGATTTTTAGGGTAACATAAATCTCATTCAGTTGTGGCAGATGTCAGAGTTCTTTACCTGTACGTCCCTCTTATTGTTGCTGCTGTGTTCATCTCTGCCGCTCTGGCTCTGGTCAGTGACCTCAGAATTGGTGGCGTTGTCTTTTGGAGACGACAGCGTGTCGGCAGCCTCGGAAACCTTCATCGTGTCACTGTCAACTGTATCGGACATTCTCATTGCAAAGTCTTACTGGGAGATGCTGGCAAATACAGAGAACCTGAAAGAGACGAATATATGTCCATGAGGGCCATTTTCTTAACAAATTACAAGAAAGAATCACAGATGCTTAGGACAAAAAAGTTGACGTTGGTTGCATGTGAGGATGAGAGGCGGCACAAGTTGAATTTCACCATTACTCTTTTTAGTCTTTTATTTAGGTTTCAAAGCCTCGAACAACAGGAACATACAAACAAACTATACCACAAATGATTCTACACGTTTTTCCCCGAGGGATGTACTGTATCTGGGCAGCTCCTCAAAAATGACAATTGGAGTGACAAAATAATATAACACAATGATGCACTTTTTCGCTAGTTGGAGCAGATTTATTTCAGAAATAACACAACTAAATAATTTTGTAAATTCAGAAAAAGCATGAGGTAAAGATCAATGCATAAGCAGCTTTCTGACAATATACAGTAAAGTATGTGGGGCGTGTCCAATGGTTGTGGAGGCCGACAGTCATTGTCCTCTTCCTTCTTCTCTAGACTGTGTACAAGAAAGTTTAAAATGAGTTCATGTCACTAACATAATGATAAACATCAATTTATGTGATTATTAAATGATACTACATTAGTAAAAAATTTACTGAATTACAATATATAGTGTATATGTGAGGTGTGTATTACTATAGTATTAAGGTCCATAACAGTAAAAATAGTAAGTAAACTCGTAATGAACAAAGCTATTTATCCATAAAGTAATAGTTAAAACTTACTAAATCAGGCCCAGAGCAAAGCACCTGCTCTTCTTCCATAGTGAGGTTCATCTTGTTGTTTGAGGAGTGCTTAGTAATGACTGTTTACTTTGTCTCAGTTTTTCTTGTGGGTTTTATTTTGAAAGAGAAAGCTACAATACTGCAGAGGTAATAACAGTGATTTGCCGCATGTGTAAGGATGCTCATTTCCCACGGAACAGCCTAAGAAGTGTTTTCATGGCAAACATTTGGAGTTGTTCTAGCAGTAGAAACACAGTTGTAACTAATAACATTACTGCTGGCTCCATATCTAAATGGATTTCAGCTATTATTAACGTCATTAGTTCCATCTGTGTTTGACAACTCAAACTCAACGTACGCCGTGAGAAAGATCTATGAAGTAGCAGGCGAAAGAAGGAGGAGAGGGGCAGCTTGTGTCATCAGCACAGTCTGTGGTCATCAGTCACTGCTTTCTGTCTGTGCTGTCTCAGCTCTGCAGCTGTTCAGCTAGAGACAATGGACACGACTGGACAAGACACAGCGGGAGGACAGTTAGCTCCTGTGAGATCCAACAGCTTCAGATTACAGTGTCTCTCCACTTGGGCTCCCCCCCCAAAAATTTTTTTGACATAGATGTTTCGAAGTGTTTGAAGGAGGCATGGAGGTCAAAGTGTCCATTGTGTGAGACTCGTACGTACCAAGTGGAAAAATTACGTTTGAAATTTGTTGAACATAACTAAACGAAGATCATGTCGCAATATTTCAAAATGTGCCCATAACACATGGATGGGACAGGGCTTAATTTAAATTCTGACGGTGCAGACTAAAGGCAGTGCAGCCAAAAAGTGACGGAAACACTCCTACTATACCATATCAAGTTATTTATTTAGTATTAAACTAATTTATATCAAAAAAAGTGTCATTTTTTTAAATCAGCAAAAATGCGAATAGCCTTAAATAATTAAAGAAATTGTATGAAGGTTTATTATTAAATTGTGTTTTATTTGACGTCCCAAAAGGCAAAGTTTCTGTTTTTGATTTTGGTTACTTTAATCATTCTGGTTCAAACATTGTGCATAAAACATGGAGACCTTTTGGGTTGACGTCAACTTAATTCGGCAGAGCAAAAAACATAATTTTCAAAATAAAAGAACTCTACATTATTGCCAATCTTGCACCTATGGTCCATTGCAGGAAAATTCTGTGTAATGCCATGACCTCCCCTATGCTTAAGTAATGGTGCGAGTTCATCCTGCTGATGTGCCCTAATTATGCAGTCAGACCCCATGCAGCGAAACACACACACACACAGATACACGCATACGCGCAAGAAGGGAGGGCCGACATGTGGTACATGAGAGCTATGATTAATAGGTTAATTAGAAACGGGCTCATCAAATTCACTTTGCACATCAAAACTGGATCCACACATGACAGCACTTACTGTGTGCTTGA
Source organism: Siniperca chuatsi (assembly GCF_020085105.1). Classification (NCBI taxonomy): domain Eukaryota; kingdom Metazoa; phylum Chordata; class Actinopteri; order Centrarchiformes; family Sinipercidae; genus Siniperca; species Siniperca chuatsi. The sequence goes on along the minus strand of NC_058065.1, from coordinate 13,298,888 downwards.
GCGTGTACGTGACTGGCTGCGTGTGTGTTCCAGCCTGCACCAATCAGCGGGGGGCCTCAACCTATTTGCCCGGCAGTGATCAGAGCCATTTTCCTATCTGATCGCGAGAAGCAAAGAGGCTGGCTGAGACTTGATTGTTTATCTCCGTCCCAAAAGAGCTGAGACAGCGAGCGGGAGCCGCTCTCTTTAAAAAAGGTGGCATCCAATTCCTCTATGTCAGAGTAATTGACTTCCAGTGAGGTCCGCTGCTCTCCTGAGCTCTCTTCTGCCAGGCAAATGTACCGCTAACCCAATGCAGTGCAAGGCTAAGAGGTTAGCTAAAATTTAGCTGGGAACTGGAGAGTCAGATGTTGAATTTCAATGACCTGTCAAGAGGTTTGACAAAAGCAACGCTGGCTGCTGCTTTACATTATTTTTACATTCTCAAGGAAAACAGCTCAATACTCTAGAGTGTCGTGCACGCCTTTGAATATTTAGTGTCTGTTGCTGACATTTTGATGAGTGAAGTCTCTTGAGTCGCTCTGTTTAAGATTTGCAATATTGGACAGATATTTTCAAGAGCCGGGCTTGTGATGGATAGCTATTTTGTCCCTCACCGAATCATTCATTCTTCCAAACATATTTTATCATGGGACTGGAGTGTTGGACTAAATTTGGCTACAGACTTTGATGCATTCAAATTTCACCGTCTCGTCTCTCATGGCTGAGGTAATTGCACTGTGTGCCTGTTTAGAATCCCTGATGTTTTGACTGTATAAGTAATTTGGATTATCATCAGATCCTTAGTGTTACATTAAGGAAACGTCTGGGAATTTAGTGAGTAGCAAATTGGTCTCTTATGAGTGAGACTGAAAACAGACATCACCATATTTATCTTATATATATATATTTATGGCTCCCTTAATATTGTAGTGTCATGTTACGGACCACCCACTAAATGTAATGACAGCGAATCACTTTCATCAGCAGGGAAACTTCTAAGCCACAACCAATCAAGTGCATTGCAGAATAACTGGTGTGCTTGATCTGAATGAAGTTCTGCTTTCTCAAGTCAATACTTCAAAAATACTTTTACACTGTACCAAAGCATCCCATTAGGTTTGAGAATGACATTAATGTTCAAATACAGTTTTACTGTACTTTGATGAGTTTAAAAAGGAAAGCGAGGCTGCCGCAGACTATAGTAACATTAGAAAAAGTGACTAAACATTTTTAGAAGTTTAATTCATTTACAGTATATTTATCTGAGAAAACACCAGTTATCACAGAGTTTCTAGAAAGGGTACTCAAACTGGCTCAAAAAGAAATATAGAGAAGTGAGTTAAAACACATGTTTATTCAGGTATTGGTTATTTTTGAAGGACTTGACATTGCACTACTATTTTACAGATAACATTTTACCATTAGGGGGAAAAGGGTTCAAGGTGCTTTTGGGGAATAAGATTAGGGCTAAATGAGTATCATGTCAGAATACCAGGAAACTGCATAATTAATTTTTAATGCTTTAATGGTGAAAAGTGTTAACTGGTGAGTCAATATGTGAATACATGAGTCACTGTTACAAGGCAACAGCTACTCTTCCTGGGGTCCATGTTAACATAATGTACGTACATAAAAACATTTATATCACTAACTATTTGTATAGCACTTTTCAAAACAGTTAGTTAAAAAGTGCTTTACAGAACAAAATAAAATAGTACACACAGTCAAGATAAAAACAATAAAATTCTAAATAACAACATAGAACATAAGGCCTGAATAAAACGGAGTGTGTAATAAAAACAGGTAAAATATAAGCAATAAAAGAAGGATAGAAACTAGACAAAATAGATTTACTATAAAAAAAAGCTATCCTATAAAAGTACGTTTTGAGAAGTGATTTAAAAGAAGGTACTGAGTTTGCTGAAGTTCTTCAGGTAGGGAGTTCCACAGCAGGAAAATGTGATATGGTCTGGTCTCTCAGAATATGTTAAAAGTCTGGAAGACGGGTTTTGAATGAGCCGGAGACGGGAGATGGCCTTTTGGCTGAGCCCCAAATACACGGAATTACAATAATCCAGACGTGACGAGATGAAAGTATGGATGACTTTTTCCAAAGTCTGCATGAGATAATTTTTAAAAAACTTTTGCAGTGTTACTAAGTTGGAGAAAGCATGATTTTACTACCTTTCAAAACACAGCTGAGTCAAAGATCAAAGCCAAATTAAGGGCAGTATGCTTAAGGTTGGAAGACAAGATTATTTTTCAAGTCATAGTCAAGTATTGTGTGGGTTTAATGGAAATGAATGTTGATCTGTGTATTTCTGACACAAATACATATTTTATATGTGAAATACACATCAGATATTTGGTAAAATAATTACTTTTCCCAGTATCTTTATGGACTCTTGAATTGTCTACTTTTGTGTACTTAATGGAAATAAATTATATATTTATAATATTCACATAACAGTAGTTCTTTTTCAGATTTCTGGAAATTCAGTAAACATTTGCGCTACATTTGGATTTAAACTTGACTTTTGTAACACAGTATTTATCGTATTCTAGGGCTGCACCTAACGATTATTTTCCATTGTCGATTCATTTGTTAATTATTTTCTCGATAAATTGATTAGTTGTTCGGTCTATAAAAACGCCAGAAAATGGTGAAAAATGTCAATCAGTGTTTCCCAAAGCCCAAGCTGACGTCCTCAAATGTCTTGTTTTGTCCACAACCCAAAGATATTCAGTTTACTGTCATAGAGGAGTAAAGAAACCAGAAAATATTCACATTTAAGAAACTGGAATCAAAATTTTGACTTTTTTTTTCCTCCTTACAAAATTACTCAAACCGATTAATCAATAGTTGCCGATTAATTTAATAGTTGACAACTAATCGATTAATCGTTGCAGCTCTATCGTATTCCGTGACTGACTATTCTTATCAAACAGATAAAATAAAGACAAATAAACAGGAGACGTACTTGTTGCGTAGCCAGTGGTGGTTGTGGCGAAGGAGGACGTGGCTGGTGAAGTCGATGAGGCTGAGCCTACCGATGCCATTCGAGACTTCTTTGCCCATGTCTGCTTCAGCTGCTCTGAACAGCAACCGGGGCCTCCGACACCCTCATGACCCCTGCTGACCTGCAACCGAGAGAGGCACAGGGTTAGCGCTGTGGTGTTAGGGGTGACAGGGGTCAGGGGTTAGGAGCCGCACTGACACCGAGGTCGCGTGGACTGACAGAAGTCAGGATGTCAGCAACTCTGAAATATTTGTGTTGGAGCAAAAAGTAAAAGTGCGGTGAGTGTATATTGCTGGGCCTATGCGTGCCTATGCGCCATAAATAATGGATGAGCACAGAGATGGGAGTGCGGCGGAGGCAACAGGAGAAGGCACCCCTGCCCACCTCATAAAAACCAAGCATTAGGAATTCAGAGAGCAGCGGGGGGAAGATAGCATTTCTCAGCTGAAAATCCTCTGCCATTTTGGGGGCATTTTTCTTTGCATTTCACTTGACTATTCTGTTAGCTATGTTACTCCTCTACAGTGTGAAAATGTGCCATTATTGCTTGACTTTATTAGCTGCAATTGGTCATAGTTGCCAAATTAGGATGATAAAGCAGCTAACTATTATTTTCATTATCGATTAATCATTTGGTCTATAAAATGTCAGAAAATAGCGAAAAGTGCCCATCATAATTTCCTAACGTCTTCAAATGTCTTGTTTTGTACGGCCAGCAGTCCAAAACCCAAAGATAACCAGTTTAGAATGCTAGAAAACACAGAAAAGCCGGAACCAAAAATAAACGATTAATCGATTAAAATAGCAGTCGATTAATTTTCTGTCCAATGATGTCCAATTCTTTGATGCTGTACATTCCCTTAAAGCAACATTTATAACTTGCTCTGGCTTCTCATTGTCTCCCTGCATTTCTCTCGGCCTCTGCCTTCTCCCCTAATCTCCGTCTCACTGAGCGGGCGAGGTGCCACGCTGACTCTGGCACCCAACGGTGCCAAGGCCTGGCTGCTGCTCCCAACATGGTCTTGATGAGACCCCCGTGCCAGCCAAAAAGGTCAAGTGGAATCCCTGCTCACTTTATAATCTTCCTTCTCATGACACCTCAGCCTGCAGCCAGAGTGGCAGACTGAGATGATGATGGGTGGGAGCGACGTGCCATGGAACAGTCGCCATTTGGTGCATTGCTTTTGTTCAAACAGCCCAACCAACCACGAATACTGTGAGTGTTAATACTTAATGCGTGACTGCTTACTGTTATTTAGTGGCAATACAAACCAAGACTCCACAGTTCCTTATCATGAATGCAGTTGTCGTTATATTTGTTAGAAATGTGATCTCATACACAATATAATGTAAGTAAAAAGGGAAATTCAGTCCTCCTAAGCTTGAAATCTGAATTTTCTAATTGACATTTTAGCACATTTGTGAGGAAAATGTCCCCTTCAGCCTGTAGCATTTCTCCCTGGCATTAGCTAACGAACGCGTGTGAGGCCCAAGGCAGGATCCATTCATCAATGTTGATGTCATTTAAATGATTACTTACATCTGGAGAGCACACAACCTAGTATATGCAGTTTGTAGCCAGGAAATCTATCACTGTTTGTTGGTCATCTTAACACAGAATCACCTAATCTTTTTTCCCCTCTTGTTCCCAGATGCTCTTATCTTTACCCTTCTGCTCTTCTGTTTGCCTCTTATCTCTTTCTAAATGCACCCAGCACTTTTTACACGGTTATTCTGGTGTGACAGGAGTATCATCTTGGTGCCGTAGCTCTAGATTCTGCCCTTCTTGCTCATAGTTGAAGGCAGAAGTGGTGCCAATTCAAGCTGCTGCGAATAGGAGTGCCAGCTAAATGTCTGAAATGGAAAAATGTGGAGCCTGCAGCTATCACACACATGCACACACGCAGAGTGTAAATGTTGCACTGACAGCGGTGTGGCTGAGTCTGGCCATGGGCGCTCCAGGCTTTATGACCAGAGCTGCTGAGCGGGCTTCAGCACTTCACACTGAGCCTGTGTGTGTGTGTGTGTGTGTGTGTGTGTGTGGTATGGCGGAGACAGTCCTATGAATGCTAATGCCGCAAACAAAGCGCTCCCCGAAAAAAATGTTTTGACAGACACGGACACAGGGAAACATCACAGTTCAATTGGTGCTCAACAGCTTCTAAGAAAACTTAGCACCGCACGCGCACACACACACACACACACACACACACACACAGTAGTGAACTTGCAGAGACGCTCCGCCTGCCTGTGCATCCTCCAGTACTGTGCTGTAGCTGACAGGGAGTGGTTCATTGGTATTACAGTCGCCGCAGAGCGCAGCAGCCTTTAAGAGGCTCCCTCAGGCACTGTTCAGTGTCATGTCGCCATGCCCAACGGCATATCAGCAACCTCCCTCACACACACAAAATCTCACACACACACACACACACACACACACACACACACACACGAGAGACTCAGATGCATCAAACCTGCCCAAATGCGCACACATTCAGAACACAAATGCATCAATGTATTAAAAAGCAGATCTGCTCAATTAGACGGATTAGACTACTGGAAACAGAGAAATAATTGTCATCAAAAAGAAGAAAAATCAAAGATCCCAATGAAACCAATAAAATTTGATTAGTCCAACGGCTGGATAGGTGTCAGCGTACAGCCACATATGCACACGTACAAACACACATTCTCCACTGCACATATATTCTTGATGGAAATTCATTCTCGAATAACCCATAGTGGGGTCATAAGAGTGGCCGTCAACTGAGCCGAGTTAATCATACATCGGGCTCTTAACGGACTACTCTCACGGACAATTATGTTCGATGGCAAGCTGATGAGAAATTTTTCAATCACTGTGAAGCGCATAAGAGCCTACTGGTGATGGCACGCACACACAGGAACAGGCGAGCAAGCACACTCCAGTATACTTATTTTCTTTCACCCTTCACACAAGTGCGCGCACACACACACACACACACACACACCTGCAAAGGCTGACCTTTCTCTCTCACACCTCCGCTCCGCTCTGTTCTGCTCAGATCTGCGTGGATCAGGGCTCTTGTCTGGGCTATAACCAGCTCAACTGGAGGTGAAGGACCCTCAATCCCTCCCTCTATCTGCTACTCCATCCCCGACTCCATTCTCGGGTAGAGAATGAGAAGATGAGTCAAACACGGGGTGGAAAAGAACAAGCCATCACCTTCACAAGCTTCTGTGTGATCACAAAGAAAAACCACCGATGATTTCGGAGCCCCGAGCACAAAAAAAAAAAAAAAAGTCGCAGCATCTTTCTGCGTGCAGTCGCAGATTACGCTTTGAACAATAATTCATGCTTTATTGCTGCTGATGAGCTTTTGCAAGTGTCACATAAAAAGAACAACAGTAGGAGTGGTGCCAAACAGCTGGGATATTGTCTGCAGAGATGTAGAATGCTAAACAGAGCTCTATTCAGTGGAGCATTGTGAGGAAAGAAAAAAAAAAAGTAGAGAGACAAATACAAAGGTAATGCCATGTCTGAGGGCTACAGCTTTGTGTCACCTGCTCACCATTTCTGAGTAAATGCTTGGCTGATTTCTAAAATTGTACATTTCAACCACAGAAACAGAAAACACATCAAGCACAGCCAATCATTTTACGGCTATACAATTAAATTGCCGACTTCCAAACAAACCAACAAAAAGACAGATTTAGACTAAATCGGCTTCAGCAGAGCGCAGGACATGCTCCCTAGCTAATAAAATCAGACATCAAATAGTTAATTAGGTTACTAATGCTGGTTCGCACTCATGGTGCTGCAATAAAATTGATTTCAGTGTATTGCTAAACTGAGTAACTAATCTCCCATTTTCTAGCCATTTCTGCTAATTGCAAAGCAAGGAAAGCACTGACAGGGGAGCTATATAATTGGACCAGAAAACGATTAGTGTAAAGCTTATGAAATTATATCACTTTCATACACTGCTTGCCTCAATTTCAGGGCAACTGAGGCAGTGTCAGTTTAAGGAACTGCCTGTAATAGCTCAGACTGAATTAACAGAAAAAACATAAACAGGCACAAATGAGCCTCTAATTGCGCTGCTCACTCTGCCTCCAGGTCGCATAAGGCGGCGCGGCGCAGCAGAGGCGCAGTCAGACAGCATTAATAAATTAAATCCACAGCAGAGCATGTAGGTAATCCATTACCTATCCCATAGGAGAGCTTCCAGGGAATATCAATCTAGGCAATTAGAGGAGAAACAATAAACACAGAAAACTAACATGCAAGTCTAGCAGTTTTAATCTATGGAGCATTATGAGGAGGAAAATAACTCAAAAAGTCCGCCAGAGTCATTAAAAGTCCATTTGCAGACAACACCTGCAGAACAAACAGAAGATGAGCTTGGCTGGAGAACAAAGCAGAGCGAAGCCTCTTATTGGCTGATCTTGGTTAATTATTCTTGTAATGAAAAGCAGAAGCAGCACTGGCAAACTAGCGGGGAGATTTCGAAAGCTCTGGCTCAGCTCACTGAGTAACACGGCACTGACAGCACACCAAATCTCATGTTGCGCTCAGTTTAACAAGCCAAAGAAGAAGACTGCACACTTACTGACTTGCTGCCGTGAAAAAGAAACAAAAACGCTGATGCGGAGGAGATTTTCTCATGGATTAACATGTTGTCCGTTTTTAAAACACCATTGAATACAACAGCTTAAGTGGCAATAAACAGCAGAAAATTAACAGCCTCAAAAGGTACATGACAAAGAAAATGTTAAAAAAGCAGAACGAAACAAAAGTACAAGAAACATGAACAGTCAGAAAAGGCATGTGAGGTTCTTGCCTGAAGTGGCTTGAAGCTGCAGGACCTACCTGCCCGGCAGCACTGCCCTCCATCCCTTCTGCTACTCGACCGTTTAGTTTCCATTGTACAGGAGGCACAATTTGCTGGAGAGGAGGCTGGAGTCGCCTCCCAGCTCGCTCCTCGGCAGCTGCCTACTGCCTCCTGTTCGCTCGCTCGACTGAGTGAGAGTGTAAGACAGGGAGAGGGGAGTGTAAAGGGAGAGGGCGAGGGAGAGTGGGTGTCACAGAGAGAGAGAGAGAGAGAGAGAGAGAGAGAAAGGGATGGAGGGAGGGAGAGTGCTGTGCGAGCACAAGTCTACCTGCCACAACCCATCAAGCCAGCCAGCCTTGGAGACAGTGCCAAATCAACAGCTGGCCCCTGTGTGATGTCAGAGCCTCAACAGCCAGTCATGGCAGCCGAGGCCGGCCGGCGCTACAGAGCGCCGACTGAACCAAAGTCACCGGCTAAATGGGGCTCTTCATTAGCTACTTTGCTTTAGGATGGAGGCGGGGGTAGGAGGAGGAGGAGGAGGAAAGGGCAGCCAGGGACATGGGATAGATGGAAGGAGACTGAGAGGAAGAGGAGAAAACAGGAGGGTGGGAGGTAGAGCAGTAAGAGAGAAAAGACGAAGAAAGGAGCACAGAGGTGCCGAAAGAGAAAGAGAGAAGACAAACAGGGAGGAGGAGAGGATAGGGGACAGGATCGACATGTCTGTGGCCAGCTAGGTGCTCAAAGACCAGGTGGAGAGTCGATGGGGAGGCGCTAGCCGCTGAGAGGCCGAGCTGTTCACTGGGCCACCTTCCCATTAAAGCTGGCACCCTGCTTTTTACACAAGACAAGGATACAGCTAATCCCCCTGACTCAGAGCGAGCCACCACCTGAAATACCACCCATTACTGAAACAGAAAAGCGAAATACTGAAATAAAACATTTAGCTTTAAGCAAACTTAAGATAAGCTTACTGGTAGGATCAGCTAGAAAAAAAATACACGGACTGCATAAGGAATAAGAGCAGCTGCTTGTGCATGATCAAACCGCACCCTTCACCTCCTCCATTTCATCTTGTGATTTTAGAGGATTTAATAGGAAAAACAATATGGGGTCATAGCCGCCACCAGTAATCACTTGGATTGTTTATTTCATTAAAAGATCAAGTATTCTGTCTCCTCTGTTCATGCAGCAAAGATAGCATGGATAGGAGAGATAATTGAGCTCTGAAAATATTCTACTTCGTAAAGCACTTTCATCACTAAATGACTGACAGGCAAAGACATAGGAAGTCACAAACATACACACAAACCCATGCGCAGTCAAAGTCTAGACTGCCATAATGTGATTGTTTTTGTCCTTTCAGTCACTCAGACTTTAAGAGCAAACACAGTGGGCGGAAAAGTTCCTGCTGTCACTTAGCAACCAACACCAGGCTGCGACAACCGATCCGATCCAATCCTGCCACATAATTGTACCATTCGTTATGCCAGGTCTCTGAAGAATTTATTATTGTGCTTCCTTAATCCCACGAAAAGGTCACCAATTGAACAAACAATTTATGGATAGGCGGATGAATTATTTAATGGCCCAGACCAAATATTATAGGAAAGAGAGATTTCCCCCCCTGGAAGGCGATGAATTATTTAGTCATTGGGCCACATCTTTGGTGAAAGCTATTACACAGCATCCTCAACCTCAATATCTGATAATGTCATCAGCTCCAAATACGCCCTAACCTGCGTAATGAATGGTCAACAGAGTAGCGGCTGCAGTGGCCTGAGAAGGCGCAGGTGAAACAGTTTTGGCAAACCAATTATTAGCATTTATTTTAAGCCTCGGAGGGGTGTGCCACAGAGTGCAGACAATCACAAGAGAGCATTTGAGCAATGATTTTGTGAACTTTTCTTTGACTACCACTTCCTAATGCACTACACCTCACCCAGCAGGTAAAAACAGATGTTGATATTTTATCTGCAATAACCATATCACTCTAACATGGACATAACTTGATTGAGGACTTCTAAATTAGCATACGCAGGGAATTGTTATGGTCATAATTCCCCGAATTGATATGTCAAAGTATACACACAACACACAATATATCTAAGCTTATCGCTGGATAGCGCAGTTGCCAACCCTGCTAAGATGAACACATCATCTCCACTCTCTAAAACAGCAGCTGGAGGGACTGAACCAGCATCCACTCTCCACCCACCAGGCTCCTCTGGTACCTTAATGAAAACGATACCATCATAATGCTCAGCCTCGGTGGTGGCAACTTGTAAGCTTCCATTGCCATCTCTGTTCATCTCTACCAAGTCTATGAGGCGATAATTGTCTGGGTTAGTGCATCGTAATTATAGTGGGTGTGGGTCACCTATTAAACAAGTACCAAAATTAGTTATTCACTGCATGATTTATGGCCTTTTATTAGCATATATTTTGTTCAAGTCAGGTGTTACTGTCCACTTTTATAATCTCTCTGCAAACTGTAATGGAGTTATACTAAACTATTGTATATGTCAATGTTAAAAACATATACTCTCACATAAAGACTATTCATCAACATGCAACATAAAAACAAACAAAATCTCTGAAAATGCTTGTGGTTGATTATGTGCATCACTTACTTTTCTATTCATATTTACAATTTGTTTGCGATAAGCCTTAGAGGACTAATTACACTGATAGGGCGTGGATACATTTTATTTACACTAACCCCCGTTTGCCAGTATTTGGTTAGCACTTGGTTCTCTGGTACTTTTGAGGAAACTGCGCAACCTTATATGTCATTTATTAACACGCGGGCTTGATTAATTAGCGTGAATTGTTTTTCTATGCTCCCATCGACCAAGAAAATGCCTCATTGCCAATCATGTATCAATCACAAAGGCAAGAGACCATGATGCGTATTATAGCGCTCAGGAAGGGTGAGAAGAGTCAATCGAAACTAAATGCATTTGCTTTGATTAATCATTTAGAGCAATGTAATTTAAATGTTTGTCTTTGTCGCTCGCTATTCCACAGCGAGCCCGTAACACCAGACTCCATTACAAATTGAGCAATTTTAATGTTTCCTGGGTATCGGCAAACCTACAAACCCCGGACAACATGTGACATTTCAATCTGATAATTGATACATGCAATTCAAATTCGGCCGATAAGACATTTAACTAAGCAGCGCAACAAATCAATTAAAGCTCAGTTATTGAAATAGCTAACAGTTAACGTTAACCTTAGTACACACTGTTATTTGCCGTATGTTACTGTGAGAGAAACTGTCTAACCAGGCCTAAAAGTTATTGAATTATGCTGTATTTTTAAATGACTTTTATTTGTTTTTTCGGACGAACGCCGAATTTAAGTATGGCCGCTTAAGTTACAATTTGGATAAAGTGTTTGCTTGCGAGGTGTGTACTTTCGCCGAAGAGAACGGCAACATTTGCGTTGGATCGTGTCGGGGCTAAGCTAACGATTATTACCTGGCACTGTGGCTTGCTAACGCTTGAAAACGGCCAAACACCGGCGCTCTGCGCTGTCACGCACAAGCAAGAGAGATGTTTACTGCTAACTAGCTCGTGTTACAACAATCCGGTTAACATATTTTTTCGTTAACTGTTGGACATGATACTGCAGATATAATGTCGCCTTACCGCTTTAGTTTACAGTCGGTGCACAGCCGTAGTCTCTACCGAGGGTGAAGTAGCTAGTGTTAGTGGCGGAGAGAAGGAGAAGCAGCGGAGTCCGGCAGCCAGCAGGCTGGGAGAGTGCGTCAGCTCCTCACGTTCGATACGTAACGTCAGGCTGCTGAAAATATGTCACGTCTTGTTGTAGTTGCTGGATTGATTTGCGTTATGGCAGCGCATGCACCAAGTTTGTCTGACGATTTCGTCATTTGTCTCACATATCTTTTAACACTGATGTAAAGTCTTTATACTTTTAGGTGATTGTGCATACTTTAGATCATAAAGTGCCAAGAAGTTGCATTGAATACTTAGTGATAATTACGTGCTGCGGATGCCTGGTGATATAAACCGAGTGAACTTTGAATTTGCCGCGAAACGTTTCAACGTGTCAATTCAGTCTGCTGTTTCAAAACCATTTGATTAATGCGCTTCATTCCACTGTCTTACCAGGTAGGCAAACCACGCGTACACTAACAGAAACAATGTGCGTCTCTTGTTATTTTACTACAGTTTTACATGGATGTCATGTGGCCGTGTACTGTTCCTGAGTCACAATATCATAGCAACGCTCTATGTGGCCAGATCGGCTCTGCTTACACACTAACGTAAAAAATAGAATACTTGTGTTTGCTTGCTAGTTTTTCCACTCATAGGGTAGCTAGGTACCAGAGTCAAATGCAACACATAGGAACAATATTCATAATAATACAGCTAATTAGCTTACGAACGTGAATATGCGTTTCCAGTCTATGGGTTAAGTACGAGTGGTGCTTTTATTTCTGTAGGCAAGCGCGTCACTTCCGGTTTATGCTGCTAGCGCTAGCCGTTGCGCTACATCCTTAGTTACTTCTTTAGGTAGTATTATTAACTCTAAATTTCTTCTTAGTATATTTAGTTGTTTGGTTGTTGTCGGCCCTTAACCTGCCAACTTGTTCTTTAGGTTCTGTAATATATCGCTGATAAAGCTACAGCTCGGCAAGTCATGAAGGTGGTTTTGGTGAAAAGTTCAAATGAAATTTGTGGTTGTTGTTATTACAGAATACGTCTCAAGGAGCACACAGTTATTACTTTGTGTCTCTGTGGCCTAGTGTTTGAGGTTTCAATATAGTAAGAAAATAATACTTGACTACTAACGTTAACGTTAAAAAAAGAGTGGAAATCTAAATTTACCCCGATGATAAGCATTTTTATATAATACCAACCAATTACATATTATTAAACATAGCCTACATGAAATATACGACTTTTGCATTTAACTGTAGGCACAGCTTGCTCTCTGACTTCTATCTGGACAACATTTTGTTATGGAACGTTTCTACTGTCTTAGACACAACAATGATTTTGTGGGGTCGTTGGTGTCCCCAGAAACATCTTCCTGGATTGACCAGGACAGTGCCAGGTCAGGCAACACAAAAACATGCTGTTGCTGTAACTGGGGGCGGCTGAGACAGGCATCTTCTACCATCTCATCTAAAATTCTGACTTTCGTTGTCCACTATACTGCGTCATCCGGCTTCTAATAATGGTATTCCTGTCGGTGCTAGTAGACAGCAGAGGAAGGCTTCTCACCCTTATTATAAAACATGTTTAAATCAGCAATCAATATGGTAAACAAACGTGGTCATTAATGTGTAATAGATGCTGTAGTGAATATTCACTAATTCAGACTGAACCTAGCCTACATAGGGGCATGTTCAGATGTACATCTCAGTTTAGCAATGTTTTTTTTTTTCCAGCCTAAAATCTGATCCGGCTGACTGAGCAAGGACCGAGAAACTGATGAGGACTTACTAATGGAAATGGATGATAATGGCCTACAGACCTCTTGCTGTGACACAAGATGGTCACAGCAACTGTCAGGCCTTCCTCACAAGCTCCTGCAGCGCCTGATGCCTTTCCAAAAGGACGGAGTGGAGTTTGCTTTATCTAAGAATGGACGGTAAGCAGTGCTGCTGCTTAGTCAGTCAGTAGTTCTGTGTTAAGAAACATCTTTGGAACAACACTTATAAATATAGTATTTAAAGTTATTTTTAAAAAACTAAATATAAAGGTCAGCGTGCATCTTCAAATCAGTAATGACATAACTAAATGTAGATCTATAGATGAGTAGGTCTGTTGCTTATTTTATGAGTGGCTCCATTTGAGAACAGTGTAGTCCCCCTCTGGGTTTATGCCGTCCTGTGTTTGCAGTCTTACCTTCCACTCCACTCCGGCAGTGTGTAAATATTGATTTATTGCAATGAAGATGCTTTCAACTCAAATCCATTGTCTGAGCATTTCATAGAAAAATACAACTAGCTTCTCGTATCTTCACTTAGAAGCTTCACACATTGGTCACCACCAATTACAGGAAGAGGCAAGGTGTTTAGGAAATGTAAACTTAAAGCGGGAATATGTTACTTTTGCTGAACAGGAGCCACTTTGGTCGCAAGACACAATAACAGGAAATTGGTATGCTAAAATTAAAATGCAGCTTTACAGTAGCACAAGTAGCGAAGACCAAGCAGCAACCACCTGGACTGAAAAATAAAGCCAACGCGGAAGTGCCAAAAACTGCAGTCCTTGAATAGCCACTTGAGGCTGGCACCAAAAGAGAGTCAAATCTCCATAAGCCCCCTTGTTAAAATGCCCAACTTCACAGCAGAAATAAACATGTTTACAGCCTGGTACAAAAAACGTTTTTGGTCTCTGTAGCTAATTTCCCTGTTCATGACAGCTGTACGGGGGGTGAATTTTTATATAACTCACCCCTTAAAATTATATTAAGGCTTAAAGTTATGCATAAGTAAGGAAGTGGCTGCTTTGAGTAACAGGTGGCTGCCGTCTCAGCACAGGTGGCTGGTTCAGCAACCAGGCTTCTTTCGGCCCGCCTCAGCTCCACCCACGCTCCACGTCATTCTTTCAAAAGTTGCATAGTGTCGCTTTTAAGAAGACTGCTAACAAACAAACATGGATTTGAACAACGTAGGTTTCAAAATCTTCCAACGATCGGCTCTGCCAATGTTTTATGGAGATGGACATTCAACACATTATTAGGCTTCAACGATGCTCACACTGTGTTTTGGTGAGAAACAGTGAATGTAAATTTAACTTTGTTTACAAAAAACCTCCACGGGGTACCTTTTTTAAAGGTTCTGTATAGGAGATTTTGAACATTAATATAGCAGCAAACAACTATTTGCTATGTAAAGATATAGTGGAGTAATGGCTTCCTACGCAGAGAATGACGTCACACTCCCTCCATGAGTGTTGTCATCCGAGCTTCTCTGTTCCTTGTTTTGGTAGCTGGTCCGGCTGCGCGTGCATGTTAGTGTGTGTGAGTCCTTCCCTGTGAACCTGTTGGCTTTGAGGTGCGACATTTAGTGGCAGTGAATGTCGCATACAGCACCTTTTTAAATATCCATAAATCCTACAAGGCAACATTAATCAACTAAATGCCCTCATACTTACTAACCCATGCATTCTGTGATGCTGTGCTGAATTACTAATATTGAATTTACTTGACAGCAAAACTGAGCAAATCTGTAGTATAACACATTTTCTTCTCTATTGCTACATCAGTGTGTGATTAAGTCCAATAGGATGGCATGTCATTGAGCTTTAAAGTAGGCAGTCCCAAAACCCAGATTTCCAACCAAGCTACAATCTGTTATGATGCCTCAAGAAGCAAGTAAAAAGTCAAGAGTGTATGTGAATATATTTTAAATTCAGAAGGTCAGATAGAGTCCAGGTTGTATCTTTGAAAACAATTACCAATCCATGGGAAGTTTCTCAGTTGCCCTTAAGTCTGTAAGTGTTTGGCTGTGTTGAGCATGAAGCTGCAGAAGCTGGCCGGGACTTGCCCATTTCCTCCTCTCCGACCAGTCGATGCATGCTCGGGTTCTCGGGAAGGTCAGCACAGGGGGAGCCAATGTGGGCGACGTGCTGTGATCGGAGCGGCCATATTGATTCAGGAACACTGGGAGGCGCTGCTTTGTTACACGGATGGGTCAGAAGTCAATTGGCTCTCGCTGCACCGTGTGGACAGTTACCTCAGTCAATTGGCATCAATGTGACAGTAAGAGCAGCGCGGGCAGTGCTTCTCTCCGGAGACAAGCAGAAGTGGCATTGACAGAATGAGCACTGACATGATATTAGATGTTTAGGCTGGTTTATTTATTTAGTTTATTCACCTACATATCACAATACATATATAAAATAACTATATTCTGTATGCCAGTACCCTTTTTATCATCTCTTTTCGGTCAGTGCTGAAATAATCACCTCCATTCATGACATGATTCTTATACTCAATATCAGTGTATAACCCAATGAATTATCAAGCATATCGAGCCGATGCTGTATCTTCCGTAGAAACATGGCCTGTTTTTTCTCTTACTGAAGCATGTCATAAAGCCCCGACTTTAATAAACGGGCAAGTCTTTACTCCAAGCAAAGCTTATTAAGATGCCACTGAATCCTACATACTGGACCTTTTTTAATATGAGAACTTCACCGAATCCACTAAAGAGCAGGACAGAGCTCCTAATGTTAGCATAAACGCTAAAAGCATCCAGGACCAGCTTCGACACAGCGGGGACATCCATCTACATCACAGTAGATGCTCTAGTCGTTAACGGGGCTTTTATTTAACATAAGGTACGAGCTAATTAGCTAGTTATCCAGATATGCTAACGTGTTGCTAAAATGGTAGTGTCGTCTTTTTAGAAAACCATCTTCCACATCCTGGTTGCTACATACTATAAAAGTAGTAATGTGAGATAATACAGTGACTAGCATTTTAAGCCCACTGTACCGCACACTTTCATCCACATCCTCACATATAAGTGTGTGCGTTCACACACAGACGGTAAAGATGATTACAAGCTAAAAATTGTCATTTTATTGACAGTAATCTTGATCTTTTTATGTATTTGAGGCACCCTGCTGTTCTTTATTTGTTCATTCAATATCCTTGAAAAGAGCCTCGAATTAAAGCAGCAGTCTCTTTTTTTCACTGATACTCAACAGAGACTCATTGTAAAAGAGGCAGAAATAACAATATTTTACCTAGAAGAGCCTGAACATACCAGAATGCAATGCAGCTGCAGACTCATTGGGTTTTTAGGAAGAACAATTCTGGGAAATGTAGGATATCACTACCTGAAGTGGAACTAGGCGAGGCGGGCTGACAGACAAAAAATAAATGGCAGCCCTTCATTATAAAATAACTCCTGAAATGCACTGAATATCATAGATTGATGTCGGCTATCTGACAGTGTGGGAGGATCTGTGGGCGGATTTTTCCTTTAAATCTCATAGTCATTGTGTCTTTTCACATCCAGAGCATCAAGAGTACCGAACCAAAACATCAAATGTTGTTGCAATTCAAATACTTATGGAGCCCGCTCTATCGGTCTGTGTAGGAGGGTGAGTGAATTTTATGGAGTTAGATGAGAGATGATGTGGGAAAGTTGTAGTACAGTACGACAATAAAAACCCATGAGATGTGGTTGATTGTATTGTTTGGAAAGTTGGGCAGAAGTGTGCCATTTGAGTGCTGACATCTGTATATAATCAGCTATACTAAAACAGAAACTTACCCAGGGTACATCTGTTAAATGCAGTACTCTGAGTGGGCCTACCCAGATATTGGAAAAAAAACATCAATTTGGTGTAAAAGTACATCCATTAAGACCTCTTGGTCACTTCCATTACGGTGTCTGCAGCTTGAAGCCAACCACTGTATGTCCGCCCTTCTCTGATTTGTCCAAAATATTATTGTAAGTGACTGCCTGTGCTTTTATTGAATAAGGCCTGCTCTGCTGATGCGAGATGAGATCAATAAGCAGACTGTGTTGTCTCTCCCTGTGCTGGTCAAATTACTGAGAAAAGTCCTTTCCAGAGATGGAGCGTCTCTGCACACATACAAGTTGATGTGTTTACACCACATTGGTACTGGCTCATAAGTATTGTTCATAATATAGAGACTCTACACAGACTGGTTCCATAAAATCATTTGGGCTGTTCAGCAGCACATTGGGAGTTATAGTATTGGGAGTACAATTGAACTTATTTCCCTGTTCAAAGTCCATCTATGTAAGATAAATTAAGAACAACCAACAACTCGGTGGACATCACTCAGATAGCACAATATCAAAGCCCCTGCAAACTTGGTTTCAAATCTTGAGTATTTCTCTAAAACCTTAAATACTTGTGATTAAATAAGCAACAATCACACTTAGAGTCTATTTATGAAGCGTTTGACACTCAAAAACTCAGCTTATCTGCTTCATCAGGGTGTGGTTTGATCAGATTTGATTGACTGTGCTGGCAACATAAGCAAACAAGCACACGGTCATTATATCTGATTAAAATGTTTCCTGATGGTGCTCAGAAGTATGTGACATCACGGAGCCCCGTCCACCTTAAGAGATGAACACAGAGACAACAAAACCCCCCAGAAATCTCTCACAGAAACAACCAAAACTGTATGCTCTTATAAGGTCAATAAGAACCTGATTGAAATAAGTTTTCAGGGCCTTTAGCAGTTTATTTGATGTCATTGATTCAGTTTGTTTGCCTGGACAAATAGTCGATAGGTGGAAATAGTTTTTTTATTAAAGGGGTACTTCAGCAATTTAGGGTTGCACTTCCATAAAGTTGGGGGACTTGTGAGAGATAGATTAAAAAAAGCTGCAGAGACCGAGATATCCTGACTTTTAGTCTCTAGTATGGGTTAAGCTCCGAAAACACTGGATCCCACATTCCCCATAATGCAACACATATTTCAAAAACCCTCCCTGACAAGTATGTTTCAACGTCTTTCGAACTCAGTGCACCCAATTTGTAACACAGAGCCACAAAGGACATTATGAAACTGTTTTCACTGATCTGATCTTCATTTATAAAATCAACATGCAGACAGAAGTAGATTCAGTACACACATCAGTATGAAAGCTGGCGTTTAGCAGCTTTAATGCTCCACGTCTCACTACTACTTGTCACTTACAAGTAGTATTTTTACAGTGATGGGTTGATACAACAAAATCCCAGTTTCAGGTCACCATTGAGATCCAGCAGTCTCAGGACAAAACAAATCATGTGTACCTGACCAGTAATCTGAGCAGGGACAGTGGGTCCAGTATCGTCGTAAAAATAAGGAAATGTCTCTCTGACACCTTCAAAGGGCCTCAGTTTCTGTATTTACTTTCTAAGGTGCTCTAAATTCCATTTCCTCCTAATTAAGCATGACATTTGTCATAGGTTTTAATGTAAGAGGTTATGAAGATGGCAGGATATGCTATTATACAGCATAAAAAATGTAATTTTACTCACCATCAGTAACCTATACAGTAGCTTTAATAGCCAACTTTCCATTATTTGGATAGTATCCATTCAGGATGTAAAGAAGAGGTTTTTATAGAAACAAAGTATAGAGTCTACATGTGATAAATAAACTTTGTAGCCTGCTGGGTCAGTTTGTGTGTTAGAGAGAAGAATTATGCTGGAGGGAAACACCACCATAATTTATCATTTAAGAAACTAGAATCTGCACCATTAGAGCCAAACACAACATACATTCATACATTTTTATGTGCATCCTACTGTACAAACAGGAGGACGAGGATTATGATTAAACATAGCAAAAGAAAGTATCAAGGATCATCTAAGGCCATAATGTAAGAGAATAGTCACATAACACCTGCATAACATAACACAACATATTCATATAATATTCACTGTGTACATTGTGAGACTGATATTTATGAGCACCCAGCTTGATGCATCCTGAAAGGTTTAGTCAGACAAAGCGAGTGGCACAAATTAACCCAAAATCCTGCATATAGGATGTATCTTTAAACACTTGTTTATTATGTCACTATACTTTACTATGTCATTTTTTAAAAGAAGAAATAAGACATTCTTCTAAGAAATGAAAAGTTAAATTGATAATCAATAGAACACATATTTGCTCAGTTCAACACACTCAGGAGTTTTGCTGCTACAGCCTTACCTGGTCTGGTATGACAAGTAGCATATGGTGTTTAATGTTGGCTAATGTTAGCAAATTTTAGATAGATATTTTGTGTGTTTCACTGATATTACTGAATTAGTTTGCTGCATTTATTACTCTTCATTGCTTGTGTATTTGTTGCACTACATTTTAGTATATCAAACATTTCATTAAACACGGTGTGTTTACTTCTTTTACTTCTGTGATAAAACTAGTGAAATGTTAACCTGTGACATGCTAAAATATAGCGTGGCAGTAGCACAAGTAAAGAAAGATTATAAAGTCAGCAAACTGACTCGGTAATGTAAGTTACACGGCAATATTTAGCTAACGTTTGCTAACATTAGCCACAACAAGCTACTGGTCAACCCAGAGCAAGTAAGACTGTAGAAGCAAAATTCCTGAGTGTACTGAAACAACCAATGGCGTGTTTTATTGCTTAGGAATTCATCTTTTCATTTGTAAGAGGAAAACTGTGTTATTTCTTCTCTCAAAAGCTAAATAGTCTCACAGCACCCCACCTGAAAGTCACATGCCAGAAACCGCGTTGCCTTTTTATGACAACCGGCAACCATTAGCTGTCGCCACCAGTCTTATCTGCGGCATAACTGCATATTTAAGTCATTACTTTTTTAATATGGTTATTTCTGTTTGGATATGGTTGAAAACATAATATAAAAATGTAGTTAATGTAAATGTCACCCTGTGAGGAAATGTTATTAAAATATAAAGTAAAAATTGGAAATAAATCACTTTGGGAACCACAGGTTCGGAAAAGGGTAGATAAAAAAAACCATTCCGCTCAACAAAAGACTAAAAGAGAGCCTGGGTGTGTGTAACTATTGTCAAAATCCAGCAAGTACAAAACGTTTTTCAACGTGTTTTTCTATTTTAAGCACTACTGAAAAAAAAGAATTAAAAGAGCTCTCTGATAGATTTGGGTGTACAGAAGGGTCTGCTTAAGTTAGGGGAAAAAACTTGTAAGCAAAATATTAGTTGTGGACTGCCCCATATAGCTAGGGTTTAAACTGTTTCCTTTTAAAGTCATACACACTATAGAAACATCCTCCTCCATCTCCTACAAGTAGAAAAATGCCAAAACTTTTCCACCAAATGCTACTTTTTAAGTTCACTTACAGTATACAGCAAAACTGCACTCTGAACCCATAACTGTGTGTGAGATCCTAGTGGGTTTGAGCACGGCATACCTTCGAGCACCCTTCGAGTCAGCCTTTTGTGCAGCGTCCAACCTCTGAGAGGTTTTTCCACTGACCACCGCTCACTTTCAGGTCCAGTCCTCAAAAGAGAACCTTAACAGGGCTGGAAGATTGGGGTTAGACATTGGGCCACACAGCACATCATCGTGCAGAGGTCAAACCCATCAAATCATCGTGGGTAGGAGGGGAGCCCATTTACTGACACTTTGGGGCTTGTGGGTTTCAGAGATAACATTAGAAAGACGGGGCGACGGGGACCGTGCCGTTGTCAGGCAACAGCACTGCAGCATCTTCACAGTCTCAAACCGTCAAGACGACACTCAGGTTATTTAAAGGAGGATGATTAATGTGTTGAGAAATGGCAAGCACCTGCCCCAGCCGCACTCCCTCCCCAGTGTGTGAGCGTGGGTGTGTGCGTGGGTGGATGCATGCGCAAGCACATGTGTGTGTGTGTGTGTGTGTGTGTGTACACGTTTACATGTGTTTGCATTTGTGTGTGCACTTCATATATATCGTGTATTTTTGCTTTTTTGCATATCTTTTCTTTTTCACACACACATACCGGCCTGTGTGTGTGTGTGTGTGTGCGTGCGTGCGGTGTGTGTGTGTGTGCGTATTGCGCTGACTGGGCCGGTGTGCTGGCAATTAGAAAAACCACCAGTGGCAAGGTGCACATTAATCATGTTCCTCAGCTGAAAGAGAGAAATGGGGCGGAGATGGGGGGAGGAGGTGGAGGAGGAGGAGAGGGAGGAGGAGAAAGAATAATGAGAGACTGCGTCTGAGGTATTCAGAGCTGCTCTGGTGCACTGTTTGCTCTGACATGATGTTGGAAGCATTTATGAATAAGCAAGGTCATGACAGTAGGCCCAGATCCACTGGGCAGAAAGAACCAGAGGTTGATCTATCTGCGCTTTTTCTATGGAGACGACTTCAGCTAAGGCATGTGTCGCACTTTCAGTGTTCCTTTATAATGTGTAGTGTAAAGGGGAACTAGTTGGCTATGTAGTTGCTAAAACATATATCAGGCAGCCAGTTAAAGGTTTAATTTCAGGCTAATTTTACTCTCTTTAAAAATGTGAATTAAAAGAATCAGGATTAACAAAGATGGATTTAGACAAATAGTCTGAAAACATATCCTCATCATTGTTCATCATTGTATAAAATCGCTCATGAAACTTTCAACCAGAGAGGAAAACACTGATTTTCAGTTTTGCGTTAAGTTACTCTTTAATGTTCGACTGTCAACACAATACGCATACGGACCAACTGATCGGTCACCACATGGGTGCTCACAGTGAACATAAACACAAAACCCCTGATCGATTGTCCATTGACAGTTCCAATCACGTTTATTCAAACAAGACATCCGTGTCCTTAACAATTTCGGCAAAATAGAAAGGCTGTTTTAGTTTGTGCACTTCTGCTATGAACGGAAAGCGGGGGGGGGGCAATATGGAGCTGCAGATGGCTGGAAGATGCTGTTGTTGGTCTGTTCTGCAGCAAAGTTCAGTTTTATTTCTGTCAGCAGTCTTAGTCAAGACTACAGTAGCCACGGCAGGTAAAATACTCCGATAATATTAAAACAAGCTCACTGCATTTTACAACGCATCTTTTGACAGCGGCCATTTGGGAAATGTGGGACTGTGAAACTGCTCACACTGCAAGACAGGCAACCAAAATTTCTGACATGCCGGTTGTTGATTCTAAAATTAGTTGGGGGGCGACCAATTTGGGGTTAAAATTGGGCTTAATCCGTACACTGTCTGCCTGGCATTAAATGAACTCATCTGTGCCCAAGAACAGGGTTTTTTTCATTTGATTTATTTATGGAGCAACAAAACACACCAATCGGAACGTGTTAAAGTGACTTACACTTATTTTCAACATGGTCACGATGTTAAAAAAGACACAACACGTAACATAAAATTGAGTCTGAAAACCAAAAGTGCATCAGTGCAAACTAAACCAAAAAAGAACACATCTACACCGAAATACAACAAAAACAGATTCATTTGCGAAGTAAAATTTCATTAACAACCTGTCACCTTACTCCATAAATAAGTTTTTTTTTATCAACTTGATATTTAATGGAAGACTGGCTACATTATTGACTTAATTTATAATTTGTCAATACAATTAAAGATGCTCCACTCCTTCCTAACTGACTTGTGTGAGTTCCTAGGTGACTTAATTTATGTTAAATCTCAAGAGCTCATACCTCTATATAGTATAGTTTAAGCTTGATTATTTTTTTTTGGACAACTCTCTCTTTGAGATGCAGAAACAGACATAATTAAAAACAAGGGATGTAAGATTTGACGAATGTTTTAAAATGACAGTTTCCTTGAAAAATATTATAATTACTTCACCTCAGGAATTAAACTCTAGCTTCACCCGGCATGTTACTTTCTTTTGGGAATTGGATGAACCCATACACAGTGAGTGCCTCTCCAAAGTCTCTCCGAAGACACTCAGCTGCATCAGATAGAAATATTCAATAGGAACAACAACACCATAAATATTGCATAGCAACAACAGATCGCAAACTGAAACAAAGCACCAGTGCAGACCTAAATTACAAGTGACAGATTTGTAATATATCCTGAGTTGGAGGTGACTTTGTGTGTGTATTTTCTGTGACCAGAAAGGTTTGAGAAGTCGGGTTGTGACAGGAGGGTTTCTGGTATGAACCCTTGGACAAGTCAGGAATGTCTGGACAAGGGAAAATGCTGCTGTGGTGCCTTTGAGCAAAGCCTGTCTTTTTATAGCAACCAGGTTTTATTGCCTGCTGGTTTGCCCTACAAAACAATTTTGCTTGCCTCAAAACTCATCTGATAAAGTTTTCTCTGTTTTCTTTTGTTTTACAGATGTATGATCGCTGATGAGGTAAGCACACAACGCTGGCTCAGGAAATCTATTTTCCAAAAAAAAAAAAAAGACTTTGCTGCATGCCTTCCAAATTAATTTGTCAGCCCTGTGCAGCTCTCCCACGTGCCTAATCGGTTTTGACACAAGAATCATTCTGAGACCTTATTACTCTTGGGCCTCACATCAGCTCGCCCGTCATATGCAATTTACCGCAGAGTCGGTGCGCGATTGACTTGTTTTTCTCCCCCTTCGCCGTGTGTTGATTTGGTTGGTCCAGATGGGTCTTGGGAAGACGGTGCAGGCCATCGCGGTGGCGTACGCCTTCAGGCAGGAGTGGCCCCTCCTGGTGGTGGTGCCCTCGTCCCTGAAATATCCCTGGATCGAGGAGCTGGAGAGGTGGATCCCCGAGCTGCAGCCCGGAGACATCAACCTGGTGGAGAACAAGAGCCACACCATGTAGGTCATCCCACCATATGCCCCTCCACCTTCATCCCTCCAAACCACCTCAGCCAGGCTACACATACATAACTAAACGTGTAGTTTAGTTAACGTTTATTGCAATTAAATCCAGATTTTCTGACTTTCTTAAATCTACAGTTGCTTGTTTTCACATTCAGCAGATACAGAGCATACATTAGCATTCATTTGGAGTCGTGCTTCTGACCACCTGACAAAGTCCAATAGTGCCTCTCCTTTTAGCTTTGATTTGGTCTCCACCAACTCCTGAGGGAAATATCTGACTCTTTAGCTGCTAAATGCTCCGCTATGTTCACCAGCTAGCTGCTAACTTTGATTATCAAAACGTCTCATTAGAATATATTTTGATTATGGGCCTCAAATAGACAATAAATATGTAATCAGCAAGCAGAATTTTATTCTTCACATCAGTTGTGAATGACACAACTGACTTGCCAATATTAGTTTTTTTAATGAAAGGCTAATATTGGCAAACTAATAAAGCCTCACTGTCAAACTGCGTATTAAAGCTGCAGTTTGAGAGCCAAAAAGTCTAACCTTGAGGGAAATATGCTGAATTTCATCCTTTTGAGTACTACTGATTATGGGAAAAACTAGCTGCATTTATTACTACTTTTGGTTAAAGGTCAGCAATCGAACCACTAATAATTGTGGAACAGACACTTAGAGAAAAGGAAAACATCTTATTTTTTTAGGTGGAAAAAGTTTACTTGTCATTATTTGACTGATCACTTGATTGATTATTTCCCTGATTAATCGATTAATCATTTGCTTTATAAAATGTAAAATACCCATCACACTTTCCTAGAGCCCAAGGTGACGTCTTCAAATAGCTTGTTTTGTTTGACTAACTGTCCAAAACCCAAAGATATACAATGTATTATCATGCATGACTAAGAAAACCAGCAAATAATCACATTTGAGAAGCTGGAACTAGCGAATCTTTGGTATTTTTGCTTAAAAAGGGACTTAAATGATTAATCAGTTATACATTTTTAATTAATTCAAGGCAAAATTCTCCATGTTTTCCTGCAGATAGGGACACATTTTGCACATTCAGACCCACAGTCTGGCGAAAGTGCAAGGTCTCTTTAGAGCTCATATGTTTGGGATATCTATGCAAAGAACATAATCCTGTGGATTATGTTCATCGTATATAGGATTATGTAAGTGAAAGGTTGCAGCCATTATATGAAGTTAAGGGGAAGTTGTCCTTATAAGAAGCTGCGTGGCAGTGTCTGTCGTCTCCATCTCTCCAGCCCTCTGCTTCTACACATGCTAGTGGTACTAATTTACCTAAAGAGATGGAATAAAAACGTGAACACACTTGGCCACAAAGTGTGAAAGTGAGGCAGCGTGATAGAGAGAGAAGTTGTGGCTGACAATTTAATCTCAAAGCGTCCCTCGGTGTCAGGAGCCAGCATGGGCCGATGTTTGACAGTGCTGACAGACAAATCATGTCAACGCAACGTCTGCAATATTGAACAAGAGCTGAAAATTTTTCAACGCAGGAAGTGGAAAACTGCTGTCGTAGAGAAATGTGCCTCATTTTTACAGCTGTTTATATTGATTCGGGATTGCAGTGTGTTTGTGCACTGTGGACTAATGTCGCGTATAAGCCTTGAAAACAGCTACTGTTATTATCTTCTCAACTTTCCCCTAGTTGTCTTAGTTTTTATTTTTGAATGAAACAAACTTTCTATATCTGTGACTTGGAGAGGAAAAAAACCTCTCCACCTCACATCACAGACGAAGTGCAAAGAGGTTGTGAAAGCCTTCTAGGGAAAACGTGTCCTTGAACTGGATGTGTTAATGACTGAACGGGGAGGCAAGAAAAAATTATGCAGCACCTCCTCTCAGCATTTTGACTCACTAGTTCTTTTGTTGAACATGAATGGCACCTTAGGTTTATTTCAGCTTGGAAATGTGTGTGTGGTGAAGGCAAAGAATTAGAGGCTGCCAGATGCTGGAAATGTTTTTGATTTCTCAGAGATTCTTATTGAGTTTCAGGCAGCTGAATGTCGCCGCTGTGTTTGTTTGTTTATCTGTGACTGTGACTGTGTATGCGAGTGTTTGTGTTTAGGGCTGCGCATAAACTGGAAAATATAGAAATTGCAAAACAGCCCAGGAATGGATTTCTTAAGCGTTAGAGAAGAGGAGATGTATGAAAAAACCTGCGGCCCAATTTTATGTCTGTGTGTGTGTTCCTTTGTGTGCTTTATCAAGTCCACACACCCTTTTTAAATAGTCTGGTTTACTTTACCTTGAGGGCTCAGTTGCCAAGTCAATAAACACTAGAGCATTTGAACAGATGTTGAGCTTGTATTTAGTTCTAGCTGTTGACACACATTTGACCCAGTATTTTCTGTGTATCCAAATGATATATCTTATTCCTCTGTGCCATAGAGCTCCATTGTTGTCCAAAAACTATTAAAAACACATCAGTGAGCCACACTGTTGCACTGGGTGACATGTTCCTTCATTAGGATCAACATGGGCACTGTAGTTTACTGACTCAATCCCATATACACCATCCTGCCATAAATACTCTCTTGACCCAATGTGTATTAATCCGCAGCTGAAAATAGTCCCCAACAAATGCACCGTTTCCTCCTGTTTAGTAACGTTTGCTAAAAACTACAGTGCCCAGCTGTTTGAGGAAATGTCTGAGCCTTTTTTAAAAATCAAAGTATATATTTCTTAACTATTTATTATTCTCTTCAGTGGGAACCAACCACCAGCCTTATGCTTAAATGTACAATTAATTGAGAACATAATCAGCAGACAATGAAAATAATCATAAGTTTTCGCCCTAATAAATAGTAATAACAGAATAAATAGATGACGTGTTTGTGTTTTATATGCGGTATGTCATTTTATTCAAAATGAAAAAGGTTAACTTATGATACATCACCTGAAACATACATCATATGATTGATCTGCATAAAATCCTCAATGTGTGTGTGTCCCTGTCCCTCCAGGGGTATCAGCAGCAGTAAGGTGACGGTGCTGGGTTATGGCCTGCTCACCACAGATGCACGCCCCCTGGTGGAGGCTCTGAACAGGCAGCGGTTCGCTGTGGTCGTAGTGGACGAGTCACATTACCTCAAATCCAGGAACGCAGCGCGGACTAAGATTTTGGCACCTCTCATTCAGAGCGCCAAGCGGGCCATCCTGCTCACTGGTACCCCGGCCCTGGGTCGGCCTGAAGAGGTAATAAAATCTGATTAAATGAAAATTGACTGATGCCCCATGGGGAAATACCTATTATGGGAAAGAATACAAATTTAAGTAGAGTAAGCTGTTTTGTTTTCTGCCCAAGTGACATGATCCTTGCAGATTCAAAACCCTGCGTTGAATTTTTAATGAAATTTAAACATTGGGCTGGAGAGGAAGGAACACTGTGGACAAAGATTGAGCCCACACTCATGAAGAAAGATTAATAGGCCACAGAGCTGACTCGGGGCTCAGCTCTGGCTTTTCACAAAGGTGTTTCACTCTACAGTGCAGGTAGATCACCATGGTAACTTGCTCCAGAGCAGGTTACACTCAGATCCAGCATTCAAAAAGTCAATTAACTCTCTCCGGCATCACTTATCCTCAAGGATCCCATGGGCTTATTTCAATAACCTTTGTTACAAAAACTTCATTTACAAAGCCCGATATGAACAGACACTGCACTGCAATAAATGAGACAAGTAATAAAAAGAAGCGCACAGGGGGGGAAACTATTGAATTTAGAGACAATAAGAATGGCTGTTCACAGGACAACAGTGTTTGGAGAGCGGCAGAGCCATTCTCCTCTCCATAATGATTTATTATATCATTTTTATATACAATATATTGAAGCAGTAGATTGCAGCCGTATTCCATCACTGCAGCCGTGGAAGATGAAGTGGACTTGGTGAATAGAAAATCTTTTCACAGTCTCAATGTGAAGACACAATACAGTATCAATAACAAGTACTGTATGTCTACTGTACCTAATGCTAGGGCGCTGATACAGCTTAGTGCTTAGGCATTTACACTGTCTCTACTTTTATCATCCTCTCCAGCCTCAGGGGCAGCGTAACTTTTGGCTTTTACAGGGTTTTTGTGTTGCTCATATGACCATTATGATAGCTTAGTAAATAATTACGTATTAGTAGTCAGTTTGATGTGGAAAATAATTGTCATTATCTTCAAGATAACCTCAGGCTTATTCATTACCTGCAGTGTAGCTTTTTTCAGTTAATAGTTTCTATCTGAATCTGTCTGTGTTGCATATTGCAAATAATATAATCTCTATTATAACAGATATAACAGATATCTGCATATGAATGTAGAATCTGTAGGCAAGGGACAAGATTGCTGCTGGCTACACTGGAAGCCCTGAAACGTTGGCTGTTGCCCCCGGAGGCTGAATTGTCGTCAGACGATAGCCAGTCGGTTCCGAGATTGCTAATAATACAACTGTTTCTTAACAGTGTTACAAAGGGCTTTACAAATATATGAAAGATGCATAAAATAATTGAAAGGACAATACAAAGCAGAAACTGAACAGAAGCAAGAAGACGAAAAACTATAAAATTAAATATTCACTAGTGCAGTGCTTGGCTCCTGGTATTGCTGCTTGCAGCGTTGTCGAGAACCGCTTCACACTTGACACTGCACTACTTTGGGTCCTCAGCAATACACCCAGGTGTGAAGTCGATCGAATGAACGGTTCTCGAGACAGACAAACAGTCAGAGATTCCTTCCTTTATAGTTAGATATTGCGCCACCTATTGGCCAAATGGCATCAAACGTGTCATGTCAGGTAACTTTTTCTGGCTTGGTCCAGAGATGTTCTGTACCAAATTTGGTGACGATTGCTCAAAATTTGTAGGAGAAGTAGCGAAAAAACTGATTTAGATAAAATTCAAAATGGTGGAAAATCAGTCTAGATGTAAATGGGCGTGGCTTATATGGATAGATTCGTCTGTACCCACAGAATCCAGGAAAAAGGAATTTTGTTTCTGAGACTTACAGTTCAAAAGTTACAGGCCAAAATGTAAAGTTCGTTGTTATAGCGCCACCACCCAAAACTCTGCTAATCTGCTTCATCAGGACTGCGTGATTGTGGCAAATGTTGCTTAATCCTGATTGGTGCGCGGAAGTATGTGACATCACCTTTTCCCAGCCGAGCCACGCCCACCTCACACAATTGAGAATCACACAGACAAAGCAGCACGGACAGAAATCTCTCATGAAAAAGAACCGAATCTGCTCCAACTTTGCCAGAAAATGATTGTGTGTTCATGAAGGACCACATCGCTCATAGTAAGGTGATTAAAAAAAATAGGTTTTCAGGGCCTTACTCTACATTTTTCTCATTGTCAAACCAGTCGCATGAAAAGACCAAAATCAATACTGTCTTACTTTCTGACTTCCCTACCGTGTTTGCGGCACTCAGCGCCAACCTCATTTGTTGCTACTGACAAGACATAAATCTTTAAAAACGACTCACGAATATATAGTTTCATTTTTAAAAAAGACTAATTTCCTAAAACAGCTGGGCACTGTAGGGTTTTGCAAACAGGAGAAAACGTGCAAAAGTGCATTTATTGGGGACTATTTTCAGCTGCGGATTAATACACATTTGGTAGCATTTGCAGCAGCAGGACGGTTTAAGTTGGATTGAGTCAAAACAAACTTCAGTGCGCAGGTTCATGGCAGTGAAGGAACATGTCAGCCAGTGTGGCTCAATGATGTGTTTTTTAAAGACTTATTCTTTAAAAAAGACATTTTTAATGAACATTAGAATTATAAATAGGGTGATACAAATCCTAAATAGAAATACCTTTTCAAAAGTGATTTAATCTTAGGTCACACTCTGGTATACAGTATATAGGGTCAGGATCTTAGCAATAAAATGTGAAGGTTTTGTGTTGACAACGTTAAAGTATCTATGTGAGACAGGACTGGGATCCTACTGACATCTAACTGCCACATTGCTGTGAGGAAAACTTAATTATTGCCTAGACCCGATCATGCTAATTAACTGATGAAATTCTGGCAGCTAATTAGAAGTTAGTGCTTGTAAGAAATCTCGAGAAGGTGTATCATCGAGAAAGTGTGTGTGTGTGTGTTTTATATACTGCGTGTATGTGTGTGTGATACATGCCATCCTGTCTTTGCCATTGCCTGTCTGCAGTGGTGAGGTTAGTTTTTAGATATCATCTCTCTCTGCCTCTAGAATCTGAAACTGAATATAACATTTTATCATCCGCAGCATAAACCTGATAAGCCCTGTCCCGGCCTCTGTGCCAGTCTCCTCACTGCCATCATTACTCACTGTGGCTCTGACATCGAGTTAGCACACAGCTCAGGGCATGCTGCACCGTTCATGATGTGCCCTCATTCCACCCACCTATTATATCAACAGTGTGAGGGGGGAAAATGCAAAGCTCCTGTTGAACAAGCGCTGAATTTAGAATAGCGCTCTCACTGTGGCTGCTTATTCCGATCGCCTTGCTGATGATTACCTGTCATTACTTCAGAAATTGCTGCAAATACTGAAAATTGACAGGGATGTGGAGTGTACACACACACACACACACATGCTTGGAGCGTTGTTGCAACATGTGATGCATGCACACTCTTTACCTACTTAATGTATGAAAAGGCCCTTTTTCAAAATGTCATACGTCCGTTGAAGACAGAAAGCAGCAGCTTGTAATTTATCAGTATTTTAAAACTCAAGTGGTGCAAAGATCTTTTGATGACTCGTAATTTTCATGTCAGCAGTTATTTAGCAACAGTAGATTGATTTTTGTTATTCGTGTTTCATTTAATTTTCAAATTAGTTTCGTTTTCTTCGCCTAGTCTGACTGCACAGCAGTTTGACCTGGTTAATTGGCGCTGACACAAATTGCCACACAGTTGCACACACAGGACTGGTAAAGTAGGCAAAGGACAACAGGACCTTGAATAAATTGCACACAAGATGCACTGCATGACAGTAGACTAATCGTGAGCACAGGTAAGGTCTGTGTTTAAAGCCAAAAAAAGCTCTTGCTACTCTGAGTTATTGCATGCAGCTTTCAAAAACTAAAAGTTGTGGCAACTAAAATAGTATGCAATCTTAAGACTCCTAAGTTTGCCAGTTTGGTGTAGGACATTGGTCAAATTTACACAAGATATGTACCATAATAACTTTTTTGAAGTAATACTTACAGGCTTATTCACGTTCTTGCCAAGAGATAGATGAGAAGATTGATAACGCTCAATTACCTGTACGCTAATTATGAAGTTACTGCCAGCAACTGGTTAGCTTAGCACAAAGAAAGCGGAGGTTATGAGCAATGGGTGAATGCGAAATTGTTCCATAATTCAAGCATGGCTATGTCAGTTACATGTATTAATTAGTATTTTATTTTTAAAGTGTATATCAAAGTGTTAGCATGAAACAAGCAAAGGCAAATTAGTGACCAACAAAGCAAGACTGTGTGACTTTTGCTAAACAGTGGCAACTACAGTATAAAACATGTCTCCTGGTGAGGTACGGTGTGTTTACTCTTTGTTTAACACTGGTGATAAAATCATTGAAATATGTATCTATGACATGAAATGTAGTGTAAACAGTAATAGAGAAAAGTCAGAAACTCAGCAAACTGACTTAGTAATGTCAGTTACACAGCAATGTTAGCTAAAGTTTGGTAACACTAATTAACATTAGCTGCCACAAGCTACTGGTTGTACCAGCCCGAGTAAGCGTGTAAAAACAAAACCCCTAAGTGTACTGAACATAAGGGTGAGTTTTATTGTTTATTAATTAAACTTCTCATATGTAAGAAAATGAATAAGTTATTTCCTAGTCTCACTTAAAGCAAGACTTGCTAACTTGCTAACATTAGCTAAAATGAGGCACCATAAGCTACTGTTCATACCACAGCAAAAAAAGTTTTATTGCTCATTATTTCAACTTTTCATCGGAAGAATATGTTTTTTCGTCTTTCTGAAGTTGCGTAGACTCACTTTACTGTGTATACAGTATGTTGTCATCATTTATGGGTAAGATGACAAATAGGACAAATCATACTGCATACTTTTTTTTAAAAGAAGGTAAATCTCATTGGGAGGAAAATATATGAGAGATTGAGAAGGATATTAAAGTTAAAATGAGACACTGAGATATTATCACACACATTCTCTCCAGCTTATCCTGAGTCTCTAGCTCTCTTTCCCTTGCAGTCACACGTTCACACATATACACACCCAGAAATGTGTGATTTAGTACAGAGTTGCTGTTAAGGTCCTTTCCCTGTATGTGTATTTTACAGCTATTCATGCAGATTGATGCCCTCTACCCCAAGATGTTTGGAACCTGGACTGACTATGCCAAGAAATACTGCAACGCCCATTATAGGTGAGTCTTCAACATACACACACAAGCTGATGTACACCTCATTCAAATATATATCCTCATATTTTCCAATTTTTCTACTTTATATGTGGTGTATCTTAATGCTACTATACACTTAAATCATATTTTCTTTATTATATGTCATACAATTCATATTCTGTAATTCATATTTTTCTGTAACATATACTTGTTAGACATTTTGGTATATACTCTAATTCACTTTCTTGCCGAGAGTTAGCCGGCAGGCTAGCTGTTTCTCTCTGCTTTTTTATGCCAAGATAAGCTAAGCTAACTGTCTCCTGGCTGTAGCTTCATATTTAATGGACAGACATGAGAGTGGTATCAATCTTCTTATCTAACTCTCAACAAGAGAGTGTTTAAGCATATTCTAAAAAAATATTCTTCTAAGTGTAATACCTCAGTTTGGTCTGTTCTTATTCATATACTCTTGATTATTAGCTTAGTGGAATTAGCAGAGTTTTAATAGCTCTCACCTACCATTTTAATTTTTACTCTTTTCAAGTGTCTGCTGGGATAAGATGGGCTGTACCTGAGTCTGGAGACCAGCCAGACCACGACTGAAGCCAATCGTTAAATGCCAACTGGCTGCCAGTTGCCAGTGACGATCAGTTACATGTGTGAACAAACACATCAGATGCATTGTTTTGGATGTCCGTCAAAGTCGGCAGCTCAGTCGGGGATGGGCCCGGCGCCATTAATGATAACACTTTGTATATAATAGCACTTAGTGTGGCTGGGGAATGTCGTTCTGAGCCACACACGCACATTCACACAAAACGTCATACACTCAAAGGGGCACAAGGCAGTGTCATGTGAGCAAAGTCTTCTATTGTGTTCCCTTCATAACAGTGAAGTTATTGTGGGAAATGCTAGCAGCCTCACAGCTGGAAAGTTGCTGGTTGAATTCCCCACACAAAAACAGAAACATTATTTTAGAAGGAGTGAATCAGTTTGCCTTCCCTCAGCAACTACAAGTTTAAATACCGGAGTGTGAAACAGCAAATTTTGGCAGTGGCTTGTTAAGTTTGTCCACACTTCCAGCCAATATGGCAGATAACCAGCCTTTGTGTGGATTGCCAGTTCTATTCTAAAAATCCATTTGGCTGATGAATTGTGAAAGTTGCCGGCGAGTTTTGGGATAAACCTGCTGCTGTGGCCATTAGACAAAATAGTTTCCTGCTCTGCAAAGTGCCCTTAAGCAAAAAACTGATCCCCCGACTGCTTCAGCAGAGCTGCTCAGTGATAAACGGATGGAAGGCTGTTGTAGTGCCGGGCAGCTCCCAGGTGGGAATGTTTAAATGTGTTTAACTTTTCCTTCAGGGCATTGCTGTAAATAAGTGTTTTCTTAGGAAGTTTACCTCGGTTAGAAATGTGTATAAAATGCATCAGCAGCCACAGCTTCAACCCTCATTTACTCTCTCGCAGGTACTTTGGGCCTCGCAGGCAGTGGGACTGTCGCGGGGCGTCCAACCTGGAGGAGCTGCACCAGCGGCTGAGCCAGATCATGATCCGTCGTCTCAAGGCTGAGGTGCTCAGTCAGCTGCCCCCCAAAACCCGCCAGCGTATCCCCTTCGACCTGCCTAAGGAGGCTGCAAAGGTACATGTTTGGGCATAGATGACAACATGTGGCCCACTGTCAGACATTCATTTCACTCAGCATTTGCTTGTTAAACACAAGAAATGTTTGTTTCCACATTTTCTAGTGCTACAACTAACAATTATTTTCAATACAGCTTGATTATCAATTGATAAATAATTTTGTGTACAGAATGTCAGATAAGATCGTAATTTCCTGGAGCCCAAGGTGACATTATCAGATGTCTTGCTTTGTCCGTCCACTAGTGCAAAACCTAAAGATGTTCAGTTTACAGTCATGTAAAACAAAGAGAAGCAGCAGATCCTTACATTTGAAAAGCAGAAACTTGCAAATGTTTGGCATTTTTTTCTTGAAAAATGACTCAAACGATTAATTAATTATCAAAATAGTTCCAAAATAATTTTCTCTTGATGGACTAAATGACTAATTTCAGCGCCAACATTTTCATACAAGCTCTGCACAAATCCAAAAGCATTATGTTTAAATATCCAGTGGGGTGTCACATCGCGATTAATAGAGATACCACAGATTCATGCTGTTAAGCCAAATTAAATTCTGTTATCTCCAGGTATGTATATTTCTCATCACAGAGGGAGTGATTAATTGAAATATAGTCTCCTGCTCATCACAATTTGACATTTTGCTGCTGTTGTTTTAACTTTATGTCTGAACTAAATTTGAGAATCGATAAATCGTTTTAAGTCATTTATCATGCAAAAATGCCAAATATTGGGCGTTGTGCAAGAACCACTCATACGAACAGATTCTTTTTTTAATTTGCACATACGAACACATTGGAGAATTTTCTCTTAGGTACGACCATAATTCACGAGTGGTCCAGACGTGCTTTAGGCTACTAGTCATGCACAGATAGTCTGCCTTTCTCCACAGTGGGAAAACACTTGCTTGACTTTTAATGAATCATAATGCATTAATCTGAATACATTTAGATATGATAACAAAATCAACTAAAATAAAATGTAAAATTGAAAATAAACATCTGTTAATCATATCATCTTCATCATGCAGTGGTGGAGAAAGTACTCAGATCTGTACAAAAGTACTCATCATGCAGAATGGCCAATTTTAGAATACTGTATCTTATATTACTGGATTATAATTATTGATGCATTAATGTGTACGTCACATTACTGTTGCAGCTGGCAAAGGTAGAGAGTTTAGTGGTAGAGAGGGTAGCTTGTGAATCAAAGTCTTTCTGTTGTCTTATCTTATATCTATAATATTACATCATCATTTAAAAAAAATTAATAATAATAATTTATTTAGTATTTTTAATCTGAACCTGCCAAGTTACTAGTAACTAAAATGATCCAAAAATGTGGCGGAGTACAAAGTACCGTAATTCCCTCAGAAATGTAGTGGATTAGAAGTATAAAGTAGCATGAAATGGAAACACTCAAGTAAAGTACAAGTACCTCAGAATTGTACTTAAGTACAGTACTTGAGTGTAGGTGCTTTGTTATTTTCCACCACTGTCATCATGGTTTGCCAATTTACTATTGGCATATTTCAGCAAGGCAACTTATACAGTTGTGTTGTTGGGAAAATTCTCTCTCTCCAACAGCTACTTCAGGGACTTAATGCAAGTCTCTGTCAGTGGGAACATAACAGATCCGACAGTGTAACATACTGCATAATATTC
Organism: Siniperca chuatsi; assembly: GCF_020085105.1. Lineage (NCBI taxonomy): Eukaryota > Metazoa > Chordata > Actinopteri > Centrarchiformes > Sinipercidae > Siniperca > Siniperca chuatsi. The sequence goes on along the minus strand of NC_058065.1, from coordinate 13,263,161 downwards.
CCTGGTCCATTTCCATGATTGTCACCTCACAAGTCATGGGCCCCTTTGCTTTTGAAAGATGTTTTTCAGCATCTAACTTCACGTCAGCGCATTCCCTCTTTATTTCTGTGGTGCTGCTCTGATGACACGTCGCTGTATTAATATTTTCTAATTGTTTCGACCACTGACCCTGCTAAATTTGTTATGTTTTCATCTGCTGACTTCTGACACACACACTGGATACGTATGAATGTGCACGTGAATGCTATTGTGGCTTTGACCTGGCCTGTGCGCCTCTCAGTGTCTCAGGGTCACTGGTGTCAAGGCTACGAAGGGTTAGTTTCCCGCTGGGAGCAACCGGCACCAACAACAATACACACTTTAGCATTTACTAAGAGGCCTTGTTATAGTTTGTATCATATCAGCAGGAGTGAAACACTGGAGGAGCTCTTTCGGCGCTAATTACGCACCGAGCCGCCATCCCAGGAATGACACAACAATAAGGAAGTTATTCGGAAAAGTGATGATGCAGGTTTTTTACCTCAGTCTCCCTGAATGTTAAAGGATGCTTTAATTGGGGGCTAAATATGGTCAGTGTTTCTACATAGTGGTGCCAATTAGGCCACCGAACGTACGCATAGAACTGTTGGAAAAGTTCACGTCATGTTTTGTAGTTGTTGTCGCATTGCTCTCTTGTCTGAAGTTAGCTGAAACAGCAGCTTTGATGCGTAATATCCTCAGAGAAATGAGCTCAGAGATCATTTGTCTTTGGTGAAAACAAAAAGCACCACTGGCTGTAGCTGGTCGGCTTTACAGGGTTTATTTTTTTTAATTTGTTCCTGAGATGAATGTGCAAGTGTTTTTTTTTTTACAGGTATTTGTCCACTGAGAAGAATAGACAGACATTTCATCATCCCAGCTAAATGGACTGGTTTTAAGGGATGAGAAAGGGAGGTGTGAGGTGGCCAGTCACCTAAAGCGACGGCCATTGTGCTTCCCGCAAGCACGAAAATATGAACAATATAAAACATAAAAGACTGGGTGGACATTATTTTCCTCTAAACAAACTGTCTTTTGAAGCATAGTTTTGCTAACTGACTATATATATGTATACCAGGACCACTCACCAGTTCGACCTCATTCCTCCTATCTCATTTTCTCCCTAATGATGGCTTTTATCTTCCACAGCAGACACTTTTTATGCCCCTGCTGCCCTTTACGTTTTCAGCCCTGGCCTTTTGTCAGTGTTAGTCTAGTGAATATCATCATGGGTGGAGTGTTTAGCCACTCTGTCGTCCCCAGCAGATTATAAAGAAATGCTTGAATGTAAAATTTTTAATTAGAAATAAACATTGAGAGACAGTCAATACTGTGTTTATGCAGATGCTGCTGAGTGAAACATCTGAGACAAAATATAAAGGAAACGCAGCTTTGTGCTCCTGCAATACGATACCATTTACTCATTCAACCGTCCTTTACTTTGACGAGGTTTGAATCCATTGAAATGCAAATTATTATTTTACTAAATGGTGCAAAGCTTTCATGTTTCACCAAAATCTTGTCATTGTACTGGTCCAGAACGCACAGTGCAAAAATGCAGTTGTGAGACTTGCTGAAGAAACCTTCATTATATGTGTGTGTGCTCGCATTAATAAGGCTTCTCTCCATTTCTCACTCTTTTTCCTTCCCCTCCAACCCCCCTCGCACACTCATCGTTATGTGTATGTATGTGCTTAATCACGCGCTGAACTCTTCCTTCAGCTTGCCATATGGTTCACAGTTTTGCATCATTTGATATGCAGTGATTTAAGAAAGTGTTCATTCCTGTTGAATTTTTACACATTTTGTGTTGTTGCAGCCTGAATTCAGACGGATTTAACTGAAAGTGTTAACTGAAGGCACAAAATAACCTCTAATGACAAAGTGGTTTAAAGTTAGACAATTTTTTTAAAGTCAAGGGGGTTGAGCACTCTTCTGAAGCACTTGAAATTATAGGCACACTGGAGTTATTGCATGAAAATTGAATCAAACCCAAGCTTTGCAATTTTCTTGTCAGATTTCTGCATAATATTTTGCTTTGTAGTACAAAATATTGAAGAAATGTGCTGAAGCCTGCTGTTAATTGACTAAGTTTCATATGAGTCCTGTTTTTATGATAAACAGGGCTAACCTACATGTCGACAACTAATGCACGGCTTCTGTGCGTGTCTTGTTTATGAGCAGGAGGCAGCATATGCTGCTCTTCACCGGCAGCCTCTCCCACTGCGATCCTCTCCCCTCTCCAATCCCGCCTTAAATACTTCTCGCCAATCACCTTGAGAGCACGCGAGGCGTCTTTGATTTATTGTACCAGCCCGGCTGCTTCTCCATCTTCGACCCCGGCTTGTCACAAGGCGGCTATAATTGGGAGATGCTCATGACCCACCTAACACAGCAGCCCAGTCGGAGGGGGTGGCTTCCTTGGGAATTCTCCATCTCTCTCTCTCTCTCTCTCTCTCTCTCTCTTTTCTCCCTCTTTCTTTCTTTCTCTTCCAGGGAAAGTAGGACACCCAGCAGCACCATTAATTGTTTTGCCCTTTATATCTCAAAAACAGTAGAGAACAAGAGAGAGAGAACGGTGGACGAAGAAATAAAGGACGCAGCCTCACTGTCTTTGCGCTCTCCTTGCTTGCAGGAGGCCTCAGCCAGCTTCGCCGAGTGGGAGAGACTGATGAAGGGACTGGGGTCGGGGGTCGTCACCATGGACAACCCCTTCACTCAGGTCATGGGCCTGGTCACACAGATTTACAAGCAAACAGCTATTGCCAAGGTAATGGGAGACCAGGTGGTGCTAGATTATATCTTGTTTTATCCCAGCCTATGTTATTGTACAGTAGTATACCTTTAGTGGATAAGGCTGGTGATATTTTATATTTTTCTGAATCCTACCAACAAGTATTGTGTGTGTATGCAAAGCCTGACATATCTTATTCCTCTGTGCCATAGAGAACCATTTATTCACTCCATCAATGAGCCACACTGTTGCACTGGGTGACATGTTCCTTCATTACTATGAACATGGGCACTGTAGTTTATTTTGACTCAATCCCACATACACTGCTCTGCTGCCGTAAATACTCCAAATGAGCACCAAATGTGTATTAATCCACTGCTGAAAATAGTCTCCAACAAATGCACTATTTCCTGCTGTTTGAGTAACGTTTGCTAAAAACTACAGTGCCCAGCTGTTTTAGGAAATTACGTTGCCTTTAAAAAAATAAAACTAGATATTTGTAACCAGTTTTTAAAAAAATATATATCTTCAGTCGGAAACAGTGGACTTGGGGCTGAGTGTCACAATCAGGGCTGGGAAATCAGAAAGTATTGAGAGGCGGACCAACACATTGTTGTTTTCATGGACACCAGCTGTATCCTTCAAACATCCTAGTAGTTTAATACCTAGATGCTGAGAGTGACATTTCATCTTGGAACATTTGTATCTAACGCTCAAACCTCTATTGCCGATGAGCTGCAGTCAACATCCAACATTAGCTGCTTTCACCGCTCGCCCTGCTCTCATTTCAAACAAGCAGGAAAAAGGTTTATTCAGACAGCGAAACAACATGTTAAGTGCAAGATGGACAGATTTTTGGCAGTGGTAAAAAGAAAAACAAATTCTCGTCAGGAAAAACCAAAGTCAAGAAAATATGATGAAACCTATCTTGTTCTTGGGGTCACAATCAATAAAAAGGGTGAGTCTTGTGTCTTTTTTGTCTGAAAACTGAAAACAGTCTCCTTTCAACTTAAAAACTAGCTGTGGTCTTGTACAGTTATAAGACTTTTGTTTTTACATTTTGTGTTTTTTTTTTTGACAGATGAAACAAACAAGGTGTAACGTGTTAATTAGTGAACTTTAGAGGTAGAAGAACAGAGCCAGGCTAGCTGTTTCCCCTGCTTCCGCTCTTCATGCTAAGTTAAGTTAACCAGCTGTTGGCTGTAGCTTCATATTTACCATACAGACATGAGTACCGACTCATCGACTCAAACTTCTCATCTAACGACAAGAAAGCAGATAAATAGTATTTCCCATTGGACTCACTTTGAACTATTCTTTTAATTTGCATTTTTCATTTGGACAACAGTAACTCATGCCAACATGCTCATCATGTTCTTATTAATGTTATTTCAATAAAATAACATTAAACTTTGGATTTTGTTATTCATTTCTCCAATATTATTAATAGTGTATAAAAATAAATAAATATCGGCATGACCGAAAAAGTTTGAGAGCCACTGATCTATTTACCTTTTTAATGTTTCATTTAAAACTGTCCTGAAAATATCTCCTTGTGAAGGGTAAGCTGCATCTGGCCAGTAACCGACTAGAATAAGAAAATATGACACCTGACAACAAATGGACAGTTCAAAAATCAAACTACATATATTATCCAGAACAGTTTAAATAGCTTAAAATTGGCTAAAGATTGTCATTTTTTATTCATTTTCATGTTTCAGGAAATGGTGACTTGATGGTACAGCATCATGTTTAAAGCGCTTGGCTGACCACTCAGTGAGATCTCATGGGAACGCATTGCCATGGCAACAGAGCCTAATGGTTGCCAGTGAAAGCACTTAGACAAAGTAAGGAGTTATAACTGAGGTATTATTTAGTTGCGTCCAGCCTGGCATGATTACACCTTATCTCAAAGTTACACACCGCACTAAAATAGCATCTCTGTGATGTTGTTGCTATGGAAACTCAGTCAGCTCTCAGTTTGAAGTGACGTTTCTTTTTAATGAGAGAGAAATAAGCAATGTAGGAAGGTGGCTGGATGCATACAGTATGAGGAAGGTTGGGGTCAGAGCAACTGCCGTCGAGAATCTAACAATCATTTACATTTCCTGTTCCTCAGTGGACAGTAATATAGTTTTCAACCTCTGATCAGTTTCCAGCCTCACTAATCTTGATGCTATGAAAATAGGCAGATCCTCAATCTCTTATATTTGTAGTTGAGTAAACATTTCCACCAAATATAGTATCCCTCTCCAATCATCTGCCATGTTCGAGGGCTGGCATTCCTCTCAATTAGCCCAACGCCCTCAGCCATGAGGAGCGTAGCGCAGAGGTTAACGAAGACCGGAGATAACCACCGAATGCAATCATCGACACGCTACTCACTCAGCCTGCCTCCAAGCTTGGATCTTTTTTGCGCTTGGTGTTGTTTGCTGATTGGATTTCTGCTCAGTTTAGCCTAACACTGGACCTCCTTTCATTACAAAGCCCCCCCGCCCACTCACCCACCTCAAAGCCAATACTGTCGGCCCAGTCTCATTTCCTCTCCTATTGGTTTTTAGAGTCAGACACACTTTCTCTACTTAAAGGAAAAAAAACGTGTTCTTTTTTCTTTTTTTGGATCATTGGGAGGGGTGGAATGGTGTGATAGATTCACACATCTATGTCACTCTGACAAGCATCACGGCCCCTGCCTGCCTGCCAGTCCGCCTGGCGACGGAGCTGCCAAACGCCTTTGGGGTATTTTTATTGCTTTACCCGCCAAGCATCTGCTCCCAATTACCCAGAGAGGACAGCTCTGATGCTGGACTTTAAAGCAAGCTAACGGGCCGCTTCAGACAGCCGAGAAGTTTGTGCACTAATTAAACTCAGCGGAAGGAAGCCGGCGAAGCCAAGCCGTCAGTAATGAGGACCCCCCAGATCAGAACAGGGTCGGCAGGCCTGGCAGAGAGATTCATTATCAGGCGCATCGGCTAATTATCAGCAAGGCAAAGCAGAGGTTCTCCCACCAGAGCAGGTGTGATGGCTGCAGAGGTTGTCATGTTGCAGGAGGTGTGGAGATTATAGGGGTGGGATTCACACCACGGAGAAAGGCCTGTCTCCAAAACCGTCTAGTAAGGGCTCTGTTTGACTCAAATCAAACCTCAGTATTTCTCACTAGTTGGTGCTATTCTTGGCTGCCTTTTGGCCTGGGGCTCTGCAATGAGCTGAGCCCGGATGCTCAATGACACGCTCATACAGCACATCCACTTCAGCTTTGCTGAAGGTAGCGGGAACGGCCACAGCCATCACAGTGTGATCGCTGGGTAGCAGCGCACGGTGAAATGATAGATACGGATACCTGCAGGGTACAGTTAACTCACTCGCACTTCTGCTGCTTTCTTTTTCAGGTTGTTAGCTTCACACTGTCAATCAAGGTCAGAGGCTTCAGCAGAAACAAGCAAGATGCTGTTAAATTTGGACTGTAATGTTTTTACAGCATTGTTACCATTTGACTTCATAAATAAAACAATAATAACAGGAAGCAAAAAACATGAGTAAAAACAGGGTTGCATAAGAATAAACCAAGCAAATAACTCAATAATAACAGAATAAAATAGTTGAGAACTGAACTTACTTATTGCAGTAATTTTGGACTGTGGCTGTCACTTTGACATCCAGCCTAATATTCATTATTGCAAGTCCTGAAAAATCTGAAAAGGTTCTGAATGCAGTAACATATTGTTGAACATCCTAAATTTTCTTCAGCCTAGTCAAACCTATCCTTATAGCTACAGTATGCATATTAAATTTTAATGTTCAAAAAGTTTAAAACTTGATTAATGACATTTGATAAAAGCCCTTTGTCTTTATTAAGTTGTTGGTAAATTCTGAGACTCATCTCTGTGGATCAAAAGGTGAATTTTCTTGTATCTGGTGTCACCAAAACGAAAGAGCACACACCAATCATATCTCCAAGTTGTGATGTATTGATTCGCTCTCACTATCTGCGAACTGACAAATGCGCCCCAGTCGCTTTGTGTGCTCTCTCCTTTTAAAGTCTGGATCCCTGGCATTCAATAGAGAATCGATCACACAGAAAGGATGCCGCGGTGATTAATTGACTTCTTCACTGATCTAGCCGATTCCTCTGTGTGTGGTCGACCAGTGAAGTGATGGATTCAGTAGCTCTCTTTCATCTGTGTCTATTTCTGTATCTGCGTGTGTGTGTGTGGCCAGGCGGGAGCTGTGAAGGACTACATTAAGATGATGCTAGAGGCAGAGCAGCTGAAGTTCCTGGTGTTCGCCCACCACCTCACCATGCTGCAGGCCTGCACCGAGGCCGTCATCGAGGCCAAGGTAACCTAATGCGGTCCACAGGCAACTGGATCTTCTAAAACGTGTTAAAGGGATAGTTAGCAACAGCCACAGCAGCACCTATAGGAAATACAGCAACGATGGCATGAAGTTTTTGGGAATCATTTAAAATTCAAAACTGCGTACTAGCTTGAATTTCACTTTTTTAAAAAGCAGAATTAAACACATGTTACTCTACTGTTCTTCCTGTTTTCCCCATGTCTCCAACAAGAACAAATGCCTTGAAAATCATTAGCCTCCCCTCCCCCAACCTTTCAGATCTCAGTAACAGCAATCACACACGACACTCACCATAACACATGACCCTGGTCACCCCCTCAACCGATTTTTCACACTACACTAATCCAGATGCAGATACAGGATGTCTCGTCCCCTCTGCCATAGCAGCTCTGAACACAATACCCTGCTGATTACAGGGATATCTATTTATGGATGTTTGTATTAATGGATATGTATGGTACTTTGTTGTTACTATGCACGTGTCTCTGGTTGTATTTATGGATGTATCTATTTTCCTGAGGCATGGACAGTGCACACAATTAGTCCTTTTCCACAGCAGGAACTTAATGAAATACAACGAAACATGTATCCCTTGTGATAAGTTTGTGAAACAAAATTTGCTCAGGAGACGATAATAAATACAAGTTTCGGGAACTTGCAAGGGTTGCTGGCTGTGCTGTCGATCATGATTGGTCAAGCAAATGTGATATCACATCACAGCAAGGACGACTACGACAAACACAACAACAGTAATGACCATTTTAATACTGCGACCAGGACAACCAGTACTTTAACAAGGCTAAGAGTCTACAGCCATGCTAGCGGCTCTGTGAAGCTGTACTTAGGAACAGTGGTGCTTTAAAACTAAATGCAAACATATCTGAGGCTGAGGCTGACGGGAATGTTTTTACTTTTTCTGGTAGTTTTTATAAGTTTGGACAAATTAAAATTTTGACCTGATGATAGCGCAATGGGAAAGGTAGAAACAACAAAGTTATTATAATTCATCTTGAAAGGGACATGAATGTCAGTCAGTCAAATTTCATGCCAATCCATCCAATGGTTGTCAAGATATTTCACTCAAATAAAAATAAGGGATTGTCGTCCCACAACTTCTTACCTCACTCATCTGCCAAACAGACCATAAAAATGACACAGTCACCTTTTTAATGACCTATATCTGAAATGTCCCTGTTTGGGAAAAAAATATAACCTACTGGGATGGCATGGGAAACAGACGATAACATTGCCAAAGCAAGTGTGAATTTATCTATCTCTCTCTCTCTATCTCACTAGCTAATTCTATAGATAGATAGATAGATAGATAGATAGATGTCTCATCTCATCTATCTCAGAATCAGCTTTATTGCCAAGTAGGTTTACACATACAAGGAATTTGCTTTGGTATTATGGTGCATACAATAAACATAGTAAGTAGAAAAATATAAAGAAAGATAACACGCAAGTACTCAAGTCAAAAGTCATAAATATTATAAAATATGTACAATATGACTGTAATTTAAATTAAATTGCTGTTTGTACAGGGATATGCAAGACATCTACATGGGAATCTGCAAGAGTTCACAGTATGAAGTACAAGCACAAGTATCTCTTTATATCTATCTTGCTAGATAGCTAGCTAGCTATTTACCAACCAACTGATCTCTCTGTCTATTTCTCTATCTATCTGAAACATCAGAATTGTAACAGTATCTACTTGTGATTGTTTAATGTGTCAGTACAGTCACTAAAAGGTCTTGGTATGTCATGTACTAGCACATTTCTGTATCTTATGTGCATTGTTAGATTTAAACCAAGAAAAAGTAAGTGAACAAAATGCAGCTGTCAGTTTAACATCATGTCACCTAACCATTCATTTTCCTTCTTGTTCTGTCCACAGTTTCAGAGCTTTTGTCAGCTATGATCAGTCATAAAACCAGCTTACTGGGCACTGAGCCATTATAACACAACGCTCTTAAAAAGCTTCAATCTGGTTTCCTGAAACCTCCAAGAGCTGGTTAAAAAAGTACTGGAATTTGTTTTGTTCTTGTGCTATCAGTCACTTTGAAACAAGGGGGTGCACTGTTTTTATATGACTGATATTTCATTTTGGCACAAATGTTCATTTCTGTCATTTCCATTTAAGATTTTAACATTTTTTCCAGCCGCAGAGACCCGAATTGCCCATTAACGATAACCTGGAAGCACTAAATGTGCAGAATGTATTCATATTTCACTCCTTCTTCCTGGCTAACCAGAGGTAATTGGCCCTATTCCTTCATCCATAGTCCTGCTGTGTTTATAAGTCAAATCTTTGCCATATCTGTGATTAATTTAGACAGAGTACTGAGCTAAGTTCTTCAGCGGGGGCTATACAGCAGATGTTAGCAGTCATGAATTATTTGCGTCTTCCACGTATATTCTAAATTCAGGTGTACAGTGTAATTGAGGTACAATATTTAGATCATTAATAAATTATATTTTGAAGCAGAAAAGAAGAATTAGAAGGTTAGAAGAATTTAAGGTATATATTAATCATCTAAGCGTTTTAATTTTAAGTCTACTTTTTCTCTCTAAGAAAGTAAACTTTACTTCCTCAACTAATCTCCCAAGGCGTATTTCACAAGTCATCACAAGCAAACAATACCTCTTAGCTCGGCGCTGGCAACCTGTGAAAGAGTTCAAGTGTGTGTCTGCGTATGTGTGTGTGTTTGTGTGTGTCACAGGGGTCGAGGAGGTGTGGGATGAATGTAATGCAGCTGTACGACGCGTGATAACACATTCCTCCGTGAGATGCTCGCTCTCTGGTGCGTTCGCACTCACCAATTAACAGAGATGGGCTAAAAAAAGGAACGACAGGCAACGCGCTGTGATGAGAAGCTCGGCAGAGACAAGCGACTGTGCTCCAGTCACACGACATTATCACTGCTTTTATGCTCCACACTTTCCCATTTCTCACCTGGTGTCGAACCGGTTGGAGAGTTTGTTTAATAAAGTTGTGAGTGTTTAACTAGTAAATATAGCACATTAAATGTAAGAGACACACAAGTCTGATAAAATGGCAGGTTGATTGCAGAATGTTTTTACGGCCTTGAGATGTTGTTTAAACCTGGTGGATGCTTAGTTCTCCGAGAGCACATTTATTTGACCTTTATTTTTCCAGGAAAAGTCAAACAGACCTCTGTGTTCTTTCTCAGAAAGGTTCTGCTTCATATTCATGCAGTTACAGTTACATTCACACGTGGGAGCTGCACAGTACGAACACACCCTCCTACTGTTGGCCACTGAGCAGCTCTGCAGGTCCGATGGATCCAAATCAAAAGAGTGCGGTCGCCACAGTGCATTAGCAGCTCAGTGAATGTCAAGTTCGAGTTCAGGTTTAATGAACATGCAGCTGCTGCTCTCTGTGTTTAGTGTTAGAAAATGTTAGAAAATATTGTGTTATTATTGCTCTCATTTTCTTTTAACTAATTCATTGCAGCTCCTCTGCTTATGTTTTCTATGGTGAGTTCATTCACACATCTGTCATTGAAATAGCTACACTATAGTATACAGGTTAATGAAATGCTCTCTGCCCTTAATGTTCCAATACAAATCTGCACCGGTTTTTTAGAGGCGGACAATGCTATCCCTCACAATTTGTATGAACCTTTAGTCAATGCAATGTGCAAACAACCACACTTACATTATATCATCCAGTTATTTGCAGGTGCAACTCAGATGACAGCCAAACGACGCTTCTAGGCTAATACACCTGTTATAAATAACATGACACATCTCTATGAGGCACAAAAGACTTGGTTAGTCTGGCCTTACAAGTTGGAAGTATTTTAAAGTGAGGCTATGTAACTTTTGTTAGAAGATATAACGCATTCTTCCTCTTACAAATGCAAAGTTGAATTTATAACCAATAAAACTCAATTGCTCAATTCAATACAGTCAGCGGTTTTGCTGCTTCTGCCTTGCTTGGTCTGCTTATGCTTGCTAATGTTAGCAAACTTTAGACAGATTTTGCTGTATAACTGACTTACTGACTGTACATTTTAGCATGTAACAGATAAACATTTCAATGGTTTTATCACAGAGAACAAAATAAGTAAACACTGTTGCTTATAAACTGTTATTAATTTGTTATGGCAAATGTGTTAGCAAAGGGTTGCCTATTTACACAGCCACAGACAGAGAGCAACATTAGCATTCATTTGGAGTCGTGTCTTTGTCCACCTGAATAATGTAAGTCCAAAGTGCCAAGAGTGCTGTTTGCTAGCCAGAAAACCAAAACAATGAGCTAAAAGAGGCTAAAATGTTCTATACGGCTGAGGGGAACTGCAGAGTTGGGTGATAATTCTGTGGATTTGTTATTAATAGCAACCCTTTCAAATTACACACAGTTATTTGATCCATTGTTGATGATTGAAAATATATTATTGACGCTTTAAATAAATGTTTCTATCCTTTGAATAAAACAGAAATTATTCTAAAAACCAGCATTTCACTCAACGATTTCTGTGTTGCAGGTGTTCCATCAGCTGTGCACGGCAGGCGTCGCTGTCTGGTTTAGTGTTGCTCAACTGTCACCTATTGTGAACTGAATTTTCCTCCAAAAAGTAAATATTCTGTTGCCTTGTCTCTGTTCCAGGCTGGTTATATCCGTATCGACGGCAGTGTCCCATCCTCAGAGCGAATTCAGTTGGTCCACAAGTTTCAGAGTGACCCAGAGACACGGGTGGCCATCCTCAGCATCCAGGCAGCCGGTCAGGTACTCACGCACACAAACACACACACTATGACTCAACATCATTTTTTATTTTAGTTGAGTGATAGAGTCAACTCACTCTGAGGCAATAATAAAACATAATCCATTTTCCAAGCTGTTGTAACCACTGAAAACAGAATTTGCTATTCAAATGAAGACATTTGAAAGTAGTCACAAATCACACTTTATGTCCTGGAATAGTCACGATTGAATTTCATCAACAGAAAGAGTTGGTGCAAATTATTTTTAATTGAATGAAACTGTCCAGAACACACTGTCCAGAGCACACATTGGACTACTGTAATGCAATTATAAATAGGCTAAATAGAGTCATTTGGTGCATATTAGAAATAATGATGAATGTTGTTGGTTGTAGTGAATCTTAATAAAGGTTTGTGCAAGTAGAAATAAATGCAGAAAATGTGTTTTGCTCTTATAACAAACTTAATAAACTCATTGACACCAATTATTTTGAGTGACCGAATATGTGCAGAAATGTTATGCATTCCAATCATAGGAAGTGGGTGCTTGAAGCACTTATATGGTAATTAGCTGCTAATATTCTGTTATTAAAAAGGATTTCACTAAATTAAATTTCATTGGATATGGGCTGGTTGAGTGAGATATTTTTCTGATTGGGCTATTATTTGTGTGTGTGTGTGTGTGTGTGCTTGTCCTCTCCAGGGTTTGACCTTCACCGCTGCCAGCCACGTGGTGTTTGCCGAGCTCTACTGGAACCCCGGCCACATCAAGCAGGCGGAAGATCGAGCCCACCGCATTGGACAAACGTCCTCGGTCAACGTGCACTACCTCATCGCCAAGGGCACCTTTGACACCGTCATGTGGTCCATGCTCAATAGGAAGGTACTGTGGGTGACGTTATGGCAGCAAACGGGGGGAAATTTGTGCTAAGCCTTTGATTCGTCACAGCACATTCCACCAGTTAAGCACTCATTGACGTCATATTTAATTTAAATAATAGCTCACTGGAAAAACTGTGTACAGTCCCACGAAACATTTATGACCGACATATACCTAATTAATTATCAATTTAATTGAATGTGATCTCACTTGCATGTTGCTCTTGTATTGATCAGCTGATCTATGGAGAATAAGGTAACAAACTCAAAGCATATCATATACAGCAACTGCTTAAATAACACTTTATTGTCATTGTTGCAGTATGTGTCTGTCTACTGAAATATTTAGCTTTATATACTGTATGCATTCATGAATAAACTTAACAGCAGCAGTGAAATTGATTTGCATGTGAGAACAGGCTTTGGGGATTTACATAAATAATCACAAAGATTTGTAATTAAAACTGAATTATTCCAATAATATTTTTTCTTCTGCTCATTACAGAACACACTTGATTTGTGGGAGAGAGAAAAAAAATCATTTTAACCACATCATGAAGTTTGATGGTGAAAAGAGCTATAGTGTAGAACTGAATGTCCCGTGTTCCTCAGGAAACAGTGACCGGCAGCACCCTGAATGGCAGGAAGGAATACCTGAAGGCTGACGAGGGCGATAAGGACAAGTGGGAGTTCCTCAACTTTGCCGATGCGTGGACGCCGAGGGAGAAGGTGCTGCCGCTGGAGGGAAACGCAGGAAACGTCAAAGATGATGTGTTCTTCACTCATGTGAGTCAGTTCATCAGAAACAATATATATAATAGTCATAACTATGCATGAGTATAAATATATATATGTTCAGTATCAGAGGACGTTTTGGTACTAGGCGAAAGTTACATTTTTTGGTTGCGGTTATAGAGAAAGCTGCATACTGTATAATGACCTTAGGAAAAGACACACTGTCACTCAACAAGAGATGTCTGAGTGAAGCTGAATAATGTCTTTCAAAGGGGAAGGAGCCAGATTGTGACTGATTATATAGACCAAACATACCTAAAAAAAATAATAGCTTTTAAAACTAAGATTACATTTGGAGTGGGGTAACCATGGTAATGTTGGGATTTGCTGTCTAACCGTTTCAAGGCTTTTTTTTTTTTAATAGATGGAGTTGTGTTAACATTATCAGATTTAAATGATAATGAATATGTCTGACGTTTGTGAGATTAAATTATGTTTTAGTTTTAGAGTTTGTCAGTTTGTCAGGGTTTTTTTTTTCAATTTGCTCAAGCACATTTCCTGAAACACTTACACAATTCTCCCAACATCAAGTGCAATCACCACATCAAGCAACACCCGCAAAAGGCCGTCACTCACTCAAAACATTTAACATCAACAAGTTCATCACTGCCACCGAAATGACATTTCCTTTTATCACTGCTTAAGTCAAGGCAGTTCTAAGGAACTGTCTCAGTGTGACAGAAGACACACAATCTGTTTTCTTTGTCATTTCTCGTAGAAACATACATACAGTAAGTCAATAATAAAGTCAAACATCCTCTAAAGCCATCTCATGTCGTACAAACACCAGTTTTAACAGTTTATTCACACATTTCAATGTTTACCTTTCTAGTATGACCTCTGTTCACAGTGAGTACAAATGTCTCAGTACAACACATTCATATCAAGTAGGAATTATTTAGAAATGAAAAACAAACTGTAAATCACCTGCAACACCTCACTGGCCATCCAAAACGCTCCTGTCTATCTGCTCACAGCATTTCATCTGAGATTTGACCTTGCAAAAAAAAAACAACTTATGGCATGGTGCAACCCTTCTCTACACGTCTCTCACAGGCAGCATGTTGTCTGTCCTCTCTTTGTTGTCTCTTCCTCTGTTTCCACCTCTCACTCTGATCAAACCAACACATACAGTGTACTTTGACATCGTTCCTTCTGTATGAGTGGCCTGTTGTTTCTCTCTGATGCCTGCCTGCCAACATGTGATAAGTTGCACTAACTGAGGCTGAACATTACTAATTGTGGTATTATGACAATGCCAGATTACTGAAAATAGGAAACATTTCTGTTTGAGAGGTTTCTGACAGTTGGCTGCAGTATTTAGCATGTGAGGATCTTTAGTTTAATCCATTGGCCAATTCTACATATAGCAACTGAGAAAAACTGTGATTTTGTGTCAGTAACAGGTCTGCATAAGGTTGTGTTTGATCTAATGTAACACATGTTACTGGTGGGACCATTATTTATTGACTTTGATGGCACGAGGAGAAAAGTTAGAAAATATTGTATGTTAAACACACAGGTTGCAGTACACTTAATTTACAGTGGAAAACAGCTGGAATTCGGTCTATTTAAAGAGCTGTGCTAAATGAATGATCTATTGAAAACAATGCTATTGTCAAAATGAAGAAGAAATGAAAGGCTTTTCTGTGCCCATTCATTATTAGTCACCAGGTAGATTTCATTATGCTTTCCTGTGTTACCAGGATACAACTTGGCAGTAGAAAATGTTGCTTTGTATTTTTATCAAAGGTATAAATTATCGGCTTGTAACAACTGTAACAAAAGGGAGATTTGCGTCATGCGTGGTATGTTACTTTACAGGTGGACTGAAATCCATCATTCATGCAACAATGTTGTGTGCTGCAGTGATAAAAACTAACTAAGCCTCCATCTTTTTTCTTAGTTTGAGAAAGAGAAGCAGCACGACATTCGGACCTTTTTCTCCCCGAATGCCAGCAAGGAGAAGAAGAGGAAGAGATTAGAAGATGAAGAAACATCTCCCTCCATCTCCTCAGAGACTGCAGCACCAACTGGCGGTGGAACGATCTCTGAAAAAAGAGAGGAGAAAAAAGAAAAGTCCTGCTCCCAAACCTCCGCCACACCTGACCAGGACTTCTCCCCCCAGCTGAAGAGGCTCCGGACGCCACAGCCCAGCCCGAGCCCCAGGTCCCAATTTGGGGGGAAGCGGAGGTCGTCGGCTGGGGGGATCAGCCCCAGCACCCCGGTCTTCTTCATGGCCCCGCGGAAGCTGTCCGAGCCCGACCCTCCCACCGAGACGTGGAGCTGTGGGGCCTGCACCTACTCCAACAGCAGCCTGTTGCCTTACTGCGAGATGTGCGAGTTCCCACGCTCTTCTTCTGGTGTTAGGTCAGGTAGGATTAAGACAGAAATAACAAATCATCTGATCTCTCCACCCCTACTGTGTTTGTTTGTGTGTGTGTGTGTGTGTGTGTGTGTGTGTGTGTGTGTGTCGCCTGTGTGTTGCACCTTATATGTTTTCGGGTTGTCTGTCCGTCCGTCCGCCTGTCCCATATTTCACAGTTGGTCAGCCACTGAATAGGTGACACTTTTGACTCAAAGGCCTCAAAATAGGTTTTTAGCTATAATTTAAGAATGAATTGGGCGATTCCAGATTTCACACACATGTTGACGGGGACGACACGATGAGTAAACAATAACTAGCACAGTACAGGCTTTCCTCCATCTCGTCCATTCTGCCTTTCACTTCCTGCCTCATTCTGAATTTCGAGCGTCATCGGAATCACTTGACTGCAAACTACGTAGTCACTACATATATATTATGAGTCTGGACAGACATGGACGTAAACTGCAACTTGACTGGCTGGTGGAGGCATACATCTGCGGGGCGGGAATTCTAGTTTTTCTTTATTAATTCACAAACATAATTTCACTGATTGCAAAACAAACTGGATTCTGTTAGGAAAAAGACAATAATTCCATCATCTCTTGCTTGAAGTGAAGCACCTGAAGCTGAAATCCATTCATTGCTTTATTTTCCTTCCCGTCAATATCAATCGCAGCAGTCTGTTGACATAATACTTTTGAACAGCATTACAGATTTCACCAGATGGAGATGCGTGATAGCGAAAGATGGAGGCAGGCTTGCCAGAGTCTGAAATAGCTCTGCTCGGAGAATATTGTCTGTCTCGCGCTCTCTCGCTCTCTCTCTCTCCCTGCAGATGACAAGGACACAGTATAATTCTCACCTGTCAAGCTGAGAGAGAGAGCGAACAGGCGCCTACTATTGCTGTAAACGTCTCGCACAAAGTTGGAAAAAAGTTGAGCTGGCTCTAGCTGATATCTCTGACAGCCTATGATTGTATCTTGCAAAAGAGAGGGGAGGGAAGTCGTTATGACCTGGCAGGCTGCAGGTCCATGCTCTTTAAATGTCTGAGATGCATCAGCTCAGAGATGACTTTAAAAAAAAATCCCAAAATTCGATGCAACTTCAGCAGCAGTGGTATTTAAGCAGCATTAGTTTTAGTGCTTCTTTTAATGCAGGATGTTCCACTGAATTTTATGGTTGTACTGATATTAGAGTGTACGTAATTTAAAGTCAGATGAATCTATATATCTACACACTTGGATTCAACTTTGCTCTTGTTGCATCTTATCCATTCTGACACGGACTCCCACTGAAAATCAACTGAATAAATTACTACACCAACAGGTGGCAAAGATGATTCATTAAACAAAAAGCTATGACAGGCTAAGATAGTGTATACCAAAATGAAATAACAGTGAAGGTTCTTCATTTGAGGCTCTGTGTTTGCTTCATAAATCCCTGTTTACATACTGTACATACACGTAATGAAATCACGTCTTATAACTACTCAACACCACAGCTAGTCCTTATAGTTGAAAGGAAACTATAAACGTTTTGGGGTCAGGTTAAGTAATTAACAGTTGTACTTTAAATGGATTCAAGGCATCAGAGTGCAAAGATACCAAGATGACTCATGACGAAGAGACCTCTGGCCCTTAGGCCGTCAACTCAGTGAGCTTGAGGAAAACACTGCGAATGGATCCTTTTCTCCTATTGTCTGATAAATTGCAGGGTTTTATATTTCTTAATGAAATCAAACTTACACGTGGAGGAGGAAGCATAATAAGAGAAACGAAATGAGTGATAAAAATGATTTAAACAAAATCATTTCAGTGTTACAAACAGTAGTATAAGAAAGAGAATAGAAACGATAAGAAATAGTTGGAAAGGTTGATTGCATGAAGGACTAACTGTTTAATTGATTGAGTTTTATTTACCTGGTTTTCCATAAAACCACAATATTCTGGTTGTTTTACATATAAATAATGTTGCCTAGCTAGCTAGCTAGATAGATAGATACATAGGTAGATAGAGAAGCATGTTGACAGGTGCCATTCATTGCTACTGTTGCCCAACACCTGAGGACATTTCATCAGTTGAAAACTTTCTATGTTGTAGTCTTTTACTTCCTTAACATCCTTCTCTGTAGTACAAAGCAGCCAAGGTGTTGCAGAAAGTGCATGAATCTCACAATCAAGGTGATTATTTTAGCCATAAACACATATACAGTACATATGCATTATCCAGTATGACGTGTTGCAAAATTTAAATATTAATATTTTGTTCATAACACATTCCATTTCTCACCTGTCTGCATTAATGACGCACATTAGTGTAATTATAGACTAATATTGGCTATGCAGAAGGTTTGTTTGCAGTTCGGTCCATTGGAAGGGAGGATGGAGCACTTAAAACACACACAGTTCAAACAACCAGTACCTCAGCCTTTAAGCAGCACAAAAACACACACCCACACGCTCACCCACACACACATTTTTTTAACAGAATTCACCCCCCATTTCATGCTCAGCTGCAGCAGATGCTTGATAACTATTCAGCAATCACACTCTCTTCTTTGTCACAAGCGCCACTCTGTATTCACAGCAGCAGGCTGTGTCAGCTCGCTAGACAGGGAATTTAACAACCTGCTAAATTTGTAAATGACAGACTGTGCTGAAAAATAACAACTGTATTTATGGAGATATCTCTCAGCTTGGCACTGCAATCCTCAGCTCGTGGAAATGTAAGAAAATAATCAGGTCAGAGCCTATAGTGTGACATGAGAGATGTTATCCCTTCAAGAGCAACAATTTCTCACTATGACTGTAAAGAAAGTTGTGACACTGTATCACAAGTTGTGTCAGTGGTATTAAGACATGCTGCAGAGAATCACAGAATACCGACACATGATGCAAGGACATCAGGGCTTCATATCTAAACTAAAGCAACAGAAGAAGTATCAAAGGCATTTGGCTTTCACTTCGTCTGTGGATTTTAGCAGCATGGCAAAAATACAGCAAGACAGCAGCTGTAGAGGAATACTAGTCAGCATGCAGAAGGCTATTGGTCTGTAGTACGATTAGGCATTTGTACCAGAATGAAATGTACCAGAATGTAACAGAATGAGATGCATGAAATGAAAAAGAAAAGAGATTTTTATGATTTGATGGAAAGCACTGATGTAAGAAACAGTAATGGCAGGTTAGAGGCTGGCTACCAAATGTCAAAATGACAGACTGACCCTTCGTTAAGCCTTGTTCCCTTAGCTACTGTTGCTACGTCTATAAAGCTTTCCGTTCTAGAACTGCACATGCAGTTGGCAATGATAACGGTGGTAGGTTTACCACTCAAAATTCATACACATTTTTGTAATGATGGGTCTTCATTTTCACAGAATTAAACAAAAGCAGCTTCTCATTTCTGGCTGACCACCACCTTGCTTGCAGATTTTATCAGCTGAAGCTAACTAGCTAGCTAATTAACACTAATTCTGTGAGTTATTTGAAAGAAAAAAAATGCAAAAGCATTCTCACAAGTTGATTAAACAAGTAGAAGACATCTAAAAAAAAAGGAGTGGCATTGTTCTTGTATCTAGTGTATTGCAGTCAACTTTTACCAAAAAAAAAAAAGCTTTGAGGATGAGAACTAACCCTACTGTATCTTAGGCAATGGGTTTGGATGTAGTTGCTGTAGTGCAAACTTTCCCATACCCAATACAGAGCATGACAGAGCCGCTAACATTACCCTAAACTTTAATATAGCCTTGAAACATAGATTATGTTAAAGCAGAAAGACACAATGTTTTTAATCCATCCCTTACACTTTTGCCGTTGTGTTTTTGCCTTTTTGAAAGGATAAAAAAAAAGACACCATCCTCCAAACCCTTTATATATGGAGTATTGCTCTTACTACAGCTCCATGGACACCACTTTGTCATGTTGAGAAATCCAAAGCTCAACAGGCACGTATCTAAGTTCCCAGGGTCCTATGTTCCCCAGTTCAGTATTCTCTTAATATGACACATTAAGGAGACTTTTCAAAGGGTTTTATGTTCTCAGCAATGTTTTTTCCCTGGGTCAATATGTTGAAATCATCCACCTACAGCTTATAGCCTGCTGATGTTATACTCCTTGAAACATAAGCCAGTTTTCTTGACTTTAGACACTGATATCCTCACAGTGGCTGAACAGATTGTTACCATTTCTTTTGCAATTTGAACTGCGAAGATAGCCTTTACCACTGCCTTGCCTTTGGGAACATAGGACCCTGGCAACATAGGGATGAGCCCTGACAGGCCTGCCGTGCCCAGCCATGGTTGCTAAGTTACGATGAAACAATTGCTGTCAGTGGAGGGGTTTAGCGAATGGTAAATTGTGAAAGCAATTTTTTTTTTTTGGTGGGAAGCTGTGGTTGTTTTATAATGTCCAGTCTTCTTTTTTGAACTTTCTAGTGATATTGAAGTTGGAATTTCTGTAGGTGGACCTCTTTGCTTCATCTGTTCAGCCATGGTGGCCATCACATTTCATATTTAACAGCTTTCATTAACACAATTTCATTGGACACAAATCACTGTTGTGCTACATCGTCAGTAATCGAGAACTGTTTTTAATCAAACTGTCATGCATTATAACCTTTATGTAGGGTTCGGCATCTGAGGTGGGTTAGTCTGAACAGTTTCCTGAAGTTGATTTAGCACCAGTAAACAACAAGACAGCTTCTGTTCAACCATTTTCGGGTTGAATCAGTGGTGTTGACTTCCTGTGTTTGCAGCTTTTTCAGGCCGAGAGCGTGGGCATGGTTCAGTGCTTCAGCTCTTTCACCAGTAGACCAGCAATTTGTCTCTCAGCACCTACTGTGAGAGATGTATACAGGAAGAGGGCAATTTGGTTATCTCCTGGCACTCTACACCTCTCAGCTAGCACTCTATGCCTGTCCTGAATTTTTTTTTTTTTTTTTTTTCACATTTTTAGCATTTAACAACAAAGTCCTGTCGAATCTTCAACAGTTTGATATACAGTATTTAAGGACCAAGTACTTTCCTCTTCTGTGATACTTCTTTGTCACAGGCTGCAGCTGTGTCACTCCCTGCAGACAGCAATAAAAGCCTTTTCTGTTTTATTCAACCACTGGAGTGTATTATTTTTCATGTGAATCCTCATAAGCTTATGCCGTTGGCTCATGCATAGGATCACATGCTTTTTGAATGTGTTTGTGTGTAGTAGTATGTTTGTGTGCCTGGATTCGAGACTCAATTTTGGAACCTTATCAAGCCACTACAGACATAATGGGGCCCTGATTGGGGGGAAAACAAGGTGGTTGACTGGTAAAGTAGAGGCGCGGCCCTGTAGGATTTCCCTGTTAACATCTTCCTCGGTGGGGACAGCTTAACACAAATTGAGCCGTCTCTCCGCGGTCTCGCTCGGCTTGTTAGCGAAGGGGGGCAGCGGCGGGGCCAGGAGCCCGGAGACTCAGATGACATTTGAGGGAGCCGACTAGAGGCTGGCCTTTTGAAGAAACAAGCCACAGAGAGGCAGGATCACTAATTAGCCCTCTGCGTCCCAGAGTCTCACAGCTTACTGTCTTGTTAGATTTCACACCTTAAGTTCAACAAATAATGTGAAAGGATATGATTTAAATTTAACAAGGGAAGTAGGGAAAGGAACTTCTCTTAAAGAAGTTCTGTTGTGACCGGTTAGTGACATTTATATTTGGCAATAAATAATTGTCTTCTTGCCTTTAGCACCTAATCTGCCTGTTAATTTTACCTTGATAATAAACATCAGGTCTACCAAACGCTCAGTTTATGCGTGGCAGTGCCTCAGAACTTAAAAGTAAAATTTTAAATAATGTGGAGTCTATGAATGGCATAATCCTTGCATCCATTAACATTTTTGTGGCTTAGATTTCTGCTTGACCTTCACAGAATTACCACATTTGATACGAATGAAAATCACATGAATGGTTTGAGAGTGGAACTGCAGAACAAGCTTGATAGCCAGTCTACAAGGTGCCGTAAGCTGATTCTTTAAAGAAGAAATGCGGTTGGCATTCTGTCATTATCAGCTGTTTGAACACCGTTCCCTGCGCCCGGCTGGAGCGCTGCACAGATGCAGCAATCGCTGACAATTATTTTGTTTAGGTTTGATTGCACATGATGCAGGCGGGAAATTAACACAACAATGTGACACGAACATAATTCATTTTCCTGGCAAATTATATTGGCTGTTTGATCCCGGGGGGGGCGGGGGTTGCAGGTGTTCCATCTGCAGCTCTCAGCATCACTGCCGTCGTGCTGTTGAGCAAGGATCTAAAGGCTAAAATGTCCTCAGCAGTGTAGACCTTCAGTTAGTGGTCTGTATGTAGCAATCAGCCAACTACCTAGAATAGATTTTTTTTTTTTTATGTGCACTGTAAATGCTTCCTCGTACAAACCGACATCCTCCTAAAAAGAGTTGGGTGCGTTTATACATTCCACTACATCCCTGCTTATGTCTATCCATTTTACGCAATCACATCTTCTGAAATTGTCAGTAAAGGACTTATGATAGCTAATAACACCACTAATGAGCCATATTGAGTTTTACTTTCATGTCAGCAGTCATTTTGTCACACTGTCACACTCTTCAGATGATGGATATCTCGCCAGGGATTGAAACTCTTCAAAGTCTGATTACACTGTGCAACTCGGCCAATAAAGTAATCTTCATCTCTCTCCCCCCCCCTCTTTCTCTGCTGGCTCAGAGCCACCCAGGCCTCAGCAACCCCTCTCAGGCAACCAGGCATGCATCGTCCTCTCTAGCTCCGACAGCGAGCCAGAGCTCAGCCAGGGAAAAGCCCAGCCTCCGAAATCGCGCAAAGACAAACAGAGCGAGGAGGAGGAGGAGAAGGAGGAGGAGGATGAGGAGGAGGATGAGCCTCCGAAAGACAAACAGAAACTAGGAGAAGCAGAGGAGGACAAGCGGCAGCTCAAAGGCAAACAATCAGCGGGAGAGCGAGGCGACAACGTCGCTGACGGTGGCGGCTGCCTCCCCCCTGACCACACACAGGGTAATCCCACCTGCAATCTTCTCCTTTTCATATCTAGGGAAATTGGCTGGTGCCGCATTGTCACCTGCCCATATAATGCTGTTTAATATCATCACTTCAAATCAATAAGGGACTATATCTCATTCCATATGGGGCTGGGCATTATTATTCTTACTATTATTAGTATGTAGTTGGAGATATTGCCTATTTCTGCACTCAGGAAGCTACAGGAGATATTGAGTACAACCTCACTAATCTCCAGAGTGCAGCTTGTTGAAACAACTGGCCTGCTTAGAGCACCAAAATACACATGGGGTGAGAGTTCAGTCACTGTCCAGTAGGCAACTGATGAGCTTCTGATTGGCTATTTTTTAATAAAGTGGACCGAGGTCTAATTACATAAAAGGTGCAAGTTCCCTCCCTGCACCAACTGATCCTTGAAACACAACCTGCTTTCCCCGTCCACTTTGGTTATATGTGTACATGTCTGCAAGTCTCTGAGGGATGTGAAGAAACAAATTCCCAATTAAACAGTGTGTAATATTGCAAATTAAGACCTCTGTGTTCAAGTACTTGTGTCTCAAAGGGATATGCAAAGCAATAAATTGCGCTATTTACAAAGAACTAATTACACCATGTGCAATATGAAGAGCTCTAAAAAAAAAACATTGCCAGACTAGCAGAGTCTAAGAAAAGCCTGTGACCTGGGTATGCAGACATTTTGGGTCAGAGTTATTGAAAGATGAAACTGAGCTGGAAGCAGTTCAGGGCTGTTTTTAAAGCTTCTTTGTAGAATACTTAACATAGGAAGGAATATTGCACAAGCCATTTAGGTTTTAACAGGCAAGCTATCAACCCCTATTACCCTATAACATCCTAAGATCAGTGGGCAACAACTTGGCAGACTCCTTTCCTTTTAGAGCCACACACACACACACACACACACACACACACACACACTTTGACATCTATCAGTGGCCAGAGATTGTCGAGTGGTTAATTTCCCGTCTCTGTAGCTACCTGTGCCCCCCAATGGTCTAGGATTGAAACCCACTGCAGCTTCCCCTGCAGTGTCTTCTAAAGGTGTCCAAAAAAAATACTAAAGGTGAGCAAAAGGCCCGCTTTCTTTTTTTAAAAACACCTCTATTTAAACTGACTCTAGGGGAGAGATAAAAGCTTCACTGTCGATCAGAAATGGCAGCACTAAAGAGACACTGCTGGATGCCAACTTGGCCCCCCACCTCCCCCTTTGGACATGTACTTTTCCCTGGAGACAACTAATGTCTATCTGTCTATCTATCTGTCTGTCTCTCATCTGTTTATCTATGTGTCTGTATTTCTGTCTATCTGTCTGTTGTCTATCTATCTATCTATCTGTCTGTCTAGCTGTCTGTCTATCTATCTATCTGTCTGTCTGTCTGTATGTCTATCTGTCTGTCTACCTGTCTGTCTCTCCCATTGGTGATTAGTCAGTTTGTTAGTTACGTGCCGTTGCCAGTCTGTCTCCTGCAGCGTGGGTTTAGTATGAAACACAGCGGTTGTCCAATAAAAGTGACCTATGGGGTCAGGAGCGGTGCCTAATGATTTTCCTCTACCTGCCTGTGGTTTTAGAAGGCAAACCGCAGAGCTGTCGGCCGCCCCCACCACTTGATTGCTCTGAGATTACTTTCCTCACAGCACAGACAGGCAATCACTCCTCCTCCTCCTCTCTGTCTTTCTCTCTCCTTACTGTCTGTCGCTCTATCTATCTGCATGACCCAAACATTCAAACATGCATACACGTTTTTTTTTTTTTTGGATGTTAGTTCAAATGTTGCAGCAGCATCAGCTGCACCAAACCTCTTCATACTTGAAGGGTGCAGTTAGAATGTTTTTATATCGTTTGTTTCGATCCTGCAGAAGATGAGATGACTCAGTCCAATTAGGCATTGTTTTCTTTCTCTCGCAGTAAAATAACAGATAAATCCCTTGGGGTGTTTTGAAGGCACTGTTCATACTGTGTAAGTGACAGTCTAATAAGACGGCTTTGTAAGATGAATTGCCCCCATCGTATAAATGGCCCACTTAATGCAGCTGGCGCGTTCCGCCACTGCAAACAGGGGAAGGGGGGAAAAAAAACTGCTTACAACAAATATAGGGTGCACATTGCAGAGCTGCTAGGTTCATTACAGAGGCAGAAGGACAGATAGATGGGCTTTTGTGAAATGCTAGTGTCCTAAAAATGTTTTGTTTCTAGGTTTGAAGCGCTGCACAATGCTTCCGTCTGGTTGTCTCGGTATTTTCAGACACAAGCGGCCTGTTCCAGCTGAAGCCGGGGGTGAGATCAGAACAGCTTGTACCAGACCCGGGGAAATTGCGCCTATGACGACGCCAAACATAAAAATGAAAGATATGGACATTGTACAGATAGGCCAAAGAAAGGAATTGATTTATCAGGATGATCTCACTCTGGAACAAAAAAGGTTTTAACATCGAATTGCATCACAAATATTAGACAAATCAGTGGTGGAATGTAACTACCATAAATTAATTTGTAATTCTCAAATAATAGCCATCTGTGTAGGAAGAGTTTCATTGACAGTAGCTTGAAGTGACTGAAATTAATTAGTGAATGAAAACAGTATTTGTGTAAAAAAAACAAAAAAAAAAAAACTGGTGAGTGGTGAGTATGGCATGACTCTGTTTACCTCTAGTAGCGCTATGGAACGTCAGTGCTTGTTTGGTCTACTTATGCAATATACATTCCTGCTGCCGATTTCATGCTGTTCCACTGTTCAACAGTTGGTGGTGGTAACGTACAAAGAAGTGTAGCAGTTTGCCCCCAAAGGCAGTGAAGAAGACTGCTAGCTAGCAAACGTGGATGTGAACACGATGTAAAATATTTAAAAAAAATCAGCTTTGCAAATGATTTATGAGGAAGGAAATACATTCAATACGTTTGTTAGACCTGAAGAATACACACAATGTGTTTTGGTGAGAAAAACTGAACATAAACATAACTTTTGTTTGTTTATAATAAAACGTCTACAGGGCACCTTTTAATAGAATAGTCACTTTGCAGATTAGAATTTTACATACAAAGCCAATGATGATGATATAAAATATGATTCAGTGTTATAGATCATTTAGCACTTCCCAACAGTATACTGTATAAAGAAGTTCAATTATCTCCACCTCAATATTAAAATGCTGCTTAAATGTTAATGCGTCATCCAATAATATAGCATATAATAATATAACACTGACGGGGGCATTTTGTGTCTGAATGAGTACTTTGGAAGAAAATTGAATAGCAGACTTTTACTAGTATTGGAGTATTTTTGTATGTAAAGGATCTGAATATGTCTTCCACCACTGCAAGTGAATGAGAAAAAGTGGAGAATTAAGCATAAAAATAAAGGTAGAAATCATTTGGCCATCTTTATCCACCCAGTTCACAGAAACAAAACAGCAAATCTTGTCTGCAAAATGGAAATCACCAGTAGTCTTAACTGTATTTTCTGAAGTAGGTACATTAAGCCCCTGAAAAGTTGGTTTCATTTTTTATTTTATTTTTCTGCAACATTAAATATGCATGACGAAATAGGAAAAATTGAATTAAAGTTCAGAGTTCATCCTTAAGTATTATTTATTAAGAGTTTAACACTCAACCAACCCACAACTGTTCCAACTGAACCCCGCCCACTTCAAACCTGTGAGAAAAGCACAAAATGCAGAAATCTCTCATTTAAAATAACCCAAACTGTTCAAACCTTGGCAGAAAAGTGTACGTTCATGTAGGACCCCATCACTCATAATAAGCAGCTGACTGAGAAAATGTGTTTGCAGTGCCTTTAATATCTTACTGATATCAGTTAAAAGTAGTTGTAATTTATTTCTGTCATGCCATAATACCATATGTTAACAACCCCAACATTGTTTAACTGTGGCCCACCTTCAAAGCATGATGGGAGGGATGTTCCAGTATGTTCCTCTGTCACTCAACCCTCTTAGTGTTTCAGTACAAAGGCTGATTCTGTCCCATAACCACCAGAGACCCGGTGCAGGTACATGGCAGCACTTGTTCGATGGAAACACTCTTGTCGCAGGCATCAGCCTGTGTCAGTATTTTCCCCCATTAGCAAACCAAATGGGCACACACACATTCTCAGCAATACACACACACACACACACACACAGAGACCAGGCAGACAACTGGCCACGCGAAGTGATTTAAGGCAAGTATTATCAGAGTGTTATAGGTCATTGTCTAAATGAAGCGTGGTTGAGCAGCAGCGGTCTCATTTCCACCGCCTGACCTTTTCTTGCTAGATGCTGGCAGGATGAGCGAGCTACATAGCTGACGTTAATGACCTGCTCTCTCTCTTCTCTTTCTCTGTTTCTCTCCATCTGTGACTGTCATTTTATCACTCTCTCTCACTCTCTTTCACCCTCTAGCTGTGTTTCCATCCTGTTGTTCAGCAAATTCTTGAGTGAACTTGTGAGAAATAAATTGGGAGGTTTCTGTCAAAGAAATGGGCCTTCTATATTTTTTTTTCCAAGAGTGAGATGAGACTGATACCAAACCCGTGTCCGTGTGATACTGTGAGTATGGAGCTGGAATAAATGAACTTTTACCAGTCAAAATTAAAAAAAAAAATTACAAGATCGTTCATCAGACATTTGTATACGTAAATTTACATTTTAGCAAGGCATGATGACATCTAAAATGTCTAGCAGCCATATTTCATGATTTTAGTTTTGCTTCCGAAAAAATTGAACCCACCACCTGTGTGTCGTACCAATCATCAAACTAGATGGGTGTTTAGATTACGACATAACTGGCTGCCTCTGCCACTCAGTGTTGTAGATCAAAAATGAAACATGATTCTGCAAATGCATGGCTCATTTCTTCACCTAATATTTATTCAGAAACTTAAGTTAAGTCCAATAACCAGCATGGGGTGTGAATGTCCAATCAGGTTCAATTTTGAGAGACTTCCTGTCTTTTATTCCATGCTCATGCCTGTTCACCACTGGCACAGTCAAAATGATTGCTAACACAGATGTCAAACTCACTCAGCTACAAAAACAAAGCATAATTGAAGATATTAGTCATTTTAAGCACTTACATTTTGATAATTTTGGTGCTAGAATGTCATATTCATCTGTGTGATTCTTGCTGTTTTTAGAAAGTCAGCGTTTAGACCTCCACATGTAGGTTGGTTGTTATATCAACTGGTGATAGAAAAAGCAAAATTTACTTTCATTCAATGTTTGAAAGACATAACAATAAACAATAAGGTTGTTTTTTCCCCAAACATGTATATGCATACACATTTGAATGATCTGCTTCAAATGCCATATCTTATTGTGCTCTGTAAAATAAATCTCAAAAGCTGCTGGAGTTTAATGCCTCTGCTAGTCATTGCATCACCAGAGGAGCAAACAGAGGTACCAATAAAGCTGTGAAAGCCAATAATGAGCCGATAATAAATACTCAGCGAGATATTAGTCAGCCTCTTCCTCTCTCCCTGCAGACCGGAGAGCAGCGGTGTGTCTGTCTGCTGCTGCTGATGCTAATGACGATGATGAGGGCAATAATGGAGATGACGTCAGCGCCGCCCATCCCATCTACCCGGGCCTGCAGTTCTGTGCCAGCCAGTACACAGACCGAATATATCTTTACTCTAAGGTACCGCATTAGCGTTTGATTGTGCATATTGAATCGCGGTTAGACTCAGCTCATAAGGGGACCAGAGATGTTTTATTAATGAGTTTCGTGCATGCTGGCTCACTGTCACACTGTCATGACTTACTGGAACACTTGAATAGAACGGAGCCATCGTTAATGTTATTAGTGACAGCTGTGTGTCAAGTCAAAATGTCTGCTGTGAGAAAGGCCTATCGGGACTAAAGTAATGACATCCTCCACTGATCGTAGCCGCTTCTCTGTGCTTCGGTTTCGTCCAGTCTCACTTTGGTTTCTTTCTTAGTTTCTTGTTGTTTTTTGGTCCTGTCCAAAACCTTTGATTTCCATGAGAATGGTCTTCAAGTCAAAGTGCATCTCACCCTCCTTTTTATTGCAAAAGTTAGCACTAGCAAGGAGCAACCGTTAGTGGGAGAAGCGTTGTAGCCAAGATGAAGTGTTTCGTTTGGGTTTTCTGTGTTTTTTTTTTAGTTTGTTTGTTTTTTGTTTTTTTATGTTTATTGCCCAAGTCTTACTTTTCCTTTTAGAACATGTTTCTGTACAGTTCTATCGGTTTTAAGGGCCTTCTAATCTAGTTGCCGGGAGAGGGTTTTTCCTAATCTGCCATACGCATAGGCGTAACTCCTGGTGACTGAATTTCACTTGAAATTTCAAAAACAACATGGTTTTGCTCCATGATGGGCTGTGATTGGCTAGCTGCATCACTGCAATGCAAAAAATAGACCATGATTCTATTACTCTATACTGTACCATACACTAAATGTGTTTTTTTTTTATACATAGTGTAAAGACTGTCAATGACTGTTGGCGCTTTGACTTGCAGTTTGCAATGCGTTTCAGCCACAAATGTCTGCACTTAGGGTTAGTTAGTTATTTAGTTTAATTTCCCATCAATAACTCAAGTAAACAGGTAGTATTTTCATTGTACAGTATCAACACCCTTCACTTTTCCTTTAGTGAACTGCATTCCTGCGTGAGGAGATGACCAGTGCAAAAAAAAAAACTAGCACGTAGGCATGCCTGCAGTATTTGAAGCTGGGCCAAAAGAAAAGAAAATACTACATAAAGAAAAGAAAAATCTACATGCTTTGTGTTGCCATGAGGCCACTGAGCATTGCTGAAAGCCCTGCACACACAACTGAAAATATATGAGTTTTCATCTTTTTAAAGCTGCACTACGTGATATTTTTATGTAAAAATACATCCGTCTCCCACCTCCTAACCACTAAGTGTTTGCTGTTGGTTGTGAACACTATGTGCTCACAGAAAGTGATGAATTCAAAAGCTGAATTCTCCTAAGCAACGGCAGCTAATTTCACCTTCTATCCAGAGAAAGCTGGACTCATATTCTCATAACTCATATTTATGCTTCTCTTGTACAATGACTGATATCATGTCACATATTTGTGTACTGGGTATTACATTTCACCCAGTTATTGTGCAAACCTATCTTGTGCAGCTTTAACTGTCAAGAAACAAGAGCTCTTTTTACCTTCTAAATGAAAGTCAGAAGTGTCTGATGTAATCATTTTTATTTCAGGTCTCGAGGCACTAAGAATAAGTAAAACTGAAAGGGCATGTAGAGTTTTGATACCCACTTTATGTTTTGTTCCTTACCAGCTAGTTCCTTTCATATTCAACTCAACAGTGAACAAAACATAATTAATTCCTTTTTTTCATTGACCAAGATCTCTTTATCAAGATAGAGCTGCAAACAACAATACAATTAAAAAAAAAAAGAGAGATGTGCAGTTCAGAAGTGTTTGCCAATTAGCAAACAGGACAGATGTGAGAAAATAGTTACAGACAACATTAAGTCAAAGTGTAAGAATGAATGGTGATTGGTGAATGGTGAACTTATTCCAGTTACAAGTTCCATGGCAACAGAAAACAACTTTAATGAACTTAGACTTGAAAA
Organism: Siniperca chuatsi; assembly: GCF_020085105.1. Lineage (NCBI taxonomy): Eukaryota > Metazoa > Chordata > Actinopteri > Centrarchiformes > Sinipercidae > Siniperca > Siniperca chuatsi. Next base: position 13,232,659 of record NC_058065.1, on the reverse strand, counting down.
ACATGCTATAATGTGGCATTATAGGTTTAACACCGTATGAAAAAAACTATTACAGAATAACTTTGATGCTTGATACCAGCCCTGATTCCCTCCTGTCTATTACCAAAGGAACAAGAGCCTGTTTGAGTCGTTTCACGTGTTTGTCTTTTCTCTGAAATTGTTTAAGTCTGTGTGGTAAAAGGGGAAAGAAAAGCTCTTCAAATCCATTCATATTCTTTGGTTCAATACAAATTAAAGGTTTAGGAATTACCAAAGGATTATCAATACGATTTACTAAGGATCCGCCCATCTTCAAGCCTTCTTCTAACATTTCCTCTTGCATCTACAATCCTCCTGTGTTTATACAGCACTCAGGAAGGCAGTCTTACAAACATTTTATTTAATATGTTTGGTGCACAAATGTTTTTCTTTTATGTATATAAATTTAAAGGGGCAGTCCACCAATTTTACATATCAAGCTCAGTTTACTTGTCATTGGAAGTACTACTCAACCTGTGAAAATAGCTCTATAATATCTTTTGTGGTGGAGGAGCTTTGTCAAGTCTGAGAAAATGACCTTGATGATGTCAAAGTGTTGTCGTCAGGGTTATCTTGGCTTGCACTTGGAGAATACAAAAATTTTAATGGAAAGCCTGCCTTACACCCTGGGGATGAAAAACATGGGCATTTACTAGGTAGAGGGGGTCTCGTGAAAGATGTGTTGAAATGGGAAATGTAGGATCAAGTGTTTTTGGAGCTTGACCCACCCACCTTGTTGTTTCCAAGTAACAAAGCGCTCAGCTGTAATATGTAGTTTTTTATCTTCCTGTCTACACCAAAAATATTTGACCAGCTTTACAATATAATGTATTGCATTAAGGAGTGCTATAGCATAGCCTGCCTTTCCTCTACAGCAGTCTTAAGCTGCCAGTATGCTTCATCAGATCTGCTCGTCAGATGGTCGAATAGCTATAATAATAACGGACAATCCAACATTCACACCCAGTTCACGCATTGGTATGCGGAGGTGAGAAGGGAGCCAGGGTTTGAACTTCTCTCTCTAGCTCTCTTTTCTTCACACTATTTCTGTCACTTTTCATGTGAACAAACAAGGTCAACAACATGAATGTCTTCCAGGAGAAACTCTCTGAAAATGTGCGCTGTTATCCCCATATTTAAACGTCTCCCCCCTCTCTACGATGGCCAGCTTTTCACTCTGCCTTCAGGTGTGGCCGTTCAGAACAACCATAAACACCTCTGCCTTCTGACGTGGTCGGACAAACTACTTCTTTTTGAGCACAACTTGGCTCTTACAAGCATCGATCACTAGCATAGCGGCGCTAATTAGATTTTTTTCTCCCAAACAGCCCTGGGATCAGGTCATCTTATTATAGTTAATAGTAATGGTGACTAATCAGAATGTGTTGGTATTTGTATTTTTGTATGTGTATATGTCATGTATATCAATATGATATCATAACAGAAGTGTGTTCAAAATGTGTGCTAATACAACATTCTTTCATTCAAAACACTGGAGATTTGTTAGTTTTTTAATGTAGTTACACTGTTACACTATGGAGGATTTTCATATGGACTTCTACAATACACAGAGATCATCTTGGGCTTCTTACACTTCACCAAAAAAGTGTCAGCTGAACATAATAGCTGCAAATAATGTTAATAACTTTAAAATGTGCATTATTGCACTGATAAGTCAAGCATTTAAACTGATCAGGACTGAGACTTTTTTTTAATATTGCCGGAGACAGTGACAGGAAGTTAAGAGACAAAAGCGGAAATGGAACAAATGTCCCCGATTTTATGGAAGTGTAGTACTAAATCAATGGATTACCCCTTTAATATTACTGCTTCCTGTGTGCTTGGCATACTTTGGTCTAACAACGTAAAATAAATGGTTGCTGAAATTGCTCAAATATGAAACAATTGAACACCTTGCTGCTCTGTTCAAATAGTGATGAAGAAGTGTTAGATCATTCATACATTTGTAGATATCCTCTACAAGCTTCAGTCGGTTCATTTTGAAAGAGCTGACCAAGAGATAGCAACAACCAACCAATCATGTATTTTAAACAAACTGCAGTCTCTCGCAGAGGGCTTTTGTGTGAAGACTTGAGGTATTTCATTCAGATAATCCAGTAAAATGTTCTTTCATCTGCTTTATTCATTGAACTTGCCTGTGCTTCCTGCACCCTAGCAGACTAAGATAAACTATAGTTTAACCCCAGTCTGACTCTGATTACACTCCTGTGCATTCTTGGCACTCGTCTTGAGGGCCACTTGCCAACAGACCTCTGTATTGATCGGATTGTGATACTTAACGGCCTTTTGTTTCATTCATGAGGGATCAGATTCCTTCCCCACTAAAGTAGATAAGCGACAAGAGGGTTTTACATAGAGAAGACCAAAGCGCTGAACTGAATCACCAACGGAATATTACCCTGATGGCAATAGACAAGTGTCGTGTACGCGCAGCTGAGACGATAAGCCGCGGAGATAAATGTCCCCCGCTGTCGTTTAAATGATAAACTGTAGGAATTTGGCTGAAAAGCTGTCACATCGGGATAATCCGGGACCAGGCGTAAAATTCACACAGGGGGCTGCTCAGTGCACAATCAGAAGAAGATTTGTCACCAGGGTTCGAATGAGAAATATTGAGAGTATTAGGAATTTTATGTCCATTTTCTAGACATCAAACAATTGTTTATTCAAGGATTCACTGTTCCTGCTCTCAGGTGGGTGGGTGGTTTGTTTCATGTCCACACCAGGAGTAGCAGATGGGTGGGGTTTACCACGTCAGGATGATTCAGACATGCATTATGTTGTACTAAAGTTATTTTGAAATCCTTTGCTGTGACTCCCCATATTTTTTGGTACTCATTATGTTGTCATATGTGACAAACCCATGAAATACTCAATAAAAATTATACCATAAAAATCCACAATCATCAGGGCCATATCTATAGACTATATACAGTATACACTGTATATTATACCTATAGAGATCAACATAAGGAGTTGTTTATGTGTCATAAACTGCATGAATCAAAAAAAAGTAATGCATGGAAAAAGTTAAATATCCCAAGTAGGAAACTTCCCTGTTAGCTCAGAGTGCAGTGTGATAAGTATGCCTAAAATAAGATCCAGTTGTTTTTAAAATTGAAAATAACCATAATCTTAATCCAAATAAACACGTGGGCCTCTGTGCACTGAGGGTACCGCACAGGAAAAACTTCCTAATGTTGATTTGTATCTCCAAATCCATGTGTCAGCTGCCGGCAGGTATTAACCTTTAAACTTTCTCCTTACTCCTGTGGCTCTGACAGCTGGAATCCAGATTATAGCTTTTACCTAAATTCACTGGTAGCCTCTTTCCTGTTAAATGATCCTGGTGTTTGGCACAATCACTGTGGTTTGAGTGAAGTTAACACTGAGTGTAAGTGGCTTCTCAGGCTTCAAATTGGCAGTAGTTAGTACTAATGAAGCAGTAATAACTGGGAAAATGTTCTTTATTGTGGTTATTTTTTACAATGATTATGCAGTTACCTCTAAGCTGCGGCAATATGATTACCCATAATCACAGCGAGGTACATTCTTGTAGGTATATGCAGTTTTTTTTATACTCATCACAGTCCTCATTATTTTTGTTCCTAATGCATGTGCACTGTCACAAGAGAAGCATTATTTCAAAGTAGTGTACATATATTAGAATAAAGGGGAGAAAACGAGAGATCAGTAACAAGCTCCTTGGTTACCACAAGAACTACCATGGCAACCAATAAAGTGTGGAAGTTAGTCATTAAAAATCTGATTGCTTGGCTGAAAATACCTGTAGTTTAATACAAATTGAGCTACAGTACACAATGAAACTAATTGCATGGAAACACTATAAAACTGGTTCTTTGGTTCCTAATTATAGAGTCGACAGTTTTGGTGCTGCAGTTGCTATTGTCATGTTCCATACAGGACCAAATAGCCTCCCATAGTTTCAGCCATCATGTACTACAAACTGATTTATTTTAGTTTATTTTAAGAACGTACTGTAAACCCTTTACAATATTTTCTTTATGCCTTTATAATATCTTCGTCATGTTTTCAGTTGTCTGTAAGAGTTTGTAACAATCAAGGGTCCCATTTCACATTTAAAAATAGTGTGTTATTATCTGCTACCTTTTTACACAACTTCATTCTCATACGCACGTGTACCAGATGTGCATTAGAAAACAAGAATGAATCTATAGCCATGCTAGCATCTCTGTGAGCCTGTACTTAGACACAGCAGTGCTTTGAGCTACATGCTAACTTCAGTGTGCTAACATGCTCACAATGACAATGCTAGCATGCTGAAGTCTAGCAGGTATAATGTGTGTTAGCATGCTAATATTTGCCAATTAGCACTAAACACAAAGTACAGCTGAGGCTGATGGGAATGTCATTAGTTTTACAGGTATTTGGTCGTAAACCAAAGTATTGGACAAATCAAAAATGGAAGCTTTTGATGGTGTTAGATGAAAAATGAAGGGATCGCCAAAGTTATTACAGTTGATCATGATGGGAGCATGAATGTCTGTACCAAATTTCATGGCAAACCATCCATAGTTGTCAAGACATTTCACTTAAAAACAAAAATGTCATCCTCATGGTGACACTACAGAACGCACGCCAACCAATAGTTCTTGAGATATTTCAATATATTAATTCAACATATTTCTGCCAGGTTTCTAGCGTGGCTAAAAAACTGCAAATGCACGCATTAAAACATACATTTGATGCTAATATTTGAGCAAACTCTTAAAGAAAAGAATATTGCAGATCAAACATGAAAATAGACAATAAGTGAAGTCAAATAATTGTGTGAAATATACTTGAAAGTAAGCAATTTATATACAAATTATATACTGTGAATGGACAGTATGTAATGATTATCTAATAGAAATGCAATTATCCAACAGCAGTGTCAAAATCCAACTGTCAAACTTGTGGAAATAAATGTAAGATGAGGTCAGGATGTAAGGGAATGTCCTTTGTAATTTCTCATGGTATCTGTTTTAAGGAAACAATTCTACTGGGCAGTTATGGCACCATCACATCAAGCAAAAAAAACAACCCAAAACATCAACATGTCTCAACCTAGTGTCATATGCCTTGCAGCAAACTTGACCAGGCATCAAAGACTTCAAATCAGTCCTAACCCAAGTGTAAGAACAGAAAACACTCAACACAGTAGGCTAAAGGCCCTATTTGACTTTATCCTGGTAGTACACAATAACATAGTATTAACTTCTGCCATCTGAGAAAGTAATGTTAGCATAAAAAGAAATTCTTCTGTTGTAGCTAATGAGAAAACAGAATGACACCCACCTTCTCTGACACATAAAGGCAACATCTATTTGATAGCATCAGTGAGGTTTGTTTGCAATCTATCCCTCCTCCTAGGTTTGTATCTAAGTTATATAACTACAATATTACCCTGACATTTATTCTTGTCAGGCAAGTGAAACAATAACTCTGCTGCATCATCATTCACTTTGAAGTACACCGAGCAAGTAAACGTGCGTGGTTGTATTTGTTTGCTTTGGTTACACCAGTGACTCAGCAGCAAATCCCACGTCTTACCAACTGTTTGGGCAGGAAAACACGAGGAGCCAGTCAGGAACCTCCAAAGAACCATGAAGGGACTGTGTGTAGTGTAGTATAGTGGTGCCACTCTGTACTGGAGCACCACTTATTGCTTCAAAGAACCACAGAGTGTGTTTTATGGATACTTCTCTCTGCAATTAAAAAAAATTATTTAAACAATTAATCAGAAACTTTGCAGATTAATTTTCTGTCAATCGACTAATTGTTTCAGCTCTGCTAAGTTTAAATATTTTCATTACTTGGTATCATTTATAGTCCCAATGTGATAAGCTGTAATTAATTCAGTACAAATTGTTACATTATATTGTTGATATGGTAAAGCTACGTGTGCAGAAAATTAGTACTTTTTCTTGAGTAAGTAAGTAATTAAATTATTTTCTATATAAAGTACCTTTTAAAGACAGTCTCAAAAGTCTTCACGGAGAAAATGTAATAGTTACAAACATTAGTATTTGATTACATTTTTTGAATGGTTTAATTTATGTTTACAGTTTGACACAGCAGAGAAAGAGAAGAAAACATAAAATCATCAATAATGCAAAATCAATATTCATATGCAGCCATATGAAACTGTTATCTTGGGTGAAAGGAGAAAAAGAAGGAAGAGAAATACTAATAGTTTTAGCTTTATTTTCCCAGGTTGTGTGATATCTATGAACAGTTTTCTTTGGAACTACTTTCTACCAAAGAAATAGTCCCTATATAAACTGATGACAGCATGCTCTGTAGATTATCTAGAGTAATGGTGACACAGTTTCTGGATAGAGATGTTTCTGGTGTAAATGTCATTTTTTCAATGCTATGAGCACCACAAATGAAATTCCATTCACCTCCATTGTTTTGGGGCGAAGGCAGAAATCTCAGAGACAGATATCTCAAAGCCTGGGCAAATAAAACCAAAACTATCTTCCTGGTGAGATATCACTAGAGGTGACTGAGAAAATGTTTTTGTAATCTGGGTTGTTACACTTTACTAACTCCCCCCTCTCCCCCTCCCATATAAATACTCAATAAACTGTTTATAACACACTGTAATGTTGTTGTGGGCAGATATATATTTTATAGACATTCATAGACATTTTCAAGTGTCTATTAATGTATTTGTCAAACACTAGCTCCTCCTATGAAGCTTCCATTACTGGTGTAAAACAGGCAAGGAATGATTTATAACATAGTTGTAATCGTAATTAGGGATATAAGATTATACACATGTACAAATCATTCATAGACGGGTTTAAAACTATTTATAAATGCAGTCAAAACTCTTGAAGACGCAGGATGAGTTTGACGTGGAAGACAAAAAATTCTGAACTCATGGTCCGCTTATTAGTGCTTTCAGCTGTACCTTGTGGCCTTCATTTGTGGATCGAGTTAGCTCAGTTGTTATGGAGAGTGAAGAGGAATCTATAAATATGTCATTAATTAAGTACTTATAATAACACTTCTAATAATGGTATTTATTCAAATATAAGTAAATATAATTAATATACTGCTACACTATAACACCCTTATTAGCCAGACCAAAGATTTGTATCATTAATATTAGTAGCTCTAGTAAGAGTGATGGTGGTATTAGTAGTAGTAACAGTAGGAACAAATCTTTTTGCTTAAGGCTGTCTTCTTCCTCTCTTGTCTCCGCATCTGTTAGGACGGTACTTCGTTGAACTTGAGCTTCGTCCCTCTGGACATCAAACTAACCAACTGGGACGACCTGCCCGAGGCTTTCAGCCGACGCCAGGAAAATCGAATACAGGTCTGCCCTTCCCGCCAGGCTGTGTGTGCGTGCGCGCGTCTCCTGCATGTGCTTTGATATTCACGAATGTGTGTGGGTGTGCACGTGGATTGATTGGAGTGTTTACACGAGGGAGATGTACCTGCTTAATGTGTCATTACTGTAAAAAACGCCTCAAAGGGGAATTCCTCTGGACTTGACTTTTAGGTTGTAAAATGCACCAATATTTTTCTTCTTTTGATTGATTAGAAAGGCGAGAAAAATTCAAACATATGACAACACAATTCACAATTTCCAAGATGACAGAAACTTCTACATGTGCTCAAGAGTGTAGTTGAAAGTTTTTCAGCCAGTAAGCCTATAGGCTGCTTTAAGGATGACCTTAATTATAGTATATAGTATATAATTTAGTTTGATATCGCAATCAGAAGAGCTATCTCCCCATTTCCACTGACCCAGTGAAGATGAGGCACAAGGCTGGATGGGGGTTATTAAGCAGAAATCAGACATGTGTGCTACTGCCATGTGAAACTAATGACATGACTGATCATGAGGAGGAAGAGCAGAAGCACAGCATTGGGAGCCTGACAGATAGGGGGAGTGTGGACGCCCACTTCCACCACTGCAGGGCCTGAAGGGGGAAAGGGAGGAGGGGTTGGGTGATGATGGAGAGAGGAAATAAGAGAGGGGGCGGTTTGGGGGTTTGGGCAGCCGAGGAGACCGGCAAAAGAGAAAGTGCCGTTTTAGGAGTGTCGTTAAAGGAGACGGATCATCGCCTCAAACGACCCCGCACGCCAACCAGCTAATGTTAAATCCTGCAATCTGCCGTGGCAGTAACAGAGCCGCTGACAGACGCCCCACCTGTCACGTTGTTTATGTTGGTTTGTAAAACGAAGGCGTGAGTTGCATCCAGCCTCTGACCCATCATTTATGCCCTGTTACACTCCAGTTGTCCATCAAAATCAATACTAAGCAAGCAGTTTAATGTGGGCTGCAACACAGCTTGGACGGGGAGGCAGTGGTGTGTAAACTCACCAACACTCAGTACAACCAAAGAGAGGCTGCCCAAGCAAACCTTTTTAAAAGAATTTATAGGAAACTATTATAAATCTATATTTCATGAAAATAGGGCCTTTCAAAGGATTAAACCATAAATAATAAATTTCTGAGAAGATGATTGTTAATTGTTAGGTTGCAGAGTCTACACTGTCATCCTCTTAATTCTGTACTTGTACTCATACAGGATAAGGCTGGCGTTAGTTGTATTTCTTACTGTCAGCAAATCCCATGAAAAGATGAGAAACCAACAATGCGTTACTGCGTCTCTCCTTCCAACTTCACTACCCTGTCTGTGGTGGCAGATTGGGTTGAAATTGTGTGTAGTGTGTAGATTGTGTTTCATACACGGTCTTGCAACTTGGGTGACGTCAGACAAACATCTGAAACTTAAAAGTTTGAGGGCCTTGCAAATTAGGGAGAAACAACAAAATGGGAGGACGCCGGGACATGGCCTTGAAATGCGTGAGAAACCCAGTGTGTGTGTTGGCAGGTATGGCACAGAGGAAATAAGATATATCAGGCTTTGATACACACACAATACCTTTTAGTAGGATCAATTAATTGTTACTTTGGGTTACTTTTTATGAGATTTCTTTGGGGGGTGGGGGGCAATAAGACCAATACAGAATATAACCAGTCTAATCCTTTAAGAGATAAAAGCATGATAAACTTAGAACTTTGTCCAGCTTCACGGTGATAAATTAAAGTGTTCCCAGTTTCCACCCACATGATGTCTGATACTCACCTTTTAACCCATCTGACCTTTGGAGAAGCTGGAAGCTTGATACACCATCCCACTCTCCTCCTCCGTCACGACTTTTGCCATCTGACTCCTTGACTTCTGGCAAACCTTTGATGACCTTGTGAAACAGTTTCCATCTGCAGAAAAAAATATGAAATTGCAAAAACTTAACATGACGTTCTGGAAATTCCATACAGGGGTATTCAAACCACAAATTAAAGGTGGGATATGCGATTCTAATCCAATACACGTCAAATTCAGCAAATATCTCCTCACGGTCCGCTAGCTGTCCCTTCAGTGTGTGCTCTGAAAAAAAATCCGGTGTTTGTACACAGCCCTGGCTCTGTAAATGGGAAACAAAGTGCCTCGGGCCGAGCCACACAACACTATTCCATCCATGATTTGTGTGTCAGGTAACGTTAAATGACTTGCCCACGGACATTCAGCTTACTTTCTACTTTGCCAGGATATGCTGTTGTTGTGATGTTAGCTATAGCAGCAGGAGAGTTGTGAGTATCGCTGTCTGGAGCTGCTGTGCTGGCTCTGGGAAACGTCTCGTCCTCTCTGGCTGTTAGCTTCGCAGCAGCAACTGTAGGCACAGTTTGCTAACTCACTACCTAGCTAACGTTAGTTACATTACTTGCTATGTCGTTGTTCGCTCTATAGCGTGGTAGTTGTCATGGTATTGGATTTCTCCAGAATCACATACCCCGCCATCTTTAAGATTGATGTTTTGCAGAGTCAAATATTTCAGTGTTATTAATTCAGTGGTATTAAGTATTCAGCAGTGGTTAAATTTTACAATTATGTGTTCAGTTGCTTATAACATTCAAATTACTACAGCCTTTGTTTCCATAGATAGTGTGCAGTTGACAGGAACCAAGAGGTGAGAAAGGGGGAATGACACGCAACATGTTTCGCAAGAAAGGCCAGAATTGAAACGTGGATGTTGCGATCACAACACAGCATGCGTCTTAGCCACTAGGCCACCAAGATGCCCCATAGTTACTGTTCTTGAGTCTGGTTACAGTCAAGATCCTGGTCTCTTCTGAAAGGTTACACTTACAATCAAAAAGTCTGAATTAGTCCAAGTGATATGGAACCATAAGTAGAGAGGCAAACATGGTAAAAATGTAAGGCTTTTTGATCATCTTTTAATAAAAATGTTTTACTGTTATGTTTTGTTTGCACTCCTGTGCTCAGTTTAATTATTTATGTGATTTTGCATATACCATCATTTTCTGATATCAAAAAATGTGCTTATTAATATTGTTTTAATGATTTCAACCATATCGCCCATCTCAAACCTCCATTTGCATCCTCAGGTCAAGGCACTTCTTTTCATCCTGTTGCATGGTGTGTGTGTTTTTTATTTCTGTTGTGTTCTACTAGATTTTGATCTGCTGCTGTTTAACATATTCTTGTAATGAGTAGAAAGTAATATTTCTGTCAAAATATGCACAATTCAACTTCTGGTGATCAACAAAGCAAGCCTGGGTGTGAAAACTCTTTTTATAATGCATATTGAGTTTTACCTTCACACAAATAATCTTTTTGTGAGAGTAGGTATCATCCATGGAAAAAAAAATGCTCCACCAGTGTAATATAGGTAGGTAAATTGCCCATTAGGCCTTGGTGCTTGGTGTGCTATTTGTTATTTTGCCAGTGGATTTTCTTTGAGTCCTTGACTTGGCTAAAAGCATATACAGCTCTCTCTTGGTTTGATGGTTTTTATTCAGCTATCTGGAAAACTGTCTCCTTGTGTGTATTGGAGTGTGTGTGTTTGTGTGTGTGTGGGTGTGTGCGCTCTACAGATTTGGATTGTTTGTTTTCAGCTCAAGTGTATTTTTAAGATTGAAAAACAAAAAAAATGTTTTGCTCTTAAAGAGTCTCCAATATCCAAACTATCAATTTGTGTTAAAGATGAAGGCTCCAGCGGTTTTGGTTTTAGCTTGAAATTGAATATGAAGTGAGGTGTCGTGTGTCGTCGTTCCCCCCCCCCCCCACAGGTACTGAAGTTCGTTCAGGAGTGGAGCAGCCTGGCAGCCATGAAGCAGAAACTGCTTCGACGCAGCGGCCTCCTCTTCCACAGCCCCACGTTAGGCTTGCAGCAGCTGGCCGCCGCCCAACGCCCTCACTCGAGCACCAAGAGGTCAGATTCTAGCTGGAAATATGTTCTTGAAGAAAATATGCTACTTTGACTTTCAAAAACTTGATTATTAAATATTTGGGTAGTAATTGACCATTTGCTAAACACCTCCCTAGAACAATTGTAGCTTAGCAACCGTAACTAAGCATGGCAGGCCTGTCAAGGGTCTACTTTTGTTGAAGCAGTGTGCATGGTACTGTAGTAAGAGTAATACTCGCCATTTACAGAGTTTGGAGGATGGTGTTTTTTTCTGCCTTTCCAAAACCAAAACACAGACCAAAAGGAATGGATTAAACTTTGTGTTTATCTGCTCAAACATAAGCTGCAAACGTTAGCATATTCTGCTAACTAGCTTACTACCTTAGTAACCCAGTGTCCAAGGAGCACATCATTAACTAACTACATTAATTTGTGGGGTTACATGTTATGTTAAAACACAACTAGCACATCTACTATGTTGAATATGGATGCTGTTAGAGTTTTGGCTAATGTTAGCTACTCTGTCCTGATCTTTATTAGATTTTGGGAATTTTAAAATCCAGCAACCCCAGCCAATGTTAACTACCTGAGACAAGAGTTATGTTCATCAAACACATCAGTCAGTCCTCATCCTGAAAGCCTTTTTTAAAAGTGAAACATACTGTTTGAAAATACAAACAAGTATGTAAGCTAGCAGGTCAAACACAGTTATGTTAGAACAAAATAACAGTCTGATACATTTTTTCTTATCATACTTATAATGCTAGGACTAACTATCTCTACACTGCAATACAGGAACATGTTTCTTTCCATGTCCTCTACATGGATCATCACCTGGTGAGGATGTAGCTTTAGCCTTATTCTTTTAGCACAATATCACGCAAGTAGCCATCAAGTGCACATTTAAAACCACTTTTACAGGGTTCTCGTTTAAAAACAAGTGAGATGGAAACATTAAAAAGTTAGACACAGTGTTTTCAACCAATTTTCAACCAATTTATGGAGCTAACATTAGCTGAATTAGCAAGCTAGCTACAGCTGATAAAATTTGTTAGCAATAGACAAAATCGATGGTTTCCAGCTAGAAATGCGATGCCTGCTTTTGTGTACCTCTGTCTGAAATCAAAAATTTGTGAACATTTCGACGAGTATATCTTCCCCCTTAATAATTGTGAAAAAATCTGTAAACTGTAACAAGGGAACACATATGTCTTCCCCTTTGAGATGAGCAGTAAGAAATAATTTGACCTCGCACACCCGTTGTGCCAGTTAGTCTACATTTTAAAATGGTGGAAATAGTGAGATGAATAAGTTCCAACATTATGTCAGAAACCGAGAAGCAACATGGGATAATTTCAGAGAAACAAGCAGATTTGTAAATACTAACTGCCCCAAGGCGTCATGGAAGGCTGAATAGTATTTGTGTGTTTGTGCATGTGTGTGTGGGTGTATCAAAGGCTGTCAGCTGAGGCATAAGAGAGGATGGGATGAGCACTGTGTATGTGTACATGTGTGTTTTTTGACAAACAAGCATTGTTGCTGGCACACTAATTACAGCTGGCATGGATAGAGGCAGGGAGAGTTTGCCAATTACAGGGTAGACTCGCGCGCACACGTGTGTGTGTGTGTGTGTGTGTGTGTGTAAGTGAGAGAGAGTGTTTCTCAACTGGGGAACGTGTTTGGGTGCATGAACCTAATCAAGGTGCGAGTAGGAGGCAATTGGCCCGGCTTGATTTGATACCTGTTTGATTTATTCACTAATCAGAACCAATCAAGCTCCAGCTTCGGCTCAGCGGGGCGATCACGGCTCACCTTCCCAGCACTGAGACGCTCAGTTTTCAACTACTTCAAACTTAATACACTTTGCCTGGGTTTCCAACACTGTGGATATTTTCGTCATAAGCCACTCATGGTGATTTACAGTGATTTTTAGAAGAGTTAAGTGGGTTTTAATCCAGTTAGAATCCTGCCTAAGTACGCTTCATTGCTAAAATAACTGCAAACATTGGCTATAAATGGTTTACTGCTTCTATAATACGCTATTGTTATAAAATAAGAATGCACATGAATTTTCTTACAGGTGTATATGCATATTAATTTTCTTCGTATTGGTAGCTAATCAATTTGGTTACTAAGCAACTCATGTAAGTTGTTAGTAATATTCATTTAACAATTACATGTTTTATTAACTACTGTCCAGGCAAAGGTTTGTTATAACATATTTTCAGTGGTATACATCACCCAGCCAATCATAACTGATGACCAACTGAACACTACAGTATTCAAAAAATGTTAAATTAGACTATTATTATTAAAATGAAAATGTACAGGTGAGGACTATTTTAATGTAACTGGAGAAAGATTTTCCTACACAGTAATCATAATCATAATCAATGGAAGATGTTATTTGTCCAGATTGCAAGAAAGAAATCACATCCAAATGGATAAGTAACTGGAATAATTTGCTCAGCATATGTATAGCACTTTTTGACATCATGTCATTATGGCAGCTTACATTAAAGCTTACTCCAGCGATTCAGTGTTGCACTTCCATAAAGTTTGGGGACTTGTGAGAAACAGATTTTGGTCAAACTTGAAGCAGCAGAGGCCAAGATATCCTGACTTTTAGCCCCTGGAATGTGTCATGCCGCAAAAAAAAAATGGATCCTCCACTTCCCATTATGCAACTTTATTGCACACATTACTCCGCACCAGTTTGTAACACAGGCTTTCTGTTAGTCTCAAGCCAAAACTGAGAAAAGACAGGGTTATTTTCCATTCTTAAAATATTCATCATATCAGAGTTCATTTTTGACACTATTTATGGCCAGCATTTTTATTTGCATGTATTTGCATTCTGTAATTGCCTCTCTATAAAGTAGCTTTACTGGCGGAGTCTGCCTTTCCCAAGCAGGATTCAAGTGGCCACAGGTGTCACCAAATTAACCAGGACGGAAAGTTTAAGGATTATAGCTTAAAATACAGCATGTTTATAGTCCTCATAGTACACAGATTTTTTATATACATCATTATGTTAACCTAAAGTTGCCATAACATATATCAGGTTAATAGTTAAACATATACATTTAAAATTTGAATTTGTAGCTCCATGTTTCTTCCGCGTTTCATCTGAGGTGGACCCTTGCAGTGCATATAATTTCCAATAAACCAGCTGGGAATTTCTTTCATCCGACATTGAATAAACTTTTACTGTACCATCCATGTCTTACTGAGGCCAGTGGAGGAGCGCAGCAGTCAATCAAAGCAGCTTCAGCTGGGCCAGACCACAGCATTAGCTCGTTAGTTTGATTTCACACAGCTGAGCAGGTTCTGGCCCCGGAGCTGAACCGCAGGCCGGCCTGGGCGGAGCCAGGCTGCTGTCTGCAGCTCTGCAGGAACGCTGTCAGCAACCTGCTGCCACCACAGCCCTGCAACAGCACTCCTGCAGCTGTGCATCAAATGGCTACCAGCAGAAAACCATTGTCAGATAATCCAAGAAAAACACAGTTAACCGCTGTGTTTTGTGAGAGGTGCTGCAACCTCCAACACCTGTGTGAAAGTTATCTTAAAGGTATAGTTTGACATTTTTGGAAATACACTTATTCGCTTTCTAGCTGAGAGTTGAGAAAATTGACTGCTGTCATGTCAGTCCAGGAAATATGAAGCTACCTCCAGCAGCCAACCAGTTACTAAGCAACCAGTGGAGACTTAAGGAAGTTACTGCTCCTGGCCAAGAAATAGTCCAGTACATAACCCCGGGTAAAACCGCAAATTGACATTTTTACACTTTGGTTTTTGTACAGATCAAATAAACATGTAAAATAGTGAGAGATTTTGGCAGATTTTGTTATGTTTGGACAGAGCCAGGTTAGCTGTTTTCCCCTGCTCCTGGTCTTATGCTAAGCTAAGTTAGCCGGCTGCTAGCCTTATCTTCTTATATAGCATACAGACATGGAAAGGATATCAATCTTCTCATCTAACTCTGGCAAGAAAAATAATCTCCCAAAATGTCGAACTTAACTTTAAAGGTGCCCTGTGGAGTTAAAAAATTATGTATCCTGTGTCGAATGTGTTTCCTTTCTCAAAACATTTGCAAAGCTGATTTTTATATTGAAAATATTTTAAATCCTTAATTGTTTACATCCATATGTAATAGCTTTTTCTTCACTGCCTTCATGGATGCATTGCTGCACTTCCTCGCCCGTTACCGCCACCAACTGTCAGTCAGTGGAATAGCGTGAAGCCTGCAGGAATGTGTGTTGTTGTTTGTATTATGCATGTGCGTGCATGATAAAAAGAATAAAGGGACCCACTTGCTCCATAGCGCTACTAGTGGTCAAAAACCTGTAATGAAAAAAATGTAATGCGTAAGGAAGGAGCTGCAGTCACCTTAGTGTACAGAAATACGGTCCAAGCACCTAGCTGCATAAAAACATGTGAACACACACACACTCCCAGAAGCGCAGTTGGACTCCTGTTTAGTGCAAGGTATCTCGTTTCATCCAGCCTCTGTGCTGGGACTGTTTGAAGCAAAGGAAGCTCATGTGTTTGATGGAGACTTACCTTCTTCCTCATCTCCCCTCAGCTTCCACAGAAACTTCTCCTCTTTGATGTGTCTCCCTCCTCCACTTTCTGCCTCCTGTCATCCATCTTCCCTTTATTTTTTCCCCCTTCTACCTTCTTTCCATCTCCCTCCCAAAGAATGTATTCTGTCCAGATGGAGGTAGGGGAAATGCATAAAAATGTCCCTGCATAGCCTGCAGGGCCAAGTAGAAATAATTAGTGTAGTTTAACAGTGGCAAGACCTTCCTGTTTAAATAGCAGGGTGTTTAATAAGGTAAGTATTTCAGTCAGGATAGAAACGCATCATGTAGCCATTCAAGTGGAATTAAATAAATATTTTATTTCCATTCACTTCTGGAGAATATAGGTGGCGAATACCCCTGTAAACATTTAAACTATATATATATATATATATATATATATATATATATATATATATAATATAATTATATTTTTTTTGGCTGAAACATCTAATTTTGTTTCTTTGCATTTTGATACAAGTGGCATCAGCAACCTGCCAGGAAGATGTATGATGGTTTTAACATTTAAAAAGGCAAAATAGTTCATTCTACGTACAACCACAAGCAGGTTTTATCTGTCTTTTACTGTGTAGTTAGTTAAATAGTGTTAAATCTATTTCTACATGTCTAGGTCTAGGAGCTGTTCCAATTATTGATTTTATTTCAAATGTGGCAGTGCTACTGTTTGTCTGCCAGCAATAAAATTTCATTAAACCAAGTTCAAGAATTGACAAAACTGTCAGAACAAATGTTTATAAAATACATTAATTATCAATCTACATAACAATTAGTGAATAGCTTCATCACCATGCCACGCAATGGCTGCCTCCTGTCTCTCCATCCATCTTTTCTTACCTCACCCTTGTTTTTTAAAGCCGTCGTTTTTGCTTTTTACTTCTTTAAAACCTTTTCCTCATTATCTGCACCACTTCATTACCAGTACCTACATGTATGTTTCTCTGTCCAAGCAGACTGGTTTGTAAAGTAAAAAAGTCCTTTGTTGCGAGGGTACGTAGTTGGTTTGTGAAGTAGTAGCTGGTTCACATCCACTCTGCCAAAGTGTCTTTGAGCAAGACACTGAGTCTCTATGAGCTGCAGGGCTGGTGTTTAATAGCTAAGTCCAACCTCTGACCTCCCTATAGAGGAGGAAAGAGAAAGGATAATTGCTCTATGGGAACCATTAGAGTGTTGAATCATCCCTCTGTGGAAAGCCTTAATGTTACCTGGGAATGTTTGGTGATTGGTCACTTTTCTCTCAAGACCACACCAATTTTCTTCCACCCAGAACAAACAAGTCAATGATTATTTTCCCCCCACCTCCTCCTCTCCTGTATTTTGTGTCAACTCTGACATCCTGGGGTCATTTTAATCCTGTCTAGATTGACATGTAGTGTTTCATGCAATTTTCGACTTGCACACCTAGCATCTGTATTACGAGGGTCATAAAAACCAGTGGCGGGGTAGATGGATTAGATTAGATGATTGACGATCCCTGTGGGGAAATTAGATTGCTGTAGGAGCAATAGTAATAGGATTCAGCAGGGGAAGAGGACAAACAGAATATAAGCACACAAATAAAATAAGCAATGAAAGTAAGAATTTGTGCATTTAAGCACAGTTTGGTGCCAAGAAAAATATAAACGCTCATCTGGCATTGCACTGCAGTTTGTAGAGTTGTGCCAGTTCTGTGGGTGATGGTGTGTGTTACATTTATATGGGTGAGTCCCAGGATTACTGCAGTCCCAACCAGATGACCAAGATTACAGATATGCTTGAGCAACATCGAATTTCTCATCTTACCTGGTACTAATGCTCTCCAGAGAGAATTTATAAATCAATCTTCTTGCACCTACTCCCCCATGCTCTACATGTGAATCAGCTCCCTTCATCAAGCTCTCTCGTTATATAATGTCTGCAAACCCCTCCATTCTTTCACAGCCCCGTTTATCCCATTTTCACAGGTACCTCAGTAAAGACGAGGTGGCCCAGGCCTCCCTGAGCAAGGCCCAGCAGGAGGGAGGCAGCGTCCGACTGGTCACCAAGGAAAACTTCTTCACAAAGAGGAGGTCTGCCGCTTCAGTAACACCAACTGCTTCAGAGAGGTAGGTTAAAGGGACAGATACGTGGGTGGTTGTTCGGCGCAGGAGAGGTCAAGCTGTCCTCAGGTCTTGAAAAATCTTAAATAGTATCTTCAAGGTTCAAAGTTTCACACAGCAGATAAGTATACAATCTTAAATTTCAAATTCAGCTCTACATATGGCTGATAGCTATGCATTTGCAATATACTGTATTTGTGTATTTGTTTGGTTTATAAGTGCAAAATCATCACCAACAGTATTTAGGTTTAACTGATAGTTCATAGATCATGTCCAGTCTTGTTTGTGGTTTTTAAAGATGAGGCTGTACACGAAGGTGATTTGTGTCATCACATAGCTTCCTCTTTTGTATTTTCATTTTCCTTCCCATAACTGTCTCCATGGAGATCTGTATTTGCCTTGTGGGAGAGGCACAAAGACCCGCTGAGTGTGTTAGTACAGTAAATATAGACCATAATACAATCTACTGGGTGAGATGCAATGGGCAGCTCACCCCAGGAGGGAGTATCACTATGGAAACCTGCAGCAAACACATGCTTTTTTTCACATGTGCACAGCAACTGGTGTTACATACAAAATGCCTGTGGTAGACCATGAAGTCTTAAAGGTGACATCCATTTGTGCAGCTTTGTGCAGCTTGGGGAATTACAAAAGTATCTCAGAATATATAAAAACAATGTTTATCAAAAGCCAGCATGTTGTTTAGCAAAATACTATAGTTTTCTCTAAAATATGTTTAGCAAATGCTAAGATTGCTGTCTTGCGAATTTTCGCCTTGCCTTACTCGCGCGAATACGGCCGCTGGAGTGTTTTTGGTATTTCGCAACCCGTGAATATTCACCCTTAACAGCCAATGGAAGTAATCCTTCCAGAAAGGAGGAGGGGCTTATCTCCATAGATACCACATACCTTAGCAACGTTTATTTCCGCCATCAACCATGACTGAAATAACCACTATTGCTGCCTTGTACATGTTGTGGAGGTCCTGGAAATGCCATCGTGTCCGGCTTCTTTTGTTCTGTCTCTGTACAGTAAAGATGTTGAATCCTAGAGCTCCGGGTGCTGGTGATGTCAGGATAATCTTAACGCTGATAGGCTTTCGCGACACAGCATCGCGCAAATTTTTCACTCAGGGTTAAACATTTTCAACTCGCAGACATACCAGAACTGCACCAAAATTAAATAGTAAATAAATGAAACAGCAATGCTACCATGTGGCATAAATCACAGGTGTTTGCTTTGATATTACTAATGTTAAAACTGGTGTGATCCAGGTCCACAGGAAGCGACAAATTAAAATGTATAAAATAGAATCAGCCTCCTGATTAACAGTGAAAAAGCACTCCATGGATTGACAGTTGGACTCACCAGTGTCAGATCTCTTTCCTCTCTCATGCCTTTGGTTTCCTTTGGTATAAAGCATCAGCTCAGTGGTAAACATTAGCAGGCTGTGTGCCGTTTGCTGAAGGCATGTTGCGTGATTTCTGGGGTTTGAAGTATGAGTTACCTCATGAGCTGCCAACATGCCCACTTAAATATGAATTTAAATGACTTACAAAAGTAAAGTACATATGATAATTCTACATTTTAAATAATGTTAAAAACATAATTGCTACAAAAATACATTATTTAATATGTTTTTGATTTCTGTGATTTGATTGTGTTTTTCTGGCTAATGCATTCAACATTTACAGTTACTAGCAAACAATGTATTTCTGGGTTACGTTTTTTTCAAAAGTACCATGTTTTCACCATATTCAGTTTGGGCACACCAGTAAAAAGTCTATTTCTGTCTCTCTTTCACCCACTAGATGTTGCTGGCACAGCATTTGTCTCTAGGTACTTCCAATTTTTGGTATCTTCTCAACTTTGAAGCAAGGTTCCTTTTTTAGAGGGTTTTTTCTTCTCCATTTCAATGATTAAATCTCTCTCTGTAGTGTTCTGTATATCTGGCTCTTTGTTCCTCTCTCTGTCTGTCTGAATTGTAAACCATGGGGGAAAGAGAATTTAGTCCATCTGTCCCCTCCAATGTGGCTCTAGCACCCTGCTGGGACAACATGGCAAATGCCCAAAACTCGCTGTCCTCTGCCAAAAGGACAGGCATACACATACTTGATATGTGCTGCATCTACATCACCAACATGTATATACACACAGTAGGTAGACACCCCCACACACACACATACACACATACACCAGCCATATGTCCATCAACTCTGCATCTTCAGCACACAAGCAAGCAGAGATTTTTTTATTTTATTTGATGAATATATATTGAATTGTGTTTGCTGTGCTGCTGATGTTGAAAGAACTGAGCTCTACATTGAATGTGGCTGTTGGCTCACAGATTGATGTCTATCACATTGGTCAAGGTAACTTCTCTTTGAAGTCTAGTGCACAAAGGGCTAAAAATCTGCAGCAGCCATGCTGCCTGAATCAAAAAGATATAAAAGAATAGATCGCATACATAGAATAAATTTATTTAGCAGCATTGCGGTATGTGCCTTATCTTCTGACATTGAAAATACATCTGAATACTGCATTTTGTCATTTCTTGTCAATACATTTAAGTATTTATGTTCACATTTGATCATATTTAGAGTCATGTTTGTTAAGACAATATGTAGATAACTTTCTTTATGCTAAAGTGTTAGCATGTGTTAGTGTTAGCTATCATACATTCCCAAATAGAGAGATGTTTAATTTATTTGAAACAGGCTTATATTACAAACAGGCTTTTATGGGTAAATTTTCCTGTTTCACAAGTATATTTTATCCTATTTTACTATAATGTCTCTTGTTTTCTCATCAAGTATTTATATATTCCCCCCCCAGTGTTTTTTACCTGACCTTTATTAGTCCCAGGAACAGGCCACACCCCCAGCTTTTATTTGCGATTTGGCCATTTTTTGAAGACTGGCTATTATATAAGAATTTAGAAGGGTACTTCTGCGAACTAGTCCATAAAGTTGTTGGACTTGTGAGAGAGAGATTTAAAAAAAGAATGGTCAAAATTAAAGCAGCAGATGCTGAGATATCCTGACTTTTAGTACATAGTATGAATCAAGCTTCAAAAACACTGGATCCTACATTGCCCATAATGAAACTCAATAGTGTCTCTTATCTTAGACCCTCCTTTCCTGTTAAATGCCCTCATCTTTCAAACTTCTTTCAAAACTATTTGAGGTCTAAGGCCAAACTCAAGATAACCCTCGTGGCATCATCAGGGTTATTTTCTCAGAGCCACAGAAGACATTATACAACTATTCACACAGGCTATGTAGTACCCCTTGTGATGAGTAAACAGAACCTCATTTTATATAATTGTATTCAATAGACACTTCAAACCCTTTCAGTGCTTCAACTTTAACTGACACTTAAACTGCTTGAAGTGCTTCAACTTAAACTGCAACTCCTATATAACATCTCACATGCAAACAAATCTTCTTTCCTTTGAGATTGGGTAACCAGCGTTGGTATATCTCTTAGGTCTGAAGTTACTGTCTTAAAATCAGTGTAAAGATAAGAGTGAGCAGCCAAAGAATGAACTCTTTCTCTATCTGTGTCTCTGCAGGCAGGACAAAGAGTCCTGTAAGACAGTGGAGGAGCAGCCATCATCAGAGTCCGGCTACCTACAGGCAGTGGACATCGAGGGTGTCCCTCTGTGTCTGTCCTGCCAGCAGGCCTGTTCTACCACCGGTGGGGCCTGGGACACTCGATTCTGCAGCCACAGGTATAGTGACACTCAACACAAACAGTTTAGAAGCTACGTACATGTAGTTTTTTACAGGAGCTTCAAATACACATGAATTATCATGGTCAGGATCCTTATGCAAATGTGGAAAATCTAAGGGATAGATTGGACATTTCCAGGTCTTTGTAAAGAGTTGCATAAAAAGTTATAAAAAGTATGGAACAGACAAATAGCAGATGCATGTAAATCTTAGCATTCCCTGCTTGGAGCACCAGATTGGTGGGGTTTACTGCAATGGGACAATCCAGGCAGTCTTTGGTATAATGTCAATCAAAGAAAAGCATATTAAATTAACTTTAAAATAGTTTGTGTCTTTGATTGCTTAAACTTTCCAGTACTGATTGTCTTCTAAGCCAAAGCCCACCCATCTGGCACCTAAAAATTAAATTATAGTCAGAGCTTTAAGGTTTTTTGTGTGCAAAACAAACAAAAACGCAAATGTTGACTTCACCTTGTTGCTTTACTGGCTTTGCTTTGTATACAGAATACTGTTTTCTGATGAAGCTTACGATTATAATGGTCCTTTTCCTAATCCGTTACTGTCATGTTTTTTTCAAGATCAATTCATAATCACTGTATTTTAAAGTGTTCATATTATGCTAATTTTCAGGTTCATCATTTCGGGGTTAAACCAGAATAGGTTTACATGGTTTAATTTTCAAAAAACACCATATTTTTCTCATACTGCACATTGCTGCAGCACCTCTTTTCACCCTGTGTCTTAAACACTCCGTTTTTAGCTACCAAATGAGGCATCTCACTTCTGTTCAATCTTTGTTGGGAGTTGCACATGTGCAGTACCTAGGTAAGGACTACTAGCCAATCAGAAGCAGAGTAGGGCAGATCCTGACGAGCAAGGTAGTGTGATCCAAAACAAAGCCGCTTCAGCTGGTAACTATGGCTTCGGTTCAGCCATATACAGTTCAGCCTTACATGTTCCAACCCGAACCAGCTTCACAACCGAGACTGGAGCAAGAGTTTCAGAGTGGTTAGTTATTAATTTAACAAATTTATCTTTCATATGTAACATTTTAACTGTGTACTGTCTCTACGTTATGTAAATTTTATATTTAGGTGTACTTGTGGAAACTGCTCAATTAGTGCATTATGACGTGTGTTACATAGTGACGTAGATACGTTACGAAAGTAAAGGCTGGATTACAATCAAGCTGTTTTCAGGCAGTTCAGAAGCAGTGTTTTCTGTGGGAGAGTAACTCCCTTTGGGGTGGACTTTGGGCTTTTATATTTTGCAAACCTATTTCATGCACAAAAAAAGATATATAACACAATAAAAGAAAAGGGGAAAAGCCAGAAAGCATAATATGACCACTTTACCATTAACATCATATATAGAATAATGTTTTTAATGGAAAATGGAAAAACAGTCAGCTGGTTCAGTCTCTGCAATGTCTTGCTGTCCCTGAGTGACATGGTCACTCTGAAAAAGACTGTCAACTAAATTCTTTTAACTGAAAAAATGTGTTACATCTGTGCATCCCTTTAGTCTCACTACCCATTTAAAGTAGAAAATCAATTTCCTCAAGTGGTTTTCAAGGGCCAAATTCAGATCATTCTGTCAATGTCAGATACTTCACTCTTCTATACTAGACTACAATAGAAAAAAAGATGTTAATGACTTTCTTCTGTTCATGAAAATAAAGAATTTCAGCTGTTGTAAATGTAAAAGAGTGTAGATTCCAGTCCAGATTTATTTATGTTTCCCCACCCATAGGTGCCAGGAGGAGTTCCAGTTGCGCTCCAGCCAGACATACATGCGCTCGCGGGTGCTGGAGGCGGAGCAGGGCATCTGTCAGCACTGTGGCCTCCATGCCCACGACCTGTTCCTGAAGGTCCGTGACGCCCTGCCCTCCCAGCGCAAGGACATGCTGGAGAACACTTGGCTCGCCCAGCTGTCACTCAAACAGGTCGGACACCAGAGCAGAGGAAGCCAGTGTTCTAATAATTGTTTCTTACAGATATTTCATTGGAAGCCGGATAAAAAAATATCATGTTTTTCTGAAGTGATGAAGTTTGGAGCACACAGTTATATTTAGACCTTTTATAATAAGGTGCAGCAATAAGCAGCATTAAAAAGCTGTAACTTCAGCTAAGTTGGCTGATGTGCAGAGATTCCCTCATCCATATCTTTATTTTTTCCTCACGTAGTTCAACAAAGCAGGAAATAAACTTTGCCTTACAGTTGACATCAATCTACCGTTGACTGCTAATTAACAGTCAAACAATACGTGGTTAAATCATCTTTAACACCAATGGCAGGACAAATATTTAACTTGGTAGCCAAGAAAAGTATAAACAAGTAGGCCAGTTATGATCTACTGTGATCAAAAATGACAAATAAAGCTAACATAATGTCTTGGAAACCAAAAAATGTTTTAAATGATAAATAAATAACAAGACAAGTCTACAGCCATGCGAACACTCTGTGAGGTTGTACTTGCAGCGGTGCTTTGAGCTAACTGCTAACACTAGCATTCTAACATGGTCACGATGATAATGCTAAGATGCTGATGTTTAGTAGTATAATGTTTGCCATGTTCACCATCTTAGTTTAGCATGTTAGCATGCTAACATTTGTCAATTAGCACTAAACACAAAGTACATCTGAGACTGATGGGACTTGTCTTCAGAGATTTAGGTGGAGTTACATGTTTTTAGGCGGTCAGGGTTCAGGTGAAATACGGTTGCTGGCTCCTTCAGTGCATTCTAAGTAACCACTTTATTAGACCTACAGTATTAAAAACACTACAATATACACATCAGTCTCCTGATGTGAGCTAAATAACTTACAAGGAAAGCCATTTTTTGTCTGTGTTTGTGTAAGTGCAAAAATAAAAGCGCCCTGTACATCCCACCCACCTACACGCACACACACACACACACACACACACACGCAGGTTGATCTGCACTCCAGGGGGCCAGCTCCCAGTAAATGGATTGCTGGGCCCATTGATTTTTTTCCCAGTGCCAGGCCTTGACCAGTAAGCCTGTTTGATTTGGTTGGCTGTTATCCTGCAAAGCCAGCCCCCCTCCCCACACACACACACACACACACACTCACCCACCTTCCCAGTGCCGCTGGCAGCAGCATCAGCACTGATCGATGCACCGAGCTTTAGAGGAAACAAACTCAGCCACATGATAAGACGGCGCTGCGGTGGAGGAGCCTCGAGATTATAGGCTCATTCTTTGGTTCTGTGTGTGTGTGTGTGTGTGTGTGTGTGTGTGTGTGTGTGTGTGTGTGTGTGTGTGTGTGTGTGTGTGTGTTTCCTGGTGTGTGTACATGTGTATATGGGTCTTTATATGTACCTTGGGGTCTCTTTGGTCTGTGCAAGTATGTGTATAACAGAATTTGGGCATGTGTGTATTGGTATTTTGGTGTGTGTGTGTGGATTTTCTGTGCCTGTGAACAGAATTTTGGTGTGTGGTAGTGAGGTCTGGTGTAGCAAGGTGCATGGTTTTGGCACAAAAGCAGGTTCAATTGACTGGAGAGTGTGAGTGTGTGAGTGTGTGTGAGAGACGTGAACTCTGGCCCCGTGAGCAGGCCTGTTCTTTAAATCTGTTGGGAAGAATTCCACCTCGCTGCCTTAATGTCATCACACTAGCACTCAATGCAGGAAAATAGATTTTTTTTTTGCCCTGAACTCTTCCCATCAGGCTTCTCTTTCTCTGTTTCTAATTCTCTCAGTCATCATTTGCTCTTTCACTAGCTTGTTCTGTATCTTCTCCTTTAGTGTATATTCCTTTCTTTCCCTCTTTTTTTTTTCTATTTCCTTTTCAGAATAAAGTAAAACATTTTGTTCAGATGCACACCAGCAAGCACCATACCGGTTCAGTTTTCCCTCTGCTCCACTGGAGCTCAGTAATCGGTTCCTGTAAAGATACAAAGGTCCAGGTCCTAGGAAGGTCCAATGAGTAGTTCATTAGCTCTATATAAAGTACCAGAGTCTCTGTTGCGTCTCAAAGTTTAAAAATCCAACTAATCTGCTTCCTTTTATCTACATCTCCTTCAGTGTGATCACTGAAGATTTAATAAGTGAATTAGAACGGAACATAAAGTTAATCTTTCGATTAACTTTATGTTCCGTAAATTTTGTATCTTTGGGTTTTGGACTGCTTGTTAAACAAAACAGGCAATTTGTATCCGTTACTTTGTGCTAAGCATTTTTCATAATTTTCTGGCATTTCATAGACATTTTGTAGACTAAATGATTCACGATTTTAAAAAAATTAGAAAAATTAATCAATAATGAAGCACAGCAGTGCTTTTAGCTAAATGCTAATGTTAAGCAGGTACATTTACCATGCTCACCATATTGGTTTAGCATGTTAGCATGCGCACAATGACAGTGTTAATATGCTAATGTTTAGCAGGTAATGTTTATCATGTTCATCTTAGCATACTAACATGCTTACGCTTGGTAATAGTACTAACCACAGGCCCTCAGGGTTCAGGTAAAGTAAGCTTGCAAGCACCTTCAGTCCATTTTAAGTACATAACTTCATTAGACTTACAGTAGAATATAAAAATGCTACAATATGCACTAAATATTTGGTAACATGCTGTAGAAGTTAATGTTCACCATTTTTATCATCTTAGTTTAGCGTGTCAGCATGCTAACATTTGCCCAATGTTCTTATGACACTGGTTTCTTTGTTTAAAATTATTATTATTATTGGGGGCTTTTTTGCCTTTATTTGATAGACAGGAAAGGGGGAGAGAGAGCAGATGACATGCAGCAAAGGGCTGTGGGCCGGACCCAAACCCGGGCCGCTGCGGCAAGGACTCAGGCCCGATACATGGGGCACTAAACTAACCACTCTGAGGAGGCAAAGCAGTGTAGTTGTCTTTGTGTTTTTTTTTCTAGTGACTTTACTACTTAACCTGATTACTTTGTAGGCAAATAGCCCCCCCAACAATTACAACTACAATTCATTTTCATATTTTACATTTGTCTGCAATAATCACTGATGAACAAGATGTGTGATCTGAAGTGTTATCCTTTGTAATACAGTAGCTTAGCTAAGAGACTATCCACAATATTGTCGTCTGGCTATCATCACTGTCCAGTGAAAATTCATGTATCTCCAGATTTTTTAAATAAATGATTAAATGGTCCTTTATGGGTTGAGAAAATTCTCCTTCTTCTCAAGCTTTTTTCTCATGAGAATACACTTTGGAGATACATGGAAAGCGATGGTATGGTGTTTATATGTATTATTCCTAATCTTGAAAATACCAACATTAGTATGGCATTTAGGAATATGTATCCTACTGAAGCATGTTATCCCCTGTGGTTTATTTAACCCATTTTCTGTGTCTTTGTCAGGCAGACTTACATGTACTCACTGATTAAGTTTCCCTACAGCTGCCCATTATGTAGGCCAAAAACATTTTGGTGGTTTATACAGCTGTACCTGAGGCATCTGATGGTGATGGATAAGAAAGTCAAAGTTATTGTTATTGATTGTGTAATTATTGTTTTCATCAACTGGTCTTATCCTCACAATCATACTGGCTTACATTAATCTCAGCATTTTAAACCTTTTTCTGCACTTTTCTTTCATTGTTTCCTTTTGTAGATTTCTGCCATTTATGTGCCTTGCTGTCATGTGTATTCTTGAGACTTATTTGTTTTTATCTTCTTTTATTGTGAAGCGCATTGCAGAAGTGCCCCTGCAGTGCAGAGATTTGTTTAATACGAAGGATTTTATGTGTGTGGATATGTGTGTGTGTGGATATGTGTGTGTGTATGTGAGTGTGTGCTGTAAAATAACAATTTAGGTCACTTTAGTACTCTGAGAATGACTGAGCTTTACTAAGACATCACATCATTTCAAAAAATATACTCTAGCATAGATGGATGGTTTGGCAGTGCAATCACAGCTTGTTTTTGGCAATTTAGAGCGGTATAAGAAAGCATCCAAGGGTAGTCAGTGTACTGAGACGCTCACTATTTCATTCTGTGTGTGCTTCTAGCTGAATGAGATGATCCGCGCTCCGGTTGAAGGGGATTTCTGGCAGGTCGACCACATCCGGCCGGTCTACAGCGGAGGAGGACAGTGCTCTCTGGACAACTTGCAGACGCTCTGCACTGTCTGCCACAAAGCCGTACGTGCACACTCTGCATCGCTGCACCCATAACAACCGCAACACCAGCTTTTAGAGCCAAAGGGCTTAAGGGGCAAAAGCAATTTGTCTAACATTTAAGGTGCACAGTGGATAGACCTTTCCTTTATCCCCATATAAAAAGAAAGCCTCATCAATCATGTTGAGGATCACACGGGGTGGCAGTAATGTGATACATGGTCAAACACATTGATCAAAAGTCATACCATCCCTCACAAAGCTATTTATTGCCTGTAATAACATCACATGGTGTGGCTGTACGACATATTGATGTATAGCATTTGTTGCAAAAGGCTATATATTTGTCTTGGGAACATTTTCCTTCAACTTCTTCAGTCAATATTTCATAATCACAGACAATTCACTTCTTAAAAACAGAACCGATTTGAGAGCAGAGGTTTCAAAATAAAATAGAGCTTTCATTGTGACCTAAAATGTGCTTTACTTTCACGCCAGAAAGCATTTTTGTCAGAGTGGGTGTCAGTTTGGAAGGAAACGCTTCATATGTTGACGTATATAAACTGATGTGAGGAACTGCGCGTTCTGATAAGGGGATCCTCTCGCTGCTTATGCCGCCGCTCAGACACTTTAATCTAGAGATGCTCAATATATTGATCTCACTTTTCTCTTCAGATTTAACTCTTACATCATGTTCTATTTTTCTTCCACAGAGGACGGCTCAGCAAGCCAAAGAACGGAGCCAGATGAGGAAGAGTGTTGCAGCCTCCAAGGTTGCATCAGATATCAGCAGGTTCTTCATCAGGAAATGAAATGGAGGTTTAGTAAGGGTTGTATAGGTGTAAAATTTCCTAAATCAAATTGTTGAATCCTCGCTGGCATGAAGCCTCGCTTCTTACAGCGCGGATGAAAATGCATCATGATTGTTCAATGACAAAACTCACATTAAAGTATCCGAAATGCCATTTATCCTGACAGATTAGGATAAAAGGCCGGATTTCCTTTGAATCTCTTAAAGATCACTACTTTTCTTCTACCTCACTTTCCGATAATATCAGTGGTGTCCTGTTGAACTCAGCTGTAGCTGTGGAGATTTACCTAAAAAGCAGTGACGACTGCATCAAATGCAAATTCAGCCAACTCCCCCCTCGTCCCCGAACCGTCACAAGTGCGGTAGGTTTGATTTACGACGGCCCCCTTTTGCTCGAGGCTGAAATGGAGCAGGTTGTTTAGAGAGATGCTGCTATTTTAAGATTTCGCAAACTTAGTGAAAAGTAGCAGGTGAGAGATGAATTGGGGGCTTTGTGATTTAAACTCCATGGCAGAAAACACAACCAAGTGTCCTCATTGGCGCCTTCAACAAGTGGCACCTTGTAAAATCTTCCTTTTTAGAAGATAGATGAACGCTCCCTAGTGAAATAAAAACCTATTTTCATCTTGTTTCATGTTGTCTTCTTCTGTTCCTCTGGTGCTTTAACCACGGTTTGGACTGTAAATACACCAAGACGTTGGTTGTTCTGACAAGCTAGCAAATCGTTTCATCGCCTCAAGTCAGGAACATTATTGTCTATGTCCACGCATCTACCTCCTCTTCAGCTGTGCTTGATGATCTGAACAGGGCTTAAGTCAGTCAGGAGGGCTATGTTTAGAGAGACGGAGAGCAGAGTTACTATGGAAACAAGGCTTCAGGTTCAGCAATGTCGGGAATATTGAATCTCTTCTTGTGAGAGTTATACAATGAGCCAGACAGACATCAGAAACTCCAATCAATATCAGCAGGCTCCTGTGAAAATGAGGCCGTCACATTCCTCCGCAGCAGAATTTAACTTCCCCTCTCGGTGCTGAGGCTCCGCAGATGTCGTCATGTCACGATTTGTCTGTCTGTCAGTCGTGTCAAACTCCGAACTCAGCAAATTCCGCTGTCACTGGAAAGTTTTACATTTTTCTGGCAGCCCCAACTTCTCTCAGCCTACCAGAGCGCTCGGTTGAAGCTACAGCTTCAAACTTTCTCGGAGCCCATGTGGGTGCTAGCGTGGGTGTGTGTGTATTTCCCCTACGGCTGCTCCAGGTCTCCACTTAATAAGACCGTTGTTCCTCTCCTGTCCAAACCGACAAGCTTTGTGAGTAATGAACATCTCCCAGGCAGCCTTCCAACAACAGCAGGTTTCAGTGTCAGTCCCTGTCAGCAGCCAATGACTCTGATCTGCTGTTTTATTACACCCAAAAAGTGTGTGTGTGTGTGTATGTGTGTGTGTATGTGTGTGTGTGCGTGCGCGGGTGAGAGAACATGAAGGAAGGAAAGTAGTGTAAAAGTGTACCTGAGTGTGTTTCTGTGCGTTGCACAAATAAAGCACTTGTGTTTGGCAGAGGAGAAGTGTATATTGGAAGAGAGAGTGGTGTGTGTGTTTGTCAGACGGAGCCATAATGAGGGAGCGCCCAGATGAAGACGTCTCATGTTCTTCCCAGAGGGTCTGCTGGGTAAAGAGCAGCGCTGCAGCCGCGTGACACTGTTTGCGTTGGACAACCTATCAGCCCAGAGGAAAAACATTACCGCTGCAGGTGATGACAGTAATAAAGATGGACTCAAACACCGACGGACGGCCACCTAGGTTGGCGTGTTTGCTTTCTGTCTAACACCACCTCCCTCCCCTCTTCCTTTAAAGCCAGCATCAGAGCAAAACCCAACTCACTTTTTCCATCAAGTGCAATCAACGTCTTTGCCTCGGTGCCACTGCCGCAGAGAAGTTTCAACAGGTTACATAGCAACACAGCATACTCTGAACGTCACATGGCCAAAATTAGCTGGGCAAATATCCAGCAGAAATAATGACATATAGTTAGAAAATCACAGTAAAGTGACAAAGAAAAGACAGCAGGGAAAGAAAAGAATAATAGCGCCATCTGAAGAAAATCCAAGCCAATGGAATTAAAAAGAAGTGCTGTGCAAAAACCACCACAGCAGTGAACCTGTCATATCAAAATGACAAATTATACAACAGAAATCTCATGGACTTTAAAGGATAAGTTTGGTGATATTCTATATTTTTCTTATTGTCAACAAATCCCATGAAAAGACCAAAACCAATAAATACTTTTTGTGTATCCAAACCCTGATATAAATATTATGAGTTTTTAGTTTGTAAGGGAACATTCTGTGGTAATAAAACTCTAGTACAGAACTTGGAAAGTAATTTATATTGAGGAAATCTTTATATGTGGTTAAACTACAAGTTATGTTAGCATGAATATTCATTAATTCAATTAAATGTTATATTTTGGAGGGAGGTTGGCTTGCTACCAGTCTCAATCGTTTTTACTTTTATTAGAAAATAAATTTCATTTTCATTATAATCACAATTTGACAAACTAAAAAGGATGAAAGAATAAGTTGAAGTTGATTAACAAGCTTTACTGCATTTTTACCTTTGCTGTACGGAGTTTTGTGAATTTCCCAAGGACAGTTGTGTTATGTGGTTCTTCACTGTTAACCTCCTTCTACGGTAAACATAGACAAGCTAGCAAGGCTAGCGAAACGTAGCATAGTGACGCCTTTGACGTGTCTCGTGTCTCCTGTAATACATAGAGCTGTAAAGAACTGTTATCAGGAGAAGGAGCACGAGGGAGATATCAATAAATTAGACTGTAAATGAAACTCTTTTGAAAATGTTACCCATTTTTGACGACTGAGATCCAAACACACACCTCTGACCAATGATATGACTCTGTTTGAGGAAATGATTGAGCCCTTTTTAAAAAATGAAAGTATATATTTGTGACAGGTTAAGAAGGAGAGATGGACTAACACATTGGTGGTTTTAGTCTCATCACAAACATCAAAAAGAAGAAAGGACCTTTCAGAGAGCAGTACATTTCCTCTACATGCTAACAGGGTTTCTCAATGTGGGTCAGTGGACTCCCAGAGGCCCTTCACAGGGCTCCTGGGGGTCCACAGCAAATTGAGAAATAGATTAATATCGCTGTAACTCAATTCCATAGGAATTTCTCTAATTACAGACATTACATTATGTATGAGAATGATTATTGTAGTTGTAGGTTTTCAGTATTATCTCCCCATAGGATGTGGTGACAAAATGTGTCTTTAGGGGTCTGTGACATGAAATGAAATGTATGGAAAGTGTTGTTCCAACCAGGCAAAACTTGACAGTAAACTATACAAATCATTCATAATTCAATCATGATTTGCATTTAGACAGCAAGGCGTTATATTTGGCGCCATTCCATCGGTTATTCCATTTCAACCTCGCCTGCTCCTATAATCTACTTTGGCCTTTTCAACTGAAGGAAGCGCTTCTACAAACCCAATCTTGTGTGACAGGTGTGATGGAGAAGGGCCAATAAAAGCCTGCACGGTGCTCTGCGTGCACCCGCCGGCTCTCCAATCCGTGGCTGAATCCTGCTGTGGTTTGATTCCTGGCTGCCACACTCTCCACTGTGATCCCTCTGTGTCTGTGACCCTCCCTGCCCTTCAGCAAGGAAAAGGAAATAGACACGAGGGAGGCCGTACACCCGCTGCTCTCCTTCAGGAATGAGAAAAAGTAACGGCACCATCTCTGTCTTGCCAAAGCACCTCTGATATTCTGTCATTTGGTGGAATGTGAACTGCAGAACCTCATTATAGAAAAGGAATGGACCTCCAGTCAGACCTCTGCAGTGCTGTGTTACAACATCTAGACCCGGTATTCTAAAAGACTGCACTAGTATCGTCTAATTGAACTCCGGAGTCGGCGTTTAGGAAGCAATTTTTGGCTTTAACCAGCCACAGCCGATGAGACGCTTTTGTCTTTATTGTCATATTATCTCTCGGGATGGTGATGAGATGATTAATCATTTCCTGCTGCAGCCTCGCGCTTGCAGAAGGCTGGCACCGCTCGGCAGAGCGAAACGCCCTGGGTGGAGGAAAACGGTATTATGGCCCAGGTAATTGGTGGAGGACCATCGCTCATAAGCGATCTAATTAATCTCATTAAAACACCCTCTGGTTGCACAGAGATGTTTCTTGAGGACCATCTCAACATAAGGAGTTTTCCAAAATGGGCTTATCCATCCTGATGAGTGTCATACACGCAAATGATATTCCAAAAGAAACTGCAGCTGAAGCGAGTAACAGAAAATCGATACAGCAATTCCATGTAAACCGTGGCTGGCTGTTTCCTAATGTCACTCGGCGTAGTAGGGGATGTGCAGTGGTAAAAGGATGCTTTCTCATTGCTCAGCTGGAGATGGCTTTTGTCAAGTCCAAATTCTATTTATTCAAGATGGCTCCCTGGTTGTCTCCCAAGATGCATGGCATGCTGCGGATTAAGACCAAAAACGCAATCAATTCACCCAGCAGGAGATCAGGGGAAATAACAGATAAGGGTCTTAGCATAATTCATACAGTTCCCAATCTGGCTAGGATTAATGTATGTCTTCGCTGTAGCTCGCTCTCATTTGTATGTTGGAGCTCGTGTGGGGCAAAATTGGCGCTTCATGTGGCCAATTACAATCAGGCTTTGTTTGGAAAGGCCCCTATGAGGACTGGATCTGACCACATCGTTTTACAAGGCATCTGTAGCTAATGCAATTTAGAACTGATGTCATCTCATCTATATTTTATTATCATTAAGATGTTCTTCCTCTGCGCTTTACAGCAGGCTGTGTCAGCATATAACAGTTGAGTATTCAATGAAAGAAGTGAATGAATAAAAGTGTTTAAAGCTAAGACAAAAATGCCTGCAGTATTAACTAAACAAACAGTTCATACATTAAAATGGTACATACAGGCACAGAAGAGTCCGGGCAGCACTTGACATCAGAGGAAGAAAGCCACAGTAGGCTACAGCATAACTGTTTTCCCCTTTCATGTACGCTGTGTTCAGATGATTGAGGTTAAAAATGGAAAGCTGAACAAAACGCCCTCCAACAAGTTCCCTTTTCATGAGCCTTAAAAGACATCTTTTCATCTCCCATTTCATTTTGCAGCCATTGATCAGTCATCTTTCATAGATTGCTTCCAGACACCTATTCAGCCGCTCTGTCGCTGCTCAGCATGCCTGTATTTCATAGGTCTTAATGGCAAGGTCTGGCTTTGGTGCTTAGATTAAAACCTGAATCGCAATCACTTAAATCGCCAGTGAATTCACAGGAAACCGTCTTTGTTGACTCTTGTGAAAAGTGAATCAACAGCTTAGAAAGTTTCACTCTGCACACTGATGTGAAACTGGGCAGATTTTCAAATTTGGGGGGCAAAATAGGACGTCTCTTGCCTCATCCTGTGGAATTAGGATTTTTTTTTTTTTTTTTCTTTCAGCACATGAGCCAGAAAAAGGTCATGTCAGTCTTGTGACAAGAGTGACAGGTCTGGGGCATCATTACTGAGACTTGGAAGGTCTGTGTAAGCACCTTTGGTCACCTCAGGAGAGTAGATCCCCACTGCGCTGCCGCCGGCCTAATGAGCACAGACAGCCCTGCATCTAATGAGAAGAGGGCGATTGCGACTGTCTTCCATCAGCCCTCTGCTTCGTCGGTACAACATCCCATAATGCTTTGAACACGCGGCATGAGCTACTGAACAGCAGCGGATATCTTGTCACACATCAGTGCAGGGGCTACGGCGAAGTCTGCGAAGGAATCTGCCAAAATGTCCTCATCGCAGGTCCAGAGCTGAAAACATTGTGACTAGGTTCCTTTAGGTTGACTTGATATTTACCCGCACTTCTACACAGTCAATAAGATCATGTCACAGCATGTCTGGACACGCTGCAAGAAGTAAATCGAGGCACTTTTCAGTCGTTGTGGGGAAATAACAGCCTGTCCTCTATGTGGTCGCGTGTTTCCAGCTGGCAAAACATGTTTGGATTACATCTACTAAAGCAGTCTTTTTTTAGTTCCCAGTCAAACATTTTGTGAATTTCTGGCATGACAGCTCATAAAAATCTCCACCCTCCTGATAACTTACTTTTTGTTTTTGCTCTCAGCCTCTTTGTCTTTCATATTAGAGTGTGTGTAATGCTTTATGGATGCCAGAAGGGAACCTCAGCCCTATTCACTCGCACCCTTCCAGCAGCTGAAAAACAGCTCACCTTCCTGTACATGTTCAATCATCATGCATCTAAAAGAGCTACAGGTTTGCAGCTTTGATAGTATATTTCACTGGAGTTCAACAGCAAGATTTGCTCTTATATATCCACATTGAAAGGTTATGTTTTCATCAGGGTATCTCAAACCCGTATGAACTGCTTTCAGTGGATATTGGTGGACAGATTGGCTTTGGACTCGGCAACAATTGAGTCGCCTTTGGTGGTGATCCAGATCTGGGATTTCTGCCACTAGATGATTATCACCTTGTAGCCATAATTATAAAACTAGCAACAACAACAAAAAAAATCCAGACTTGATTCCAAAAGTTTGGGATAAGTTTGCAGAGGCCAAGAAGCAAGTTTAACTTGAGTGTGAAGCGTTAGGAGCGATTTCTTTGGGTGTAAGTTGGAGAGTTGTTCAGCGTTGGCGGAGGTTTTCGAGTGGCTTATAGTTAGCAAATTAGTCCATTCAAATCAGGAAGGAAGGAACCAAAACACAATTTTTCACATTCTGCAAAGTTATATTGGCGTTTAAATTTTCAGCCAAGGCTGTTTAAAGCTATGATGTAAGTTATTGTGAGGCCATCCCTCCCTCATACAGTATCGTTAGCAAAGAGCTAGGCCTATTAATACACTGAAGAGCAGCTAGTCTAATTACTGTGACCACAAAGAATGTGCCTTTTGCCTCCTTTCTTTGTGATATCATGAATGTGTTGTGGCAAACATTGCTCAAAAAATATGAAGGTCATCCTCAAATTAGTTGGAAAATGATTTCACTAGTGCTAAAAATACAAGTGAATGAAAATGTGTAGCCAAGTGAAATGCAACCAATCTGTCATCAATCTTTCATCATATATGTAAACCAATTATACCTGTGTCACAAATGTCCACTGACGTTTATTGATAAGTACTTTCACAATTGGCTGTTTGAGTGGGTTGTATTTGGCCACTCAACCGTGGACATCTTCACACCCACACCACATTTTTTTATGTATATTCAGTTATGCCAGTTTCTCAATTACTGTGCGAGTGGGCTGGTGCAAAAAGGGGGGAAAGTTGGCTATAGCGACATTCACCATCAGCCCACACAGAATTATTCTATGTGATGATATAAATCTTATTTAATTATGTGATAGCAGGCAGGTTTGCCAGCCGTGATGAAAGGAGGTGTTTGGATATACCTGGAGAAGCGAGGGCTTTTCAGAGAGTTGGATGATTTAACACATGGCAGAAGCATCAGCGTTAATCCTGAGAGTGTAAAAATTTTGTCAACACCGTGCCAGTGTTTATGTAAGTCCACGCCATTGGATAAATGCAACTTTTTTGGGGGGTATTTTTGAACACATTATGTCCTAGATTCATATCAGGGGTATTAGTGAACAGGCAACACTGCTAGCACAGGTACAAAAGTCTTGTCGTCACCGTGAGGTTGTCAGGCAACCAGCGGAGACTCCAAGAGGTCACTGCACCCAACCAAGACATAAATCCTATTCGGACAGGATTAACATTACAAGGGGAGGTGGGGGAAATATAAATAAAATATTCACTGTGCTCTTTGTAATTTAACTCATCGTTCCAGACGTCATTTTAACCATCGAGAAATTACAGGATATGGTCTGTAATACACATGGACATTCTGCAGGACTAGCCAAAAGAGAATACCAGTACCTACCTGTACCTGACATTGCTTTCCCGATGGCTTTAATTTTTTCCATCGTCGTATTGGTTCCCAAACAGGCCTATACAGTATGTTGGTGTTAACATATTTACTATCATATTAGCAAAAATACTTTTGACTTCCTCCATTTTCAAGCAAAAGTCAAATTTCACACTGAGCTGATTAAAAAAGAAATAAAGTAGAAGGACAAGCAGCTCTTCCTGCAGAAAAAAACTCAGAGATCCACGTTTGAAATACAAGTATATCGCTACGGACGGGACTAAAAAACAGGAATCACAGCTGTAATTATGACTGGAGTGGGGGTGAAAATTTACCCACATATGCACTCCAGATGGGATTAAAATCATCCCACCTTCCCTAGAGAACAAACAAATTGGGCTTTAGTCTGGCACAAAACTCCCCATAAAAGCACAACTTAATTTTTTGTATGGATTAAACAAACAAGAAATAGCGTGTTCATAACGTGTGAGCTTTAGAGGTGCTGGTAGGCGGATTGTTTTTACCTTTGGACAGAGCCAGGCTAGCTGTTTCGCCCTGCTTCCAGTCTTTATGCTAAACTAAGCTAACTGTCACCTGGCTGAAGCCTCGTATTTAGCGTACAGATATGAGAGTGGTAGCTGTCTTCTCATCTAACTCTCGGCAAAAAGGCGAATAGGCATAGTTCCCAAAATGTTGAACTGTTCCTTTAACCATAGTTTATTTGCCATAACCACAATCTTTCTCTAACCTTAACCATACCGTAGTTGCCATGCACAGATTTCATAGCAGGTCCCACACACCTCTTTATTTTCAGCATTTCCATACTTCAGTCTTTCTCAAATATATGACAACATATTTTAAAGCATGTATCAAATACAGTATATTTTTGTTTGTGAAAGAGAGATTAATTCATGTCATTTTCTTGTTTAATTAGTCTTGTTCACAAGAGCTGCCCATTGTTCTCTGACGACACTAGAAAAACAGCACTGTCTATTATTTGATCCATGTATCCATTCATATTTGACTGCCGTACCTTTCTTTACATACCGTGCAGCATCATGTTTGTGGCATCTTAATAGATTAGCTAAGATCAGATGAAATTTTAACAATGTCTGGGGGGAACTTTGCTTGCTTTAGCTACAGAGAAAAAAAGGCAGATAGAGAGTAATGAAGACGATACAGCCAGTAAATACTACAACCAAACACATTCAGAGAAACAGAGCAAATAAATACAGCATCTTTATATACAGGTTTATAGTGGTTTTATATGCTGGAATGAGTGATTGAGTTTTTGTCAAATGAATGAGAAGCTGATTCAGAGAAAGAAAAAGAAGATAAGAAGAGGGCATGAACACACACTGGAGGAATTACCCTGCAGCAGGTGCATCTTTGGGATATTTCTCTCAGACACACACAGGATTAGCTTTGTTACACCCACAAATGCACCCGTGAAAGCATGAATCGCTGCACGCACACACACACACACGCACCTCTGCTGTTGAGGACATGTTGATAGAAGATTACAGATGTTTCAGCAGCAACACAATCTTTCTGCGTCATTATCTCAATGTCAGACACGAATGGATTTGGACACAAATACAAACCCTTTTAGTAATATGACTGTGACTATGACTACCTGCTGTGCTTGTCTGGCACAGCAGGTATAAAAAATAAATAGTTTTTAATGCTTTTCATTATTGTGTAATATATTTTATGAAACTGCCATAGTTATAAAGGCAAGATACCATTATCATATCTCAAAACTGAAACCAGAGTCACTATTTTCATCTGTGCTGCTTCACCTTAAAATATCAATAAACCCTTGGCAGCACCCCCATTGCTTCACCCTGGCGCTGCGAACACAGAAAAACATATTTTTATGCTCTGTCTACCCAAATCTTGCTTTGGAAAGCCTCAACTCCTACCTTTCCAATTCAGCTTTCTCAATAACCAACTCATCCTCCTCCTCATACTCCCACTCGGCCACATAATCCATAACGTTTTGTTTCGCTGCTACGCCGATGACACCCAGCTGTATCTCCCACGGAAACCTGATGATCCAAATAGCTGCTTCTGTCGTGTTATGTACAGGCCCTCCACAAAAGCATCATTATAAGCAAAATAGCCATTCAATTTGGCAAATTACGGTCAAGGTCAAGAAAACTAGGTTAAGAAGGTAGAACAAAATATAGTTTGTCCTCTGCAAAGTTTATTCATGTCTGTATATCACTTTGTTTAGTCTACAGTAACTGCTTATACGCCATGAGAAACATCAAAGCCAGTCTGCTTTGGAATTTATTTCAACATTTTACTGATCATTTTCAAATATCTGAGCACTCTGACCTCAGTATATTTCTGCTACCTGGGGCTGGTTGCACGATAGACTTGACTAAGGCTTAGATCCAACATATTAACAGACTTCAGATAGACATCACAGCTCATTTAGTTGCACAAAGTCTACTTCTTTATTTGTTATGTATTCTGGGTAAAGTACAACGCTTTTGTCTACTGAGGGGCTTCTTCCAGAACAAGCTGCACAAGCAAACAAAATTATAATAAAAATTTGTGAGCTTTAGAGGTGCTAGTAGGTGGATATTTTAAACTTTGGACAGAGCCAGGCTAGCTGTTTCCCCCTGTTTCCAGTCTTTATGCTAAGCTAAGCTAACCACTTCCTGGCTTTAGCTTCATATTTAGTGTACAGACATGAGAGTGGTATCTATCTTCTCAACTAACTCTCGGAAAGAAAGCAAGTAAGCGTATTTCCCAAAATATCTAACTAATTCCTAATAACTATTCCTTTAAGTGACGCCTGGCTAAAGAACAATTTACCCAAAAAACGTATAATAAATTTGGGATGATGATGATTATTATAAATCATTTCAGTTGTTGAGGCACTGATGACAAAAGTCATAGCAGAGAATAAACTGAACCATTAGGAAGAAAATAATTATTAGGGTAGGTATTTTCTTGGTGTTGTGATTGCACGGTCATTATGCTCTCCCTAATGAAACAAACCAGCAGAGCCTCCATCTCGGCTGTAGCCGTTATCATCGCCCTTCAGAGAATATAAAAAGGAAAACACTTCAGCAGCAGGCTAATTAAAACCAGAGAGGTCTGGATGAGGAGGCCAAACAACCCACACAGGTAGCGGGCACGTCACCGTGTGTGTTTATGTGTGTGTGAGCTACTGTAGCACATCATGTTTATGCATGTCTGCATGAGTGTGGGTGTGTGTGAGGCACCGATTCATGTTTTATTTATTTATTTATTTATTTTATTTGTGTGTGTTTGTGTCAGTGTGGTACATCTGCGAGTGTGTGTGAGGCAGCAAAGGACAATGTTAAAATGTGTGTGCGTGTATTTGAGGCAGCAGTTCCTGTTTGTGTGTGTGTGTGTGTGTGTGTGTGTATGTCAGAGGTGTATGACTGTTAAAGGTGCTTTCCATTCATTTTAATGGCTTCAGCCTCCACTGCTGTCACTTCATTCTGCTGCCTCCACCGCTGACAGAAAGGACCTAGCAGCTTTCATCTGACAGGACCCTGCTCAAATAGGCCATTGGTGCACCATAATTAGTTCAAATGTCGAAGCCCGTGAATTATTGATGATTGGGGACGAGTAGGGAGGAAGACATTTCACATCAACTATGTGTTTTTTTTTTAGCTGTCTCTTTTTAAAGGACAGCTGGTGCTCTGCGGTTCCCACCACAAACATGAATCTCTGGTGTTCAGGCCGCGAGAGGATGCATTTGCATCGGGCGGAGAAATAAACTGGGGTAGTAAAGGGAATAATTACAGAGGAAAACTGTGAAATAATGTCTTGTTTTTCACTGAGAACAGCTGGCTAAAGAGAGCACTGCAGCTTTTTTTTTTTTTAACCTTGTGAAAAAGGGACACCTTAGCACTGGTTGGAAACAAAAAGTAAACCACAGCATGAAGACAGAGGCTAATTTATGCTCCTGCCAATCATTGGACATAATTGCTCTACCATGGCATAATGGCAGCCCAGGCCCAGTCATTTCCCCCCTTCGGCTCAATCTCAGGTACTTAGAGGGGTTTCCATCAGCTCCTGATTTTTCAAGAGGACCTCTCAGACAGGAATGACAATGGACTTTCAATGGCTTATAATTATGCCACTTTCCCGCACAATTTCCCGGGTATCATTTGCATTAAGACTCATATGGGTATAAGTGCACCGTATGCTCCTCAGCAAAGGCCTTTTGATCAACTCAACCGCTGAAATTACCAAGTGCCGCGACATTTCCTGGAATGCCTCTGAGCCTCCGCTGTCCGACAGTTATCTGAATCTGTTAATTGGATGGATCGAGTCCAAAGTTTGTGGTGGTGCGAGCTGACACGTGTGTGTGATGGTTGTGACTGAGTATCACAAAGTGTGCTGAGAGGCACCTTGGATTTATGGCAGGAAAAGCTGCGTCCTTTTTCAAGGTTATTCATCACTGTGTCCTGTTTGCTTTTTTTGAATTTTTTTTTTTTTTTAAATCCTCTAAAAAACAGAAAATGATGTTTGCGTTGCTGCTGATCTAGCCTGCTGGGATTGAAGGCCAAATGTAACACTGCCATCTAGTGGACATGAGGCAGTAAAGCAGCAATGGATCAGACACATCATGACATGAAGAGGGATTTTTGTTGTATATCAATTGTGGAAGTCTGTGAAAAATGGCTGCCAATGCTGCTATTATTCTTGTCCCAAACAAAAAGCATTTATGATGCTGTCATCTTTTTGCATCCATTCATCTGGCAGCTGGATAACATCAAGAACGAGCATGACTTGACTGAGAAAATGTCTCAGAATAATCTTTTAAAGTGTAACTTAATCATTAACTTTTAATTTGCTGTCTTATCTCCTCAATCATAATGATAATAATGGTATTTGTGTCTGGAACCTTTGCCTGCGCACAGCTATATATGTTCCTGTCTTTTGAGTTGTAATTAGAGCTTGGACGGTGTTTTCCTTTCAGATGGCTCTTAATTCTGGGATTTGTTGCTCACAAAAGCCGCTCTCACATCTCTTCCTCTCTGCGGTTTTTCGAGCAGTAGGCGTCTCTTATTCAGCTCGAGAGGTTTCTGAAAATAAATTATCACCCTCCCACCAGTATGTGAGAATGTCCAGATGGTTGAATTTTCACTGACGTCCTCCCCGCTGAATTTCCCCATTGTCTTCCACGCTAAAATTAGAAGGTAATACTTGGTGAAAACGCTGCGTCTGCTCTGAGGGTGCTAGTTAATTATCAGGAACTGGATTTATGTTCCACCCACAAATGAACCATCAACGCTGTAAGGTGTGTGTAAAGTCCAAAGCTAAACCTTGAAACCCCCTGGAGGTTTGTTGGCAGGTTTCACTGCAAGAACAAAAGGTAATTTAGCTACTAAAAGAAAAAGATTACATTTTTCTCCCATAGTTTCAACAATTAAAGACACAAAATCATGCTTAGATGCAAAATGAAAAACTCTCAAAGCACAAACTCACTTAAATTATTCTGCTCATGCAGTATCAGCATGTATTTGCAGTCTTGCCTTGTTACTCCCATTAACATTACTAATTCACTAGCTCCAATATGGCTGTTTTAAACATAGCCTGTACTGAAAGCTGATATTGTGGTAATTTAATGTAATCAGCATTGTTCAGCAAGTAGCCTGCAACATAATCAATTAATCAATCTACTGTATGTAAGCAGAAAGACAGCAGGAAATGACCATTGTATGTTCTGTTTTGATGGGAATTTTCTTTGGCGGTGTTTGACAAATGACTGTTTTATCTTCAAATGCAGCGAGGGCTTAAATTCAATGGAGAATAAATCCAATGTTATGAGGCTGGGATTAAACCATCTGCATGATTTGGCAGTTCTTTTCATTTTTGCATGCTATATGTGCTTTCCAGGCCAAAATTAGGGACTTAATTTTTTAGTTTGTTTTTTTTTGCACTGAGGACTGCGTTTTTCTAACTCAAGAGTGAAACTCGAGTCAAGGCGATCCCAAGTCGATTTTTTAAACGTCAAACGAGCTTTTAGGACTGTTGAGATTTGACAGGGAAGACACACCAAAAATGGAGCATCAAAAATGTCCAGGGATGGAGTTTTTTTTGGGATGACCTCTTTCTTGTGATCAGTATTTGACAAATCATTACATACCAGTGAGTTCTCTTTTTTCTAATAGTACGTGCCATGTTTAGGTATGGTAACTGTATCACTGCCTTAAAAGCAGATTAATATTCTGTTAACTTGTTACAAATCCAATCTACTTCCCACTAAGTTATTCAACAATGAATGAATGAAAATGATGGGGAAAGTAGTTTGAAAAAATTATCTGAACTCCACATACTAGTTTTTGCCAAAGCTTTCAACCACAACTCATTGTCTTCCTCAGCAGATGGGTTTTACTTAAATGAACTGGAGCTCAGTTGTCATCTCGGTTTTTATTTAGTGAGTAATAGGGAGTTGTAGTTCAAAGCTAGTAAGTGGACCTTTAGTTAAGATTTTTTTTTTCTTTTAAACTATCGATTCCCAGTCAATAATGAACTTTCTGGAGCTGAAACGATTAGTCAATTAATCAATTAGACATTCAACCGAAAATGAATTAGCAACAATTTTGATAATTAATAATTTCTAAGCAATCTGAGCAAAAATGTAAAAACAATTCACTGGTTCCAGCTTCTTAAATGTAAATATTTGCTGGTTTTCTTAGTCTTGTATGACGGGAAACTGAATATCCTTGGGTTTTGGACTGCTAGTCGGACAAAACGAGACATTTGATGGGGTCTGTGAACCTGTGATTAATATTTTTCACTATTAGACTAAACGAGAAAATAATCTGTAGATTCTTCGATAATGAAATTAGTCGTTAGTTGCAGCCCTACAACCTTCAGTGGAAAAAGTAGCATTTCAAAAGTGACAGAAAACAGAGAACATGACCATGTCCTAAAAACAAACTCTTTAAAGCCTTGGTGAGTAACTTCCATTGTTTAAAAGCTTTCCTTTTTGTTATGTGTAACATCACTTTACAGAAAAGTTCGCCCTCCCCAACAAATGTAATCATAAACTCAAAAAGGTAAATCCATGTTTCTGGTTTCATGTCAGTTACTTAAGAACAGAAAAATTGCTGTGATGTATAAAAATCTCTTTTACACCTTTATTTGGGCTCCCAATACACAAATCAAGGATATGTTCATCAATACAGTCTGCTTTAGATCTCATGATACACTGAATGAAGGAAGGTTTGGACTGATGCAATACAGTTTTAAATCTGAACTACAGTCCTATATACACAATCTTATTTTAGAGATCTGTATTTTCTGATAGTTAATAACATTTATCATACTGAATAGCGATTGACGAGGTACAATCACAAGGCCGTTTTGCAATTTTAGCCGATATATCTTAAATGCACTTTCACAGCAGATGTAACGTAAACTTCATTTGTAGATCTATAATGAGTCTGCACATTAAGTTCAGGTGCGGCCTTGGAAGTCCCAATAGACAGCAAATGGAGTCGGCCTCACATTTGTATTGTTTTCTGGAACTATTGATGCACTCTTTGAAAAATAAGCAGACCATGTTTCCTAAGACAGATACCAAAGTTCTGCCCTCTTCGTCAGCAAATGGACGAGGTGATACATCTCCACAGATACAGGTAATAAACCCAAACAGAGGAAGATTCGTTCTTATATCAAAAAAGTTCAAGACCTGAGATTTTCAGTGGAACAAAATGTCTTAACATACAAAAAAAAAAACTGTCTGTAAAACTGTCACGATGGCTGCGAACACTAGCTATGTCTTCCCTTTTGTGACTGAAAACATGCACATTAAAATCATGTCAGCTTGCGTTAAAAAGAACGTTTAAAATCATTTTTCCAGCTGCATTCTTAAAACTTCATGGTGTTTTTTTTTCGTTGCAAGCTAGTAGTACACAGCTCTATGCATATAATTTTACATTTTTGACAGCTAAACGAGAATCATCAATAATCAGTGTGTAGACACGACTGAGGGCGATGCAGAATTCTGATAACTTAAGACAAATAAAATCATTTTTAAAAATTCTATTAAACATGGTAATACCTTCTTCTAGACAACACTGTGGACTCTTCGAGGGTTACAAGTTCATTCCTTGGGCACTTAGTAAAGAGTCTAGCATGTCAAAAGTGTCTTTGTAGTCAGTGTGTTGGCCGTTGGAAGTCAGCATGCCGTTGGTTCCATCGTGGCCATGGTGCTCCATCAGCCTCTGGCTCTCTGACGAGTAGTGGGACGAGCTGAGGCCTCCTTTGGAGCTCCTGCTCTTGGACGAGTGGTGGTGGTTGTGGTTTCCGGCATCAGAGTGAGGCCTCTTACGAGATGAGCCGGAGGAGCTCACGTCGTGGCTGCTGG
The DNA here is from genome assembly GCF_020085105.1 of Siniperca chuatsi. Taxonomy (NCBI): domain Eukaryota; kingdom Metazoa; phylum Chordata; class Actinopteri; order Centrarchiformes; family Sinipercidae; genus Siniperca; species Siniperca chuatsi. The sequence goes on along the minus strand of NC_058065.1, from coordinate 13,187,712 downwards.
GAGCTCGTAGGGACAAGGAGGGGTTGTCTATTGTCCCTCTGCTGTTTCCGCTGAGGGAATAAGCGTGCGAGTGGCCGTGTTTCGAGTGACGGTGGCTGCTGTGTTCTTTGTGCTTGTCTTTTCCAGGCAGAGTCCCGCCCTGCTCTGAGCCGTGACGCTCTGATGAAACTTTGATTCTCATCTTGAGCTCCTCGCTAGTGGCGGAGCCGTTCTCGGCGAAAGAAGGAGGCAGCCGAGCCTTTTTAGAGCTGGGCTTATCTCTCCTGCTGTCACCTGACTGGCCGGCCTGCTGCGGCTGAGAGCGTTTCTTGTGGTGGTGCGAGACAGCTGGAGCAGGTGCGTACATGTCTGTGCTCGAATCCTCCTTTATACCGTTCTGCGAGGCCAGCTCCGCCGCATGTTTCTCTCTGTACTTTTCCAGAGTCAAGACTTTCTGTGGCCGTGAAAAAGCTGTGGCGTTTGTACCGAGCTGCTGGTGTTTACTACTAGACCCGCCTGCGGCTTTGTGTTCGTGTTTCACCAGTGTGAAGTCTGAAAGAAGAGGCTCGGAGAACTGGTCGTAGCCGCAGGTCTTTGAATGGTCGTCCAGTGGCTGGTAGGAGGAGAAGGGGGCTGCGATGTTGTTAAGGGAGGGCATGTCTGAGTCTGATGCAGAGGTGGAGGGGAAGAAGGAGTTGGTGACACCAGGAAGGCCGTCTAAGGACGTCCCCTGGAAGGCACTATCCACTGATGAGCCCTCTGTCTTTGGCTTCTTGGCTGCTTGAATGGCCTACAAAACAACACAGAACTCAACATTAGATTCTGACACTTAATTTGTCCTAACGTATACCAGTCATGCTATGTGTCCCTTACTGCCCTCCTATGGTTGTCTGACAGGTATTTATGACATACCCTCCAGTTTCGTATCCTCTTCAGCCTGCTGGGCGTCTTCTCCAGGATCTGAAGGAACTCATGCGTGAGCTCTGAAAACAGTGAAAACAACGTTAGTGATCGCCTCTCCATACTGTAGGCTCATTATACTAGTTGCTGACAGCTTAGGATCATGGCTGAAACTGCAATACACTGATTACATATGATAAGGCAATGTCAGTAGGGGACACCAGGGACAGCTGCTTTGTCTTCCTACCTGCATAATAAAGCCACCTGTTCTACTACCTAAAAATTTAAACAACTGTTGACGTCTTCTCTGTCCTGAAAGGTTCAATCAGGATCTGACAAATAATATTGTTATTGTAAATAATATAAAGAATACGGTCTAGACCTGCTCTATAGGAAAAGTGCAATGCGATAACTTCTGTTATGAATTGGCACTATATAAATCAAATTTAATTGAACAACATGTCAAATGTTGTTCAATTAAACTAACCTACAACCGACCATTATTTTCATTAGCAATTCAAATTCATCTGCCGTTTATTTTCCACAATTAATTGTTTGGTCTATAAAAACAACTAACAGCAACTGCCAAATACCTCCAACAAGTAAGGCAAGTCCTAGGAAGTCAACTCAATGGCAAGAACAAGTCCCAGGCAATAAACAGCTACGCCCTGCCAGTGATCAGATACACTGCGGGAATAATAAGGTGGCCAAAGGAAGAGATACAGACCACAGACGTTGAGACACGAAAGCTCCTCACCATGCGTGGAGGGTTCCATCCCAAATCCAGCACCCTGAGACTGTACGCTAGCCGTAAGGAAGGCAGCCGTGAGTGAGTGTGAGAGCCACTATCCAGGATGAAACATCCAAGATCCACAAGTACGTCAAAGATAAGGCCCCAACAGATGACGTGCTCAGTGAATGTCTCAGGCAATGGGGAACAGAGGAAGACGTGCTGGAGGAAGGACCATCATGAGAGGACAAACCCCTACATGGGATGTACCACCGGAACATAACTGAAGTGGCTGATATCAAGAAATCCTACCAATGGCTAGAGCGGGCTGGATTGAAGGACAGCACAGAGGCACTCATCATGGCTGCACAGGAGCAGGCCCTGAGCACCAGAGCGATAGAGGCCCAGATCTACCACACCAGACAAGACCCAAGATGTAGGCTGTGCAAAGAGGCCCCTGAGACAATCCAGCACATAACTGCAGGGTGTAAGATGCTGGCAGGAAAAGCATACATGGAGCGCCATAACCAAGTAGCTGGCATAGTGTACAGGAACATCTGCACTGAGTATGGACTGGAAACCCCAAGGTCAAAGCGAGAAACACCTCCCAAGGTGGTAGAGAATGACCGAGCCAAGATCCTGTGGGACTTCCAGATCCAGACTGACAGAATGGTAATGGCAATACCAAGTGATGGCAACATCAGGAGAAAGGAACGTGAGAAACTAGAGAAGTACCAAGGGCTCAGAGAAGAGCTGGAGAAGGCCTGGAAGGTGAAGGCAACAGTGGTGCCCGTGGTCATCGGAGCACTCGGGGCAGTGACCCCCAAACTGGAGGAGTGGCTACAGCAGATCCCTGGAAGAACACCAGACATCTCGGTCCAGAAAAGTGCAGTACTATGAACAGGAAAGATACTGCGCAGAACCCTCAAGCTCCCGAGCTCGAAGGATGAGGATGAAGGACGAAGTTTATACACACACACACAATATATTTCCTTAATCCCAACCTGACACCTTTATAAGTCTTGTTTTGTTAGGCCAACAGCCCAAACCCCAAAGATTTTCAGTTTACGATCACAGACAAAAAGGCAGTAGGTAGGTATTCTTGCTTGGAAAATGACAGAAACAATCGATTCATCGTTTCAGCTCTACATCTTTGTTGCCAATTCACAGTTAGCTTTTCGGCTCCCCTCATGGCTGGAAGGAGGCAGCCTTCGGCCCGAAGCTTAAGTACATGAAAAGCCCTCTGCTCCATTTACTCTAATGTAATCCGTCTTTAATACTGATCTGAAGCACTGAGAGTCCAAATTCAGTCCCATTAAGATCCAGTGAAGGGAGTGGCACTTAACTTCATTAGCAGCGAGACAAATTTAAAAACTGCGACATTTCATTTGTAGACTCCTTCAAGTTCAGGATTGGTGTGGTGTGGGGAAAATAACTTTTGAGTTACTGGCAAAGTAAAAAACAGCCCTAGCCTCCCCATCCTCAAAGCGCATCAAGCTTTTTTATGACTGTAAACAACATTTTTATGATATATAGTAATCCATGAATGAAAATGAGAATTATATTTGAAGTCCAAGAGAAGGGTGAACCAGTGACAGAAGCTCTTACCATCCAATAGCTGTAATGTTACGGTGCGGTCCACGTACTCCCACCAGTGTTTGCCATCTGTAGACACGGGGATCTCCCAGTTGGACCACTTACAGGCCAGGTGGATGCAGACACACGCGACGACTGTGGGCCTGTACTGCAGGCAGAAGGTGGTGAGGTGCAAACTGCAGAAAGGAGACAAGAAACAAAAGAGAAAGATACAAACATCAGCTGAGGGGCTTTTATACTAATATACATATTTAATATACATTTTAGACAGTTTATATCAAGGCAACATTAACGTACTATCAAATTAATAGCAAAAGTTTAAAACATTACTAACAATCAAACTCATTATTTTCACATCACATACACACAGCCTTACCTTATAGAACTGGAACATCTAAGAATACCTATGTTTTTTAGGGCATGTTCCTAAATGTTTGAATGAGACATACATAGCCTTATATGATAATATATAAATGTAGATATATTGGATCTGTATTCGGCCATATTTTCAATTGTGTTTTGATTTTAATGTAATGGGGAAATTATAAAACATTTAAAAAAAAAAAAAACAGTGTTTCTCAATCTCTGAAACAATAAGAATAATTTCAGGAAATCTCTACTCATAAACAATCAAATTAAATCAAATCTACATGCTACTTGTATTAGTGTAAAATGAGTGATGACAGCACAAGTGTGTCATCAATGAAACTTCACAACATCAAACATGGGAAGTTTAAGACTGAGAAACACTGATGTTGGTAGCCGAGACAAATGATCAGGCTTTGCGTTTTCTACGGTTAATATTCTCTGCACCCTGAATCCCAAACTACACTGCAAACTGGCTCTTATGTATCGAAACTAAAACATGGGTAGAGCAACACAGCGATCAAAGTCAGCCTGGGCTTAATATATAATAATAATAATAAATAAACATATTTATCAAGCGTCTCAGAATCACTAGGAATCACACTGAAAGTCGGACTGAAAACACTGCTACCTCAGAGTAGGACAGAGTTATTTCTGAAGCTTCCTAACAGCAAGTAGAATCACTGTTTTACAAACCTCAGCCGCAAAACAGAAATTATAATGACGTGTTGTAGTTTTATGTCAGTTGCATTTTCAGGTGTTAGTGTTATAATTCGAAATGCAGAAAATAGCTTTATGTGTAGGCTTTATGTGTATAGGTAAATATAGCTCCCTAAGTTACCTTATTATATATAGGCCTATGGAAAAATATGATGACAAAATGAATACATAGCTTATCCCATAACTGACATGACTTAAATAACTTGATTCAGCTGTGTGACATATCCTCAAATCATTTTATAATGTCTGTAATAGTGCCACATCTTTGATATATTGTGCAGCATTGTACGTTCTGTCTTCCCTTGTATTGTCACCCTCCGCTCCAGCTACAGTCGTCAACATACTGTATTTGTCCTTACAGGTGGGGAAAATGAAGGTACTGCTGTAGCACCCAGTCTTGAAAATACACCGTAACAATATAAACCTATCAAATCTTTGTTTTTTGCCAAAACAGTGTCTTTTAATAACTTAATTATCATCAATTTAGTTATTACATTCACTACACTTTTATATAGACTTCATTCTTTGTGCATAAACTCAAATAAAAAAATAAATCACTGTAAATATCTGTCTACCATCATCTGCTGGGAACATCAATCTCCATATCAAACTAGCAGTCTCTGCAAAACAAGTAAAATACACACCTCAAAAGTCAGTTACTGAAATACACAACATCACAATAATAGCAAAATCAGGAGTTCAGTCATAAAGTCAAAATCGTTGCGTAGCAAATCTTCGATACATATCTGCCACAATATTTCCCATTTAAAAAGACAATGACCCTAAGGTACACATGCATTATACAACTATGTTATATTTCTTAGATGTTCATAAAAACTACAGTTCCACACAGAACAAGCAGTTTGCAGTGTAGTTTGGCGTTTCATTGTTAGCTCTTTTGGGGTGAAAATGTGCAAAAAATTAAAAATTAAAAAAGAACTATAAACTATACTTACCAAAGCACTCTATAAGTTTAAGAATCTTTAGTGGCAATCTATATTCAGGCTACCATTTGAGTTTTTCTTTTAGACATATGCACTCCGTACCAAACAACCTTGAGAGGTAAACAGCACCACTACACTCCACATTGTGCATTCAACCCCTATGTGCCAACACAGTGCCCTTGTACAATACACCGCACAGCGGCCTGGCCGGTACTTCCCCACACTGGGGGTTCCCAGGATCCAGGCACAAACAGGGCGTTGGACACAGGAAGGGGGGCCCTGCAGGACAGGAAGCTATAGTGTGCCATTACAGTGCAATAATGGGAACAGGATAATAACCTGTTGGTAGCCATGAAATAGGAAGTCTGTGCCAAATCCTTGCTTGCTGTAAAAGAAGAAGAAAGTTCATTTAAGAACTGAGTTGATACTTTGAGACAGCATTTTAAAACTGGTATTAATGTAATTTTAAATTATGCAGTACAATGCATATAGCTGTGTGTGTATGTATGTATATATATATATATATATATATATATATATATAAATAAAAAAAGTGTGGTTCAAAAATGGGACCCGCACTAAGAAAATGTGGGAAATTATGGCACAAAATTGAGTTAGTGAGAAAAGCTGAGAAAGAAGGTTATACCTCGCACTAGCTGGGAACACCTCACAACATCTGTATGTGGATGATCAACTGTTATTTCAAAACCTGCAATCAAGATGTTGAATAAAGATCAAGCACTGGTGCAAGCACAATGTCAGCAGCAGAACTCAGTGTGATATTGTAGTTTACATTTGTTAAAAAAGGAACAAACAAAACTAAATATTTGTAACTTAATATAACTTCCTATATACAATGCCAACATGCCCATGTGGTGGTACCTGTGTAATTTTATTGTTTGCACTTATTCCATCCACGGGAATAATGCTGCTAAAAAGGTTGACTGTAGAAGCCAGTAAAGCAATTCAACTCACAGAGCAAAACTAAATACAGTATGTGCAGTAGAGAGGCTTAAATAGCACTCACCCAGCGTTTGCAGCACTACTGTTTCCAGTGCTACAAGCTCTTGTGCCTGCTGCTGGAATGCCTAAAAAAAGATCAATCAATAAACAATTTTAAACCTGCTTCCCAACAACTATATACTGACAATTCAACTTCTAATCAGCATTCCTACAAAATAAAAGCATTACCAGCAGACAAACCTGTAAAGGGTAGTGGAGAACCATCATTTGATTTGAAAAGTACTTTTAGCATTCTGATTTAAAAGCTTAACTGTATGGGCATAATGCAGCCTTTCAATGCAAGGACTTCAAATAAATGGTGAAAAATGTGTCACTTATACAACATCACTCAAGTCTGAATTAACTCAGGTTGATAAAAAAAAGAAAGAGTTTAAACTTGTACATTGTTTCTGTGCTTTGATGGAAGAGGATCACTTTATACACCTGCAAGAAAGGAATAGCCTTTACATCACAGCTTGTACAAAGAAGGCAAAGGAAAAGCAGAGGCTACTAACTGTATGAAACGCCACAACTGTAACATTGCAGCCTGTTGCGATAAGTTTACTATCGAGATTCAAATCACAATGTTACTAAAATATGACATTTTGCCACCCCACTGAGGATACAGATTTGTGGCACAGTCCTATCAACCAAGGGCGAATGCAAGCTGTAACAAAAAAAAAACAAAAACACTTTGAATATAAGTTGACCAAATTATATTTGTCCTTTCTCCCCACAACAAATGATGTCAACATAGTTAATAAGACAGACAAAGCACATGATTACAATAAGCAGATTCTGTATTAGACTTACATTTGACAATGGTCTATACCCAAATCTTAACTGCAACATCATCAGGTAGACTTTATATCTCTATAACTGTAGCAGAGGCTAGTTCACAAACAAAATGCCACAGGAAAGCTGCAGTATAAGGCTGCAACTAACAATTACTTTAACAGTTGATTATTTTACTCTAATGCAGTTCAAGATGTCTTCTCTCCAAAGCGTCACAGCGCCACATTAGGCAGTTTAAGGAGTTACCAACAACTGCGTAAACAGTAGGGCAAATAAGCAAAACAGATAGCGAAAAGTCAAGGTATCATGCAAAACTGACAGTGTCATTATAATTCATAAAAAATGTATGTTCTATAAAACGTGTAGTTTGGCCACATTGTAAAGTCACTCATAACTTTTAACAAAGTGGTGTCCATATAGAGAAGAATATCACACGTCATGTCTACGTTGATATGGAAGCAGTCATTTCATGAAACCCAAAGTCTACTCCTTAGTCACAGTTTACTTACGTTGCTCTTAGTGTCTATGGCAGGCTCTTGTGGGTTAACACAGGCATGGGCTATTTTAATGACATGCTCCAGCTTCCTGGGCTGCTCCTCAACTTTAGCTGCCAGGAACAGCGTAGTCTGGGAAATGATCTATAGAGAAAAATACATTCAGTTTTCATGGTCGGTACCACCAGTAATTATGGTATCAGCCAACACTGCAATGGTACTTACATTTCTATGGAATTTTGTGAAGGAGTGAATCATATAAAACCTGTGCATATATACTATAGCCGTGTTGATAATTAGTTGAGAGCTGGATATACAGTTAAGGCATAATACATGGATAATATAAAATAAACAAACAAATTGACTTTAACAGCTGCAGTGTAGAAACCATGGCACATTAGCATCCAGCTAGCGTTGAGAGGACAGCTAGCAGAACGTGTACCCCGTAAGTTAAAACCAAGCATCAAGTCATTAGCTTCTACTTGTCCATCGGTGTAGTAAGTTAGTCCTTTTGTAACGTAGTATTAGGTTTAAAAATTGCAAGTCCAAACAGCATCAGTAATCACTTATCACTGATATCATTAGACACAAAGCTAACAATAGAATCTGCAGTCTAAAGAGACAAAACAATAGCTAAGCTAGCAAGCAGGCCTCAACACTTTCATGTAGCTAAATATAAACATGCATGTAAGCTGAGTTAAATAGCATATCTCGTCAGAGAGAGCTCTATACGTGATAACGAAAGATTTTAACTGTGTTTCGAGAGTTCCAATATGAAACGTAACAAGCCTTGCTATTCCGGCCCTTCTGTAAGCTAACGCTAACTCAAGCTAACATGTCTGTCGGCCAATTAGCCTTTGCGTTTCAGAAAGGATACACGTTGAGTCTCTGGCCTATATCTTGGATTAAGTTGGCGGCCTGCTGCCGGTAAGAAAGCTCCTTGTCGGCCTCTATTCCGCAGCGTCGAGACGGTGTGTTTTCGAGCTGCTCCCGGGTGAAGAGCCATTTCGTAGAGGGTCCCCGGTGCACCGCCATTACGCTCCCACAGCCAAGCCCGACGGTGTTAGCATCGGGAGGGAGTGGGGCGATGGGGCACCGGAAGGACGAAATGAGCAGCCGAAGCTGATTTAAAACCGGTTATCCATTTTCTGAACAGCGCCTCCAGTGGTCGGTGGTACAAATAACTATTGTTATACCTTATTGATGCTGTGTCGGATAACATTTTTGTCCACAACAAAATACGTTCATTCAGATGTATTAGATAGATGTATTTAGCCCTTTAGCCAGTGGCTACTAACAGCCCCGTCTGTTCCTTTCCTAGTTGATTCATCAAAGAAAATACAGCAGTTAGGGTTGAAATATCCGATAGAGCAAAGACTCTAGAGTGTCAAGACAATATGATAAGAGCTACAGCTGAGATTGTTATTCATTAAAATGTGGCTTTGGATATGGCTTTCAAAATGTCTCATCTTTATTATAATAACATAAAGATTATGATCATTTTTGACCACACGTGGGCTGAGGTAGTGCAAGCATCAAACACCTCCATTGGAGATCAACACGTGTACAATGTGCAACCACATGGTGGAGCATCCTCAGGCCTGCATTACTCTCTTTCTACCACTAAATGGAAGCAGAGACCAAGAACAAAAGTCAAGCTCAGTGAGCGTAAAGTCCCTCTGCCCCAAGTGCTCTAACAAAACAAGATAAATGTGACGTGCAGGTTTATAGGCCTACTGTATAAGAATCTTCTCAAATAGCTACATGTGACCTGCTTAATGTTAAGTGTGGAAACTGTTTATGAAATGTCAAAAGCATTAAGCTTCTGAGGGAGAAAAGTCCCCATGACGAATCAACCTGCTCGCTTGAATTGGTCATAGATACAATATTTCAATAATAATAATTGATAAAATCCCAATTTTGATCTTCGGTAGAGATACATGTTTAGATTGTGTTTAAGTCAAGGGACTCGACACCCTTTAATATGAATATCAAAGGTTGCCTAGTTTTATAAGTCAGTTGCCTAATAGGAATCAGTTGTTTTGAATTGAATGAATTCATGTCTTACTTGTAACATATCAAAGTCTTATTCCCGCTTCCCTTACTGTCTGTGCACACTGACTATGCAACAAGAAACCTTCAGCTAAATGCTCCAGTTCAGCCTTCATACACATTATAACAAGTGTTAGTCAGTGTTTGGTTTATTCAGCGTTTGGCTATATATTTATACACTGTGTGAAATGTGAATTTGTGTTTGTCCTCCCTCCCCCCTTCACATTTCAAAGAATTCATCTTACATGTAGAAATTGTTTTTCAGACTCAACGTGAACGCCTTATTATTTGTAAATATATTAAAACCATATATAATGGCACGGTTTTAATCTAGAGTAAGCAGAATAACCTATTAGTCTACATGCTTATCAAGTAGCTCTGTATCTTAGCAACCAGTACAGGAATCACCTTACTTTTCCCAGTGTGATAGTCATTCCAGCCAAAAACATAATTCGTCACACATCACACTCTTGAAATATAAGATTTTAATTATCGTTGTCCTCTGGCGCCACGCAAAAGTATGGCCTGCCCACAGAGGAGGAAAATGTTTATTTGTGGGTTTGATTGCAGAAAAGTAAAGTAAAGAAATGAGCGTATGTGATGGGTTGCTGCTCACGAGGAAAACCCGTTGTGGCTGACTTCTCTTTACGATATTATCTATCATGCAGCGTACGTGACACGTGAGTAGCGGGTCCAGTCTGTCTGCACGTCCGCCGGCTCGCTCAATCCACGTGGGACAGATGTTTTCCACGCGGAGCGCAGAGCGCGCGGCGCAGCAGCAGCTCTGTTCGAGTCCAGCGCGCGCACAGGTCTCGTGAACTCCACCGGGATTAGTAGCTAATTAGAGTCCAGGTGCAGCTATTTCACGACGTCGCGAATTGGAGTCTGTTGTGAATATTTAGTTAGACTGCTTGTCCAGACTGTGCGCATCAGGTTTGTCAGCATATAGTCATAGCCTACTAGTACCGGTTACCGCCTTCAAAATAAATAGCTAGCCTATTGCTCTCGTGGAAACCAATACAACAATATAAAATTACTTAGCCTAATTACAAGTGAACGCTTTGCATTCAGATTTTTACTTATATTATGTAACTTTTTAATTATAATGTTGTTACTAGTCGAGGCAGAGCCAAATTTAAGAACGTTATACGACGTTGGGTAATTTATCTATAATGTATGATATTTTATTATTTCATCAGATGTAACTGAAATGTAACTAGCAACTGTAGCTGTCACAAAGAAGTTCCATCGGATATGTGGTATAGTAGAAGTATAAAGTAGCACACTCAAGTAAAGTACACGCTCCTGAATTGTATTTAAGTGCAGTCCTTGAGCAAATTCCCAAATTGGAGTTTGTTCCGACAGCATTTTGGGTAACACAAAGTAATGATCCATTTTGTACTCTAAAATGATAACTAAAGCATTGGTATTAGATGTTAAAAACATCCAAAAGGCTCAGACGTATTGTCTATTTGAACAAAATAGACATTTTGTCTTTATTTTTTTCAGGCGACAAATTGGCGTTTGTTTTGAAATCCACATCTCTTAATTTCCGGTATTATTTCACCTTACAGTGTGTAATTTGGCGCAACTGGACCTGCAGCCCTGCAAGGAGACTCCCTCCCTCCCTCTCTGTCTCTGGGTCTCTCCCCAATTCAAAGCCTGCACTTCTCGCCCAGGTGTGACATTTTTGGAGTGCCTCATTGGAACCGCAACCCGCCGAGAAGATGACAGACTCCACACCACCAGACTCCACCGCCGTCCCGGACCTGGCTGTAGTAGTAAACCCCACGGCGGCGAACGGGCAGTGCGAGCAGGCGGACTCCCAGCTGCAGCAGCCCAGCACAGAAAGTCAGGGAGAGGGTTTCAAGATGGACCAGGAGATGAAGATAACAGACAGCATAGAGGACCGAGGTAAGCGGTGGGAAATATGTCGAAAGTTTAGGTTTCACCGGATCCCCCGTCGCCAGGGCGCATACTGTGCGTAATGCCATGGAGATGAGCGCAATGTAGCCTATGTTAAACTGTACATGCGCTGTAAATCTGTTCACACTGGCATTCATTCAGTGTTGCTCTTCTATTTCTTATAATTTGCCCCCAAATGTTCCAAACTGCGCACAAATAAGACTTAATTTCTGGGGGAAAGAAGTGACGTTACTGATGACTTACACCTTAATGTTATGGTCAATATGATCAATTATTTACAGAGCTGGGTAGAAATGGAATACAGAGTATGCATACTTGCATTCTGTTAGACATGCGTTACCTAAAATACTGTGCTGTGAATAAATTAGTGGATTGCCTTTGGGAAAGAGGGAAACACACAGGCAGCCATTTAAACAGTGGCAGGTGTTCCACATCTTAGACAGACAGATGGATACTTAATTGTCCCCATGGGGAAATTTGACTTGGACTCTGCAAAGCTAGACATCAGAATATATGGGCACACAATACCAGCAGACAAGATATTAAAGCCATTAAAGAGTACACAAAAATACAATAGAAACATACATATGGCACAAGAAATGTTTGTTTGTATTTTTCTTTATTTTCCTGTGCCTGTATACAGGATAAGTGTACTGTATAAGTAATCGGATATTAACCTAAAATATAGGTTTATATTAATTTGGGCAATATCTTGAAATATAGGGCTCTTTGATGGGTTTTGATGAGGTCACTGTAATGGAGTGGATGCATTTTTAAAGACCCTTCCCAAACATGATTATTATTAGTATGCTAACAGAAGATTGGTTCTCAATGTTTCAGACTTATCAGAACAATGTGCTCTTACAATATTACTACAGAACAATCGTGTACCTCTGACCAGAACAAAAGCAGACACTGTGTTCGTTTGAATGGATAACTGCAGCACATTTCAAGTCTCTGGAAGTTCATTGTCATACCAAAGTGGAAACTAGCTGCCTGGAAGGTGTGAAAGACACAATTCAACTACAGGTCCCTCATTGATTTTTTTTTTTTTTTTTTTCACCAATTTTTCTTTTAGGGTCTAGAGGACAGAATTTCCAGATTTTCCCTGGAAAAACTTCTATTTGAATTAACACTATGAAATGGGACCAGGATCAATTGACGGGGTAATAAATTGACTATGTGTAATTTACTAACTCAAAGAAGTGGATTTAAATGACTCTTTTTGGCTGGTGACCCCTTACAAAAAAGCAGTGTAGTTGGGCGCCTTGTCACGCTTCAGATGAGACATTTCTCCTCGAAACTTCTCAAATGGTTTAATTTAAATAACTTTCGGACTCCCTAACCCTATTTCCCTATTCTGCTCTCTCTGAGTTATATCTGTATGTCGTGTGCCAATGTGCCCTGTGTTGTTGTCTGCAGGTCTTCTGGAAAGCAGTATGCGTCTAAAGCCGCATGAAGCACAGAGTTACCGCAAGAAAGCTCTGTGGGTGTCCTGGGTGTCCATAGCGGTCACCATAGTCCTGGCCATCGCCGCTTTCAGTGAGTAACACTCTTTTATGTCTTTCCTTTGATGAATTCTCTAACTCACAGGAAGTGATGCTTTGTACATTTCTTTGTGTGCAAAAATCAGACATCTATGCAAACAAAATCCAAAGAAATACTGATGCCTGCAGTTTGGTCCTACAGTTGAAGGACAGGTTTGTTAATCTCCGTGACACCCTGCTGATCAATGTGACACCCAACAGCCTGATTAAACAACAGTACTTAAAATGAAAGACAACATGAAGGACAAGCCATTGATGTGAACACGCTACTTTGACAGTCTACACTTCATGCCAAGATCCTGCCCCCCCCCCCGGCCTTTAGCCTCCCACAGCTTCCACTTTAAATGACAATTTCTCTCCATGAAGAAAGCAACACGGAACATTTCTGCTGTCAAGAGTGTGAACTCAACCTTGACTCTTGCTGCCATTACTGAAGTTTATTTCTTTCAGAGGCAGGGCAAGTTTGAGCACCTGTCGTTGTTGTCATAAGCGTTCTGGTTTTTCTTTTGGTCGAACCTCAGCGTGTGAAGGATTTTAAGATTGAGAAGAGGCCGGAAGGAGTACTGACTGTATCTCATAGTTTTATACATAGTTCTTTTTTGTGTCTCTGCATGTCAAATGCCTCTCTTTCAGTATAATTTGGGATAGGATTGACGATTCACTTTGTAGATCTAATTCAGGTAATGTTTCATTGTGTTTTACAACTTGTGCAACTGGATTAGAAGGCCCATTTTAGAAAATCCTGCTGATTATTTGGAGAAATGTAAAGATGACTATGTGTCAGGGATCTAAAGTAAAATTTGACAAGTGGTGCTAGAGATTAGGATGTTTGATTGTTTTAAAGATCTGTCACCATCACATACTGCAATATTCAACTGATGCTTCTTCCTCCTCTGCAGTAAATGCAGTGTAGTGCTTGATAGATGCATAAGTAAAGAGGACGGGCTTTGCTGCAGTGTAGCTGATCACCTCAACATTGGTTTGCAGATGTGCAGAGATATGAGTTTCCTGTAACCCTGAAGATTAGGACTGATGTCAGTAAGAAAGACAGCATGTTATTCTTCTTCTTCATGACTTTGTTTTTAAATGTTTTTGAGGATAAATGTTCATTTAGCCTGTTAAAAATTACTTTCCACATGTGCAAACTGGCCATTTCTCTTCACTGAACATCTTTTCTTGCAGTGTCTTCATTAGACATTTTTATCACATCTCTGTAGTCCTGCAGTGGGACCCCTCAGTTGTCACCTCTTGCCTGCTCTTACTCATAAATGAAACATAGAGCTGCTTTCAAATCAGCTGCAGAAATGAGCAGAGGAAGAGATGAATGAGTCTGATGTAGCAGCAGCGATTCCAGTAAACAGCGATCCGACTTGCAGTCACACCGGGCCAGTGTCATTAAACACACATAATCAATCAATCAACCAACAATCTCCAGAGAAAAACAGACTGGACTGATGAAAATCCTCTGGTTCCATAATTAATGAGTCTTGAATGAGGGTGAAATTTAAAAAAAAAAAAAAAAAAAAAAAAAAAATTGGAATTCAATTTGTTGCTGTAATAAGTGAAGCGACCCAGCAAGTTGTTGGAGTGAAGTGGTTGAAGAACGGAGACATTTTGTTTTGGAAATCAGTCTCTTCCTTCAGTTCAGTCTGTGTTGTTTCAAACATTTTGCCCACTTCCTGTTCTGATAAGGAAACACTGGTAGAGCTGCAGGACAGGAAAGGACAGGCCTGTCCTACAGCTTCTTTGTCGTGTGTGTGTTAAGTTGCTTAAACTATGTGTTTTTAATACATTCCACTCTGACAGAGGTTTATTCATTGCAAACTGCAAAATCCAGTCCCACATAGTTCAGTTGCAGATGCTTTGCGTTGTGGTGGAAAAAATGTTGTAAACAACATCCATGTTGCCTCTAGCCTGCTTTAATTTTTAGTTTCATTTGATCATTCCAAACAGTTTACAGCAGCATAAATTAGATTCATTCTGATCTTATCATTGTCCTTGTCCCGGTTCTACCTGCAACTTCCTGTTTGATTTTCACTGTAGTGAAAATGAACACTTATTAGCAAACAATCCACTCCACCAATTGTATGTTCACTTGTTAAACACACATTAAACTTGCTGTAAAACTGTCAGTGGCTCTTTGGAAATAAGCCAGTGCGTGCTGAAATTAAAGTATGTCCTCAGTAGCAAGTCCCTTTGTAAATAAGAACATTTTAAATGTGCAAAGGCCGTGTGAGAATCCTGTTAACTAGCGGTTAGCATCACACACACACACTCTATACTCCTTTTTGTTTGTTAGCTCTGTACTTACAGTCCCTTGACATCTCTGTTTTTATAAGTAATCCACACCAAATAAAACATATATGAAAGGAAGCCATTAATGGACTCAGGAGGCAGAAAGTACACGGAGAGAGAGCAAATAGGAAAACCCCCACCAGTACTCTTGTATAACTATACATCATTAATGAAAAGAGAATATGGTTAGTGCCTTTTTTTAAAGCATAATTTATCTATTAAATAGAACAAGCTGAAACTGACATATCTTCACCACAAAGCAGGCTGATTTTAAATTTTTCTCATTAAAGGTTAATAGTTCAGCATTTTGGGAAATACGCTTATTTGCATTCATGCAGAGTTCGATGAGAAGATCGATACCACTCTCATGTCTGTACACTAAATATGAAGCCACAGCCAGGAGCCGAACCCTTAACACTTTCAAAAACAATATAAAAATGACACCTTTTGGTTTTACAGGGAGTTACAAACTCTAACTATTTCTAACCAATTCTAACCTATTCTAATCAGCGACTGGGTGCAGTAAGTTTGCAGCTACAGCATGTAACTCCCTGTAAAACCACAACTTCTTTTGGCATTTTTAAACTTCGTTTTTTGTACAGATTAAACACATAGCATGTTAATTAGTGAGCTTTAGTGGTGCTGGTAGGTGGATCTTGAACTTTGGACAGAGTAGCTTATGCTAAGCTAAGCTAATGTCTACTGGCTGTAACTTCATATTTAGCATACAGACATAAGTGGTATTGACTTTCTCGTCAAACTCTCGGCAAGAAAGCGAGTAAGTGTATTTCCCAAATGAAAACAAAAGAACCAAGGCAGAGGAGCATTTTTAAAGGATTAATACAACTGAGATATGGTATTTGTTGTTCGGTATGAAGGACTTCATTGGGATTCAAAAGCCTAAAGTCTGGCGGTGTCTTTACACTGCGGTCATCTATAGCGGATGCAGAGCCCTGCAGGGTGTCAGTCCAGTCACCACCACCTGCTGCTGTTCCCTGTCAGCTCTACATGTTGACAGAATGATTGCTGCTGGGTAACATACCCTGTAAAACATTAGCATTACTCAAACATGACAAAGACCCCTACATTAGCATATCTGAGAGTGTGTGTGTGTGTGTGTGAATTTTTTTACAGGCCGGCAGGTGCAACTTTAAGTTTATTGTAGAGACATTGCAGTGGGGAAAATAGCATGTTCATGGGACAATTCACAGATGAGAGGTGTTAGTGTCACTTGACAAGTTGTATGTCAATTCAACACGATTGGACAATTTCAGAACAGAGACACAGAGATTTAGAGTTGGATTTTAGGTTGGGTTTTTTTTCCCCAGTCGGACTCAACAAGACTCACCAAGTTTGAAATATGACAGTGACTCCCCTTGGCTGGTGCCAGTTTACCTATAGACAAAGAATGAGATTGTAAACTGGAAGAGAAGTGGCTTTTAACATCAGTTAAGTACACTGATAGAGATTCCTAACTCAACTGGCTCTACTTTAGTTAACGAAAAAGTTTGACATTTTGGTAAATACACTTGTTTCGCTTTGTTGCCAAGAGTTAGATGAGAAGTTCGATACCACCCTTATATCTGTATGGTAAATATGAACCTGGAACCAGCAGCTAATTAGCTTAGCGCCCGGAACCAAATAGTTCTAGCACGTAACTTGTTGTTTTTACACTTCAACCAAGAAATAACATTAATTAGTGAGCTTTACAGGTGCTGGTAGGCAGATTTTTTATTTATTTTTAAAATTTGGACAGAACCAGGCTAGCTGTTTTCCCCCAGCTGCTAGTCTTTATGCTAAGCTAAGTTAACCGTCTGCTGGCTGTAGCTATATATTTAGCGTACAGACACATGAAAGTGACATTGATCTTCTCATCCAACTAAGCTATCCGCTTAATTTAAAGAAATAAATCAAACAAATTTGCTTATTATTAGTATAACAGTAAAAAGAAAGAAGGATCAAACTAAAGCCTTGATCAGTGTTACTCTTGAAATAGTATCACTTCAAAACATATTTGCAATCTAAATATTCTGTCACACGACACAAAAATCTGTTTTATTGTTAGATTTAGTGTGAAATGTTACGGACGAAAATGTTTCTGAAGCCTCCTGAATGGACAGCAAGCACTGCAGCCGATTTTAGTCCGACCTGCCCCGTTTGGTTAAAACTGAAGCAGATTTGTTGTCAGAGTCTGGCTTTAGGCGACCCAGAATTTCACCTCCAGCTCATGTTTTGTTGTCTGCAATCCTTCCTAGAATGAAATTAGTAGAACTGAGTTGAATGAATAAATGAAAATGTAATTGAGTGTCTCGCTGCTGCTTTAATAACAAGGTGTATGCATTGCTACAACAGCACAGGGAGACAAACACCATCAGTCCACCAACTGTAAAACAACCTTGACAGCAAAGTGTTTCACTGATATGCATAATGCAGCTCCACAAACAGCCAAAAAACCGGCAGAGCTTGGATGGTGTTTTAGCTTCTGTTCTCCTGTTTCTTATGTAGATGTGACAAGGAGAGAGGAGGGGGGAGATGAAAGATTGTGTGTGTGTGTGTGTCCCAGCTGACACCTACCCAGCTTTCTTGGGAGCCAATTAGACATCGCCGGACTCAGCTTTGAAGACTGCAGAGCCGCAGCAGATTCATTTACACAATTTCTTCTTTCTGCTGCTAATGAAGGAGCTAGGAGGAGAAAAAGGAAGGAAAGAAGGGATGAGGGTGGAGAAATATATTTCTGGATTTGGACCACCACCTCATGACGTTACGGGCAGATCTGTGGGGTTTCCATCCTGAATGAGATCTCTACCAACTAAAAAAAGCGTATAAAATAGCATGAAAGCAAATTTCATAATGGAACTTGATTGAAGTTTTGAACTTGAAGAGTTTTACTTGCAGGTACAAATGTGCTCCCTTGATGATATAGTAGATGGTTTTGGAATGAAACTGTAAGCGCTTTTCAGTCACAAATTGAATCCCTTTTACACCTTTCTGTAAGGCACTTTGATTTTAATATATACAATATGCGTGCTCACCTGAGTTGATGTCAAAGTCCTTCACATGTACACTACAGAAGAAAGCCTTGTGTGCCTGCTACTTTCTCCTTGTTATGTTAACTCAGGCAGATGCGTGACACTCCCATCTCTATTTACTGTCATTTGAATAGCTGTCAAGTTTTATTTGCTGTATCATACATTCGTTACCACACTGAGAGCTGAGGCACACAGAGTTTGACTTTATTTTTTGACAGGAAGAATGAAATATCCAGGGTGATCCCCACCCTGGATATTTCATTTCATTTCATATGCTATGCACTATATGGTGTATATATACATGTGATGATGTAAGTTAAAATACAGAAGTTAAACTATATGGGAGCCACTCAGTCCTCTAACCAGTATATTTACCAGAAAACTAGGTCTTCACAAGAATAGAAACATCTGGACATCACGTTAGCAGTAGCTAGTTTGTCAAGGCTAGAGCGAAGACGTCGTATGTGACTTTTTGCCCAAAGTAGTTGGCATTTTTGCAATCAATTGTTGACACTGCTTCCATGCTGCATCTCTGCAGATCTCTTGTATCATAAACAATCCCACCTACTCATTTGTATTCAAGGATTGTCCATGTGTGCTTAAGTGTTTTGCAAAAGCATGTGAAGGCGGCATTCATTTCTATTTTCATTTTGGCCTGGGGAAGTGGATGATTGCACCTTCAGCCTAGAGAGAGCAACTGAATGTAGATGAAACAATAATAAAGGGAGGAAAAGAGGATGATGAAAAAGGGAGCTTGGGATACTGGAAGAGGAGAAAAAAAGGGGGAGGGGGGTTGAAGAGGAGAAGAAATCATGAGCCTATCCTTGCAGCAGAAAGAAAATGAGCGACTAAATGGGAATACAATGCTGTGTTTCTGCATGCAGGGCTGAGGCGAGTGGCTGGCCCCCAGTGAGTCGCTAAAAATAACCCCGAGAGGAGAGGATTCCTCCCCTCTATCTATCTATCTATCTGCATCTTTCTCTCCTTTGTCTCTCCTCAGCCCCTCCCATTGCAGGTGTATGTGTGTGCGGATGATTACAGACAGAGGTTGTGGCTCAGTGTTTGTTTTCAACACATCTACAGCTCACTATCATTGGGCCAAAACAGGCAGATAATATGCTGATAACTAAGTCACTTCAGTCAACAAAATGCAAATTATCTTGTCTGGCAGATTTGCTGCACAAACTGATAATAACTACAAAAAACAATTCTTCACAAGAATGCACCTCTGGGCAGATATGATAATCATCCATCACTGCAGTTAAACAGGAGAGGACCCAGTCAATGAGGGATCTCTCATTTAAATTAGGGATTCTCCTGAGTGACATTTTATTTTACAGCAGACAATTCAATTTATTTATATAGCGCCAATTCATAACAGAAGTTATCTCATTGCACTTGTCCTATAGAGCACGTCTAGACCGTACTCTTTATAATGTTATTTACAGAGACCCAACAAAGACACCGTTTATTTGTTCATATACACAGGCAGTGGCAGGAAATCTTCATCGTGCTGTCAGTATTCCTGTAAGAAATACTTTCATCTTGGTGTTTTGATGTCTGCATGTGGGGATATAACACATCTCCTGTGAGCAGACTACAGCATGCGAGTGAAAAGAGAATTGAAAAGTATGAGTTCAACAGAGAACCTAGCAGCATTACAGTAGGAAACTTGGACATAATGTTTATGTAACATAATATGCAGAAAAATCCATCTCCATGTCTATATATAGGAAGAAGTGGTGATTAAAGATGGCTGATACTATGAATATGTTTTGAATAAATATCAATAAATACAACATGCTTGTCATACAGTTTGTATCAGTATTACTTGTTGTTCTGTGTCCCTCTCTGTTTTCTTTCCAGCTGTTTCCATCATGCGCCACAGTGCTTCAGCTTTTGGATTTGCTGTAAGTCGACTGTAAAGCCTCCACTTCACTAACGCTGCGATGGCTAACACTGTATGCTGTAGAGAAGAGAATGTAAAACACGTGTTTTTTGTTTTCACTCTGCAGTTTGATGCCATGCTGGATGTGTTGTCCTCTGTCATTGTATTGTGGCGGTACAGCAACGCTGCAGCTGTCCATTCAGCACACCGCGAATACATGTAAGTACAGTCACCTTTCACCCACATCAAATCAGACCTGGTTTAAAATCAAGATGTAAATCACTTTCAGTTTTTGGTATCCACGCATACTTAAAAACTACTGAAAATGTTTTCAATTATTTAAATTCGAGGCATTAAAACCACTAAAATGATATTCTAAATAGGTAATGATATGATGGCTTGCACAAATATAGCTAAAACATTCCCATTTGGTGTTCTGAACACATACAGTGTTAGGCAGGACTTTCCCTGGAAAGATCATTTGCATTTAACTATCTTAGAATAAGCATCAGCCACCCAAATTAAACAGATCAAACATGATGTGCAATTGAGGACAAAAGACTAAAGAAAGGATAGTTTATCACAAAAAAGTGATAAGTTTTGATAAGTGTTGTGGTGCCAAAATCAAGTCAATCTTATTATAAAATTTAATTGCCTTTTCTTCTATTTGTTCTGCCCATTTATAGTTTTTGGTAGTTTTTTTTTTTTTTTTAAATGTTCAGACAGAAGTAGTGTTGTTTTGACACCTTTGTTTCTGTATGTTGTCATTTTTTTTTAGCCTTCAAATCATATTAGAAGAC
This sequence comes from Siniperca chuatsi, assembly GCF_020085105.1. Classification (NCBI taxonomy): domain Eukaryota; kingdom Metazoa; phylum Chordata; class Actinopteri; order Centrarchiformes; family Sinipercidae; genus Siniperca; species Siniperca chuatsi. The sequence goes on along the minus strand of NC_058065.1, from coordinate 13,166,649 downwards.
TACTTGCAGACACCCTGCAGCTGTTTGAGCCTTTGTTTCGGCTTGCTCAGATGGTTTAATTCCATCTATGAAGACCAAACAAACCCAGAAAAGTGATGAAATCCATTTCAATGTGCCCACAGTGTCTAATGTGTGAGTGTGTGTGTGTGGTCTGCTTTGTGCTGTAGAGTAGTGTGTCAAACAGCGGGTCTCTTCAGCTCTGTCTGCCTTGGCCCGTTGGGAACGATCACAGACGGGTGCCTCACGTCTTATCTGTACCTGGCTGACAATGGTGTGTGTGTGTGTGTGTGTGTGTATGTGTCTGGAGGTCAGGTGGGCTTTTCAGAGACTGCTGAATGGTCAGGGTGCTGGCAGCAAGCAGGCGACTGAAAGAGAGAAAAAAAGAAAACACAGTATAACGCAGCTGTCTGTCATTTTATTCCTGTACTGTTCTGTTAAAATGAGTCTTAACATTACCAGAGAAGATACACAGCAAATGAAATTCAACCAAAACAAAGTATATGTTACTGAATGAATCAGATGTAAGAAAATTGTCACTATCTCTGTCCTTACTGTCAGATCTGGTAGATTCATAGAGTGGATATGTCAGTCCCACACACACACACACACACACACACACACACACACACACACACACACACAGAGAAGCGACTGCTAATTGCTGTTGAGACGATGATGAGATCACGTCCTCTGGAGATGAGACAGTAATACAGCCAGAAAAAGACTGTTAATTCAACTGTCGATTCAAATATCTGACATGCTGCAAACAATGCAATATCAGTTAATTAGCAGCATTTCCTGAAGAAACTAAAAACATCAGTGAGATGAGAAGACTGATACCACTCTCATGTCTGTCCATCAAGAATGGACCTAGAGCCAGGGGTATTAGCCTAGCTTAGCATAAAAACTGGAAGCAGGGGAAAACAACAAGCTCAAAGTTTAAAAAGTGCACTTATAATAACTCAAATGCATTATTAACACGTATCTCATTTGTAAATCCATACGCAAACAGAAATGTAAATGTCCTAATCAAGAAATAGTTAGCAAGTAACTCCCTCTAAAACCACAAATAGTTGTTTTTACATTTGTTTGTGTACCGATTAATCAAACAAGAGATGTTGTGTTAATTAGTGAGCTTTGGGGGTGTTGGTAGTTGCTAGCTGTTTCCCTGTTTCTAGTCTTTAAGCTAAGCTAAACAGCTTCTGGCACTAGCTACATAATTACAGACATATTCGAGAGTGGTATAGATCTTCTCATCAAACTTGCAACTAAAAAGTGAATAACTGTATTTCTCAATGTTGAACTATTCCAAAACTTTGAAACTTTTGTTGAACAACAGTCACTGAGCCTCACGTGCCAAATTACAGGATAATGGTAAATGTAGTGTAACAGTAGCACAAGTAGAGAAGAGTCACAAACTGACGTAATATCAGTTGCGCAACAATTTCTAGTTTGCTAACATTAGCTAACATTAGCCACCATAAGCTACTGGTTATACCACACTAAATAAGGCTGTAGCAGTAAAAGAGTGTGGTGAACTGAGAGCGGGTGAATTTTATTGCTTATGAAGTCAAATAACATTTTTTACTGTATCTACCAAAGACATGGAAATGATTTGAGTAACAGATTATGTAACTGAAGGGACAAACTCACTGCAACAAATACTGGGTTTAAGAACCAGTCAGAATCTCAAGAGCTCACTGTTATTTACTTTCTTATTCTTTTGTCAGGAGGATAATTCAATTAACAGCTGTTGATGTCTTCATTCAAATCAGCTGTATGTTTGATAGACGTATGAGTGTGTTAAATCTTCACATTAAAACATCCACATAGTCACTTTTTGACAGCAGCCTTCATTATGTCACTTCAGCAGCTAATTGGAGAATTCAGACAGGAAGCTGCTCAACCAGTCATTGGCATCACACACACAAATACAGACACGCACAACTATAAAAACAGAGATATATTCATGCATAAATGTTCGGAAACACACAGAAAAGCAACAATCGCCTGCAAGCAACTAAAACACCCACAAACATGGTTGCACAAGTCTACAAGTACTTAAATAGACACGTACTATATGTCGGTACACACAAACACATACATGAACTAACACACATACACATACTGTATCATTGTGTTTCTATTTTTCTCTTCCAGCTGTTTTTTTGTGTTTTGTTAGACAGCTAGCAGCTGAGTGAGAAAATTACTGACGCACAACCAGAGAATCAATATTAGTCAAATTTTTTTATCTGTCTGTGTTTGATGGAGTAGATGTGGCTGAAAAGTGATGCCCAGGTACAGACTGGTTGCCAGGGTAACAAGCCAGAGATGTCAAAACTAGATGAATTAGGGAGTTTTGTTCCCAAATGAAACATGGAGCCTTTTCAAAACAAAAACACCTTTATTCACATGACTGTAGCAAACGTTAGAATGAGATGCTGTTGTTGTGCTGGTATTGTTGGTAAAAAGTAATGTCATACACCTGTGATATGATGGATGTATTGAAACAGAAGCTGTATTATGCCTAAAACCTTTACTGGCGTTTTTGCTGTCTTGTTGTTGTTTTTAGTTGTGGAGCCAACAGCAGCGCATGATATGGTGATATGGTGTCATTTTTACATCCTCTGTGTGCAAGAAACAACAGGGGGGCTGTTAGTGGGGGTTGAAAGCTCCCATGATATGTGTGTGTGTGTGTGTGTGTGGACTTCCTAGAGTGATGTTAGGTGTTGCCTTGGTTACCTCATCCGGTCAAAACCCAGGACACCAACTGTGGCTCAAGAGCAGCCTTCAGAATTGAACACACACTGGTAGCCATGCATGACCAGGGCATATGCTCATTGTTTTTTGGTCTCCCTCTAGACTTTGTTAATTGGGTAAAGGTGTTTTAAAGGACATCAGCTACTTCCAAATAAGTCTTCACTCTGTACACCAATGTAACAGTTATTTGTAATTCAGGATAATTTTAGGGTTACAGGAAAATTATGTTTTAGATATCTTTTTTTACATTTGTTGTTAAACAATGTAACAAGATGAAGAGTCTACAACCATGCTATCGGCTCTGTAAGCCTGTACTTATAGGTACAGCGGCGCTTTGAGCTAAATGCTAATGTATGCAACATGCTAACATGCTCACAAAGACAATGCCAACATGCATATCAGGTGTGATGTTTACCATGTTAACCATCTTAGTTTAGTATGTTAGCATACTAACATTTGCTAATTAGCACTAAACACAATGTACAGCTATTGCACAAATAAAAAATTTGACCTGATGATGGTGCAAGATGAAAAGTCATTATATAGAAATTATTACATATCCATGTTCCCCTCAGGGGAAATTTCATGGCAAGCCAATAAATAGTTGTTGAGATGTTTCACAAAAAAACAAAACAAATAGAAACAAATAATGCCAACCTCATGATCGAGCTAAAGGAAAACTCTGGGTATCACCAAAGTCAGTAGGTTTCATCCTCTGGGGAACATGAATGTTTGTGCCAAATTTCATGGTAATCAGTCCAATAGTTGTTGAGATATTTCAGTCTGGACTAAGTGGTGGACCGACCGACAGATCGACATTGCCATCCTTAGAACCAAAACACTAGTGTGGCTAAAGATAAAAAATAATTGTCAGTATGTTTTGTACATACAATGCAGTCCATCTCAAAACAGCTGTATTTACAGCCTGTTTTCACAACAGTGCTGGTAGTCAGGGCCCTAGCTACCATTAGGGACACACAGGTCATCTGGTCACCTCTTTCAAACCCCACCTTGTCTTAACGAGACTGTTCTCATTTTCTCTCTGGTGACACTTAATGAGGCTAAAAGAGAGCAGGTGGGTACTTCTGGCTTTCTGCAACACATTTACATTTATAGTGATAGATAACTTGACAGCTATCACACTGTTGACTAGCTCACACAATCCAACTTGGAACTGGCACTGTAATTTGTGATTGCGTAGGCAGTAATGTACTCTTCTGTCTCTTTTCCTCTGCAGAGCCTGTGTTATCCTGGGTGTGATTTTCATCCTGTCTTCCTTGTGCATTCTGGGTAAGGCCATCCACGACCTGGCCACCAAGCTGCTACCTGAAGTGGTAAGAAATGTATCGACTACCAACACAAAACCCAGATTTAAACAGAGATGAAAAAGCTGCGTGAAAGTTTTTAGATTGGAAAAATATTTCGCTTTTTTATTTTGATTTGAATTGATATGCACTTATAACAAAACAAAATGCTATATAATACTAGATTTGAGTTTACTACCACATGTTTTTCTCCTACATGACATCATACAGTATATGTCAGTGTGCAGGAAATGGCTCTGGTGCAGTGACAGTGGTGCAAGGGTCAGAATTTGATTCAAACTGGAAATGGAGGGGAGCTTTGGATTAAAGCATCCACCATATGGGACAGATTAAGTTATCCATTTAACGCTCAGGATACATTAACATTCTGTAGTACACTATGACAGCTGTATTACAGTCAGCTGAACAGTCAAACAGGGTCACTTAGAGTTTTGTCCATCTAACTGAAGTCAGGCTGCAGAATTTAAGCCAGTGGTTTGGTGCATAATCAGATATTTTGGTAGAATTTGTGGCTATTTTTACAGCTTGACCAGATAGTAACAACCATTTTTTCCAGCCAGGATTCGTCTACTCTCGCTGCTGTAATACCACCAGTCTGCCAGAGACGAGGATTTCACTTAGAATCTAAAAAGCCCTGTTGACTTTGTGCCTGTATCTAATAATATCCTCTCAAAATCTGAGTGTACTTCTTAGCGTCCAAGACAAACAACATGCAGGCAGTTATTTATGTGATTTGCATGAAGCTGCAGCTGTAACGTGACTGATTCTGTACCCATCTTGCCATTTGAGCTGGCTGTACATCTGATAAGATTTAGCTTTGGGCTTCACGTGGTGCTGGTCACTGGAGGGTTGGTGGTTCAGGCCCGACGGAGGCCAAGCAAAAAAGAGCAGTTGAGAGGAGGAGGCTGCAGTGGTACGTTGACTGTCAGAGTATCTTTCATATTCTTTAGTTGCATGGTGTGGGGTCATGCAGGTCATGCAGATTCAACACAAACAGGACAATGGACAAGTTGTGAAGATGCTTCTTGCTCTTGTCCAGTCTGCAACAATTGTCACATTGTTTTGACCTACTATTAGCATTAATCAATATTTGTAATTTTGAAAATGCCTTCATGTAATAGTGATGCATGAAGTCCTTCATTCCTCATTGTCAAGTTCAAATACAATAAAAAATGGCTTTAGAAAGAGAGGAGGAAAGATCATCATCCCACTGGCAGATTTCCCACTTTTTTTTTTTTTTTCAGAAGAATCTGATTTTCAAGCCCTTGGAAAGTTGTCTTGTGTGTGTTTTTCTATAAGGTTAAATAGTTTTGACTGAATATGGAACAGTCAAATTCAATCTGCCTCATCAGGACTGTGTGGTTGTGGTTTGATCGCTTTTGATTGACAGTGACCAAACAACCCACAAATGTTGCTAAATCCTGATTGGTGCACAGAGATACATGACAACACATTCTTCCAACTGAACCCAACCCAAAAAAGATACAGAAATATCATGTGGAATAACCAAACTGTTTGGACTTTGGCAGAAGGTTGTGTGTTCATGTGGGACCCCATTGCTCATTGTAAGAAGCTGATTGAGAAAATAGGTTTTCAGGGCCTTTAAAATCAGATTGAATGTCTTATGATGGATTTCGTTGCAGTGTATGCATATAATGAATGCAGATAGAGTTTACTTTTTTTTTTTTTCTCAAACCAAGCAAAATATTTTCATGTAATGTGAGATCATTTCAGTTGTTAAAATTCCCAAACAAACAAGCCAGCTTGGAAAATGGTGGATCGGTGTTTGCCTCAAGACAAATTGTACTGAAAACAAGCGGAATCATTGTGCAGCAGTTTTAATTTAACTCAAAAAAACTTGATTTTTCAGACTGAACACCAGATTAATATACACACATTAATATTATGTGTGTATGTGCGTGAATGTGTGTGTGTGTGTGTGTGTGTGTGTGTGTGTGTGTGTGTGTGACAGAGGTGTAACAGCGTTGATGAAGAATGTCACAAATCTCAGGTGTGAAGACTCAGGAGCTTTCACACTTCACCCCGTTGCCGGGCAATAGTCATCGCTGTAGAAACGCTGTCGAGGATCTGAGCTTGATGATGATGATGATGATGAGTAAATATGGGTACATTATGCTTTGGTGAGCTGAATTACTGTAGAGAGATTGTTGCTGTTCAGGCCCGTAGGCCGTAATCTATTTCACATCGGTTTTGAGAAAATAATTGCCCGTTTTAGCCTCAAATGCATGATTACATGCGCGTGATGTCATCTAATTGCTAATAACTGTTTCAAGACTCTTAAAGGAGCTAATATCAGAATAAAAAAATCTTAAAAGCTGAATATCTGAACTATATCACACTACAGCATGCTATAAGTAAAACTAATCTCATAGAAAAAGTAAATGTCAGCATACATAAATGTGAAAATGTACTTTTTAATCACATTTCCAGGGGAAAAAAAACCTTGAGTAAGCTGTTTTACTTCAGATTGAATGAGAATACTGATGAACTTTACAGAGCTGGGCTCTAAAATGTGCTTTTCTAGGCTAAGTTCAAACTTAGTATAAGTGTTTACTACGTGGAGATTTACATATCACTAAATTAAAACAGGTTAAACCAGACAAACTAGTTCTTATGTAGAACTGCCAGGTGTAACTGTTGCAGAGCTAACTGATCTAACTAGCTTAACTGACAAAACGAACGTTAGCTTGCTAGAATATGACCCATTGAGAGAGGAGTAAAAGAGGTTGACACATCTGACCTGATATTTGATAAAAAAATGCTATTTAATAACGATGTAGAAGATTTGAAATTACATTTCACAAAAATAACTCAAATTGTTATGCTAATGACATTAGAAATAATCAAATAACAGCAAAATTGGATATTTCCTATTTCCCATTTCTACATGTATGCAGATATAACTACAATGGAGTCCTACCTACATTTACAAAGGATTGGCAGTTACGTTTAATATATTTTTTGCCTCCCTATAAATTTGTTGTTATTTTTGGAAGTTGAATCCTATTTTACACATTACTAAAATCTTCGCTAAGCTAACTAAGACATTTCTGATATATGGTTTTGTTGGTGGTGTGTTAGAAGAAAGATGCACATTTCAAGAGTTTCAAATAGCCTTTGCAACTCACTCAGGCTCCAAATTCAATTAGTTCTCAAATCCTTCATTGATTTATTGGACTAACTGTTTTCCGTCTATTCGTCTGTGGCTGCAGCGAGGGAAGGAGACGGGCCTGACAGACAGTGAGCAGCACCAAAGCATAAACAAAGGCAGACTGTGGGAGCAGCGAGGCAGACAGATTGTGTTTTTCGACCTGCTCCTCTTCTGTCAAACCAGACCGGTTTCTGGTGCATCACAGTTGGAGTTATATATAGCTTGTCTATGCCTCACAGCCCTCCTCAGTATGCCGATGGTGGAAATAAGGTTTATTTTCACCGCCTCCCTCTCTTCCTCCTCGCTATGAAATGTTAATAAGGTAAGCAGCTGTAGGTATGCGGTGGTGGGAAAAAGAGAGGGGAGTGGAGGAGGAAACATGCGGAGGAGGATGTTTGGTTTTTGACACCTGACTGTTCCTGCTCTGCTTGTCCTCTGAGCCTAATTAACGTCAGTTAGCATCCAGAACAAAATTGTAATTCATTTGAAGGGCTGCAGTGATCTCTGGGAGTTGAGAAAATTCCTCAACCCCTGGGCTTATGAAATCCACTCAAAAGTCACCAGAAAACCTTGATCTTTAACGTGATCATCAAACTGAAGACAAGACAAATTTTAGTTTCTAAATCACTTGACAACTTGCCTTGTTCCCAAAACAAGCGAAAAAATCAGTGCAGTAAAATCATTTCAACCTGTCTCCAGTGCAAATCAATTTATTCCAGGTATTTTCTCATATCTCATTATGAGACTAATTAACATGTTGTATCTTGTTTGTTTAATCCATACAAAAACCAAAATGTAAAAAAGTTGTGGTTTTTACAAGTTACGTACTGGAACTAGGTGCCGGTTATGCTAAGCTAACCGGCAGCAACTGTAATTTATCTTTTTTCCCATTATTACCCATTGAAAAATGATTTCTGTATTTTCTATCTCTCTGCTCCCACGGTCTGTGTGTGTGTGTGTGTGTGTGTGTGTGTCCCTTTCCCATGGGCCAAAATGCCAGCCCACCCACTTTGAATGTTGATTAGAAGGTCACTGGGGGGAATTCCCCATGCCATCTTTTAAAGGTACACTAGTCAATTTGAATACTGAATTTTGAGGAATGTGATATCCAGATACCATGGAACATGATGTACTGTAAGTCGTCAATTACTTATATCTTTTAATTCTGATAGTCGTCATTTTGCTTTGGCATGTAATGTTAAATCACTGTTAGCGCAAAGAACACTTCCTGCAGCTGCTTCAAAGTAAAGCTAAGTGAATATTACCCCTAAACAGTTTGAAAGCTTTTACTGTGAAGGAGCTACTGGAAATATTTATTTTACAAAAAAGAAAAGGATTTTAAAAAAAAAGAGAACAAACACGTTATCTAGTAAGCTGTTCCAAATCTTAGCCCCCACAAACTGAAATGATTTTAATTTACTATGCTCAAACATCTGTTTAAAAAAAAAAAAAGCAGGTGCCATTTAAGCATTGATACACATGACATGCTGCTAAACACTGAATGAACCCTGTTAGCGATGTTTAATCACTTTAATAATTTAAAATGTCATATACTTAAATGTGCTTTTTTATTATAATCAAAAATGTAACACAATCTGTAAATTGTTGATGTTTAGAAAGACCATCGAAATAGAAATAAGATCCATAATCAATTCTTGATTGTATCAAAGCCTTGCGTAACATTTTTCAGGTATTAGACATTGGAATTTTTTTTTTTTTTCAACTATAGTTACCAAATATATTTTGATCAAGTAAACCACCTAATCTGGTTTGAGCAAGTTTACAAACAAATCTTAATCATCAGCATACCAGAAAAGCTCACAATCAACTGCAGCTTTCATATAGTTTAGCGAACTACTAGATAACCACACCCAATAACCTCCAATTTATTCCATAAAATTGAATGATTTAAAACCATGGAAAATTATGTATAGCATAATGTATGTGTGTGTGTGTAGAGATAGATAAATGAGATCGATAGATCTCATTTGAAAAATATGTCTGTATTTGTTGAAACGTATAGTTGTCCTTGTTGCTGAAGAATGTGTTCAATATTTTGAGGATAATATGCTTTTTAGATTTTATTTTCACACCTGAGTCACAGCACTGACTCAGGTTTTATGCAGCATGCTAAGGTTTTCTCTCGATCTCCTCTTTGATGTCTGTGAGCTTGCCAAAGTAGCTTTTCATGGCTCCAAGGCCATAGTGCAATATTAATGCTGCCGCAGAGGCACTGAGTGCTCTGCAGCTCCCTTTCTCTTCACTCATCCAGCCCTCCCTCTCCTCTATCTGTCCTCTGTGTATTTACATTTAGCTGACACTCTTTCCAGTGAGACTCACAATAGGTGCAACAAGAAAGTAATCTTTAAACCAAAAGGACAAGCCAAGAAGAGCCAGAGCATTTAATGAGATAGAGATAATTGCCCCAGAAAAGCGATTTATATAAGATATGGGGAGCAAAGGAAAACATTTTTGGAGTATAATTGAAGTGAATGATCAAGAGGAGAGGTATTATTTATTTATTCATTTATTTATTTATTTATATAATTTAATAATAATAATTAATAATAATAATGGGGGTGTAGGGCTGGACCATGGCCATTTCTGAATGAGCTGTACAGCAGGGACCTACAGTATTGAGCTGTGGTTGCACTGTGGATACAGCTGTCTTGAGAAGTCACTGTGGTCTTGTCAACAATAATAGAGAATCTTTAGATGGCTGGATATGCCAAAATTAAAAGTTCAGCCTAATTGGCTAGTGATGATAACTGATACAAAGGGTGTAGGTTTGGTTTAAGAGGGGACACAATGAAGCGTTGGTTATGCTTCGTAACCCTGGACTATGAGTTAAGGCGTAGCCCTGTAAGAGTTGGGGTTCTGACATAATAGTTAAAAAGACACAAACAAACAAACAAATGAAAAACTATCTAGCACATAACACATTGTGATGAAATTGTCTCTTTCCTTAATAATCGTACTCACACAAAAAATTAGTAAATGCTCGTAAATATATTTGTATTATTAGTCCACTACTTACTTACTTACATCATGTTTAGTTTCCTCGATAGAGACCTGATACTTAATGATAGATAATATTGTATTTGCATCTTTACTAAAAAGAACAGTTCTTTAGTGCCTTATGTTTGACTGGTGTTCAATTGTAACATCTTCTTAGGGAAAATATTAACTGTAAATCAAAATACAGATTAAATGTTTCACCTTTTTTCATGCAAAAAAAAAAAAAAATTCAGAGGAGCTTGCAGTATTTTTTCAGCCCTGAGTAATGTCTGCAGTCTTCCTCGGAGGCTGCAAGCAGCCTCAACATGCACCATCAATCAGATTAGGGTAGCCTGTATGTAGCCTGAGAGATAAAAACCCAGGGCAGAAAAAGTGCACAAAGCACTGGCAGCTGATTGTAAAGCTCATTGAAACTGTAAAAGTTTCAAACAGTTATAGTATAGTTTTGCTCTTTATTAGTCATTATCATAATAACTGACAACAAATAAACTGTTGGGCCTCAGAATCGTGTGGATCAACCAGTGGTGCACTTTAAGGGAGGACCCAGGATTAAACCCTGAGGGACACCGGTGACGTGACTGGGTGCTGAAAACGGAGCAGATCATAAAACAGAAGCAAACCATGACCCCCACTATCTCTCTGTGCTTCTGTCTGTCTCTCAGGATGAATTCCTGTTCAGTGTGTCCATCGTCAGTGGCTTGGTGTGCATCTCCCTGTCTGTGATCAAGTTTATGCTCGGCAAAGTGCTCACAAGCCGAGCACTCATCACTGATGGTAGGTGTTCACACATGGTCAACCACAGCAGACTTCCGGGTCATTATACCTCCACATCAAGACCATAAAGTTGAATAGTTTTTGAACAATTTGTAAAGAGGTGCTTGTTTATTATACTAATTAGTAATAAGTACATTTCTTTAATTAACTGTCAATTTATCTCTGTCTGTCCACTCACATATATGTAGGAAGGGGTTTTTACTCATGAAGTACAGTCATTTCCTAGCAACATTATCACAGTGTGACTTCCAGTGTGACATATTATCATTATTTGTATTAATGTAACATTCCTGCCATGGAGTAACAGACACTGGATGTCGCGCAGCAGTTCGTCACCTAAATAGGATCAGTTGCATTTAGGTTTGACGAGATGACCTTTCAGTATAAGACATATATAATATAAAAGATATTAGAGGCATTTCAAGAATCCGTCATGCCACGAGACACTTTGTATACTCTTAGAGGCCACAGGAGTTAATATCACATGTCCACTGGACTCTTAGCAGGTGTCTGAGGGAAGCCTAAACCCAATGAGGGCTGAATTCCAACACTGCTGTTACAAAACCCTCAACAGCTCACTTCGTACAAGATGTTTTTCAAAAGAAAAAACAAGATTGTTTGTTTTCTCTTCCCAGGATTCAACTCACTGGTGGGGGGAATCATGGGGTTCTCCATCCTCATCAGTGCTGAAGTATTCAAGCATGAACCCAAGGTGTGGTACCTGGATGGGACAATAGGCGTCCTCATAGGTCTTGTCATCCTCGCCTATGGAGTCAAGTAAGTGGTTACTGGAAGCTATTAGAGGGAAAGTTTACAAAACGTTGTAGTTATTTGGATAACAGACAACTACATGTACAGATTGCTGGTAGGAAATCTGAATGTATTTAGATTAAGTGCGGAGTCCTGCAACGGTCGGTATTGGGCCATAACATTTTTAGATTATATATGAATGATATTTGTGAATATATTTTGTTTTGGAGATTATACATAATACAACTATTCAGCCTCATTTGTAATTAATGATGTCATCACTTCTATTGATTAAAAAAACAACACTGAGAAGGTGTATTTGTAGACAAGCCTTTTGTTTACATCAACACTCTTTTTCCTTTGCTTTCTAAAAATCCTCCTCTTCCTCTACCGCAGGCTGCTGCTGGACATGGTCCCACGGGTCCGACAAACCAGGAACTACGAGCGTTTTGAGTGATGGACCACAGAGGAAAAGAAAGAGGGCGAAGAGGAGGGTTTGGGAGGGATGGAAGGGGACTGACTGACAGGAGAGGGAGGGGATTACTGTCCCTACAGTCTCTCCATAGACAATCACATTCAGTGCCAGTGGAGGCGTCAGTGTCTATACAGTCCTCCCATTCAAATATTTGAACTGAGGATCCAGGCCTATAATGAGGGTGCGGGCGGATAAAATTCTTGGCACCTTTTTAAGTGTTTTACAATTTGGTGTACATATAATATCTTTATCTGTCTTTTAACAGTGAATGGGGCAGTCTGTTCTTTCATGCCTCCATATTTAAACAAGAGGGTTAAAAAGATAGAGGGAGTTAATTGTGAAAGGGAGTTAAACTAACTTTTAAAAAGTGGTTTACTCAGTTGTAGAAGAGATAGAAATGACCAACCAGGACAGAGATGAGTTTGGACTGCAGCATACAGGAGACATATGGACCCAGAGAGTCCATAACTCCTTAAAAGCAACAGCTTTTTGTACAGAAAGTTGATGTACAATACCTGAGTTAAACCTCATTGCCCTGTTAAAACACAGCAGTTTATTTTTCCCATGGTTCCTAGAGGCCTTTGCTCAGTTGTGCTGTAAAATGTTGCAGTGTGGCAGGTCAAACTGATTGATGTAGCTGATGTAGCAGTGGAGTATTAATGGTGTTTTACCTCTTTTATGACTAGAGGATATATCAATACAAGGCCCATATGCCATAGGGAACACACACACACACACAGTAACATGTGATTTGCTGTTTACAATATTTATCTAGACTGTTGTGGCTGGAGCAGGGAAGCCTAGAGTGGGCACTGTTTCAGCAACCTAATGCCAACGGCAGCTTACAGTCCTGGAGGATAAAAAGCATCACTTTTGGCATTCGGTCACATGACTCAGCCTCCAATTCACTGAAAACATAACAGAAGGAAAATGGCTGAAACTAGGTCAACTAGGTTTACTTCAGGTTGACATCTTTTTTGTTTTTGAAGCTCAAAGGACAAACCCAAGAATATAATTTGTACATTCACAACTTGCGCCATCTGGTGACCAGAAGAGGTACTTGCCACACACGTGAATATATTTGCATCTAATATAGCTGGAAGTCTAAGAAGACTGTCCCCTGAAAAGAGTCTCTTACAGACGAAGCTCTGCACTGAATCGAAAGACAATTACAGGTCGAAGAAAGCTTTTTTTAAATACATAAGATAAAAGAAAAAGTTCAATTCCTGCACACTGTCAGCACTGAGTTCATTAGAGATACACCTTTTCTGCCATGGATCTTCATCAGGCATCAAATTTACAATATGAAACATCTTTATATTAGAGCCAAAGGCTGCAACAACCAATAAAAAGTGCAGCCAAATCTCAAACACCTGAGAGAGTTAGCACATCAATAATTGATAAAAACATCCTTAAAATTAGACAAACAATATATGTCAAGATCCATAGAATCCAAATGAAATAAGAATTCCAAAAACAGAGTTTGTGATGTCCGTCCCGCCGTGTATGGTGGGCTCTTCTCGCTAATCTCAGAGACTATTTGCTGACAGTGGAGGGTCGTCAATTGATCTGGTTCACCTGGGCCTTCCGGACTAAAAAGGACAGCCCGTGTGTTTAAAGCTTCTCTCTTCCTTCAGCTGATGTCTTCTTCAAAGCCTCCACACCACATACAGTACTGTGCAAAAGTTTTAGGCAGGTGTGAAAAAATGCTGTAAAGTAAGAATGCTTTCACAAATACAACTAATAGTTTTTTCAATTTACAAAATGCGAAGTGAGCGAACAAAAGGAAAATCAAATCAATATTTGGTGTTACTGCCCTTTGCCCTTAACACAGCATCATTTCTTATCAGTACACTTGCACAAAGTCAGGGGTTTTGTAGGATTATAGCCAGGTGTATGGTCAACCAATTATACCAAACAGGTGCTAATCATCATCAATTTCACATGTAGGTTGAAACAGTCAGAAACAGAAACAGCTGTGTAGGAGGCTTAAAACTGTGTGAGGAACAGCCAGACTCTGCTACCAAGGCGAGGTTGTGGAAGACAGTTTCATGTCACAGGTCATACACCATGGCAAGACTGAGCACAGCAACAAAACACAAGGTAGTTACACTGCATCAGCAAGGTCTCTCCCAGACAAAGATTTCAAAGCAGACTGGGGTGTCAAGATGTGCTGTTCAAGGTCTTATAAAGAAGCACAAAGAAACGGGCAATGTTGAGGATTGTAGACACAGTGGTTGGCCAAGGAAACTTCGAAATCAGAAGATGTCCAGCAGTGCCATCAGCTCAGAACTGGCAGAAACCATCCGTCTACTGTCCAGAGAAGCCTGACCAGAAGTGGTCTTCATGGAAGAGCTGCAGCCAAAAAGCTATACCTCCGACTTGGAAACAAGGCCAAGCGACTCAACCATGCATGAAAACAGGAACTGGGGTGCAGAAAAATGGCAGCAGGTGCTCTGGACTGATGAGTCAAAATTTTTAATATTTGGCTGTAGCAGAAGGCAGTTTGTTCGCTGGAGAGCAATACAATAATGAATGTCTGCAGGCAACAGTAAAGCATGGTGGAGGTTCCTTGCAATTTTGGGGCTGCATTTCTGCAAATGGAGTTGGAGATCTGGTCAGGATTAACGGTGTCTTCAATGCTGAGAAATACAGGCAGATACTTATCCACCATGCAATACCATTAGGGAGGCGTATGATTGGCCCCAAATTTATTCTGCAGCAGGACAACGACCCCAAACATACAGCCAATGTCATTAAGAACTATCTTCAGCGTAAAGACGAACAAGGAGTCCTGGAAGTGATGGTGTGGCCCCCACAGAGCCCTGATCTCAACATCGAGTCTGTCTGGGATTACGTGAAGAGACAGAAGGATCTGAGGAAGCCTACATCCACAGAAGATCTGTGGTTAGTTCTCCAAGATGTTTGGAACAACCTACCTGCCTTCCTTCAAAAACTGTGTGCAAGTGTACCTAGATGACTTGATGCTGTTTTAAAGGCAAAGGGTGATTAAAATGCAAGATTAAAATGCTTTTGAGTAGTTAGCATAGAGGTTGGTCAAAATGTTTGTATCATGTGTGGTTTGAGTGCTTTCATAGATTTATTTTTGTTTTCCTGGAAGGGCAGCAGCTTTTGTCCACAGTTTGTTTGGGAATTAGGGTAAGTATGTGATTTCAGTTGCTAAGAGCCATAAATTCCCTCTAGACTGGAGAGGTTGATCTGAACAGGAGACAAACCAGTTGCTTGTCTTTACCCACGCGCTCTGTCACACTAAAATGAAAATGTCTTGGGAGCATTTCCCTGGTTTCCTGCCTTTTGGTACCAGTGCAATCAGTTCTCCCCGCAAGTATCTGTATGAAGACGAGGAGTGGGACTAGTTAGTGGAATGGGTTAGATTAGGGTGAGGGAGCTTGGCCTCTGTGGTGTCTGTCCTCGTTTCCACCACATGTATGAGTATTTGTTTCTTGAGCTTGTAACTAGTATGGCTAGTCTCGTAAAAATAATTTTGGTGCCTTCCCTCTACTCCTGATGCCTGACGAAGGACCATGACAGAAACATGTCTCTAATGAACTGACAGTGTGCCAGAAGTTTTCTCATTTTACCTGTCTACCAGCTGTGATTTTTAAAAACAATTAGTTTCACTTTTCAGTGCATACTATGAAATATTTCAATATCATACTGTGAAGGATTCCACTTTCCAGCAATTTCAGTACTGATGGTTCAGTTTGTTTGGTGGGATGGTAAACTGCCTAGTGCAGAGTTATCAGACTGATTGGTGGGAAAACAAGATGGGGAAATACTGTGTACTCCTGCATGAGTCCACCACTGTCCCGAGTGAGACCAAACTGTTCTGAAGTTTACACTGAAGCTGGACGTCTGTTGAACTGCTGTACAGTAGGATCGTCGTGTCCATTTCAAACACTAAATTACAATTTTATTTTTTTGAGCCACTGCGTTAAACATCGTTCTGTCTATTCCTCACTTGCTTACCTACTGTATTTGTACGTGATGCCTGATCGTTGTCACCACTGAACACATTACTGGCTCGACATCAGTGAAAGTGGCCGCATCGCACACATCATAGTCACGGTTTTGGACAAGTCAATATTTATCGTTTTGATACTGCATCCAGAGTCAACACGTGTCCTCTTTTATCTGGAGCTGCTGTTTGTTTTGGGATTTTAAAAGGGCAACTCCTAATCTTTCTGGTGAATGAAATGTTGACTTGTGGAGTAATAACAATTATGATTGATTTTTAATAATTTACTGATTAATTTATGACTAAAGGCAACAGCCTTTATTACAAGATGTTTTGACTTGTCTAAAATGAATTACCGGCTCGGCTCTTACTTTACTTTCTGCCAGTATGGCTGCCAGTTGGAGCTGCAGAGAAGTAGTTTTAATACATGAAACGATCAAAATGACCCACACGGAAAGCTACTTTTCATATACTCTAGATAACTATAGCAGTCTTTTTGTATGCATGTGTACGCAGGCTCATCTTCCTTTTTTAAGTGTTTTTTACCTTGAAATGTAGATGTGAATGTGTAAAAGCACAAAACAGAGTTTAGTGAAGCACAGTGGCATGCCAAACTGCTCACAGGCATTGAGAAGGAAGCTGTTATTTACTAAAGTATGTCATCAATTTGAAATAACACCTTGAAATCATTTACAAAAATGTCAATGTTTCTTTCCATCCCATCTGTGCTCATTTGTAACTCCAAAGCCTTAATCTTACTGATCACTGTTTGGTGACCGTGGAACATGAATGTAATTATCAGGTGGAGTTTCGGCTGTCGGGAGGTTGATTGTCATAGATTACAGGTGCGGGAGGGAGGACGTGTTCGGAGTATTCATGCGTTTTCCTCAAGTCTGTGTTTGCTGCAGTGACTGTAACTGAATGTACACACTGCTGCGAGACTAGTTTATACAGGACACACGTGATTCTGTGCTGTTTTGTGTTTAGTCAAATTTAAAGGACTTATTAGAATACACAAACAAGTTGGACATGTGTACACACATACACACACCTTGGTCCGTGCCGACTGTACTTTTCTGTGCCGGTGTAAATACTGAATCTGTATTGCTGTGATGTAAAACAAATATTAAACCAGAGTCAGAGCCTTTTGTCACAGAAAAAAGTTTTATTTAAAAATAAAGTTATATCCCTCTTACTCGTCAAGGACTGTGGAAACAAAAAAAGTGTTGTCATTGCGTTATTCACCTTTTGCTGCTTGGACCACAATCATCACCGCTCTGGTGTTTCAGACATTGGATGCTAGCTGACAGCTTCAAACAAGGTGAAGATTGATACATATGACTAAGTATCAAGGTTTTTTTTTGTTTTGTTGTTTTATTTGTTTTGTTGTTTTTTTTTTTTTTTTTTTTTGTTTTTTTTTACAACGGAGACATTCGATGCTGAGGTTAACCAAGACAGATATGGTGAAGAAACCATTGGTGTTCCAGTTTTCAGGAACAGACGGAGCTGATTTCTGTTGAAACCAAACAGTTGATAATCTGATGGACAGCATGCTCTGAATAAGCCTGACTAACAAAGTAAATAAGGTTTCTGCTGCAACAAAACAGGTCTGACTGACTACTCATCTTAAAGGGACAGTTCACCCCAAAATCCAAAATATTTCTGCTCTTACCTGTAGTGCTATTTATCCATCTAGATCTATCTTGTTTTGGTGTGAGTTGCCGAGTTTTGGAGATATCGGCCGTAGAGATGTCTGCCTTCTCTGGAACATAATGGGACTATATGGAACTCTGCTTGTGGTGCTCAAAGCGCCCAAAAAAAAAAAAAAGAAAATGTGATAAACTCGACAGCAACATAACCCGGTTACTTAAGATAATCCACAGATTTGTTGTGAGCAGTTTCATGTAGGAACTATTTTCTTTCTACCGACAGTTCCTACATGAAACTGCTCACAACAAGGTCCGTGTGGGGTGAACTGTCCCTTTAAGAGCTGCTCACAGAGAAGGGCCGAAACTGTTCTTTCTGTTAAGATGCGTCATTGGAGGTCAAAATGTTTCGTGCTTTTTATTGAAAAATAACTGAAGTCAAGTTTCACTATTGGTTTAGATTTCTAGCTATGAACCCAATGAATTATGACATGTACAAGGATAAGCCTGGCAATATTTTATTGTTATTGTTTTAGGAAATTACTGAGACTTTAAATAAAACTATATATTTGTCAGCCAAGATTTACGTCCAATAGGCTTTGGGCTGAGAGCCACAGACAGGGTAGGAAAGTCAGGAAGTATTGACAGACACATTGTCTGTTTCAGTCTGCACACTGGATTTGTTGACAACAAAACAGAATATCGCCAGCTTTATCCTTTAAATAAAAGGATAACACCAGTTGTTTCTTACTGCTTCACTGCTTTAGCCTACGTAGAGTCTGAAAACAGATTGCTGTAAGTAATCACTTTAAGGCAATAAACCAGAAAACCCACTTACACTATAGTACATGTACATTAATCTGATTACTCCAAAACACCAGTTTCTAGTAATGTAAAACAACTGGTTATTGCCCATTTGTTAACTGGAAAAAAAGGACACCAAATTTTGTGTGTACATGGATGTTTCTGAAATCAAATTACTGCTGGAAGTGGGTAATCCAATTACTATAAAACATGTAAATCTACTAAAAGGCTTCTGGTGTTTTCAAGAATGCATTGCAAACAATTGCTGAACTGACCATTAGCACTGGTGTTATCCTTTTATAGTTCTGAAGCCGAAATCTTAAAATCACTGATGGTTAACAGTGAATGGCCAAACAGTATACTTTTCCAAACCTGAGAAACTCATCCGGATGTAACAAATCACAAGGTTTGGACTGATTAAATTAACTGATTAAAACTGTATTAAATTAAAATTGACCTCTGACACACCACAGCAGACTGTCAGGCCCAAACAGCTCGCTGATAATCAAACACAAGAAAAGGCACATCATGATCTTAGAAACACTAACTTGGCGGCAGATCACTGACCTGTTTAAAAAAAAAGTTCAAACAAAAAAGAAAACATAAAAACAGTCTGAGCTGACACAGGGAGAGAGTACAGGCGGCGTACTGTAGCTGAACGGTGCCATTCAGTCTGAATTTACACGTGCAAACAGTAAGACTGAGATTGGAAATCAAAGCACAAAGTGTATGAGGCTCCTGCTGGCTTTCACAATGAAACGAGGCAAGTTTGTCCACTACTGTCCATCTTCAAGAGACAGGGATGAGAGGAAGAACAGGAGACGATAAAACGGATTTATTTAAAACCCGTGGCTAACATTATTCAAGACTAAAGATTTCAGTTTAAAACCAATCCCCATGCAAGTTTTTAGCATTTTAAGTAATAAAATATCAAATCACGTTTTAATTAAAACACTTTCTATGAAAAGCCAAGGCCAATCATTAAATAACCAGCGGGACTCTATAAGGTACAGCTCGGGTGTGGACTTACATTTGGGCTTAATTCTGACCGAGCGCTGGTACATTTTGTGCACAGAAAAAGAAAGTCCCACTTCCTGCTCAGAATTGCAGGACAAATAGAACTCCATATTAGGGACAGGAAGTTTTCTCTTCACATCACTGCTGAAAGCTGAACGGAAGCAGACAAAGCCTCCCCCTCTCGGTCATACACTTGAAGATAAGCACGCTTATTTATTATCATTTTTTTTTTATTACTCTCCATAAATAAAAATCTATAAAAGGAAAAAAAAATATAAGAAAAATAAAGACACCCCTCCTATAAATAAAAAAACAAAGATTTCCAGCAAAACACAGAGATAAAGCTCTGTATACAAAATAAATACAAAAGAAAAACTTTAAAACCCATATGAACAATATACAGTGTTACTAATATCTTGTTAAATCTCTGTGAATAGATTAACATAGTGCATTTTTTCCCATTCACCACAAGAACTACGAATTTTATTTTCATCTTAATTTTTTTTCTTTGCAAATCTGCAGGTAAATTAAAGGATTATCCAAAGAAAACTAGGAGATGCGAGGTTGTGCGTTGCACGAACGCTTCGTTGGCATGTTTTTGTTGCTCACAGTTTGCTTGAAAGGATTTACAGCAGTTGTCTGGTAGACGGGAGATGAGTGTGGATCTGTGTATTTTTTAACACTTTGTGCACATAAAGACACAGACAAACATCTTGGTAAGGTTTTCATGTTTCTCTGCAGGCGTTGGAAAACATGTTCTTGTTAATGCTTCCTAGCCTGGGCTGCGATGCTTCTAGGTGTTACCACTGCTACTGACGACGGCCTATCATCTACGACACAACGTCACGACATCCTACGACACGGCGACTCCGTACACGACAGCTTTAGCTACAGAGAATGACCCTCACCCCCTCCCCGATCCTCACCGCTCAGTGTATGCGTAGTACCGGATGGTGTGCTGAGACAGTCAAACAAAAACATTTTTAGGATTCTCTACTGGCCTTTTGTAGAAACACACGCGCTCGATCCTCTTCATAACTTTAAATAAATCATTTAGAATAAGTGTGCAACTTAAACGTATGAAAATCAAGGGACATACCGTGCCAGTGACTGATCCACAACTGGTCTTTTAAGGGGGAATGAAAACCACTTTTAAGTCTGGTGTATCAGGAAACTTCCAGAACGAGTTGGTTACAGTAAGAAACTGGGTTCTTCTTAAGTCGCCATCTGTTAGGCTGGGGACAGCCCCTCTGTGTGTGTGTGTGTGTGTGTGTGTGTGTGTGTGTGTGTGTGTGTGTGTGTGTGTGTGTGTGTGTGTGCGCGTGTGGTCGGGATGTGGGCCTTCAGGCATGCCAGTCCAGTGCAAACCTACCTAAAGAATAAACAGTTTCAGATTTGACCAGGGGAGGTGGATGGAGGGGTAGGAGTGGAGGGGGCAGGGGCGGGGCGGCTGTCAAGAAAGGGCGTACGAGTCTCCTTGGTCCCTTGCTGCCCTGGTGAACCCGAAGACAAACAGGCAGGCAGTCACTGATATGTGAATTCTACCAAGGTGGCAGCAGAGAGCTCGTCTGTTGCAATTTTAAAGTCTAAGACGTCTCCCTTTGTTGATTCAAGTAATTTTACACCGCTTCCAGGACTCGTAGCGCCCTCGCTGGTGAACCAGAGGGTTGACGGGTGCTCAGGTTGGCTGCAGGAGTGCTTCGCTTGCAGCAGCTGGGGAAAACAATAAATATGATGAACATACGCAGTCCCACGAATGTTTTTCCTGTCCAGACAGCTTTTCGCAAAAAAAAGTCAGGCGCGTGTGTTTGACAGCTGCATATTTATCAAACACACTCACGCACTCACGCACTCGTTAAGATGCTTCGACTTTATTTAATCCCATCCAGCCTCGCCCCAATTCCCCAAAAACCCCGCCCAATCCTCTGTTAGCCCCCCCCTCATCATCATCAGCCTGTGTGTTGGTGCTATAGGCAGTCTTTGCACAGCGCCACCTGGCCCTTCATGTAGTCGCGGC
Source organism: Siniperca chuatsi (assembly GCF_020085105.1). Lineage (NCBI taxonomy): Eukaryota > Metazoa > Chordata > Actinopteri > Centrarchiformes > Sinipercidae > Siniperca > Siniperca chuatsi. The sequence continues at coordinate 13,144,912 of NC_058065.1, read as the reverse complement.
AGGGGCAGATGCGTTGCAGCGACTGGTGGGCGCCAGCGCAGCTGAACAGCAGCAGGTCAGACTGGAAGATGCAGTGGTGGCGAGTCTCGCTGTAGGCCGGGACCACCGTGTCAGCGCTCGACTCCACCGTCTGACAGTCCACACCAAACCTGAGACGGGCAGAGAGATTTCCTTCACTTTTTATGCTTAATGTCTATGAATGTTTGAACTTGACAGACAGGAACAGACAAGCTGAGAAAGACAGAGAAGGAGAAGCTGAACACACACACACACACACACACACACTCAACTAAAGTAATGTTCTTCAGCATCAGTCATGAGCCTTGACCCATTTCTTCCAGTAAACAAACTCCGCCCCCCAGTGGTCATAACTTGATACTGCAGTTTAAAGCACATCTAAATTCACCACTCTGGATGACAAACTGTACATATGAATTCAAACCTGCGGTGTGCTGCCACCTAATGTACACTTTTAAAATGACAACTGGAACCGGGAGAGCGTGTATATCTGTTCGTGTCTATACATGTAATGTGTGTGTGTGTGTGTGTGTGTGTGTGTGTGTGTGTGTGTGCGCGTGTGTCACCTGGCCAGGTCCTTGTCCTTGTTGAGGTGTTGGAAGAAGGAGGGCTCACAGATGAGCTGCTCCTCCTGACACACCTGCTTACAGGTGCGGCCAGGCTCGGCCAGTTTGACCTGCAGAGCGCTGAGAGGCGGCCACATCACCTGACCGTGGCAGAAGTCCTGACAACACAACGCGATGTCACACAACGTTAATACACTACTGCAACATGGTCGAGCTCTGCAACCACTGCCAGTTAGTTACAGGGAATTTGTGCCTGTGAGTAAAACCATTCCCTCTGGTAAGACACAGATAATTACAAATCACTAATGCAATACCTATTTTAACAATTAAGGGCATTAAAATTACAAATCTTTAGTGTACTAACAAGATAATAAATCATGTTACTGACAAAAAAAGCATTTTTTTTGTTTTTTCGGATTGCCCACATACTGTAGATGGCATTGTATGGAGATGCTCTTCTTATTATTTACATTTTGTATTACTAACAAAGTTAAAGAAATACGTTTAAAAACACCTCACAAAAGCGATTAGTAGCCATTCAAGGAGGCCATTAATACGCTTATGTTATGCACTTATTTATTTTAACTGAATTTTCACTTACGTTTTGGAAATATTTAGAGGAATATTGAAATGATTTAGGTTACTGCATATAGCTAAATAACACAATAAAGTCATTGTTGCTTACTTTGATTGAAATCCTCCCAATCCCATACAGATTATTATATATTTTATTCTATATATTATAAAATAATTATACTATTAGGCGAATTCCACATACACAACAAGCTTTTTTGTTTCAATAATTTCATTATTTTCTATCTAGCGTTCTTTATATTCATCTTTTTTCAATATTATAGTTTCTGTCATGGTATTAGTTGTATTTAATGTATATATTTTGAAAATTCTTCTGATCTATACATTTCCCTATCTTTTGTTCAAGCTGTGATTGTGTCTGATTGTTGCACATTGGTTTTGTTAAAAAACATAGTAAAGCTTCAATCACCCTTGTGCTACAAAATCATAATGTTCATTTATAATGAACACTTCCATTACACCTTCATTGTGTTGACAGTTATTAATCGATGCCATTGACTCAATAGCAGCTGAAATCTTTGGCTTTCAATTCTTTATGGCCCCTGTAGAACCCACCCATTTTCATTCGGCTATAATCACGTCTCAGTAGACCGAGATTCTGATACGCTTATATCCTAAGCGTGAGCGCACACATGTGAAAAGTTCTCACTAAGTTCATGAAGAGCTAATACATTTACATGCAGTACCTGGTTCTCAATGAAGGCGTTGACTCTCTGCAGCATCCCTTCACAGGTGAACTCATAGGGCAGGTAGGGCTCAATCTGATCACACAACAACAAAACACAAACAAAGGAGTGTTGGGGAGGATACTCTGCGTGACCTTGATTCACTGTGTGTGTGTGTCTGTTCATAAAGGCACACAGAGTCTGTGCAGGTCGACAGGACTCAAAAGACAGTGGTACAAAGAGCAGACAGTGGGCTAATATTTCACCAGGCTGAGCTCTCTGACTCGCAGAGGAAAAAGTTCAAACGGGGAGGACCAACAACCGAAGCCTTTGTTTGTAGCACTAAGTCACTCGCTGCTTTCTCCTCGTCTTTGTGTGTTGGGAGGAAGATGAGGTAGAGGAGAGGGAGGGAGCGCGAGCCAAGCCGGAGCCTGGTAGGTTGCAGCTCGCCACGGATCACAAAGCATACGGGGCTCCGCAGGCTTGTCCAGTGAACAAAGCCATTGTTCCGCCTCGCTCGGCGGAGCACAACACAACACGAGGTCCCGAGCCCGGCCTTTAAATATGCATGAGCCTGGACGTGAAGACGGAATAGGATCTCTCCTTCTTTCACTCATCCTCCGTCTCTGGACAAGTTTTTTTCAAGCAAAGGGGCCTCACATTTCCTAGTCCCAGCTTCTCAACTGTGAGGATTTGCAGCTTTTCTTTGTCTTATGTGACAGTAAACTGAATATCTTTGGGTTTGAGGAAATTGTGACAGGAATTTTTCCATGCTTTCTGACATTTTACAGACCAAACGAAGTAATCAGCAGATTAATCGGTCATTGCAGCTCCAATACAGTATGTGTATATACAGTATATGAATGTGTATACATGTGAGTATATATGTAAATATATCTGGCTGGACACACTGATTTCATGTACCTCCAACATGATTTATTTGTGTGATTAATCTACTACAGTTTTCATTTACATCGCTTTTTTATTGTACATTATCTTATTATGTATAATTTTTTCCTAACGCAGTATTTCTTTTCTTCTTCTCGTTAACCAACCATTTACATCATGTCTTAGAGTGCTGTAAATCTGCATTAGAGCTGAGACAGTCAATTGATAGAAAATAAATCAGCAACAATTTTGATAATCAACTGCTTTTCTTTGTTTTTTATGACAGTACATTGAATAACTTTGGGGTTTTGGTTGTTGGTCGGACCAAACAAGGATTTTGAATATGTCAACTTGCGCTTTGGGAAATTCTTTTTGTTTTTTTTTTTTTTTTTTTGGTAAACTATTTTCTGATATTTTATAGAGTGACAAAATAACTGGAAATGAATCAATAACGAAGATAATCTTGAGTTTTAGCGCTACTTTGCATTGTTGTTGTGTGTCCTTATGAAATACATTAGGATACAGAAATAGCAATTAGAACAGAAATCGCAGTGTTTAAAACAATTTGTAACACTTTCTCAACTGACTGAATCCCAGAAAATTGAACCGTTTAATTATTATGAGACAGTCATCTCGTAAATGTTTCCATGTCTTTTTACGGAATCATTTATATATTAACCCAGACGTTTCATTAGAAAATGTGTTTACCTTCTGGCTGAGGATGGAGCGGATGGCCCTCTCCACCTCGGCAGAGTTCTCGATGTCCACCGTCCACACGTGGGGTTGACCAACGTACACCTCAGCATACGGATGTTGGGAGGTCAGCTGCAGACGACCACAAAAGAGTAGAGGTTAGGAAAAACAAACACACCTTTTAAAAGTCATACATTATGTTGAGCAAAAGAGTCTGCAGAGTAAAAACTTCTGTTGGCGTCTCCACAGATCTCCTCTCACCTCTCTCAGTGTGGGTTTGCCCTTGAAGAAGTCGGTGTTCTTGCTGCTCTTTGGCGGGTTGAATTTGGGGTTGAGGAAAGCGCAGCCGTTGGCGATAGCCTCCAGGGGGGCAGGACCCTCGTAGGGGAAGGACAGACCCACAAACAACTGCAGTGGAGAGAGAGTCATAATTTATGACATGATAAGCCTCCACGTGTATGTTTTTTTTTTTTTTAATCAAGACGAAGACAGAGCTTAAACTCTAGATGAGGATTATCATGAATTAAAGTAAAACCTTCATACGAGTACATTTGTGCTAACTCTGCTGCTAATTTAAGTCCAATCAAAAGACAATTCAACACCAACTTAGTTTGTGTTCACACTTTTTTCACGCTGCCAGCACCTGTTCAACACTGAAGGCAGAAAAGAGGTGGCATGTGGGAGCTGGTGCAGCTACTGAAATAACCAGAATAATGAAGGAGCAGGTAGAGTTAAAGGGGTAGAAAAGTTCACTGGCTGCGTTGAGCAGCTTCTGTTGTTTGCTGATAGCAGCATCTAGCCCTTGTTGAAACAAACCTCCCATGTTAACAGCACAAAATACAGTTGAGACAGCACTTTTTCTCTATGGAACAAGGGAGGAAAAACAAGCAGAATAATATAAAGACACCGCTCTAATGTTTATTCCTCCCACAGGCCGCTAGGAGTTTGGTAAAGAGGGAGCACTGTGGATATTTTGCAGATGGAAACACTGTACCTCAGTAGCCCGATGAGAATTGGAAAAACAACCACAGTAACTCGCAAAGATGCTTAAAATAAGACCACTTTACAAATCTGAAATGACTTTAAACCAATATGTGTACACCCACCTGAGCTATATTACTAAATCTCAAAATAAGCGAGATCTGACCCTTCTTAGTTTACTGTTACACCACTGTTTCTACCAATGACTTAGATCAGTTCAAATGAAACAGACAAGGGACCAGTTGCAAATGTCTACAACTTTCCTAGTCTAACTTGAATCATTTTTAGAATACGGAAAAAGTGAAATTATCTTGTAAGACGAAAAGTGAAAAAATAAGAAATATGACTGCTTTTCTCTCCTTATGGAGAGAAACTTAAGAGGACTAGTGTGTTGACGTTGAACTGATTGGTACTGTGTATGCAGCACTGGATGGTTTTCTTATATTGGTGCAATTTACTGTATTAATATCTGCTTCTCTTATGGTTAAAGAAGCAGGCTTGTATTTATGGTCAGTGAGGCCCTCAAATGAGCTCATATTATAATTCTGCTGTGGATTTTGTCCCCCATCACTTACAGTGGAAGCATGTTAGGAAGGGATATTTCAAGGGCCAATATGAACAGGAGGAATGGATACAGCAAGCAAACTCTTTCAGTGTACATTAGGTCAAGCGAGTATTGTCTTAACACAGACTTGAAAAAATGTGAACCTATCCTTTAAAACACAATTTAAAAAGAAATTGAAAAGACAAAAATGGAGAAATAAATATAAGACAGGTAAAGATGTCAATACAAAGTGAAATGATGAGTGCTTAAAAGTTCAGTCAAAGTTGAGGGAGAAAATAAAGGTTTTATTTAAACACAATTTAAAAGGTAGCCAAAGTCAAGCTCTGTGGTGCATAGTAACCAAATGGTTCTTCTCCATGTTTACACATTCAGTGTTCTGTGGGTATTCAGAAACAGCCCACAGTCCTACTCACATCCTTTAAAGTAAATACTGTACTTATAGAGAACTATAGGGCGCTCTAATAACAGGTTCACTCCTCCAGAAAGGGAAGAGCAAACATTTGAGAGGCAGCAGCAGCGTGCTGCAACCAGAAGCAGCTTGTCAGCATTAGCTAGAGACAGTTATCCAGAAACAGAGAGAGGAGGGAGGGATGGAGGTGGAGATGGAGATGGAGATGCTGGTGGTGGGGACAAAGGGCTAGTGGCTCATTTACTCGAGGACCAGAGCTGGCCGGCTACAATGGCTAGTCTGTGTATGTTTGTATTGGCCAGTGTGTATCGGCCCATAGGAACAGAACAGAAAGTCAGATAGACGACACACTGTTTCTTCAGCACACAATGCAGTGCTGTAGCATGAAGTAAGTCTGCACACACTTGAATACTCTGACCTGGGTTGTGAATTATGCTCTTCTAGCTCCTATGTGGACATAACTAAACCCTACAGTCTTGTTAGCAACAGACTTCTGCCAACAGGTGGCAGCAAAGCACACTTCTTCTTCTACACGTGTGTGTATGTTGTGTGTGTGTATGTTGTGTGTGTGCATGCGAAAGCCCCTCAATGCTGAGAAACAGTCGGCCACTATTTATAGGGAGCGAGGAGGGGAGGGGATGAAGAGAGGAGACAGAGAGACAGAGAGAGCGCTCTCAAAGCAGTGAATCCATACGGACTGAAGGACTCAAAGGCAGAAATACATGAATATGACTTAAGAGTTAGTTATAGATTTTACAAGATGTACCCAAAAGCTCCTTATTAGTGTGCATTAAGGCAGGTTTGTGTGTTCATGTTCATTGCAAGGCTTAGTGCTGTACATCAAGGACATTCTGCTCAGATCCAATGCTACACATCAGAGCTACTGTTCTATCGATTTGTCCTCCCCTTTAAAATGTCCTGTAAATTTACATCCTGATCCTGACCCATTGTCACATGCAAATGCAATAATACCCAGTAAGAAGGATGACATACTAGAACATGTCAAATAAAATGTCACAGACCATAACAGACAAATAACATAAATGTGTATTATAACTCCTCTTTCCATCTGATTAGACACACTGAAATGTTCAGTGGTGGGAGAGGTGCTGAGATCCTTTACTTAAGTAAAAGTAGATATATACCGCAATGTAAAAATACAATTATAAGTCCTGCATTCAATATTTTACTCGAGTAAAAGTACATACAGCAAAATGTACTTAAAGTATCATAAGTACTCATTATGCAGATGGCCCCTTCCAGAGTGTTCCCGAAACATGAGAATTTCTTTTTATCTTTTGCACACAAATGATCTTTGTGGGACTTCAGGGGCTTTCCTAATAGTGTATTGTATCTGTGTATTGTGTTTTCGATTCTAGGTGCTTTTTTTACTTATCCTATACTACTATCTAATTAATGCATGAGTATACAACACATACACATACAATAAAGATGCTTTCATTTTTCAGGCAACACACTGATGGCAATGGTACTCAAACACAGTAGTTCCTTTGTTGTGAGGCCAACTTAACTTTGTATATCTTCTATTAGCATGAACCCAGAGATCTTTATTCAGTGTTTTTCATATTGTATAACTTACAGCATACAATTTTCCTATCATCATACATGCAGTGTTTCAATTCCCAGATCCAGTAGTGGCCCACAAAAGCTTTTGTTCTTGCTTTCGAGGAAAGGGCTCCAACTATCTATACCTTTTGACTCACATGCAAATTTAAGTTTATGAGCTGACCAGATTGAAGTGTCATGGAAATTATTGTCAAATACCAGCTCACTATTGTGCTACAACACAAGGTGTTTGGCTCTGCGTCAGCCCAGGCCACATTGCCTAAAACATGGCGTTAGCTGAGTTTAATGAGCCAGCGAGTTACTTAGGTTTGTTCGTGGTATTTCTAATTCCAGCACCTGCCATGGGATGTTTTTGTTTTCTATGCAGAATTATGATGACAGTAATGATATATAAGACAAAGGAAGAGTTAAAATTTGTATTATAACTTGAAAACAGGGCTTCTTCCTTGTCTTACATACAAATCTAGGCTTTATATATACTGTAGTGGGTGTGTGGAGGAGTGGGAAAGAGAAAGAAAATATGAAACACATGTAAGAACAACTAGAGGCAGACAGTAGGAGGCAATTAAACAGAATAAGACAGACATACGAGATGGAAGAGAAGCAAAGTCAGAAAAATCCTAAACCTTTGACTGTCAGCTTGCAACATGACGCAGTAAAGCTTTGCCACACTTCAGCGGTTTGATCATTGACACTATTCCCCTGATACAGCACAGCACATCAAGAGTTTATTTCAGGAAATTTAGTTTGAGAGAAAATCAAATGTCAGACGTCAACGGCAACATACTCTTCTTCTTCACAGAAGCGCCTCTACACAGTATTTTTACAGTACACTCTGTCAATAGTGAAATCCCAGGAGTCCAATTAGCTCAGGCAGTCTGATTGCAGGTAACAAAAAATGTGTTGTTTAAGAAGCACGAGGAAAACCGTGCCTACAACACCTCCCGTTTTCCTTGTAAGCACTTAAACAACAATGCGGCTAAAATGTCGGGGTTTTGTGGGATTTAATTGGCCATTCCCCTATGGGTTTTCCATGCAGAACCACATGTAATGAGAGGATGTGGAAGTTTATACTGTATCCAATCTCTGGTGAGTGTTAACCAGCGAGGCTACATGAATCCAGCAAATCAAAATTCACTGCATTATTTGTACAGCACTGTCTGGCACCAATTTATGAGTGTTGTTTACCTTTAGTCTTTGGCAAATTTGGTTTAACACTTTAATGACCTGCTCCACTGCTGAATACACCCTAGCTTTTCTCTGTCAATGCCTCCAACAGGACTGGGTTCTTGGTTTTAAGTGCTCAGTAAAGAGCTGGATTTGCCGGCCAAGAATCGTTTTTTGGCTGAAGCAATGCTCAGAGTCTTTTCAGTACAAAAGGGGTTAGATCTCAATCCATCTTTTTTCTATAACTGTCTGAATCATGATCTATGGCTCTCTTGCACTTTTTATCCCTGCCCCAGCTCGTCTGATGTCTCACTCCTCTCTGTCTGCCTCTCCTCCCTCCCTGGTCTGATGGGAAAGCATCTGGTGTCAGAGGCTAAAGACATCGAAGCTGTCTTCTACCTTATTTTTCTGAGAAGGATGACGACTGAAGCCAGAAGACAATGCCAGCGCTAATGATGGTTTTCACCTTCAGCAGACATTGTCGGCAGGTTTTTGAGCACCATGTAATTTTAATTCCGTACCAAATTTTGTGAAAAATCACTGCTTTCCCCAAAGAAAAGTAGGTGTAGTAGATCAGAGTTTTAGGTAGTTTTAGTTAGCAGCTCTGTCTTACTCTTAATTAGATTTGGGGAACCCCAGTCTGTACCCAAGAAAGCCTTACATTAGCCAAACACACTGTCCTCATCCTAAAAGCTTTTCTTCTTGCAACATTAAAAGGTGAAAACACACACTGAAAATACAGCTTACCAGTATGTAAGCTAAGCAGCCAAACAGGGTTATGTTAAAACAAAATAACAGTCTGATCTTACATTTTTTCTTATCATACTTATAATACCAGAACTAACTAGTTCTACACTAGTGAGAATACTGACTTTTTGCCTGGAACATGTAACTTTAGCCTCAGTCTTTTAGCCATCAAGACCCCTTTGACAGGGTTCTAGTTTTAAAATGAGAGACAGCGTGAAACATTGAAAAGTCAGCCGGATTCAGCATTTTCAACCAACTTATGGATCCAATTTTAACTTCTTTAGCTAGTTAGCTACAGCTGATAAAATCTGCTAGCATCAGTTGTTATTTCAGCTGGAAAAATCGAAGGTTGTAGGCTAAATTACTAGGACTTTTGAGTGGTTAATCTGGCACCGTTATCATTGAATTGTCTATTGTATATCCCAACATAAATCTGAAAAAAGACAAAATTGATCTGTTTCAGGCATTTCCAACATCAGTCTTACATCGGTTTGAGGTAACATGCTCTCCACTTCACAGCTTTCAGTACTGCCACAAAACAAAGCTATTTATATGTTTAACAGCTCAACACACATTCTGTGAACATGTAAAGTGTGTGTTTAGATGAGAACTCGCTCCATACAGTACAATCCAGTCTGGCTGCAGTCTCTGTGGCTGTGTCCTTGTCTTTGTGAATGAGAGGGGTTTGAGTGGTGAGAGGAAGGGACAAGTCATGACATGAATGGAGAAGTGCTTCTGTGGACGGCTGGACTGAGGACAGACTACAGCCACTCGGATCAAGGCTCTTTCAGGGCCTCTGTTCACATAAACCTTTTCATTACCTTTTGTAAATCTGTTCTATCTGAGCAATCACATTTTTTCCCCCAAATTTCTTTTAGAAAACTGTTCACTTCATTAAAAAAAAACAAAAAGATGCTATGTCTCACACATGACTACTATTACAGGAATATTCAGAGCAGGTTTATAAAAAAAAAAGTGTGAAAAAGGTACAGTGTGTCCTCAATTTTCTGCAGGTTAGCAGGGCCACAGTTTCTTGGTCCTTTAAAAAATGTCAAAGGGAAAAGTGTGGGAGTTGGTTTGTGGCTTTCATAGCAGTCTAATAAGCACTGTACCCTCACACTTTTATTTCCCGGCAGGGTTATTTTTTCATATGAGACAATCTACAGCTGGGCGGACTCACCTTGGTTTCTCGGAGGAGGAACTGCAGGTCTCGGCCGCTCAGGATGCCGTGGTTCTTGACGTAGCTCGGGAGGTGCACGGTGCTGGTGCCGTGCACGGTGCCGTGGACCTCCATGTAGCTGTGGATGATGTCTAGGTATTTCTTTTTGTCCTGGAACAAACAGGGAGATACATTCATTTTTTCCACTGATAATTCCTCATCAAGAGAGGTCAACAAACCAAAATCCTCCTTGAACCCACTATCTTTTAAAGTCCACTCTGAGAGGGTAAATTTCTTTCCTAAGTGAGACACACCATTAACAAAATGCCACCTACTCTTGCAAAATACTGACACAAATTGAAATTAATTTAGTAAAAAAGAAACATGTAGATACGCTGGTGCAATCCAGAAAAAAAATATTCTGAATGAACCATTTCTAATTCAATTTTATTTATTTATTTATTTTTTTTTTTAGGGATCAGTATCATTACTTTGTTATGTGGCCCGATGAACTTTTGTTCAAGCTACCTGAATGACCATCTGGCCACAATGGCAAGGCAGAGCTAAAAATAGCACTGTACTTGTTATTAAAGTCTACCAGATCTGTGATGTCCTTGATCAAAAAGACAATAAAGCATTCAAAGCTTGCCAATAAATCTTCCTTTATAACAAAAGTCATGTCCAGCCTACTTCCATCACACAGGAATGCTACCCAGCAGATTTTAGAGTGGAGGAGGTCAAAAGTGAAACTGGGAAATTAGGAAGTTTAAATTCATATTTTATACAACCTTATAGCTGCCATTGATTTGCATTATAGGAAATGTAGGATCCAGCGGGGATTATTTTTTAAAGTGAGGATATCTCCGCCTCTGCTGCACTCACATTGACTAATTTTTTAATGCAACTTTTGTGAGTTCGCCAACTTTATTAAAGTGGTTAACTAAATCGCTGGAGCAACCCTTAACAACTGATTTCGGGGTTTAGTTGTTAAAGTTGTGTACGGTATTTTAACTCCGCTCCAAACAAGAAATCACCTAGGAAAACTACTGTAGTTTTAAAACACCATATCTGAGTCATTTCATTATGTGATAGAATAATGTTTACTTCGGGTATATTGCCTGTACAGCATAACAGGTGTAATCAATCTGTTTTTATTAATATATCGACCTTGGTGAAATCCCTGTGATGTCGAAAAACAGGTAATCTTTTTAAACCATTTATATGCCCCTAAAAAGAGATGTTTTAAATATTCCATTTTCTTGCCTAACAGTGCATTTTCATCTTCAAGGGCACCTTTAATGTTCCCCAAATTTACTGCAGTGATTGCACTTTGCCTCTGCATTCTTTCATGTGTTTGGAGGATTGTGAATTCAGTTCAAGTGATAACAGACCAGCGTGTACTGAAGCAGAATTACAAATAATCCAAAAGATGTTGTAAAATACTAAAAGTGACCTAAAGGTATGTGTGAGTTGGGATTAAGCAGAATACAGTATGTAGCAAGATGTGATATCATAAAATGTCATAATGAAGTCTCCTAAAGGTGCTGATCAACTCAAAATAGTGGGTTGATAGTTTCTTGGATTGGACTATAATGCGTTATTTTTTTTTTGTTTCTTGGCAATCCCTGTCAAGTTGGTCATAGAAGCGCCACAAGAGCTTTATTTAAAAAAAATAAGTCATCTTAATCAGTATGGATGGAAACATTACTTCCATAATAAAAGGCCTTTGATCCTCCCCACACTGAGGTTGTCACAGCAGGTCTTTGATTTTCAAAAACGAGGACATGACTGCCGTGTAACCCAGCCAAATTTGCACACAAAATATTCCCGTGTCTCCTGCTGAAATGCAGCGCAAAATGTGTCTTTTTCGCTTTGTCCTGTACCTGCTGAAGACTGAGCCATATGGGAGCAACATACAGTACGGTCGGACGCTATTAAAACCGAGCCCTCCAGGGAAGCAGTATAGATGAAAGCTGGCCATTTTCTCCATAATGACAGGATGCCTCAAAGGCACATTCACCAGTATGTTTACACACACTCATACACACTGGAATATTATTGATTACCAATAGTTTCAACACTCCTGGGGCAGCACTGCCTCATTATTGTTGAAAGCTAACTGTTTCAAATTTTTTCACAACTCCTACACACGAACCTGCCTTTGAAACAGTTCTGCCTCCAGGACATTTCCCTGCTCTCACTCTCTATGTGTGTGTGTGTGTGTGTGTGTGTCTACCTCAGTGCTTCCTTTTGGGGCTTAAATTTCAGGTAGCCGCTCGTCAGTGTCCCTGGAGGCCTGGTTATCAGATGCCTCCAGCAAGCCTGCTGTAACTAAAGAGGCCTGTGTGTGTGTGTGTGTGTGTGTGTGTGTGTGTGTGTGTGTGTGTGTGTGTGTGTGTGTGAGAGATGAAGTTCTAATTAGAAGGTGAAATCACTATCCTGTAATCCAAGATTTATGTGTGTGCAAGAAGGGATTTATAAATGAGGGTTACTGGTGGGTACCTGAAGAAGACACACACACACAATCTAGAGATTAAGAGGTATAAAGATTGTGCATGAGATCAGAAAAGGCTATTGAGAAAAAGAACTGAGAGATCCACACTTTGTAACAGGAAGAAATACTATTAACACTATTATTTTTTACATGTTTATGGTTACTATTTATGTATTTTGAATAGTAAATAAAAAATGTTGCACTTTTACATCAGCTGATGGCCCTTTAAATGCAAAAGCTGACGTATCTAAAATTGACGTGCCCTCAAGATACTATGTTGAGATTGGGAATGGTTTGTTGGCATTAAACATAGATTTTTTTTATTTTTATGTATCGAACTATTTGAATGATTACAGTATGGCAATTGTAAAATACTGTAATGATATATGAGATTTAGCAAAATACTGTACAGTAAATTAGACTATGGGTTATGAAGAACATCGTAGGTGAACATTGTTGGATTGCGGTGAAATCATCTGTAAGAGTGCAATATGTGTTGTGCTACTGTACATGAGACATGACTGTGACTGCCTGGAGAGGAAGGGGGGAAAACACTACTAAAGGAAAGGCATCATTAAGTCTCTTAAGGCAGGATGTGTGTTTATTGTGACTGCTTGAGTGACTGTGTGCGGAGGAGGAATATAGATTGCCATGATCCTGTGAGGCAGTCGCCACACAAAGCTTTACGGTCAGAGGACATCACTTGCCAGATGCTCTCTGGAGCATGGCTGGATTCTCTCTCTCACACACAAACACACTTTGGTTTGAAATAAAGTGGAGTGTGTTTAAAAAGAACAACCCAGAAACAGGTTGAAAGATATAAAAATCACATCCCTGGCAAAGAGCGGCAGGTATACAGTGGGACAACATGTAAGAGAAGCATGTTTGCAAGGTGCATTGCCATTTTTAGATCCATTATAGATTTTCTTTGCTTTTCCTTCACGTAATGACATTATGTCAACTTCAGTTCATAATTCTGTCTCGGCTGTCATCACACTGCGAAGTAGAAAGAAGTTATGACTTCGTAACACTAACAGGCGTGAAGACAGACTGATAACATTACCAGAGAGTTTTCCCCTCCATGTCCTTGGACTGCCAATGTGGTATTCAGCTAGCAGAGTGTGTGTATTCATCTGTACTGTATCTGGATGTATACGTCTCCAAGCACACACAATATGCAATCTGAAACCAGGGAGCAGATCGATTGCGGCAGCCCTGTACGGGAGCATGTACTTGGGGAGTTATAAAATAACTGCTTTAGCTAGAGAGGTTGACTGAAGCAGGAGAAGGAGGAGGAGGAGGTGAGTTTTATGACCTTGTAAATCAGAGGGAATTTGTAAACCATGGCTCGGAGAGGAAACAGGAGAGGCGGCGGCTGCTTTCTGTCGGCAGAGGGGAGGGTTGAGGGATGTGTATTCGGGGAGGAAAGCTTACTGGCTGAGAGACAAAACCTCTGACACTTACAGCTTGGAAGTAAAGGCAAAAAATGGTTGAGATACACAGCTAACTTGCTATTGATGCCACTGATCCCTCTTTATGACTGCTAGCATTACAGCACTCACCCGTTTATAAGTAAGAAAGGAGTAAAGTAATAAGTAATAACATTTTCCAACAAATACATGTCAGGTTTACTATTTGTAACCAGCTGATATCACAGAATAGCAGTTCAATAGAGTGCATATCCAGTTGATGAAAGCTTTTACATGTTTATCGTGTCCAACAGCTCTTTCTATGTTAACAAGACTAAGAATCTACAGCCATGTTAGCAGCGCAGTGAGGCTGTACTTAGGCACAGCAGTGATTTGAGGTAAATGCTAGCATCATGCTAACATGTTCACAATGACAATGTCAACATGCTGATGTTTAGCAGCTATAATGTTTACCATCTTAGTTTAGCGTGTTAACATGTTAACATTTTCTAATTAGCACAAAACACAAACTGACAGTACAACTACTTTCAGACCTTGAACTTCAACTGAATCTTCAACCCCTTTCAGCGCTTCCATTTGAACTTTTTTCAGAATCAGTATTTTAACTGGCACTTCAACTACAGTACAAGTTGTACTGTTTCAGTATTTCAACTATTTTACATGTTTCTGCAGAATTTCAGTAGCAAGCACATGTAGATTTTCCTCACAAAATGTAGCCTTTTAGTTATTATTATTTTAATTATTTTCTCCTTCTCTACTGTATAAATATAGGAACGATTTGATAGGAATTGTATGCATAATGGACAGGTGAAGACTGAGTGTTTCCCAATTTTTTTATTTTTTTATTTATTTATTTTTTAAGTACAGCTGTTGCGGACTTGAAGTGGCCTTAATTTAAAACCCCATATCAATTTTATTTTGTTATTTACATTTTACTCCTAACTATATAATGCGACCAAGGCAGGACTTAGTGTGTTATTTATCAACATGGATATCTTAGAAGAAAAGAAATGGAAGACTTACTTTTGGTATTTTTGTATTTTCCCTCGTAACTCAATAAATAACATTCAAATTTACTGTAATGGGACCAAAGGTATATTTATCAGCTGTTTTACAATGGCATACAGAAATGAGGACAAGGAGTATCAGCTCTCTGATCTGTGGTTCAGATGGAAAACAACAAGCTTGATATGTAAGTGTACAGCACTGTTTTCCCTTTTATTATTGAACTTTTCTCTATATGTTTGTACAGAGGCAGAGCTGCAGGGCTGAGAGCAGATTTTGATGTTTCAGCATTTTATCTTGACAGGTAGTGGTGTCAAGACACTAGGGATGGAGCAGATTAATCTTGCTTTACAGCAGATTTAAACTAAAACAATCAACTTCTCCTTCTCGTTCAGGTTCGTCTCGACAGTGATTGTGCCCAGGTCTTAAATGAAACAAAGACTTTGTATGTGCAATGTTTTCTGAGTCTACTGCAGTAGCCTCAAGAGGCGAGAAGAGCTTTTGCCTCATCAGAATGCAGACAGGTGCACTTGGTTCGACTTGCTCAACCCTCCAACTGCCTTCGTCGTCAAACATCAAATGCACCTCTGATCCTCTTCCCATCTGAAATTATTTCCAACTGACAGACTCTGGGGCCCCAAAACTGGAAGCAGTCAGGACAAAAATAAACTTCACCCATTTATCACACATCTCTGCAGTGATGTCATAATGTTGAGTCAGTCAGAGATAACGGTAGTTGTTGATTTTAACTGTGATGATTTGCACAAGGGCACTTTAGCAATACTAAGGGCTATCAGAACCTCTTGGTGCTCCTGCAGTGTGTGTGACCTTTTGTCCCAATGGTTGCTTTGTCTGTATGGTACAAAACCCTCTTTGACAGTGAGGAAGTCTTCACTGAATAACTAAATGTGGAGGACGTAGTAGACATCATCATCATCAATAAAACGTGGCCAAAGTTATACAAAAAGGTTTTTATAAAATTTGCATATTTGATAAGCTATTCCTGACAACAATGATTTTTTAAGGACTTTTTAGGTTGTCGCATCTCCTCCTACAGTTTTAATATTACCAAGTCAAATGGTGCATAATTCTTTATAGATGGGTGCTATGACTATTGTTCACTGTTATGCTCAGTATTGCACATTGATCAAGTGTACATAAGCTTATTATAATGTATTAAGGTGTATGAAGACCTATTCAGTCCCACTGTATTTATAACTCAGCAACTGTATACAGTAGAAATGCCATTCGGATCTCAAAATGCTCAATATTGCACACTAATACATTTTATTGCACACTGTGAATAAGCTCAATCTAATTACCTGTACAGTTTGAGGTGCGATGCATTAAAGTCTAATGCTAAAGTATTTTCACTTCTATTGCATCTCTAAACACAGCTAATACATTCAGGTTAATGAGTTTTCATATAACTATAAAGTAATTAAAAATAACGCCAATCAGCATAAATGCTCACAGCAATCACATGCATTTTCGTCAGGAAATACGTGTGATTTTCAGCATTAGAACTATTGCACGACTTAATTCCAGTGTGGTTCTTAACATCTGATGGGCAGAAAATACTGTACAGATATGTAGTGGTGGGTCTTCTATAGTGGCACACCACTACAGATAAAAAAGATACCTAGACTAACAGATGAATGTATGACTGATGTAAATAAACAGCTTAACGGATGCACTATAAAGCCCAATAGATACTTTGGCAGATACTTTAGAAATCCCTAAGGGAACATGGGTGGTAAAATAGTATCCAGAAGTGCTTGGAGTGCAGTCAGGATATGTTATTTACTTCAATGCCCTCCCACGCTCCATTACACATAACAGTGTATAACCACCGGAGTTTGGTGGCTGGCCAGAGCCTGTGTTTGACTGTCAGACAGTAGAGCAGGTGCTATGTGACTGCTAGTGAGTCCCTGCTATGTATATGTGGGCTGCACAATCATCAGAGTGTAACAAGCTGAGCGCATATGGGAGGAAACATTGAGTTGTAAGCCCAGTTCAAGAAAAAAAAAAAAAAACACATGCAGCAGCTATAATATTCCTCGCTGTCCTGCAGCAACGGAAACACCTGTAATGTCACATGCTTCATTGGGTGCAATTAAAAGCTTTGCACCTTGTATACAAAAGCTAATGGCACCAGGGGGGTATCTTAACGCCATTTCCATACATTCAAGGTACTACTTAGTGAATGCAGTGAAGAAACCAGGTGCCATTGGGAGGGTTCCATATTATTTCAAGCTTAATTATCACAAAATGTACTGTCCTTGGACAATGTGGTATAAGCAGAGTTGGGATGCTCAATTAAAAACAAGACTAATTACTTATTTTTATTCTAATATTAATCATCATAAATCTGGATAAGTCATTCACTGCTACTTTCAATTTTACTACTTTCAATAAAATAAAGGAGATGGAACACAACACATTTCAGGTCATTCTGAATCAAGGCATGGTCAATGTGTCCCCGTGCCAAGAGAGGACAATGACTAATTATGACTAATTATTACTTTTTTTCCTAGAAACTTCAACCAAATTTCAGAATGTTCAGCTCATTTGGGACATCTGTGCCTTTTTGATATTGATTTTTGATAATGTTCACAACTTTGAAAATATATTTTAAAACACTTCAAGTGTATAAACTGAAAGAAGATGCCACTTGAAGTGGCTAATTTCTTTCAGGACTTTCACTATAACTCACCATTTCAGCTCAATAAATTTTCTTTTGAAAAAGTAGCCCCTAGTTGTAAAATACTACAGATATATGTAAAACACATAATATTTAACCCTACAGATCAGAGGTAAAAAGTAAAGCTGTAACAAACAGCCCCATCTGGAAATGTTTTGGGCCTAATTCAATAAAACATCGGTGACAAAGGAGTCGATTTAATAACCGCAAAAACATTTCCCACTCCAACCCAGCTCTTTCCTCAAACGTCAAATTCAGGTTTCTACACTGGCACTCACGCCAGTTTAATGGCACAAGGGATTCCTTCATGAGATCAGACAAGCACAGTAAAAGTAAAGAAGGTTTAATGTTTAACTCAACTTGGTTATCCATCATGAAAGGGGGATGAAACACATTGTTTATGAGCCTGCAAGGGTAAGAGTGTGTGATGGTTGCCCTTCCTGCTCTGCATATGCCAGCACAGTGTGTGTGTGTGTGTGTGTGTGTGTGTGTGTGTGTGTGTGTGTGTGTGCGCTCAGTGTGATTTGTCTTTCTTCACCATGTCCTCTGATCTGCTGCCAAGGGCCTGCAGCTTTCCCTCTCTGTTCATCCTACTCCTTCTCACCTTTCTCCATGTTCCCTTCTGACTCATCAAATGCTTTCTTTCACACTGAAAAACAGGGACACTAAACGATTTAATGTAGATGTAGTACACTGATGAGGTGAGTCCAGGTAAAAGTCATTAATGCCTTATTAGTTTCTTTTATTAAATCTATACCAGTTAGAAAGGAGATGTAGATTGAGATATGCAGACAGGTTGATAATATGGAAGATATATCCCAAATGTTTAATAGTGACTGTAATTGAAATGGTAGTGGAGTGCTCAATTCTTATCAACCAACCATGTACACACAGTGAAACAATAGCTGATTTGTATAGTCTGTGTATGTATGGAAAGAGACACAGAGAGAGAGAGAGAGAGAGAGAGAGAGAGAGAGAGAGAGAGAGAGAGAGAGAGAGAGAGAGAGAGAGAGAGAGAGAGAGAGAGAGAGAGAGAGAGAGAGAGAGAGAGAGAGAGAGAGAGAGAGAGAGAGAGACACACAGAGACAGAGAGAGCTCAGCCTTACTACTCCTCTAACTGGGTTGCTATGGAAACGGCTCTCTCAGAGGTGGTCTGGCCATTTTATTTCGGGTCTCACCATCAACACTGCCTCTTCCACAACAAAATAATTACTTGCCATCCTGGTTCTTTAATCTCCAGGATCTCTCTGTCTGTTTCATATGCAGTCAGGTCAGATGAGCAACCTGCTGTTTCGGCCTTCCTGAGGTTACCGGGAGTCCACAGCAAGATGAGGAATAATTTAATGTCACTACAAATTGATTCACTACAAATGATCCCAGCTTAATCACAGGTTTGACTCTCGTCACTATTACCACACAGACAAGTGTAAACAACTCTAAATCCTGCTGGCGACTGGAGCAGTCAGGTTAGCCTAAAGCTCAAGCTGCTGTTCATCAGTGAATAAATGCTGCTACTCAAGAACCAAGCCAAGCAAAGTTTTGTTTGCCAACTGTTGAGTAAAGTGACGGGGGTTAATCCTAAAGCTCATACAACTATATACCATGCTGAGAATATACAACATTTTTTTTGTACAAAGCCCCTAAATAGATGGGACAAAAAGGAAAAAAAAGGGGGGGCTTTGCCAGATTTTCTTATTGGCAAATAAAACAGTTTTGTGGTCACGAGAGAGAATGAGAAACTCATGTACGCTGCAAAGCATCTGGTATGCATCAGAAACTAGCTGTTTTCCCTTTTGACTTTGTATTGGTGTTGATAAAAACAAGTCTTAAAAAAAAAAATGTTTGTTAGAGAGTGTGTCTGTGCCTGGGTGATTACTCAGTCTGCTTCACACACCAGTTCACTTTGTACACCTGTGGGATGAGTGTGACCTGAGAACCTTTGCATACTTATCAGGCAGAGAGAGGGCCTTTCAATAGGCTGTATTTTACGTTTAGACTCTTATTTGCCTAACCCACATTAACCCCTCCAAATTAATCGGCAGGAAGGAGACAGCATTCGGCTAGAGAACACTTCTGTAACACAGCTGGCTAAAGCACTCTAATGTGTCCTGTTTGGTCCACACATTTCCAGATTCAATGTCCAGAGTTTCTCCACACTATTTTTGTTTTATAGCTCAATAACGCAAAAAATGTGATAAGAATGGCCTGAAAATATTGCTTCCGGTTTCCAAAGTCTGTAATGAACATGATGTTCTTCAGCTTTTCTCATAATAATAATAAAACTTTATTTATAGAGCACTTATCAAAAAAGTACAAAGTGCTTCACAACAAGAGAAATAAAATACCACAGTGAATGATGAAATATAAAGAAATAAGATACACAAAATAAACAAAAGCAATAAGCATCTAGCAAAAGGTTGTTTTTTTTTTTATTTGTTTTATGATGCCTGCAAAGCAGACAATTAAAAAGCTCATGTGGAATTGCAAACGTCGTTCTTTAAGAAGTTTAGCACTTCTTTTAAACTGGGCTTTTAGGGGGCAGTTATCAAGACGCAGGCCTGTGCACTTGTTGCTTTACTGTGACAGGAAAATGGAAGGTTGGAGCATTTCCTGTTCAGTTTGATTAATGTAGAGATAAATTGGTGTCCATTGATTGTCAGGAAAGCGTTTGTTTTCCATTATTTCAGACTGAATGATTTTACTTTTAATTCAACATTAATTTCATCTTGTTTTTTAATGTTTGAATCTCAAACTAAATCTACTTTCTTGCATTAGCTAAAAGTTACATTAAAATGGAAATAATCTGAACCCTGGATAAACAACAGCATAGGGAAAGCAGACTGGAAATGGGGGGCAGGTACAGTAATGGTGGCAAAAACATGGAAGGAAAGAAGTTTAACAATGTTATCAAGGCTGAACAGAGACTTAATTCAATTGCTACATATTAAAAAACTGACTGCACCTTCCTCAAGTGTTAGTTGGTGAGTCTTCAGATCATTAATCTTAAAACCTGAATATAATTCCATTGAGAATTTTACCTTCATGCGAGAAATCGTTTTCTTACAGTAGGTCCCACTTTCTATTTTAAATAATAGCTATCTCATTCTGAAATGAAACCTCTCAAGTGTAGAGAAAGAGATCAAAGGACAGTGCAATTTAAGGAAGAGGGAGGGAAATGGAGTAAGCCAGTCAGCTAGTTATCAGTCGGCTCCAAAATGGCCCTTTAATTAAAAGCACGAGGTAATGAACACGCTTGGGAGTCTGATTGGCAACTAATGCCCCTTGCTGTGAGCTGATGGGCTCCCCTGTCTGCCCTTTTAAAGCTAGGCTGAATGGCTCTGACTCAGTGCTAGAAGCCACAAACCACAGCAGTACGCTGGCTAACTCTGGATTAAAAACTATAACACCTTGGGATTTAGAGCCTTACAATGTGGCTTTGAACTTTAAATTGTACAAGTGTTGTTAATGAATAGGTTTTCGATTAGGTAAATGTGGACTTTGTTTTGTAGTTAATATTTTCCAATTTGACTTGGATTTTCCAAACACAACACTTCCTTGTGCTGGTTCAGTGGTGACTGGTTGGATTTTGCTCACAGTATTCTCTCAGGACCAATCACATCTTTATGTGATCAGGATCACAATAATCATGGAGATGACACATATGGTGTGTTTGTAGTTAAAAAAAAAATAAATAAAAAATGCCACTGCTTATGAAATGAACAATGAGCCCAAAACTATTGGTACCATTTTTTTTAAATCCCTTTAAAAGGACTTTTTCCCTCATTCATGTTGTCTTAAAAGTTAAGTTTCAAAGTTCAACATGCTAGTGTCATGTCTGGCATGGGGTGCAGCAGAGCTCAACAGAGGTGGGCTGATATGGTTCACCTGTGTGAACCTTGCACCAGCAGGAAAAAATGGGCATTTGGGTGAACAAATAAACACTCATCCAAGCCTTGAAACATTATGTTTAAGTGCCCTTGATCCAGACACTTAACTCCCATCTGCTCCAACAGGACTCCTCAGTGGTGAGTGGTAAAAAACAAAAACCCTCTACTTGTAGTGATTGGGCAGCTCCAAGCGTGAATGTATGTAACTATTAGCCCTTTTTGACCAAACAGTTCCAAGGACTATGGAACCACAGGAGCTTAGGAACTAAGGAGACATGCAGAGGAAGAAAAGGAGACTAGGCCAATGATTCCCAACCAGGGGTGCTTCTACCACAGTGGGTACTCCAGCAGTTGGCAGCGGCTACGTAGAAAAAATAGCAGAGTAGCTCAGCTAATTTGAAAAAATAGAAACTACCTTTTGATTAGAAAAACATATCACCTAGTTAGCAAGCTAGCAGCGAACTCTAAACAGTTAGGTTAGATTAAAAGTAATGCATAAATGGTTGAAATAATCAGCTAAAAATGATTAATAAACAGTTAAAATACTAAGCTTAAAGTAATGGATAAATGGTTAAAGTACATAGCTAAAAGTAGAAATGGCACAATAGCTAAAATGACTGGATAAATGGTTGAAATAGTTAATAGTTAGAACTAAAAGTACTTAAGAATGTAAATGTGTAACCTATCCTCTGCAAATAATGCATGAAATATCATCACTAGCCAGTCAGCTGTATGGACATATATGTTAAGCCAATGAGTTGGTCAAGTTAAAAGCCAAGTGGAACAAACCATGACTGGCTGACGCAACAGTATTTCAAGATCATTAGTCAGTTAGGTTTGGCTTATTATTCAATTCTAGACAACTTCATCACACACCCTCCTGATGTGAGAAGGCATTTGCACTACAGGCATGTTACATGAAGACAATTATCTCTTGTAGCTTCTATTATCATTCCACTGAGTTACTCTGTCAGACATCTAAAAGAGTCAGTTGGATCCGGAGCGACCCAGTCTGAAACATACATGGTGTCGGCTGAAAGCTCATCAAGGCACAGGCAGTAATCCAACCATCCATGGCATGCCAAACAATGTGCAAATCTCTCCAAGTCTCTAAGTCGTTTTTGTCTAGGATACAGTAATCCCTTGGTCTCCGTGCCGCAGTGTGAGCATGCATTTGAATATATTAAAAACTCTGCGGAGAGGGCGATAAGCTGAATTTGAGCTTCTGAACCAGACTGTTATTAAGTTTCCTGTGAAAGTTTTACCCAAGGTTGTTCAAAGAGTTCCACTGCAGAGCTCTCAGAGGTCTGAAAATGGGTTATCCTTGGTGCGCTGGTGTTCTTTGGCATGCCTAGTCTGTCACTTTCATCTTCAGAAGGAATACATACGTATATGTGTGTACATTCTTGTATGTCAGAACGTATGTGTTTGAAAAGGTGTGTGAATGTGCCTGTAGGTATATGTACAGTATGTGGGTGTGTTTGTGGGTTTTTCTATGCATCTATGTGTTAAGACTTTCAAAAGTCTTTCACCTCCTAGATAATAAAGTGAACGTGGAATACAACAAAACTTACCTTTTTCAAAAATGTCAATAACTAAATACAATCGGTAATAAAATATATTGTCTAATGATCAAAAGTAAGCCTGAAAGGGAGCAAAAAGCCCCCCCCGACATTGGATTCAGGGGGCTTTGTCTGACCATTTCTGTAACATTCCAAAACCATTTCACGCCGTGATTGGTCAGCTGTGCGGAGGTGAGAACGGAGCCAGGGTTTAAACTTCTCTTTCTAGCTCCCTTTTTTCATTCTTCACATAACTATTTCTGTCAGCTTTAATGTGCGCAACCAAGTGCAACACTATGAACGTCTTCCAGGAGAGACTGTCTGAAAATGCGTGGTTCCCATATTAAAACAATACTGCCTCTCCCCCCTCTCTACCCCTCTCTCATGCCGCCTTCCAGAGTGGCCGTTCAGAACAACTACAAACACTTTTGATTTGTGGTCAGACAACACATTATACAAACCACTTCTTTTCTAGTATAACCCGGCCCTAAGTATCAGATGTATATGTTTCAGGGTGTGAAAATGTGTACAGTGCGAGTGCGTAAAAGATTATAGTACCTTCCAGAAGTTGTCAACCTTGCCGTACACTAGTGACTGGTTCTGTCTCTTGATGTCATCGATGTGCTTGATGTCGCTGGCGTTGAGGTGCTGCTCCACTACGAAGCCCAGGAAACTGTTGTCTGGGGTGTGAGCTGCAGCAAAACAAATAAATAAAAATACAAACACACAAAAATCAGTGCTTGTCTCTAAGGGATTAAAAAGACTGAGTTACAAGCTCTTAAAAGGCCACATTTCACCTTCAATACGATGCGTTTAAATGTGAGAAAGAAAGAAAGAAAGAAAGAAAGAAAGAAAGAAAGAAAGAAAGAAAGAAAGAAAGAAAGAAAGAAAGAAAGAAAGAAAGAAAGAAAGAAAGAAAGAAAGAAAGAAAGAAAGAAAGAAAGAAAGAAAGAAAGAAAGAAAGAAAGAAAGAAAGAAAGAAAGAAAGAAAGAAAGAAAAAAGAAAGAAAGAAAGAAAGAAAGAAAGAAAGAAAGAAAGAAAGAAAGAAAGAAAGAAAGAAAAGAAAGAAAAAGAAAGAAAGAAAGAAAGAAAGAAAGAAAGAAAGAAAGAAAGAAAGAAAGAAAGAAAGAAAGAAAGAAAGAAAGAAAGAAAGAAAGAAAGAAAGAAAGAAAGAAAGAAAGAAAGAAAGAAAGAAAGAAAGAAAGAAAGAAAGAAAGAAAGAAAGAAAGAAAGAAAGAAAGAAAGAAAGAAAGAAAGAAAGAAAGAAAGAAAGAAAGAAAGAAAGAAAGAAAGAAATCAATCTTTCATGGGAATAAATTGACAAATGACTTCAGGCATAGTTAGTCTTTTTCTTCACCTTAATTTATGCATCACTGAGGCAAAAACAAAAATGCCTCAAATAAATCTTACACAAGTGTCTGCTTTTCAGAGTGCACACAATTCAGTTAAATACATTTCAACCATTTCAACCTCAGCGTTTAGCATGGATCACAATTCCAGAGAGCGATGGAAGACCTGTACAACACAAACCGACATGCACTGGGTTCCTGTTCCCTCCTTTCCTTATTGCCTGGTGATGACTAGTTACTATGGGAACCACAAGATGAGCAGGTCAAGTGTGGAGCCCTGAAGTTGGCAGCGCTTTACCTCACTGCCATCTGCCTTGTAAAACAAATGTGAAGACAAGGGCTTGGAGTGTGGACAGAGAAGATTCAGTCAAAAATTAATTTGCTTAATAATCTAATTTTAAATAAAAAAGGAATAGTGCAGGCAGACTGAAACGCAGACCTCAGCCCTCCTTGAAGTGAATGAAACAGGCTGCAAAGGAGGTGTTTTGGTGCACTTGTGGTTTGTGCCAGACCCCCGGGGGAGCTCCTGTGGTCAGAGCTCGTTTCTGACCACATCGCTATTACTAAAGAGGCAAATTAAGGTCAGTCAGTCAGGGGAGATGAAATCTGAAGAAGGATTTATTGGGAATATTTCAGCAAAGAATCTCAACACCGCAGCTGCAAATTCAGGTAGCTGCCAGATTTTAAACAAGTCAGATTCAATTACTGCAATTATCCTCTGGACTAATCACACCTTATGTTATAAGAGGGGATGAATCATGACGTTTAAACACATGATGGCAAGGATGCAGCTGCTGTATCATGATTTAACTGTGGTAGATAACAGCAGAAACAATGACGTACTGTAAAAGTTCAACTATGCTGCAGTAGTTTCACAAATAAGGTTGACGTGTTTTTAAAATCAGGGTGTTGGCTGGAATGTGACATTTTCTCCGACTCGAGAAAAATGTTCGTTCACTTGATCTTTCCAGGCAGTTCACATATTGGCTCAGGCGAAATATCTTTAGGCAAACAAAAAAAAGAAACAGGGAGCAGGAAATGTGTTACGCAGAGTTAATGAGCCCAGCACCAGACCAAGCAATTAAAACAATGACAAAAATGAGCAGTTTTCCACAAACGATTTAAAAAGGGCATGAACAGAAGTCTTTTATAATACTTTGTACTTATAATTCATATCACAATAACAATAATAAACATTGCAAGTATTTATTCAAGTTTGCATCACACTAGTGGAATGTTTTTTGGATGCTTATCACAGGAAGGCTTCACACTTTACATCAAACTGACACACTTCCTCTCAGCGTCCTGTCTGAACATGTGCAGTAAGATGTATGTTGATATAGTGTGCAGTACTTTCACTTGGCAGAGAGCCAAACAACAAGAGTGTTACACTATCATGGTGAAAGCTCTTCTTTACACTGCATGTGATTACGTGTCTCGTGGGTTGCAAATGTTGTCAAATTCCTAACCTAATCTATTCAAATCCTGTTCTGCACTTCCCAGCATTACAATGCACACACACAACCTTTATCCTGCAGAGTACTGTTAGTTCATTTTGTGTTATGTGTGTGTAGGTGGCCACAGAAAAGTGGAAGTAGATGTTATGAAGATATCACCAGATCTGTGTGAAGTGTCACAGTGATTACACTGCTTTCAACAAGTGTTAGGGAGGTCACTCCCCAAAAATCCAGCAAAATTAAAAGGAAAAATGTTAAAGGGGCACTACACGTGACGATCAGTTTACTAGGCATGGTTAGTACTACTGAGCCTTGAAAACATTTGTATGACTTCTGTGGCTCTTTGTCAAGTTTAAGAAAATAACTATCAGGGTTTTTTCGGCTTTGGTTTGAGACCTCAAATTTTTAGCAGAACCTACAGTACAAACCGGGGGTGTGGAGTTTAAAAGACATGGGTATTTACACGGCAGTGTGGGTCTAAAAATGGGGGTGACGGCGGATTTGGGGAGTGACGAGAAAGAACACTGAACATGTAAAGATTTTAGATGAATTACTTTTATTTCGGTCTTTACCTCAAAGAAATAAATGTTTCTACGTCTTTAATTTCTTGGTTCTACCAAGGCTTATGGCTGCGCTCTCTCTAAAAAAAAAAATAATAATAAAAATTAAAAAAAAGAGAAAAAGAGAAAAAAGAGAAAAAAGACATTTTTGAGTATATTATATATAGTATATAATATTTTCAGCCATAGTTGCCCAGACTTGATGTTAGTAATTGTTATATTATGTTACAATTTGCTAATTCAAAGATGATGGTAATTGGATACACTCACAAGAATTAAGATAAAAGAGGAAAAACAATTTTTTAACAAATACATGCCAGTACAACACATCAGGTGGTTACTAATAACTGAGATGTATTTCTGATGGCAAAGAGGCAGAGATGGTCCTAAGCACTGGGAGGAGACAGCACTAACACTCATGTACCAAACTAACTGTGTAAACAGGACAGGCTGTTAATTAGTGTTCAGCCCTCTTGATGCCTTTGGCAACAGTTTCCTCCTCTCCCACTAGAGCTGCCATTCAAAATGTCACTCAGCTTGCCACAGCTTCATTTGCTATTAGCTAACAAACAGCCTGGGAGGACAGAGTTGCCGGAGAAGCAGCTGCTTTGTTGCTCTTGACAAACTTGCGAGTGGGGGGAACACATTTGCCCTTTAAGGAATCCTGGATTCACTCTGTTGGGAGTCAATATTGGTACAACCTGGTCGAGCTGAGAGGAAGAACAGTGTGATGTAATGTTGGCCCAACACTTAAGAATGCAGACTCACTTTACAAGAAACTAACTTCTATACTGCTGGCCAGACAGAAAAAAAAGATTTCAAACTGCAAAGATGCATCATCAGCACTAAAATCTCCAGCACTTTGAAAAGTCGACATCAAAGACTTTGTGAATGGGCCTGAAGGGTGAAAATAAATAACTACACCTGAAACACTTCCACACAAGCACCTTTGAGATTTTAACTGATGAGCAGACATCTCTAAAGATTTGAGCGTGGGGTAAAACTGAAGCATTGATCTACCAGGCAGTCCTACAGTGCTGCCAACATCACAATGATGAAAATGAAGTGCATTTAATCTCAAAGTAATTCATTATGGTCAGTAGTTATATCCATCTCTTTAGTAATTGGAATATAAACATTACCATCTGCCAAAGATCTAATGATTGATGTATGTCTATTATACCAGCATGTCCTTCAATACTGCTGAGCTTTGTTGGCCATATTTCATACAGTCTGAGAGGGTCAAAACAATATTCTACGCACCAACTAATACCCACACAACCAAGGCATTGCATGTTACAGATAACATGTGTAGGTCTAATTTGCTTTGCAATTTGATCATTTGATGATTATTAGCTTAAAAATACTTTACATAATGTCTCAAACAAAGTCTGATGTTAGTGTAGGTGACTGCACTTCCCACACTTAGTGAATATATATTAAAAAGAAATAACAGAGATGGACCAGAATAAAGTGGTCTTATAATGTGTCTCTACAGCATTTCTGGACTTCAGTATTGGAGCTTTCTGCAACACTTCCATTATGCTAATCCACTGCAATCAATCAAAGCAAGCATGTGAAAGAGTTTCAAATGAAAACAGGGTAGGAACATAGTGAGAGGTACGATCACTGAACAGACGCAGGCAAGTGTTCTAGGGTCAGATGTTCTTGCCTGGCACTAATTTTTCCAAAGGGTTTCATTACAAAACACTGTAAATTCTATTGGGTATACAGATATATAGAGTACAGGTGGAGACATCTTGAAAGCCATTAGTCTGCCATTTCATTAACTTTTGATAGGTGGGGTCAAATACTGTTCTCATTTTCAACAAATGATTCCTTTCTGCACAACACAGTTTTTGTAATTGAAGGTGTTGTAAAAAGTATATTTGTGCTGTAAGCGTGTAAGGCGTGTGAGAGACACAATCACAGAAGAAAGAGCACCGGTCTATTGGTCCAACATGGAAAAAAACAAAAGATAACCTTTAGTGAGTGGGTGTGCCAGCAACATTATCAATCAAAGCTTTACAGTCACTATCAGCCTGGCAGATCTCAGGGTCAATTACATAGTTGGCAATGCTTCCAAGATAAATACTATCTGCTGCTATGTTCGACCTCTGACCAGTATTACTCATCATTGCCGTAAGGGATTAAGCTTTCAGCGGGGATGCACACAGGAAAGACGTACATGAGCAGACATATGGTAGCAATTGCTATTGTATGTTTTCAATGAGGACACTGACAAGCTGGACATAGAAGTCAATTCAGTGCATTTACAAATAACAAGGTAATTGTCAGCTTCCTGCAGTAACCTGATTTCTTAAGTCTCCTGTGTGAAATGGTGTTTTTAATTGTGCCAACGGTTTAAGAGACACCTGGTGAGCAAAGCTGATTTCTTGGCTATTTATATGCTTAATCAAGTTTCTAAATTAGTTTTTATACAAGCGCAGGTGCCCGACAAAGACGTCAGACAAGGAAAGTATCTCTGTGACAGTAGTGACGAAGGATTAAAGGAAGGATCATTATTCATAGTCATCCATAAAAAATCTGGATATATCTGTCAGGTTTATATCACATACCAAAAAGTCCTTTGTAACAAACGTTTTTAAGCTGATGAAGTGAATAAGTAAATAAATTAAACTTGACAGGACTTGAATCCTTACATGTCAGTCTGACCTACAAGAAAGGTTAACTATATTATACTTCCGATTATAAATGACTTGTGCTGGGAAACTTAGACACGCAGCCCAAACACAAACAGTACACTAGAAAACACTCCCTGCTATCCCGACTCTGAAATAGATTAATGAGGTCAATTTGGCCTTGTCTTGTCTTATTGGCCAGAGGCCACATACTCCCAATTCCCCCAACCAATGATTAATGGAGCACTGCCTAATCGTAACAAATGGACCAATCCAAATCTAGGATAAATTACCTACTACCACCTGATTTGTCCATTGTTACATCTACATTCAATAGGTGAATTAAATACAATTCAAAGACCAGGGAATCCAAATATTACATTTTAAATAAAGTAAAGATCAGAATCAGAATCAGGTTTATTGCCAAGTAGGTTTACACATACAAGGAATTTGCTTTGGTATTATGGTGCACAACAATAAACATAGTAAGTAGTAAGTACTGTAAGTTAAGAAGCATAAATAGAAAATAGAAATTTGCCAATAAGATATGAATTTTTTTGATAAAAATATGTACAATATGAGCTGTACATTTTGTGCAATGATGTGCAAAATATTTACCAGGGAATGTGCAAAAGTTCACAGCATGAAGTTTAAAGAATATTTGCAATGTGAAAGATAGTAGTCCAGAAGATGTGCGTTAATGTAACGCACTGAGTCAGGAGTGTAGACTTTACGTTAATATAACGTGTAGTGGGGGGTTAGGGGGTTATGGGAGCCAGTGTCAGTGGGAAGAAACTGTTCCTGTGGTGTGAGGTGTTGGTCCTGATGGACTGCACTATTGTAAATAGTAGGAAAACACTTCTATATTTCTTAGACCATGCTTGCAGGACAAGATTGAGTTACTTTTACAGATCCTGACACCATCACTAGAACATCCTCAAGCAGTAAACTCTACCCATTGTAAATTCAAGCAAAGAAAACACCTGCTCAGAAATACACACTTCTAGTTTAATGTGCAAATATTATTTTTGCATGGTCTGATAACAATAATAAACATGAGATTATTTACTTCCTCGTGCTATATTCATGTGTTAATGTAATATGCTGTTTCAGTTGCATGGTACACATGCTACTCTTTAGCCTGAAGGGTGTTGTACTGCACAATTGAGAGAGGAACAAAAAACCTCAAGTGTTTCTCGTCTCTCGTGCCTGGAAGTGATGCCATTCTATGGTTTTAACACTCGGCCAAACCACTGTGCACTTGTTTCACCAGCGATATCATCTAACCTAGCGACTCTTAACTGGATTTTGTGCAAAGGCCCCAGTGTGTTATGAGAAAGACATACCCTATTCAGCAGACAAAGGGCCTATTCAGGTGCAGTGGTATTCTGGGTAGCTACAGGCCTCACCTCACAAACGGGGACTGCAGGGGTAACATTTCACTTTCTCTTAGCCACAGGGAAAAGGTCAATACTCTGGGGGGGCTGCCTCCCCTTTCTCCTCAGCAGCACTGTCACAACTCATCCACCTCAGAAAATGTGGTTGGTTCCAGTTACAGAGTGATCTCACAGCAGGAGTGATGCGCACACACGCAGAGCAATGAAACCCCTAAGTCCTACATTCATAATGAGTAAAATGGAGAGCTGAGTGTCTGACCTCTTACTTTCCTTTTAATCTGCTTGATAATATTCCATTAGCAAGCAACATGCTGGATTTTCAAAGTGCCTTTTATGCCTCTTTTCCATCCAAAACATTGCATTCATAAGAGAAAATCTAACTGGAACTGTGGGCATGGAAACAGCCTAGGGTGTAATGAACACAAAAACTGATTTATACTTCGAGTAGCTGTGTTTGGCAACTTCACCTTATTTAAACAGGAGAGTGGTGAACTTGCTGAGGTGATGAAATCTGTGAGTCATGTGTTATTCTTGACTGTCCAGCACAGCATATTTGAAATTTCTTTTTTGGACAGATCACGGATATGTTTGGGTTGTTAACTTGTTGACTCAGAGGACAAATCAACCAACAAAATTCGCAGTTTGCGTTAACGGGTTTGCATTATATAAAATGTTATTTAAATCCTGCACACAGGCCATAACTGAGCCAAATGGCATGTGATTTTTATTAAAGTACCAGAGCTAAAGCTTACTAGTCCTTTAGTGATGGTTGACAGAGGCACTTTTGGTAAGAAAGAGTGTTTGCATCCTGCTGACTTACGGAACATGGTGTTGAACTGCTGCGGGTTGAGGTTCCACTTCCCCCAGGGTGTCTTGTGACCTTTGGACTGGGCGTAGTGGGCGTGGTTGAACTCTGGTTCTGTCCCGAACGAATCTAGCACCCGCAACATGCACCTATGATGTCACACAAAGACAAGAGTGTTAATGGCTGCTCCCTGTCAGAAGCATAGCTGTATGTATGATAAGTTGCTTACCATTAACACCATACTGTACATTTCAGTTAAATGTGCTCAATGAAACCTAGAAACACCATTATAAATCCTCTTTATAGAAACAAACTCAGTGTTGTTTTATTATGTACCACAAGAAAAACTGTTCACACTTTGTGCACACAATTACAATTAAACAGAGTGTAGCCACTACACTGTGCTTTTTCCGGTGTTCTCCCAGTAATCTTCACCATAGTCCAAGAAATTAGCCTAAGGTTATGTAATTTTACACCCATTTAACCCTAACTAGTAAGTCTGAAGACCTAGAAAATGAACTACCCTGTTCCTAGTTGGAAGTACTGTAATGCAGCTACCAGGCTTTAGCTTAAGAAATAAACAGCTTTTGGACAACAGCTAAAGATGGGTTATACATGTATTTTAATGCTGTAGAAGATGTGTTATCTGTGTTTACTTGCCCAACTGAGGTTTGGTAGCTCATCACTACATCTGGGAACGGGACTTTGTGTTGGTAAAGGCTTGTATTTTGAGTTATGACTTGCTAAGAAAGTCCATCAATACACTGTACCAACACCTTTAGTAATGTCTTTCATAATGTATGCAGTGTGAAAAATAATGTATATACATGAAATAAAAGGAATTTTATCATAAAATGTCTTTTTACACAATTTTCAGACAGCTCCACATGGTATGATGAAACCACAAAAATAATGCCTCCATTCTCAGACTGAGAGATAGTGAAATCCTGGCCTGTGGAGGTGCGAGACTGTGAATGAACATCGTGGCTGACTCAAAGGTCACAGCACAGGATTAATTAGACCACAACCAGGAGAGGGAATGGTATGTATGCAGAGAACTACTCGCTCATGACCTTAAACTCCCTGCTTTGCATTCAGTAACTTGCTCATTGTTACTCAATTCTCTTTTCTAGATGCTGGTTTAATTATGTCTGGTCTGCCCTGTCCCTCGCTATCTACATTTTTCGATTAGCAAGGCAAAGACCCAATGAGAGAAAGGAAAGCCAATATCAATCCGTTGACTTAGTCACAAATGACTAAATCTATCTCTCCCTCTCACACTTTCTCTCCTTGGTTCTAAGTCATCTTGACTGCAACAAAATCCTAAAATGATGAGCCTCTTTTATTGGCCATCTTGTGCCCAAGAACAGTATTTTCTTGTGTGTAAATAAAATTAAGTGAATCCACTTTGGGCCAAGGTAGGATACTCAGCATTAATCATATAGTGAAAAGAAGAAGCCAGGTGTAAACAGACATGCATGCATACTGTATACACACTCAGTCTCCCACACACAGACATCTGCACCTAAAAATTCTCCCTCTCTCTCTCAGTGATCGTCTCTCCACCCAGGCAGATGCTGTGCAGCTGCCTGTATGAACTGTGAAAGGCCCTGGGAGAGCAGAGAGCTGGGAAACACATTCACCATGAGGAAAGTTTAGACTGAAAGCAGAACAACAACAACATGCCCACATGCCCTCTCCACTCGCTCTGGAGAAAAACAACCCTCATCTGCCCCCGGTAGAAACAGCCTCAACAGATGGGGAAGTGCTGTTTTAGTCATAACATGAGGTAAATAATATGGCTGCTGAGGGGCTTTCAGCACATATTCTGAGTCCAGTGAGTTGACAGTGGGCGTCAAAATTGGGCAGGAGTTGAGGCTGTTCAGCTTAACAAGTATGCACTTAGCAACACTTGCTGCAATATCACAAGCTGGGCTGAATGGGGATGTTGTTTTTTTAAAGTTATAGTGTAATTACACTATAATGTTATCCACCTGAAGTAATCCCAAATTGATAATCTATAACTTTGGTTATTGTAAATGGTAGGTTTCTCTCCTGCCATGATTATCTCCCATGTGAAATCAGCAATAAATAAAATGGTTCCATATGGGTCATTAGAAAACAGTGATATCAGATGGGAATTTCTGTTGTATGAATCTACCTGAGGGTCTGTCACTTATCTGCACACACCTGAGGCTAAACACAACAGATGGATAATAAACAGACATATAAGTTAATGATCTGTCTTATATAAGCATTAGGCTGAATTACTGCCCAACAACACTGCATTAAAAAAAACAAAAACATCATGAGACACGACACCATGGAGCTGGGACAGATATACTCTAATATGTTATTGATTATCTCACTGGGATCTTCATCAAGATTATATTTTGTTACTTTGGATTACATGACCTTGTCACAAACCATAAATATTCCCTTTTATTGACAATTTGTTCTATCGTAGAAAAGGTTTCAGTCGTAGTCATCTGGACACTGTTTTCAGAATCAAGACGTTCTCAATTGTGAAAATAGTCTGAGAACTCAGAAATGTAAGCTACTCTGTGTTGCTTAGGCCCTGCCCTCTGGGAGGAGTCTTCCTGAGTGTCTGCTGTTAACCCTGCCTAGTTTCACCTGAAACTGACCTTTTGTTTCCATGATGTGTTCCATCATGACAATGTGTTGTACTTAACAGACTTTAACCTGAATTGTGTGGTTATCCTTTACAACTATTAACAAGCAATACATTAACACCTATAAAACAATTGATAAGCTCACAACCTTTGTCCTTTAAACATGGTTGAGTCATTTGATCAACTGACTGTGAAACCTCCCCTGAACAGTGATTGCAGTGAACAGCAACATAGGTGGCAAAAATTAGCATGGCTGGCTAACTAGTTAGCTACAGTATTAACCTAGCATTACTTCCAAGGTCAGGAGTTAGCATATCATTAGCTAACTACATTATCATTATGTGGTGTTACTGGTTACTTTAGAAAAAGCCCCTTTCAGGACTGACACATCCACTGAGGCCACAGACGCTACTAACCACTATATCAAAGTTTAGGGTAATGTTAGCGGCTTTGTCCTGCTCTTTATTGGATTTGGGAAAGTTTATCCGAAATAGCTTTGCCAAAAAATCATCGGAATGTCCTCATCCTCAAGTCCTTCTCTCAAGTAAAAGTGAAACATACTATATTGTTGCAAGACACGAAGCGTTAACTAACCTTTGTGTTTTTTGTCAAAGTAACTTATTATGTATTTCTAGAGTAATCATATGAACATCGTTATGTTTGAAAAACAGTCTGATATTAAATTTTTTCTTTCAACATTGTACTTTTATCCTAACTAGCTACCCTGCAATACAAGAACAATGCAGTTTCTTTATTTCCATGTCTTCTATATGGATCATCAACTGGCATGGATGCTGTCTTTTTTACCTGGAAAATACAGCTTTAGCGTCAGTCTTTAGTGCATCATTAGCAAATTAGAATGGTATCATGTATATAACCATCAACTGCATATTTAAGACCCTTTTGCAAGTTTTATCACTTTCATATAAGTCAGTGAGAAACATTAAAAAGTTAGTTAGCTAGCTAACTAAGGCTAATCAAATCTGCTAGCTACAGTTGTAATTTCAACTGGCAAAATGTAGTTAAAGACGCATTGTTTCAACAATGACCAATTTTGAGTGGTAAATCTCTCACCATTATCATTATAAACTGCATATGTGCCGTGCTAGAATGGAAAACTTGACAGGCGTAGCAATAGTAACTAATTGAAGCGGGGCTAAGTGAAGTCACACACCCACATACACACAAAAGCAATACATACAGACAGTGTTGTGTCATAAAAAGTTCTCAGCAAAAAAAGTGAGGAAGTGACAAAAGGAAGCCAGGGGAGATGAAGAGATTTGTCAGAGGAGGAAGAGGCAAACTGAGGAAATCAAACTTGTTGACCACACACACAGCTGATAACTCTGCCAGTTTCATTTCTGCATTATTGTCATCAACACCAAATGTAGAACTGGTATACACTGGCATGTGTTCTGCAGCCTCGCTGATGCAGATGAAAACGCAATGCCCGATTAAGCTATTGGATGAAAGGATTAAATGAAATAGAACAGTAGAGCAACATTGGCTTTAGTTTATACCCAGAATACAATAGCTCAGAGTATTCCCATTCTTCCGTAATAGTATGAAACACAGTGATACAGTGCTGTAAGACAGATAGCCAGAAGACTGGGGCAATAACAAAACACATTAATCACAAATGGGCCTGACAGACTTGGTTGCTTTGTCCCCAAACACATAAAAAACAAAAACATAAAAAGGGAACAATAATAACACAGTTAATTGTTTGCAAGAATTTTGGGTCTGATATGCAAACAAGTCTGGCATGTTCTGTTCATAAGATATCTTTCTCCCTGCCTTCCTGTAGAGTACAAAAAAATGGCTCCAACCTGCAGTCTAGGAGCCTCTTTCACAAAGCTCCGAGAACACGCACGGTGACATAAAGTGCTCTTACACAAGTGTTCAATAATGGTAGGAGAAATAATGCAGAAAACAGCATCTGGACCTTACATTACGCCTGAGGATGAATCAATTTCCTCAGGGCACAAAGGGAGCGGATGCAGTTTAAGGTGTTATGTCGCAGACAAACAAAACCTGGTGACAAGCAGGAGGAACCAGCGGGGCCATTAGTGCCCCCAGACTTATTGTTCTCTCTCTTTTCCTGTCAGTCAGAGCTGATGAGAGCCTTTTCAAAGCAAACCAGAAGGGCCTCATCTACAGTCCTCAGCGGAGCAATCGGAGAAAGAATAGACTCGGTGGGTGAAAACATCACGAACAACAGACGCTACTGCAGCCTTTTGGGAAATTGTAGTAATGTATGAGCGGGAAATAGATTCATTGTCCCACTAAGTGCCAGACAAGCCTCAACCCGATGCTCTTTGCACATGTGACAGAAGCTGTTAAACCACAGTTGGCAGTGGCAGCACAAGGTTAGAGAACTGTACAAATTACCAAATTCACTGAGTGGCTGACAAAATGATTTGAAGAAACTGAAAGGAAAAAAGTTACAATGCAAGATAATTAATCGTTAAGTGCTCAAGCAGAACTGCGTGACAGCCACTGAAAACTGTGGTTATACTAGGTAGCCAGCCAGTGTGAAAGTGTGGGGGTTTGAAAGAGACAGTGCATGCTCAGCAAAACCTCTCTGGATAAATAAAGTTAAAGATAAAAATCAAATTACAGCAGCCACCAATTTCACATTGTGTTGATTTGGCAGAGTCTACAACTGTCTAGCAGCATGTGGTTTCCGTCACTAATCAAATCAGATCCTTGACAGAATTTACACACTGAAAATGTTTCTTACCATGCAGACCTTTCAAGAGTGTTGAAATTACCTCACATCAAAAACAGTAATATTGTTTCCAATATCAGATAATTAAAGATCTCTGGCCAACAGTATATCGCTCCTGCAATCCCAAAACAAGTACACCTATCGTGGAGAAGTTTTTTGTATCATAGCTACAGAAAATGCATTAAAAGCCCCTACAACCTTGGTTTCAAATCCTAAGTATTTTTCTAGATTATTAAATAGCCGTGACTAAATAAGCAACCATCAAATTTAAAGTTAGGAAAAAAAACAATTTTTGAGTTTAGCACTCAAAAGCGCAGCTCATTTGCTTTATCAGGACTGTGTGGGTGTGGTTTGATCCAATTTAAGTGACCGTGCTGGCAATTTAAGCAAACAACCCACCAACTGTCAACATATTCTGATTGAAATCCTGATTGGTGCTTGGAAGTATGAGACCCCATGTTTTTCCAACCAAGCCCCGCCCACTCCAAATCAGTGAGAACACAGACAAAAAACACAAATACAGAAATCTCTCATGTGAAATACCCAAAACTGTTCCAATCTTGGCAGAAAACTGTATGGTAGTGTATGGTCATGCAGGGAACCCATCACTCATAGCTGATCGAGAACATAACTTTTCAGCTAAAATAAAATCTAAATGTACTTACTGGTAGTGGACCCAGGAAGGTCCCAGCGTCTTCTTAAACTGGGTGAGGCCTACAATGTCAATGTAGATGAGCTCAACCACCTTGTCACCCTGGGTCGGGCAACTTGATTTGTTCCCCATGACCTTGCGCATGATCCTGGGGAGAAAAGTTTGGACTTGAAATCAGCTTTAAAACAA
Organism: Siniperca chuatsi; assembly: GCF_020085105.1. Taxonomy (NCBI): domain Eukaryota; kingdom Metazoa; phylum Chordata; class Actinopteri; order Centrarchiformes; family Sinipercidae; genus Siniperca; species Siniperca chuatsi. Next base: position 13,107,375 of record NC_058065.1, on the reverse strand, counting down.
CAAAAAACAAACATTCAAAATGTTAGTCTGCTGCTGTTATTTGTTTCTGCATTGTATTTCACTAAACATGGTCAGATTTTCCGGTGGTTAAAGCAAAGCACAACACATAAACCGCAGCAGGTGGATACTGACATGGTTCAAATTGTCAACCTGGGTGAAAAATATCACTTCGCTAACAGCGACTTTTTACTCAGCGACCCCTCGGGAGAGACATTTGGGATATAAATATTTTAAAATGAAACAATTCTTTTCAGACAAAAAAAAAACCCAAATCCAGTAACTCCTTTGTCTTATGCACTTTTCAAGGTTCAAGTACCATGATCATCCATACAGTACAGGTTTAAAGCATGCAGGGGATAATTCTGTTCCCAATCTGAATGCATGATAACTGGCATATTTGATAAAGAGGTACCAAGCTACAAAGCAGTGGAAAAATATTTGTACAGTGGACTGGACATTTTTTAATAGCATTTGTGTTAATCATTTGTGTTGACATAACTAAACCACAGCCATGACCTTTGAACATAAAAACATATTTTCCTCCTGCCTTACTCTGTATTTGTGTCTTAACAGAGAGCCAAAGACAAAAATCATCTTTGACATAGTGAGGACGGAACATGGAGGCTTGAAGGCCAGATTGCTTTTAGTCTAAAAGCTCAGACTGCAGAGGTACAGCAGTTCACACTATATTGTATCCATGTCAAACAGTATGCACCCACTAGACAAGGTGAGTCAGCATGCCAAAAACCAGCAACAAATATTATGGGAGCTACATTTGTTTACCCTCAGTCAAATAACCTTAAGCAAATACTGAGAGGTTGCTGTTTTACCTAAATAAAAACGAAATGTGGTAAACAAAAGGTGCTTTAACTTTAGGCCCTGTTCACTTGCATTTGGAATATACAGCACCAATGCAAAAAAAAGTCTGCACATCAGTTGTTTGGAATCGAGCATTTCTTCCCTCCCAAACATTTTCTATATCTGACCAAGGCATCTGTTGTGCAGAATTACATCTGGATACACAACAATCATTATTCATTTTGGCTCAGGCTGTGTTTGGCTTGAAAGAGTACTCTACTGATTTAGCATTACACTCCTGTAACATTGTCAGACTCACAATGTTGTCTTGTCAAAGCTTGGCACCTTACCCACAATGCAGCTCAATTGCCAACAGTTTGGTCAGAGATTTGGGTGTGTTAAGGGGCAATCACACAGAGATGTGCCGCTAGAAACGTGTCGCCAGCAAAACCATTGTTTTCCTATGGTACGTCGTGTTTTCTAGTGGTTTTTAGATGCGCATAAAAGTTAAAATAACTTTTCAGCGCAAGGCGTGGAATGTCACTCGTCAATGTCAAACTTGGCCCAGGCAGCCAATCTAATCAAGCAAGAGGCGGGCTTTACTACTTTACCAATTTCTTCCTGTTGCTTGAGCAGCCAGGTGAATTTCTCTGGTGAGCATAATGCCGTTTCCTATGCCGATAAATAGGCTAATTGTTGACTGTGAGAGAGCTACAGGCGAACCGGCTGTTTTGGTGTTTTTGAAGCATTATTGCCCCTTTATGCTAGTAGCGACTAATGTAGCCTCGAGGTGCTAGCCTCAAGCAGAGATGAGGAGTGGGCTACAGAGGTCTAGTAAGCTCACTTCTTTCTAACTCCACACCCCCAGATTTTCAACCCCAACACGTGACATCACTTGAGGCAATTTATCAGACTTTGCGCAGCCCACTCTGGAGCCACAAAAGGCTTTGTACAACTTTTATCCCATATGCAGTAGTACTCCTCAACTTTTATCACATTGGTTGTTTATCTACCTTTGCTATTTCTGACATTATAGCAGGGTTCGTACAGGACAGAATCAAACCATACTTACATATTATGACCTTTATCGACTCTGACTAGAGCAACTAAAGAAAGTTTGATCTTGGAAGTTATGCTTAGTTATCTCCTGCTGTCCCAGCCCAACGCAGGACAAGAGGGAGGTGTATGACAGGTAGGCTACATTTTCTTAACATATAGTACTAGTGCACCCTAAATTGTCCATTTAGGGTGCACTAGTGTGTTTGGTACTGACTCTTTGAGCTCAGCCAGGGAGGCTGAGATGCGAACATCATGGCCCAGCAGGTACAGCGTGGTTATGAGATCACTCCATTGGACCAACTCGCCCAGTGGGCCACCACTGAAGGCGTTTTCTGCTATTTTGAAGCCCGACTCCTTGGTCAGCAGGCCCAAGTGCACCAGGATCTGATGGAAGGGGAAAAAGTATGAAATGAAATATGTGACACTCATAACACTTATATTAATACCACTATTTACAGCCAGTCCTTCTGTAGATTATTGTGGAAATAATTCAAGGAAACACTTGATAAGAATGTTGCACACTTGATAAGGGTTCTTCTGGGAAAATAGTCAAGGCTAGAGCAACAGAAGCTAGCTTGAAAAAAGCTACAGTTACAATTTGAGATGTTTTTCAATGAGTATAAATGTATAATGGGAGGACAGAACGAAAAGAGATCCATGACATCTGGACACCTTTACTTTCCTAAACAGATGAATGTAGGGAATGGCTTACAAAAATGGTGGACAAATAATTCAAAGGTTTCATATTTGAAAAGATTTATATGGGGGGTGTAAAAAAACATGTTTATCCTAGTAGGGGACTGTGAAAGCAGTTCCACTTTTTCCCTGTATGCTGTCAGGAGCACAGTGCACATGCTGAGAAAAATGCATGCAACTTAACTCAAACAGGAACAACACACACACACACACACACACACACACACACACGATGGTTTTCAATAGCTGAGGGGAACACAGAGTTCCACAGCAGGAATAGGAAGTAATAGCAGGCTTTGTTTGAAGTGACCGACGCATTTTTCATTGTTGACAGCCAGCCCCAGTCCCAGAGCACACTAGTCAAGGATTAATATATGCAGATTAATATCCAAAAGAGATTAGCGGCTGAAATAAAGAGCTTGCTTTGAAAGTATCTGGACTCTTTGTTTAATTATAGACTGAATGGATTAAACTGAGAAACAGAAAAGTAAGGACGGTTAGGTAAGATACAATCAATAAATAGATAGATGGATAGATGAGGGTTCTTGTTTCTTGTATTCTCTGCATGTTGCTTTGCATCAGCACCAAGGTATCATGGGAATGTGATGTGAATTATTCACAAGGCCAGGGAGAGAGTGTGGAGTACATTATTCAGTGCTGGGAGCTGCTACCAGCTTGGGACACAATGGAATATCCATGTCAGTCCTTTCCCACCACTATTTCTTCCCTGAGCAAAAGTGGGGCGGTCTACAAGTCTGAATAACTGTGTGTGTGTGTGTGTGTGTGTGTGTGTGTCAGGCTAAAAGGGGAGGTGTTTTCAGAGAGTTCTTGACAGGGTTACATTCCTCTAACTTTTAGGAAGATAAACATTAAAATAATTAATAATTTCACTAAATAAAATAGTTAATAGCTTTATTAATATATACTTGTGATATTTTTTGAGAGAGTAGGAGTTGCATTCTTCCAAGTCATCTAAATCTGGAATTACACTCACTATATCTGCTTGACTGAGTGTGTGTCTGTTGGCTGGTTGAAGTAATAATGTTTAATAATAAACATTTAAATCATTTTAAATGGTGTTTTGTCACCAACTGAAACAAAAGCTTTTCATTCAATATTCTAAACACTGTCTAGTAGGTCTTTCCTGAAAAAAATGCTCTGGCGTAGTGGAAGGGACACATTTAATGTTTCAGGAAGCAAGAACAATAGTTTGTTTGGAATAAATACACAAACAGGAACAGCCTAAAAAGAGCAATACAAACTTTAACAACACAAAAACAAAAAGGGAAAAAGAACTCACAATAATACAAGTACATTGATCTGTGATGTGCAGCAGATTTTGGTAGCACTTGCCACCAAAAAATGTCAACAAAATGCAGCTAATATGGTAGACTCTCTCTTCGCCTGACAGAGCAAATCTCACTTGATTTCTCCAGTGTACTACGATGTACTGTATGTTATGCCCACCTTCTTCCTCCGACGCCTGGCCAGGTTCTGCTTGGCAGCCAGCGAGCGGATGGCGCTGACCCACGGCTCAGCCATGCGTTTGATCCTCAGCATCATCCAGCGGAACTCCTCGCGTTGTGACATCACGCGGTAAAGCTCCTCAAAACTGGTCCGGACCTGCGCCTGCACGCACAGAGACAACATGCAACAGTGATACAGTCAGTATGACCCCATACAGTTAGCTATGCTGAGTTAGGAGTAAGCTATTTATTTCAAAGCTGTAAATCTAATCTGATCTAAACACTATAACATTATGTTCAAAGTGTTATCCAGTTGCTTTGCTGTATTATCTTAAATAACTGATATTTCAAGTGCTTTCATCCTTCTTTCAGCTGCTGCCATGATGTAATCCCATGGGGATCTTTAAAAATGTATCTAATCTAATTTAGAACTTGAATATAGACTACTGTAATCTCCAAATGGCTGCAGAGCTGTTTTCTTGGAGGGAGACCCTTCTACAAGAGCTGTAGAAATGAAACTTGAGCCCCGGCTCAAAGTCAAAAACTGCATGCTTAAGGATAAAAGGTTTATCCAAACTGCCTAAATCTCATATTTTACCACCTTAGATTGGCAGATAGATTAAATGGATAGAGAAAGAAAAGCAGGGATGGGTTATGGATAAATAGGTTGTTTATATGTTGCACCATTTGTCAACCTCTATGTGTCCTATTTGTCCAAGAAATCTCTCTATAATCATTGAAGCTGGAGTTCAAGTGATTCTGTTGAGGTGATAATAACCATCATAAACTGACATCTGCAGAGGAAATTATACATTGAGGGCAAATGTGCCTTTGTGCCGCCAATGTATGTTTGAGATCTCTCCTGAGAGCAAGCTATCAAAGAAACCTTAGTATAAATCTTTAGAGTGAAAACTGGGAGAATAAAAAATACTGAATTCAGAGAGGCACTGTATTTATGGTGACAGGAACAACACATACTGAAGCATTCAGACTGTAAAGCCCTCTGTTACAAGCCAACTTCAGCTCTGGCTGTATAGTCTGAAAGGAGTGAATACATCAGTCACACCTTTAATAGCTCATTTATAAGAAGGCTTTGTGGAGGAGAGGAGAGGAGGAGAATGAAAAGAAAGGAAAGGAAATGCAGTACACAGTATTATTACTTTTTAGAGAACCACATTAAAGTAACAGAAGGATACATTGACATTATGTCTAAATGTTTATTAAATTAGATGTGATGAAAATAAAACGAGCTGTAAAACACCTAAATGTGTGTTGCTCCAAGTCCATCCTGTGGTCTAAGAGTGGTGACTAACTGGAAGTCAATGTAATACAAAATACAGAAATGAAACTGTGGCTACTGCCAGCCACATTCCCAGAATTTGTTGAATCACACTCTACTATAATATACATTAACTCTGCCTCATCTGAATACGACACAGAGCATTATGAAAGGTAAACATGAATACTTTTCATTGATGTATTTTAGATATTGAAATTCAAGGACTCATGGACAGCCTGGAAAGAAGAAAGAGAAGCAGTGAATGGGACAGAGGCAGTGAGAGAAAGACAAAGTGAGCAAAGGAGAAACCACAGTGCCATTAGCAGCTGCTAAGGTGGCTGAAACAAGGCTGTTGCAGGGCATTAGCATCCCCCATCATGACAGGAAATCACTTCCGCAGACTGAACCTATTAAAATCTGGGCCTGAATTAAAATCTCCAAAGCCTGTCAAATGGCATCTCCCCACCATGGAGGGATCAGTGCTGTTGATGCATCCAGAGAGGTGATGAAGAGTGCTTAATATTGATTCACCCGCAGCAGAGGGAAGGGGGTGTGTTTTCGAGGAGCGCTGATACTGTGGACTGTGCACAAGACAGTCGGGCCGGAGAAGCTCTCTACAGTAAGTGGGATTTGAGTGAGCTGCCGCATTGGCAGGGATAGAAGATCATTATTCCAGATTTGTCCCAAGGTCCCATCACTCCGGCTTTGGTCTCTGAGAACCGCTTGACTCTTTTATGCCATCGAGGCATGTTGACACTGTGGATCAGCCTCAGCCTGCTTGTTCATTTGCCGCCTCATTTTAAAATATGGTCATACACACTGAGTGCAGTGGAAATTACCTCTCACACTTTACTGCCATTTTGGTACATTTTAAACAATTATATATTAAAAACTATACTCACTTAAAATTAAATATCCCATTAAAGGGCACTGAGTGTCATTTTCTTCGGTGGTGTCTCCACATTACACAGGATGATGGAGTGGGACTTAACGTTGAGAGGGACTCAGTTTAAAAATGTATGCTAATGGAAAAACTCGCTGTCACAAAGTCTGGAGTTGTCACACACACACACACACACACACACACACACACACACACACACACGCCTCTTTGAAATTAATACATTCAAACTACTTGGACCACAACAGAGACACTTGAAATGTAATCTGACATCCAAATACATCCCAATAACCATTTTTTTCTAGTAATGGTGCTAGATAGTGTTGAAATAAAGCTACGTCAATAGGGTTTTGCTCAGTTTTAAGTGTTGATTTGGACATACAGTAAATACAGTTTCATAACAGCAGCAACTGCAAGTACTTGTAGTACAAATACTGTAAGAACAAACCTGTTTTTTGTCTTTTTTTCAACCAACAGCGTAGTAGTATGAAGAGACCATTAGCTGTCGTGGTACATGTCGAAAGAGCAGCTTAAGTAGTTGTCTAAGTGTCTTTTTAGTTTACAGTTAAAAGGTGGGGTATGCCACCGTGATATACAGCAAGTAATAAAACTAAACGTTAGAACCGCATACCCCACCTTTAACAGGAGCTGTTTGCTGTGTTTCTCACCTGTCCCCTCCTGTCTATTTCTTCATTCAGGGTCTTTGTCCTCCAGGGCAGGCGAGGGCACCAGTTCTCCACCTTACAAATCAAAAACATTTATTTCGTTTACTGGAGACAAACATTTTTTAATTCATTTTTTTCTAACTGTTAACCGCACACACAAGGACAACAACAACAACAAGTTGTGCACTTAAGAACACATACTCACTCAAAGACATATAGTGACACACAGTAAGTCAGCTAATGCACGTTTAGTAACTGTAACTGCCTTGTTAGAGTCCTAGGGGGATACTTAATAAGCCTGCTGCAAATTACTGCCAGGGGCACAAATATTTGTGTTAATGAAGTTTCAATTTTCAATTTAGCGGGGCATCTTCCGCGACTACAGATGTTACTGATTTGCATCAAGTGCTGCTAGATAAGATCTGATTCCGAGCTCTTTTTGACACGTGTTTGCACATGTCTGGAGAGCAATGGGGCACAAAAAAAAAAAAAAAAATTTTATGCTGCTGAACTTTGAACATGGGATAAAAAGAAACCACCTTTGGAACTGCAAGAGTGTATTCATCCTGCAAGAAGAAGGCTATATGTGAGGAAACATTAGTTATATATCCCAATGCTCAACAAAAAGATCAGTGATTGAATGAGTTATGAAAAATGAATGCCTAGATTATTGCTATAAACAGAAACTATGAATATTAGAAGTATTACTGGCTGCTTCAGTCATATCTTACTTGGCTGGACCTGCTGCGATCCATTCAAATTCAGGAAAAATACAAAGAAGAAAAAAAAATAGTGTGAGAAGAAATCCAACTTATATAAGACATATTGCTGCTCTTTTGTTCCTGAACAGAGAGCTGCGTTAAGTAACTCATAATTCATCTTTTAAATTGCTGCAATATTCTTTACTTTGTGACACTTAGGTATTTTCATTGTCTGATGTCTCGCCGTTTCTCTCTCTCACTGTCTGTCTCTCTCCCTCACTGTTGTGACCTGGCTAAAGTCTCACTTCCTGTGTGTGTGTGTGTGTGTGTGTGTGTGTGTGTGTCTGATAAAACAGTGCTGCAGATTTTACACCTACTTCTCCCAGTAGGGACTTCCTTTGACCGTTCAGTGGCTAAAAAGGGGGCCACAAATCCTTCGTAAATAAATATTCCCCACAGACCTCTTGAAGCAAACAAAGGGCTGTTATAAATGCCCACACGAGACGAAAGATGGGACACACCCATACACAGAGGAGATGTCTTTAGGTGGATCAATTGTTTGATGTCAAACAGATACCTCTCTGACTTTGCTGTTACTATGAACATTGGCCCATTTTACTATGATTACATCTGATTTTGAAATAATAATAATAATAATAATAATAATAATAATAAATAATCTTCCTCAACGTGTACTTCTGTCTCAGCATTTCCTTCCTCTTGTATCAAGCATGACTGGTGTTTGACCATAGAGAGGCTTATGGAGAAGTGATGCGTGTGTTTTGCCTCAGCAACAAGCAACTAGCTTTTACAGAGCAACAAAATTGCTCTGTAAAAGCTACCAGAGACAAGGTGTGTTTATTCTCCTTCTCAAACCGCAACACACACACACACACACACACACACACACACACACACACACACACACACACACACACACCATGCTAGTTGAGCCCTGACCTTCTATGGCTGACATCCATCATGATATGTTGCCCTCTCTGGTTTGCCCCTTCGCAAGGTTAATGTGGTGGTCGACAAGTATGAATTATACATGGCAAAGGGTGTGTACTTGAGCCTGAGCGTCTGTGTGTGTGTGCGTGCGTGTGTGTGTTCTTAACAGTCGAGCCACGATGGATGGAGAGACCAATCGCAGCTATTTCCAAATGGAAATACATGCTTATTGCCATGGCAACTGTGAGATCAGATGACCAGGAGTGGAGGCTGAGGGATGTTAGATTAGGAGGATCGAGACATACAGAGACAAGATACATCTGCTTTGAATCTTTACTGTTCTTTATTGCAAATGTGTTTCTGTTAGTTTTCTGTAAAGTATTTGTTTCATAAGCACTGGATAGACACGAACAGAGAGCAAGAAAGAAAAGGTTTTTCTCCTCCTAATGGATTTTGCTGTTGTCCATATCACTTCTATTTCCATAAAGAGCAGGCCGGGCTTTCTGTGTTCCTTCTTAGTTCACAGCAACACTTTCAGCTCATATAAAATATTCATAACAGGCTACTGACCTCTCCAGAGCTGAAGCCATGACAGAAATCTTACTTTAAAAAAAAAAAATAAAATCTGCCATTAGCCAAGTTTTCTAAAAACAACTAGAATTACCGCCCCGCAGCTGTACGCCTCCACCAACCAGTCAAGTTGCAGTTTACGTCCATGTCTGTCCAGACTCATAATATATATGTAGTGAATACTTGGAAAGATTGAATCTTTTTTTTTTTTGGCTAAATGGAAGATATCACTATATTGATGATACATATGTATGATTCTGGTGAATATACATTGTATATTCACCAGAATCTGATTAATGAAGGATTATCATAGATGTATTGGCTAAACAGGTACACAAGTACTTTACTATGTAAAGATGGATTATTATAGAGTATAGCTTCACAAAATGTGGTGCTTTTGTTTCCTCCTGGCAGTTTTAGATGCAAAGCCCCTCTCTGAGCTGTAGAGCTCTCTATGAACTCACTCACAGGATCACGATTAGCTAGGCGCGCTCCAATACGTCAATTGTAGTCACGTGAGTCTGATGAAGCTCGAAAATTCAGAATGAGGCAGGAAGTGAAAGGCAGAATGGACGAGATGGAGGAAAGTCTGCACTGTGCTAGTTATTGTTTACTCATTGTGTCGTCCCCGTCAACATGTGTGCGGAAACTGGAACCGCTAGAATTCATTCTTAAATTATGGCTAAAAACCTATTTTGAGGTCAAAATGACCTTTGAGTCAAAAGTGTCACCTATTCAGTGCCTGACGAAATATGCTAAATGTGAAATATGCTCACAATCTCCCCTTCTGCTATGGTTATGATGTCATGGTTAAGTTGACCTCATGTCATCATAGTATCCCATCAATTCTTGCGTTATGGCCAAAAACGTGTTTGTCAAGGTCATTTTGACGTCACAGTGACCTTGATCTTAGAGAACCAAATTCTAATCAGTTCATCTTTGTGTCCAAAATTTGAAGAAATTCCTTACAGGCGTTCCTGAGATATCACAGCCACGTTTTCTAGATCTGAGATAATGAGCATGTACAGAGTGTAAAACAGTTTTGACACCAGTGTCTAGATGGTGATGAGAAACGTGCAACAGCAAATCACTATCAGATCGAATTTTTGTTTAGTTTCAGGGACGAATGGAAGCCATTACAGAGAAGCTGAAAGGAAAATATTAAAACCTTTTCCCCAAACTTGATCAATTTTTATCTCAGACTTTCATTAGAATCAACGACAAGATTAATTTCATCACTAGAAAGGATTTCTGGCCATGTTGACTGATCTGACAAAGACAAATCATGCAAAATTGAAAGTCTCAAAGTGTCCCTTGAAGGAACACAAGCTTCTATACATTAGTGCTCGTCAATAATGTACAATTCCTCCATGTTGGTCTGGCAGTGTTTCCTGTTTGCCAAGGATATGTACAGACTAAGGCAGGGTAGCAAAGTCATTCCACGTCTTCCCTTGGAGGCTGAAAACTCATCTTTTCAAGAAGTACCTCACACCACCCCTCCTCTCTCTCCCATCCCACGGAATCATCTCCTTTCTCCCACACCGTCCCTCTTCGACACACTCTAATTTGTTCTCATTAAAAATGAAATCCCCTCTACCTCGCTCGTTTGCTCTTATTTTTAGCACTTCATTCGTATGTGATCATTCTCAGGTTATAGGAATGTTGTCAGGGCGCTCTGACTCTGGAAATCATCCAATTTTCTGGGTTGTCTGTGCCGGTATGCTGCAGAAATCCCCAGCTTACTCTACTCTTGTGCTCACTGTAAGTTACTAGGACTAACAGGAGCTAAATTATTTAAATGTTAAATGCAAATGTTCCCAATACAGTTCCACTGATATGGCATTAAAACTACATTGGCCAGCTGTTTCGGGCAATTACTGAGCCTTTTTTCAAAATGAAACTATATATTCATGACCCCTTTTTCAAGATTTACATTTTCAGTAGGAAAAATGGTTTTGGGCTGAGAGCCTCAGATAGGGGAGGAAAGTCAGAAAGTGAGATATGGGAAAATGCAGCCATTTGTTGACATTTTAAGTCATACTTTAGAATTTCTTTAGCACAAACACACTTGTGAGTTAAGACACCTTCATCAACTTCAAATATACATTTACAATTAACACACATGCGCACACACACAGGGCTCACCTCGCTGAGGTAAATGAAGAAGGAGCAGGTGGATCCATCCACTCCGTAGTTGGAATAGCAGGAGTCTGAGCGCCACATCTCCTTCATCCACTGAGGTAAAGGAGGAAAAGGCAAGATTAAATCTGAGCCACACATACATTCTCGCCAAAAATCACCGCCTCTACTCACCCACTTTAGTACCAGTAAAATATATGAGCCCACTGTGAGTTAAATTGTTGTCAAATGTAGTTTATCAGCAGCTGTTAAGTACCTCTACTCTGGCTTTCACATTGACAGCCAAACAGCTGTCATTTGGAGCTTTTTTCATTCTAATAATAGAGCTCTTTGGATGGATACAAAAAAGTCAGGTTGATGTTGCAATTTACCAGCGACTGATGTGTGGGCAGGTTGTGGTGCTGAGAGAATACATAATGCACAGTTGCAAAATCTATAGCACTAGCTACCTGTCTAGTTTACCCTATCCTTGTGGAAATAGTCCAGTTTTTGTGGATCAGAGGTTAAAGAAGCAGGATTGTGACTTAAAAGTCATTGGCGTCAATCCCTGGAATCAAATGGAAAATCTGGGGTTTGAAAATAAAAGAGACAATTTCCCTTTCATCAAATACATCTGCAAGTAATCCAGCGGAGCCTCTCAGCGGCCAACAGGAAAAGAGTGAGGTTGTTCTGGGATAGCTCCAATGTGTGAATGTGTGGAAATAAATCAATGTGAAAATGGCATTCTTGACTAAGGTGGAAGAACGTGCATTTTAAATACATTTTCCAAAATGAATAATAGTAAGTAAAAATAGTAAAGTACATGTTCCTCCATCTCCTCTCTTCTGATTTGATCCCTATCAGGCAGATTTACTGGGATACATGCAAAGTGAAAGGGCTGCTGAGCTAAGATGTGGACTGACGGCTATCCAGCTTGGTTCATAGGCTCGAGTACATCATGCATGCTGACTTACAGTAACCTAAGGGAGCAGCACACGGGGTAATATGAAATCGAGTTTTCAAAGCTGTTCATAATGGGGAGACCTGGCAGATGGGCTTGGATCAGAGTCGCTTGGATGGTGAAGGCATGAAGATTGTACTATATTTGTTTAAAAGACAACCTAAGAGCTCTATAAACTGAGAAAATGGATTTGTCAGATGTTACAAACTGTGCACTGATAGTAAACCTGCTGTGGAATACCAGTTTAGTGAATTTTGATGCCTTTCTGAAAACAGGCTCATGTACTGTGTGCGTGCGTGCGTGCGTGCGTGCGTGCGTGCGTGCGTGCGTGCGTGCGTGCGTGCGTGCGTGCGTGCGTGCGTGCGTGGAGCAAGCTTTGGCATCGCCTGGCGCCCAGTTGGAAATGCTGACAGTATCAGTGGAGGATTGGGACTGGCTGAGCAGATGGTGTGTATGATAGGGCCCTATCAGCTCCATGAAGACCCGCACACACACCCACACACATACAGAAAATAAAGAGAGACACTGGACTGAAATTGTGCATACATCTGTATGTGTGTAGGTGTTATTTGTGTGTATGCACCTGTGTTTGGGCTGGCTAGGGCCCCATTATCCCCAAAAGTGAAATTAAACCTGCCTGATGTTTGATTTTCTCGCACATGAACTGCATGTATGGGGCTATATGGGAGTTTTCATTTTTATAATCAAGTATTCTACCAAATATTCTGGTTATTAATCAAATTGGACGAGAACTATTTTAAGTCTTTTTTTTTTCAAGAGAAAGAGCAAATATGAGAGAAATTAAAGGTTCCCTGTGGAGTTTTTGACCACTAGTAGCACTATGGAGCAATGTTTTTGTGAGTGGGTCCCACATTTGTTTTTATCACATGCATGCACATAAGCGTGTGGCAAAGCAATGCACTTTCCTGCCGCCAGTTTCATGCTTTTACACTGATCGACAGTTGGTCGCAGTAATGCTCCAAGAAACGTAGCAACATGCCAGGCAGGGAAGAAGAAGACTGCTAGCTAGCAAACATGGATGTAAACAATTGGTTTTTCAAATCTTTAATGAGGAAGGAAATGCATTTAACATGTTTGGTAGGTCTCAAGGATACACACAATGTGTTTTGGTAAGAAACACTGAGCATAAACATGAATTTGTTTGGTTTTTTTTTTTATGAGAAAACTCCACAGGGTACCTTTGAGTAGGAGAAGGGTCTTTAAAATGAAAAATTACTAGACCCTTGTCCAAACTCAGATAATAGTATAATATTTATTAATATTCTTTACTTAAAATTGTAGTTAAAAGTAATTAAAAATACCACCATGAAAACACACCCTATAAGAAGAAGCTCAAGCCTTCTTATTGATGCATATTTAAAGCCAGCCTGTCTAACTTTTGCTCAACGGGGCCACTTTGCCCACAAGAAACGATTACAGGATAACGTTAAGTGTGTAATGTTACAGTAGCAAAAGAGTCATAAAGTCAATCAACTGACTCAGTAATGTCCGTTTTACAGCAATACCTACCTTAAGTTTGCAATCATTAGCTACAAGTAAAGCTGTAGCAGCAAAATCCCCAAGTGTAATGATGTGAGAAAGGGTGCGTTTTATTGCAACTCTTCATTTGTAAGAAGTGGAATGTGTTATTTCATCTTTCAGAAGTTACATAGTTGAGCTTTTTCGATCTGTGCTGTCATCCATCGCCTAATAGCTAAGCACCTAAAAGGTGATCTTTTTGCTCGAGCTACCTACTGTGTTCTTCTTTTCCTTATTTTAAAATCATATATTCACAGATTTTAGAAAGTGTGAAAGACAGAGACAGAGAGTGAGGCGCAGAGGCTGTCTTTATGTGTGTTTGTATGTGTGACTCACCTTGAGCTTGCCCTCGCAGTGAGGGAAACCATCCAAAGACGGCAGCTCACACTTCTCCTGGGCTCCATTTAGGAGGTCTGGGGGGGGGGGGGAGGGAGAGAGAGAGAGAAAAGTAATAAGGGTCAAGTCAGTCTACTTCAAAATTCTTTAACTGCCTGTAGCTTTAACAGGATGTATGATCCTCACACTGGAGACGATGCAGATGCAAACCTCAACATTTCAGGAACACACATTTCTTCTCTGCAGTTCACAAAGCCACAACAGAATAGGGAGGAAAAATAATGTGTGTGTATGTGTGTATGTGTGTGTGTGTGTGTGTGTGTGTGTGTGTGTCTCGTGTGTGTGTGTGTGGGTGTCGTGTGTGTGGGTGGGGGGGCTCCTATATATGCAGAGAATCTCTGCAGTTGTGAGCGTTGAGGTTAAGTAACAAGACAGAAGGGTGTGGGTAACTAAACTACAAGCTGCTCTGCGCAAGTGTGTTGGAGAATCATTCACAACAGATGAATATGCACTGGACTGAACTGCTGCCACTACAGCTGTGTCACACATTTATACTTCCAGCCCTGACCATGTTCCCAAGATTTATTTATTCCCTTTGTTGACTAATTCACTGTTAAAACTAACAAAGCTTTCCTAGTTGACTAATTAAAGTTAAAACCTTAAAAAAAAAAAAATTATGATGCTACTAGATATTAGGTAAATGGCAGCATTCCTGCGCTTCATTCAAATTGCCTACCTATGCATGTTGCTTCACAGGAAACATTTTATCTAATCACTAACACCGTAGCAGAGCTGTATTAAATTACTGCAAACTGAACATTTCCTACTGCTGCCGTTTCAAGTGTTCAACTGGCCAAACATGGAGTGGCTTTTATAGTGAAGCAGTCACATGAAACACATTGTATTTGTCAGCGAGGTTAGTGCCGACAGCGATTGTTCATCAAAAGTGCATCTAAAAAACAAGACAACGGTCATTCTGAGTATTATTTTGACAGCGAATCAGTTCTAAATATAGCAGGGAGTAATGGAATGAGAAGGAGCGGCCACAGTGAGCTGTGAGATGAAGAGCTGAATGGTCACCATTAGTTATCAAACACTTTGCTTGGACTGATCAGCGATGTCTAATCGATTGGGAGAAAAAAAAAGACAATCATCCAAACTTCACCTGCCCCTTTCAGTATCATCACAGCTCACAACCTCTCTTTTGAATTTGGCTGCCTGCCAACGTAGCTTGTACATAAGCAGCTCGTAGAAAAAACTGCCACCCAACTTGCCAAGATATAGCCAAGTCATCTGGCTGCTCGATGGTGTCAATTTCCCATCGAGCTCAATAACAGACAGATGGACAGGCATATATAGTAGATGACATAGCATTTTAAAGCTGGTTTTGTAAAAGTTGATAGCATCTGCTTGATGACTCACCGTTTTCTTCCTTGTGGCTAAGATTTCTCATGTGTTTCCTCTTGTGAAATAACAAGGAGACATGCAAACACATGGGTAGGATAGAATAGAGCCTCATATAATAATAGGACAGGAGAAGAAACCCAACCAGCATGGCTATGTGGTGAGGCTAATGAGGATGTGCCACAAGGTGAAGTTCCTCTAATGGCTACTAGATATTGGTTTCAAAAACAAAAATCCCCCCAAAAAATCTGGCTTTTCACAATTCTGTTTAAAAAGTCAACTATTGAAATTGAAATTTTATACACACATTCATGTCCCTCTCGGGATGTATTTTAATAATAGCACCATCATCAGGTCAAAATCTTAAGGTCCAAAACTTGGGTTTATGACCAAATACCTGCAAAAGTACTAATTTTCCCACCAGCCTCAGCTATACTTTGTATTGAGTGGTAATTAGCAAATGTTAGCATGCTAACATGCTAAATAAAGATTTATGGTAAATATTATACCTGCTAAACATCAGCATGTTGCATTGTCATTGTGAGCATGCTAGCATGTTGATGTTAGCATTCAACTCAAATCAACACTGTGGAAGTACAGTCTCACAGAGCTGTTAGCATGGCTGTAGAATCTTAGCCTTGTTCTACAGTTTGTGGTACAATCTCAGCACTTCAGGTCAGTTGCATCTTTGTAAGTCTTGGAATGACAGCTGGAGACTGCCCATTACTCTGTGGTCAGGGATGACTGTCAGCCATCACCTTTGGCTTGGTCATCTGAACTCCATAACAACAGAAACCACAAAGAGCTGAGAGCTGAAAGCTGGGCCAGTCGAGTCCACAATGATGCAAACACAGTTCGAGAAGGAGTTAAGATGTTTTTTTGCTTTCTAAAATAAAACAAAATTCATGCAACTGCAGTGGGGGAGGGAGTCATTACGATATCTTGTCCACATTGCTTTCAATATCCCAGGAAGCCAATACCACTGTAGGATTAACATTCATGGCTTCCCTTGCATATAATCACCTTTTTGATATCCCCATTCAGAGACGTTAACGTCATCACCACTGACCTTTATAGCCAGAATATAAATAATGCATTACGGTAGGCTGTGCGGTGAATAGATAAAAGCTTAGAGGCAAACACCAGACTGATGTAATGAGTTTGTGTGTGGTGTTTTAAGAGGCAGGTGTGTGTGTTTATGGAGGTGTGTGTATGCAGCTAATCTGCGGTTCTAGCAATGGGTCAGGCTTCTGTCGGTGTGGGTGAGTGTGGAGGGTGGAGCAGAGGCTCCTACATCACGTTCATTGTTGATTAAGTTTATTTGCACCAACAAGCTGCAGCAGTAAACAGATATTCTACTGGTAAACTTTTTATTTTCTCTCTCCCTCTTTCTATGCTGCTTTATCACCTAGATTAGTGTGGAAAACATATTTCACTGACACTCTCTGGCTCGCTCCCTCGGCAGCGTGTATCAGGGAAGAATGAGAGATAAAAGAGAGGTGATGACATGCCACATGAGTACTACAACTAAAAACATCACCAGTTAGATGGAAAGCTACCAAACAAGTTTCCGTCCACAGCCTCAGTCACCATCTAGGGAAGGAGAAGAGGGGATAATTCAATTTATTTTTTATTTATATAGTGCCATTTCATAACAGAAGTTATCTCAGATAATGAATCTATGCTTGTATCAGGGTTTAAGCCACAGCGCGACACTGCGAGAATGACCCCCTTAAAACATAAATGTCCAGTCATTATGGTCTCTCTGCAACCATAAACTCAAGGGCAGGATCAATGTTAGCAAGCTTCTCATGTTTAGATTTTATCATCTATAGTCAATTAATATTAATTGCGCGAGTTAGCCAACTGTTGGCTGTTCTCTGGTGAACATGTCGCAATCCTGTATACGCCTAGATGATTTGTCGCAGAATGAAATGCCACTCTGTATCATCTTTACATTTAAAAACTATGGCAAGGATTGTGTCTTTTTGCTGTTAAAAAAAAAAAAAACAAAAACACAAAAACAAGTGTCTTCCTGTCAGTAAGCAATCTAGTGTTAGTCGCCTGTACACGTAATTTTCCAGCCATATACGCACCAACTAACAGCCAACACTAGCAGATACTTTTATTATATCAGTATCTTAAATCACCTTAATCAGGATCTGTGGAGCAGTCAGAACTGAGCAGCAGCTTGTCCTGTCAGGCTTAAAAACAACAATTAGATAACAATTTAGCTTTTAGCTCAGTAGCCACAGTGGGGATTAAGAACTGTTTACAGGAACAATCTCCAGCTTCAACTGTGACTACATAGCAACATTGTGTACATAACGTACTTTTTGAATGTAGTGATTTTTTTTTTGGAGAATAATTATTAAGTAATTTAAGCATCCCAAAAATGTAACTGTTGTCACTAAATGCGAGCTACTGTAAATTAGTCTGGCTTTCTAGCTACAGATGAAGTTTGAAGGTCTTTGAAGTTGACTTCAAGTAAAGTAGTAAGTAGTTTGTAAGTGGTACAATTATGCCTTGGTGAAACACAGGGATGCACTTTCTTGATCGTCGATTTTGTCCACGACAGCCCGCTAGTGTTGCCGTGCTGCTCTCCTTTACTGCAGCTGCACTCTACAGTTTTCTTTTTCTTTCAAATTATGGCACCCTGTCATTCACCCTGTCATTCAGCTAGTCAGCCACCGAGTGTAAAAGTCAACAGGCAAATATTCTCCTAGCTTTACTCAAGGAGTGGCTAAATATAGCTCCCCTCATAATCAAACACAGCAGAGGTAGTGTTGTTTCAAAGGGAGCAGATTCCTCACAACAAGGATGCATATCATTCCAACCAAACCCTTTACCTGCCCTTTTCACTTCAATGGTATTTTATTTCTCTTGTTGTGAAGCACTTTGTTTTGATAAGTGCTCTATAAATAAAGTTTTTTTAATAATAATTATAATAATTATAATTATTATTATCTATTTACATTCAATTTAGGGCTGAAACGATTCCTCAAGAAACTCGAAATCAAAATGCAAATTATTTGCATCGAAGCTTCGCTTAATCCATATAGTTACATACAGCGCGCTGTTTCGCACGGATGATTATTACTGTCGCACAACGCGCTTAAGCTGTGTGTGATCAGAGACGTTCAGAGCGTTTTTGGTGTGATTTGACAGCGCAGATTACAAAGAGGAGGAAGAGAGAGAAAATAGCGAGGGCCGCAGAGAAGCGACAGGCCAGAGAAAGTGTCCACAAAAACTCTGTACAGTGTGTCTATTGTAAAACTGAACTAGCCGACCACAACAGCACGACGTCTCTGCTTCAGCATCTCAGCAGAAAGCAAAACATTACAGTCTATGCATCCAGTCCACAGAGCGGACCCGACACAAGGTATATGAAGGCTAGTAAACAATGTAGGCTACGTTAATTATGGATATGTGATGGCTACTTAACATAAATCAATGTGTTGGCTAGTTAGGATGTCCCTAAGTTAGCTAGGTTTTTTTCAAGATATTAACCACAGAAAATAAAATGCTGCAGTCAATTTGTGAATGCCTGAGCTTCATTCATGTTATTTATTATGATAGTCACAGTTCCTGTCCACTCGTTTTTGCCTCCTATAAATGCCACAAAGAAGACATTAAAAGCTTACGTTACACCTGAGCTGAACTTGTAGATCGGAAAACTTAAGTATATATACCTTTTTTTTTTAAAAGCAAAAGGTGTTTGTTTTTGTATTTTTCTTTAAAACCGAGAATGTAATATGGCACTTAAATGCATTAAATGGGTTTAGTTTTGACAGATATTATTGTATACAATTTAAGCAATAAAAATGTAGATTTAAAAAAAAAAAAAGAGAAACCAATTAGTTGTTCATTTTAAGAGACCTGTCTTATTTTCTGTTCTGCACATTTACTATTGCTCTTTAATAAAGAAAAAGTATTTCTTATCCGATTACTCGATTAATCGATGCAAAAATCTGTAGAATACTATATAATTGACAGCTGCAGCCCTAATTCAGTTTAGACAAAGTAACTTCTCCAATCACTAGCTGCCATGCATTAAAGCTGAGCAAGACATGGTTAAAATAACAGAGTGTCAAGGAGCATTAGTAGAGCTGAGGGTGACATGAGGTGTGACTGACAGGCTGAAGCAATGATGTGTGATGATAAGCCAAGCACCAAACCACACCTTTGTCTAGCAAACACAGGAACAAAGAAACCAAGGCAGAGAAACCCAAACAGTACAGAGAGCTAAAATGACAAATCTTCTTTAAATAGTATTAAAAAAAACAACTCCCAAAGCACTTCGAGATTCAAATAAAAAGGAGAGAACAAAGAGGTTAATTTGTAACAGATAAAAACAAGACAAAAGGAAAAATGATATAAATAGAGAGTGAACAGCAAATATAAAAGTTAAAATAATGAGGTAAAAAAACGCATTGAGAAGTGTTTTGAAATGTACAGAGAACCAGAGGCAGAAAACAGATGAGATCATTCAAAGTTGCGTAAGATGTCCAAGAGCCTCTAACAGTACTGAGGTCACCATTAGCCAGTTCCTAGCACACAGTGTTGGCCATCTGATAGCCCTTAAATAGCATCATCTCTGAACAATAAGTGATATTACACACAGGGTTATTTTTCCCTCTCCCTCCCTGTGTGTGTGCTTGTCCAAATCCATGAGGCAATCTGACATTTAACAACTCCAGAATTGGATTGAGGACATCTGGTTTATGTTATTCTCTCTGTTGTGTACTTCTCTCGCTCTCTTCCCCCCCCCCCATCTCCCTCACTCTCATTGATTTCATTCTCAGGCACACAAAACTAAAAAACCTTCCCTCAAATAACATAAAATCTGCCAAAGCCAAGCTTCAATGACACAGTTTGGTGAGTGGAAACCAAATAAGTGTGACACTGACTAAATCTATTTGCATACAAGGGAAGGGTTATGGGAGTTTTGTGACAATTACGTTTCAAGTTCTCAACAATAAAGTTTTCTTAATAAAGACGCCTCAGCAATGAACAAACATGACTTAAAGTAAATGATGTGTAAAGTGTCACCATGGTGATTCTGCAGAGGAGAAAGCTTGAAAAAAAAAAAATATATATATATACACACAATTCAAGGGTGAAAAGTGCAGCTTTCCTCATCTCTGTGTCCTCTGATCCACTAATTTTAGATGCACTTTGCAAGAAGATGCAGGGGTATCAGTGTGCGAGTTTGTGTGTGTTTTGTTTGTGTGTATGTGTAAATCTCTGCAGCTCATCAATTAGAAAGCAGGCTGGCTGATGGAACCGTGCGCTCTCAGCTATAGAACAGCAGCAGCTGGGCAGGTGGAGAGAAGTCAGAGAGATCATCATCACAAAGCAAGTTAGTCAGGCTCTGTTGGGTTACCTTGCTTCACTGACCAACCTTGGCAATCCTGCATAACTGGTATACAAAATAATAACACCACTAACAGAATGAGAAAATGGAAAATAAGGCAAAGTGTGGTAATTATTGTATAGGCCTGACATTTTCAGCACATTCAGTAATATTCTGAATAGTGACATTTTGGTGTTACATAATGAACTAACATACATAATTTACAATCATCATACTGAGTCTAATATAAGTAGCCTCATGTTATCCTGAGCTGTGTTGGAGTAAGAGTGTAAAAAGATAGCTACATAGCACAATTAATATGTAGCTATAACTGTCCACTCATTAGTCTGTTAGAGTGGTAAACTATAATCCTTTTGTTTGTTAGAAGTCCTGTTTTAAACAGAGAGTGGAAACCAAGCGCTGTGACGAGTAGTCAATTCGTTGACATTAGTTGATGACAGAAAATTAATCAGCAGCTATTTTGATAATTAAATAATCGTTTTAGTCATTTTTGTTAAGCAAAAATGCCAAACATTTGCTGGTTTCAGCTTCTCAAATGTAAGGATTTGAGGCTTTTCTGTGTCATACATGACTGTAAACTGGGTTTTGGACTGTTGGTCATTACAAGACATTTGAAGAAGTCTGTGGAAAAGTATTGCGGGTTCGAGACTAACGGCGTCCCGTCGTCCCGGGGATGATAGAAAATGTGTTTGGGATGAACAGAGATCTTTCCCGGGACGCCTCTGGGATTTTTGTAACGTTATGTGTGTATGCATGTACAACTTTTGCTGAGCAAATGACAAACTGAACCGAGCGGCGCGCCTCTTCGCATGCTGTTACTATAGTTACTATCACTGGATGACTACTCAGCGTGAGACCCATGAAAAATATAAAGATTCTGAAATGTTCCCGCGGTACCGGTCCATCTCTGAATTACTTCCTTGTCACTTTTATTACCTCCTCTGAGGGGAATAGATGGGAAGAATATGAAAATAGCTCATGAAGTGAAGAGGAAATTGTTTGACATCATATCTGAGAGGGACAGGAGATAAAATGACATGTGACACTGGTCATATGCTAAACTCAGCCCAGTAATACAAGGCACCCTTTCAGCTCAATTGTTTCTCTTATACTACACAAGTGTGTGTGGCGAGATATCATTGTATACATCTGTACCTCTAACCACCCAAAATCCACTGGAAACCACTTGTCTAGGCCTTGCCACCCGAAGGCACACAGTTCCCAGCATGAGAGGCACGTGTTTGGAGCTTGTCAAAACACGTCTCGCACTGCCTCTGGTCCACACAAGTGTTCCACAGTCAATCCCGGAGGCAAAAAAACAAATCCAAATTTCCCCAAGTAACCCCACTCTCCGGCCCACATCGAGTTTCCTCTTTCTCTCCCTTCCTCTGCTGCAAAGAGCAAAACGTCTGGCTGTAATCAATCTCTCTTTTGTGCTTGGGCAATCTGATCGGCCCACTGCTCCCTCCGAAAATATCCAGGAGGAAGATTCAGATTTTGCACCAAGAGGAGCGCAAGGACACAAGGTGGCCAGAAAACCTTGATTAGCTCTCATCATTGCAGAGCTATGACTAATGTTCCACTGTTGATTTGGACAAATGGGGGAAAGCTGCAGATTTAGAATGTGAGACATGCTGTACTTCGAGTGTTGTGTCGCCAAAGAACTTGTTGTTGTGATAAGAAGGAAATTAAACTGAGAATAGTCAACAGTGTCTATAAAGTAAAAACAGCTACATACAGGTTTCATATAAATGTTTCATTTCCTCTAAAAGGCTTAAAATTAAGGAAGCCTTTTCACTCACCTGCCAGACATATGCATTTCCTGTAAACAGTGAAATGAGTAAATGCTCTGCTTCAGTTTAACTCTCAGGCACTGCAGTGGAGCTGAAAATATTCTGTGTTGTCATTAGCGAAGCAGCCTGAGAGCCACAGAGCTGCATAATTCAGAACCAAAAAAAGTGATCTAATTTTCAGTTTTTAGCTCCCTGTAAGTGTGAATGCATGAGCCTATAACACAGCCATGAACAAATGTGTGAGATTATACACTTGTCAGTCATTATGTGCAAATGCATCTTTGCATTCTACTCTCAGTTCAAGTGTGCCGGCATCTTCTGCTCTATCCTCTGATTTGGAACCTGCCACTCTTGCCTGAAGAAAAATGATCTGCAGTGAATGTAAGATGAGGCTGGAGGTGCTATGGATGTTTGTGTATATTACGTGGGAGTGTTTGCGTGTGGATTAAAAAATTAAATTAAATTTTAAAATGCCTAGAGAAATGGCCGGTATTTGGTAGAAGATTGCAGATTATATTCAGGGCCGGGGCTGTGGCTTTAACCAGCACAACAACAACACTGGCACGGAAAAAGAGGAGACAATGGAGGAAAGAGGATGCAGAGGGAGATGGAATGCAGCATACAAAGAGAAGCAGAGCCATACAGTATGCAGAGAGCAAGGAGAGACAAGGGTGACACAATACAATGAGAAAGTGTGCTTGGGGGAAAGAATATAATATATATTCTTATTTCCTTTGCTTTGGCAATACTGTGGTTTCAAATGCTGGGTTTCGCACCATAGCTCTGATGTAAAACCCTTCCTTTCCATGTCCGAAACACACCCCAAAATTGCACAATATTTCTGAAATTTCACGATCAGTGGAGTCCCTGCAAAACAGACGCTGAATGGAACTAAGGAGAGAGGGAAAACATTAGTTGAGAGTGAGACAAAGAGAGAGTCAGTGAAAAAGTGGGGTGCACGTGTCCCAGCCAATGCCGTGCTAGCCCCAAATGTTCCTCCCATCCCACCCCTGCCTCCTCAATCAGCTGCAACCTCAAGAGGGACGAGCCTGCCTGTGGGGAAAGGAGAGGAAAGAGAGAATGTGTGTGTCTGTGGTGGCGAAGGGTCCTGGTGTATGGCTATATATCTGTTTTCCTGGAATGGCCTACACTGATTTGACTGATTCAAATTAATTTGATTAATTTACAGATGATTAGCAAAAAGCTAAATTTCGTTTAATGCTTGTTATGCTGCAGCTAGCTCTAACCCTTTGTTTCAGCGAAAAACACTGCGGTGTCAATGCTGATAATCTTTATTTCATACAGCAAGGAACAAATGAGGTGTTCAGTTCAATGATAGACAAATTTGCTTCTGATATTCAGATACATTAAATATGATTTAACATGAAATTGGTATTTTCAGGGCGCAACAGAGGACGTTAATAGCTCTGTGGTTATTATTCTTCTAACCATGGGGGCAGTAGCAGCATAGAAAGCTAAAACAAGTTGACATCCAGAGTGGAAGTGTTAAAGAAATTAAATTAGAGTCTAAACAAAGTTCTTCTACTGTATGTTTAAATGTCTGACAGGAAATACAGATTTAAATTTAACAGAGCATTGTAACTTCCTCTCTCAGCAATCACTTGCTATACTTCTGCACAGACTTCTTCAAACCCCCAAATCCAAGTGAATCTGCTCAGTGTCCAAGAGCGGCTCTAATCATACTGATATCTCTGGTACGAATTGTATGAATAAGAATGGTGCTGCTAGACATAGTGTGCATTTTCAGTTTACCTTTCTGTCTCCACGATAAACAACTGCGCCTAACGTGGCTATGGAGTTACATTTAAAATATGTTATATATAATGAAATCCTTGTGGCAACATTTTTTTGGGGGGTTTGAGGCAATGTTTTCTAAATTTTACTTCCAATGGTGGAATCAGTGTGATTTAAGCATTAACATGTGAAAGATACAGCGTATCACATACTCCAAGCTAACTGTGTCATGATCTAACGAGCCCTGTCAACAACGCCTCAGGAAGCATTCCCTGGCTCTACGCAGTGCCAGGCAGAAAACTTAATGAAAGCAAAACTGCAGTTTCTTGCTGTTTGTTTACAACACTACCATAAGAAGCTCTGATGCATTCCATATGGGAGGGTTCTCTGGGGACCACAAGCACAACACAAGATACAGGCACAAATTCGCACTGCACAATAACAGTCGCAGTGGAAGAGCGTGTCTGTGCTTGTTGTCCGTTGGTCCGTGAGGGAAAGTCCAGGAGAGGCTCACTCCTCTCTACTGTGTCACGTCAAAGCTCTCAAACATGCAGGTGAGCACAAGATGTGGAAGCTGTGGAGCTGAGAAACACTTCCTCTCCAGTTTTCCACATCAAGATTCATGCCTGGTCGCGCCAATTACAGGCGGTGCGTCAAACAAGATGCTGGATTTTTTTTTTTGTATCACTGTAGATTTGAACTCACTGTGTCACACTGCATTTGTCATTTACATCAACACAAACCCTGGTAGGAACACACATGAGAGATTAACATTATTTGCATACAAATAAGCAGAATAACTGCCTGACATCTTCAATTATCTCATCATTCTCATTGGAAAGCAGTGATATAGGAATCACTTAAAGCACAACCTTGAGTGGTTTCAAGCTGTATCAGGGAGACCCGAAAAGTAAAGTCATGTCAAATCAAACCCCAATTTTGATACTATTTATGGTCAGCATTTTTCTGCAATAGCCATTCAATATATTTACATTAAGTCATAACTCTCTATATAGAAGTTTGCCACTCGCACCCTAGATTCAATCTGCCTTTTCACATACAAGGGATTTCCAGGAAATGATACATATATGTAATTCAATCTCATCTAATTATTAACCTCACTGTTAACTGTTTACTCTCTTTACACTGTATCAAGTCACCTCTGATGG
The DNA here is from genome assembly GCF_020085105.1 of Siniperca chuatsi. Taxonomy (NCBI): domain Eukaryota; kingdom Metazoa; phylum Chordata; class Actinopteri; order Centrarchiformes; family Sinipercidae; genus Siniperca; species Siniperca chuatsi. The sequence goes on along the minus strand of NC_058065.1, from coordinate 13,081,837 downwards.
GAACGTAACATTCCTTTCTGCCACAGTGTTCAACTGGCAAAACACAAGGTGGCTTTCCTTGTGAAGCAGCCATAGGAAATGCATTGTATTTGGCACTGCTGACGCAGCCAAATCAACCAAGACTACTACAACTTTAATCTGCAAGAAAAATAAAAGTGGATATAAATAATTACTCTAATTAATGTTTTCCTTCAGTAACTTTGTCTTTTTACGATAGTTTGTTGCTGCAACCTGCAGTACAAAAACATCAAGGTGAATTGCTGCGCAATTTACATTAGACTGTAGGGTGAGGAGTGTCGGGATTCATGCGAGTGTTTGAAAGTGTGTGGGAGCGGACGGCATCTCTCTGCAACTTATTAGCACTGAGTGGGTTTGTGTGTATCTGTGTACTTTATTTCTTCAGTGTACAGATCAATACTAATAAACAGGCCTTCCAGAACATAATGGAGACCACAGACTTAGCTCTAAATCGAAGCGAGTCCCACAAGATGTTTTCAGCATTAAAATGCTAATTGTATGGTGATTGTTCGTAGATTCAATCTTTCAGGTTTTGCAGGAAAAGAATCCTTAAAGTATAAACACTGAAATCAACCTTCTCGCCCTCCTTTCAGTTGGATACTGTAAGGACATCAGCTAAGTGTTTAAAATAAAAATAAAGTGCAGGGAACAATGAAATCATGAGGTAATCAGGACACCTGCAATCCTCAGCCGAAACCCTGTCCTTGTCCCTTTACTTTGTTGACATGGAGACCTTGGATCTCATCTTTCACTGTGAATGGCAAACAGAGATACAAGCGGATCAATAGCTGAAAGAGACAAAGCAGTGAAGATGCCCTGAGCTGTGAAAGCACAGGTCTCCGTTTACTGAAAAAGCTAACCGTGTCACAAAGACAGGACGCTACAAATCTAACTTTAAACACTTGCGAGGGGTGGAGGGGTGGAGAAATAGATCATAGAGGAACACGACGAAGAAAGACAGAAGTGAGGGCTGCAAATCACCAGCTGACCATTCATTACATCATACGTCTCTACGCCTGGGTGTTTGTGTGGGTGTGTGTAGGATTAAATTACATTTCCATGCCACGGGTCGGCCCACTGATGAAACACTGCTCGGGAGGTTGATTAGCCACATCAGTGAGACGTGGTAAGACAAGGTGTCACAGAATGCTGTTGGACCGAGTCCCATCTGTATGCCGTTTAACTAGTCTCATAAAAACCAGGCGCGTGCACGTGATACAAGCGCACAGAACAGTATCCGTGAGCGGAAAAGGTATTCTGGTTTTGTCCTTTTTGGCAGGATATCTTTATTTAGTATTCTAAAGTTTTGGATTTACAGATTGAACCTGATGCACTAATTGCCTTGTTTGGTTGTTCCAAATCTTCTGCCACATACTGTACAGCAGACTCTTATGTTTGGTATGTTAGTAGCCAAGAGGATAATTCTCAAGGAGTGGAAGGCTCCCGGCGCTCCTTGTTTCTCCAGATGGTTTAGGGAACTAGTCTCAGGGATACACCTTGAGAGGCTTTGAAGCGGAACACATGGTTTTCATGAAAAATTTGAGAGTACCTGGGGCCCAATTATTAGACACCTTAACTTTTCCGATTGTTAGCTGAAGTGCCTGCCACGCGACATCCAGTTTTGCTATTCTTATTGATAGGCTGATATATTCATTCAGTTTTTTTTATTATTTATTAATAATAATAATAATAATAATATTATTATTATTAATAATAATAATAATACGTCTTATTATTATTATTATTATTATTATTATTATTATTATTATTATTATTATTATTATTATAGGCCGAAACATTGTTGCAGTCTTTTTGTGGTTGTTGTCTTTTTTGATTTTTGTTCTGTTTTTGAACATGGGGTGTGTATGTTTGTAAGTTTGTTTGTAAATGTGATTTTTTTTCTGGTTGTATGATGAAAATTAAATATAATAAAATATTTTTTTAAGAAGCTGCTACCAAGGCCAGATCGGTATGTTTTGATCCTATATGGGGCTTCTGTGCCTGTTGTCCTGTGCATAGACAGAGCTAGCATTGCAGGACATAAAAATGTGGCATTTTGATACCAGTTTTTTTTTCCCTTCCCCAAAGCACCAATGCAGTTTTTACAGCACATTCAATGGCGTCTGACTGTAAAGGAATGAGTGGGCCACATTTTTGTGAGATGACCAAACACAAGAAAGAAGCTGTGTTCTACAATGTGTACACAGCTGTTAGTTCACTACAGCAGCACTAAGTAGCAGAGGAAAAGCTGGACTTATAGTATAGTACTTGCTACATTGATCACACACGTCAACATGAGGCTGAGTGTGAAGCTTGAGGCTTTATTGTGAAGTTTCTGATGAAATGGTGAACGAGTGTATAATCTACAATGAAGTCTTATTCAATGCATGTTTTAAAACCTTTGTTTGAAATAGATTCAGATTTTTACTAACTGTAATTTCAGCACCATAAGCAAACCATCAGCAGCTTTGGGAAGTGTCCCTAAACATTTAATGCTTTTCTTTCAAAACAGCCTCAAACATATTTGTGCAGTGTGGGATTTTAGAGAGCTAGCATGGGGAGAAATAATACAGTGTATTAACAACACGCTGTGCATTTCTTAAGAAAGAAAGACGAGTAACGAAAACATTACACTGTATCGTCCCCTTACAGTGCAGATAATGTGATTTCTTGTTCCATGTATGGCAGCTCTTTTATGTGTTTGTGGGTTTCTGTCACATAAAATGTCTAATTCAACAAGTATTGTAAAGGTGTGATGTAATTTTTTTTATTAAAAGAGCCGAAATATCACCAAAATGTTTTTAACTCTTGGCTGAGGTGGAAAACTCTGTATCGATAAAAGAAAAATGTGCCAAAGTTTAATGGAAACAGACTTAGCTAATAAATCATGACGTACATTAAGCATGGGACTAAAATTCCACAGAAGCTTCCGCTTCACTGAAGAGATAAAAAGTGCTGCAGAACAAAACATCAGATCTGTGGAGCGACTGTAACCTTCCTCACATTAATACATGAAACAAACAAATGCCATCATGTTTTCCATGTTCATCTATGATTTCACTAGTGCTCTTTAAATTTCGTCATTTCATTGTGCCCTCCTGTTCTACAACAAACTGGACAATTATCGCCACCAGCTGTTTTTCGATACGGCCAACTCCTAATATTCTAAAATAAAATTTGGGCTAAATTTGAATGGAAACTTGACTTATGTGGCAAACTTCAACCCGTCCTGCAAACCAGGCCAGACAGAATAAAAGCCAGGAATAAACAGAATACTAAAAGGACCCAGGTTTGGTCCTGAACATGCCAGAGTCCTTGGCTAAGAAAATGTATACATTCAAGGTGGAAACAGTGCAGTCCCAGGGCTGCTGCTCAGTTCCATCTTGATAGAGGCCTCTCTGAAAGCCAGGCGTGTTCCCCATCACTGTCCAGATTATTATCTTTGTAATTGCCTTCCAGTCAGGGAGGAGCACTAGTAGAGTTGGCATTAGCGCTGCCTGCCACCCACTCCAAGACAGGAGAAAATGCTTCAATGGAGACTCCGGAGTGTTGGGGCCTTTAGTTCATTGCCAAGAGAGATGTGGTTGCCGCTTTGTCAGCTTGACCTGCATTCAGGATCCAAATGTTGTCTCTCAAGGGTACAGGAAGTTTTAAGTGAACAGGGCATTGCAGGTTTATTGACGTGTCACAGGTCCAGGTACTATCGCTCCACAACATAGGAGCTCAAGCCAAGAGAGCCTCGACAATGGTATACGAGATTAGTGTCTCATCTCTAGTGTCCACAATGGCCGGATTGAGACCAGACAGAGAACCAACTCTTGTGCACACTGCTTGAGGAGACTAGGCTGATTTTGCCAGCCTTTGGCTTAACCTTTGTCATTTTTTAACAGGACTTTCTTATGCAATTAGAGTCTACCTATTTAACCATTTGATTGTTCTATTGCTGTTTCATTTTTATGTTTTCTTATAATAGCTTATTTTACAATATTATCATTCATCAATATCACATATCTTAAAATATCTTGTTTTGTCTGACAAACAATTTAAAACCCAAATATATTCAGTTCACTATTACAGAAGACTAAGAAAACCAGCAAATACTCACATTTGAGAACTTGGCATCTTTGCTTAAAAAAAAAAAAAAAAAAACGACTTATCGATCGATTAATCGATTATCAGAATTGTCACCAATCCAATATCCAATCCACTAATCGATTAATCAACTACTTGTTTCAGCTCTACTGACTAAGATGGACTTGTTTTAATGAATTAATTAATATATGGTTAATTAATATGTTTTAAAGGATCTAAGAATACTTTATTATGATTAAACTATCATACTATGATTAATTTCTCTCAAACATGTATGTAAGGATATGAGCAAAGCACTTTGAGGATCCAAAGACAAAGTAACGGAAACAAGTTGTTTTATGGTCTTGTTTATATGAAACCAATGACATTACGCTAGGCGTTACAGATGCTGCGAGAGAATGTGACATTAGTAGTTTGCGGTTAATAGAAAAAGGCTTTAAGCACACAAAAACTAAGTCAGATTCTCATACTGAGTCATCATGATAGTCAGAGGGCTGTCTATGACAAATAGTCTTGATAATGATCAGTCACTTTCATATGATACTATATGATTAGGCTAACTTATTACTATTCAACTCAAGGTCTTAAAAGAAAAAACGTTACAAAGGCAGCGTTAACATTTGATAAAAGATGGCAGCGCAGCAGTTGTCATTAGGATTAGATCCATTCAAATGTGACTTTGTACAACTCAATCAGCCTAATCCAATTCTGCATATATTGCTTCAGAGCACAGACTCCACATTCCGACTGTTTAAAGCTCCGCAAACAACTGAGAGCAAGTCCCAGGATCCCAGAAAAACCAGCACCTCGCTCTCTCAACTGGGCTGAATTCATCATCTGAAAGTTGGCAGGAAAAGCAATGAAAACTAATAAAAGGGTCATGCAGCGTGAACACAGGCCTTATTTGAATTATGTCCAAGGATGCGGTCTGGTCCTATAAAGTGCCTGGTGTGCACTGTGCAATACTGGCAGAGTTTAGTTGGTCGTATGCCCCAGGAATGTTATTCACTATGGGAATTTTTTAAATTAAACAAGGGTCATAAAAAAACAGCCACGATCAGCTTATCCTCATTTCTTTAATTGGTCTCAGCTACTATATGTTTACCGTGCCTTTTTATACTCTGAACAAAAGGGTTTCTCTGGAAAAAGAAACTGTATGAAACTTGCCCATACCTGAGTTACAGTTCATGCGAATAATGACTTTCTGAAGCCAACTTATTCTAAGAGGATGAGTCTGGAGAGAGACAGCACTTTTGTCCCCGTACTTGTAGAGCTCCAATCCTTTGGGACGCGATTCCCACCTTTATCGAAGATGTGTAAAAATCCAGACTTAAGACAAATCCTTTCAGCTTTCCTTTCCTTACCACCTCAACATCTACACAAACACTCCAGACTATTCAAAAGCAAAATAAAAAAAAAATGCAATACATACCTGCCACGTTAACTTTTTCAGAGTTTGTGCCGCTGGGTGTGGCAGTGCTGGTGCCGTTGGTCAGGTTGCCCCCCGTGCCGTTGTAGATGTTTTCCACCTTGGACTCTAGCTTGCCCAGCCGCAGCATGATGTTATCCAGCAGCACTGCAAGGGTTTTCTTCAAGTCTGCAAGTAAGAATGTGAATAAGATTACTGGGAAATGTTTTTTATTTCTCCACCAAAAACCTGGAATATCTGACAAGAGATGTAGCACTATGTCTGCACTTGTCTCTGTCAGGGGCACTGCAGTGCTTCAGGATAGAGCTCATTAATTAACCATGGATAGGGGTGTAAAAATGATCCAATGCAAACAGTGGTTAATGCAAGAGTCAGAGAATTGGCTACATCAATAGAGAATCACACATCTGACCCTAATTCCATATGAAATTCAGAAAAAAAAAATTATATGTCTGTCAAAAAAAATAAAAAAAAAAATAAATAAATAAATAAATAGATCTTTCCAAATAACTCTCTCGGTGCACTCCTGTGCCTCTAGTGTGTGCGAGCATGACCCGCACCTCTTTTGCTAGCTCGCTAGTCGCTAAATTCCCAAATCACATAACTGCTTCAAGCCTTGACTACCTTACTTGAAGGTAAAACTGTTACTAAAGCTACGTGTTGCTTTATTTATATGTGCCCACATACAGCTACTGTTGAAAATACTAAATTCAGAAGGATGTCACTGATCCAGGAACTGAGGTAAACAATGCCCAGTTAGCAGCATTTCAGTGAAAAAACTCCCTCCAGTGTATCCATGTATACTACTGCTGGTGTGGCAGTATACCACATTTGCCATGATATTACTAAATCATAGCCTTCATAGCAACAGTGTCTGACATATAAATATATAAAATGTCTGCTATAAGGGATAGAAAATATACACTAGTCTGAGTCCAATATCAACATCAGAGTGACCGTACATGTAATACTTTTGAAGAGAGCATATGAGACTTATTAAAGAGATTTTTATCTGTATCTGATTAACTGAGCATTTCATTCTGACTAAGACAAAGCTTCCAATTATTACATATGCATGTAATTTAAGCTGCTGCCTGTAGTCTGGGCAACCTTGCTTAACTGCAGTGTGTCTGAAAATGTACAACCGGGGACTCTGCATCTCCCACTACAACAAGTCGTTGGATTTCAGGCAGTCAACTTGAGGCTCATTTAAATGTAAAACTGGAGCCGGGCGTCTTTGCGAGCGACCTTGCTGTTTAATTTGGGTCTTTGCATTTCTGTGGGCATCTTTTCTTCCATGAGCATTTATCTGCACAGGACACAGCTAATGGTAGAACAGACAGGCGGGACGCTGACCAGTAATGAGACAGATAGGATATACATTGGCCTCATTTATTGCGGCATTTGTCTGATACTATAACCTGCAGCTATTGCACTGATATTTACAGAAAATGTGAAGTTGTTTCAAGCTGCTGTAACTGGTACATACAGTATAACAACAAATATTATGTTATCAGCACGAGCTCCGTCATAATCATCAAATTCAGAGTGTATTCTATCATCAATGCATGCATGCTTATGTGTACAGAACTGATCCAGAGTTTGGCATGCTTGCTTTCCTCAGATGATGATAATTGCAGCTTGTCTATCACATACAAGCGCCACATCTTCCCTCACCATGATGCATTTGACACGCCAGTTTGCATCACGTCAGAGAGATTGGCAAGGGCACAGCGAGGCCTGGCAGAGCACACCAGCCTGATTCGTGTGAAGACAAACGCCAGAGCATTTGTCTGATTTGGATGAGCTGTGTGCTGGGAGGAGCAGATGCACAGAGAGCAGCACAGTGAGACCAGGAAGAAACCAAACGGAAAGCTTTGGAGCAGCGGCCTTGCCAAGCTTTTGGGCCGAACATAATTACAAAAAAAACGGGTTAGCCCAGAGTTAATGCCCCCCCTCTGTTCACCTCTGGCACATAGGCCTGTGCCCACTCACTTCGGGCTGTAAATCAGAGAGATTCACCAGGCTTGTTTAATATCTTAGCTTGTACCTTAGCTAATGTCAACAGGCTTTACGAGAGGATAGACAAAGATATGTAAACGCCTTGAGTGTATAATTGGCTTCATGTCTTCCTTGCACTTGCAATCAGGAGCAGCAGTTTGGATAGAAATAAGAATGTAAAAGAATACACATTGTGTAAAAATGACACATTTGAGCTATTTGTCAAAAAGGTGGCATTATCTTTTTACAGGCAACAAATCTACCAATCTTGTAAGAAAGAAAGAAAGAAAGGATATATTCTTGTATCTGCCTCTTTTTATAATAGTTACACTTTTAACCCTTTTTAAAGGGTGAGAACATAATTCAGCCTAAACATCTATCTACTTATTAAGACAGTCGCCCTTTTTCAGTCTGTGTTCTTGAAGGTGCTTGTGTTCTCAACAAAAATTTTGATTTAGAATTTTTTGGTCAGTTTATTAAAATAATGTCTATATGAAAATTTTCTCCAACATTTTAGGAGATGTGAGGACCAGCTAACCCGAATGAGGCTGGCCAGCCATTTCGAGCATGCTGGCTCTCGAGATGAACAGCCAATCATTGTCCATGGTCATGCCAGTAGAAACAGTCTTACCTCGGCTAGCCATTTGGTAATTTACCAGTGGTTCTGATCTCCATAGCGTTTTGAACACAAGATACATTAACCTTTGTTTCGTCTCAGAGTTGAAATCTTAATATTTGTTGCTGCCAAATTGGTTTGGCTGAAGGAAATGTTTTTATTGGACAGTTAAACTTTGTACAACAGTGCTGCCTCTGTGGATTTTTGGCTCCTTATATGTACAGATCTCATCGCATGTCAAAAAAACATTTTAAATATGTGTAAATGTCAACAAACAGAGGCAGTGTGATGAATATTACATTTTGTTTTATTGTAAATATACGTTAGAGTGAAGATAACAGGTGAGGTGTACCTTTTGACTACAACTCACAGTCAATGCGGTTGAAAGTTGAATAAAGTGAGTTCAGTGTGTATTGTGTTTTTTCCACAAGTAACTGCTAGATAAGAAACAATCTGCAATTGTTTGATCTGTAAAAAAAAAAAAATCTGTGTAAGTGGTGGATATAAATTATATAAACTAAAAGCAAAAAATGTTCTCAAGTTTTACAATAATTAAATGTGAGGCTTTGAGTCAGAGACCTTCATTAGCAGGTGTGTTAGCAAAGCTGTGAATAATGCTTTCACTTGTCCTTCAGTACACTAACACTGCTGCCAGGTAACCAGATGAGTAATAGCACACCTAGGGACACATTTCTGCCTGTCTTAATATTTCTTAGCAAGGTGATGCAGTTGCAAAATAAATCCTGGAGCGGTAAACACACTGAACTTCTCTTTGCTTTTAATAATAGTGTCATAAGATAATAATCTGGAGGCACAATGACCTGGAATTTTTCATTAAGCCCATGAGCATAAAAAAAATGATTACAGGGGAACATAAGCCCAAGGCAGTCATCAGTGATCCTTTGTTTTGATTGTTTATTGTCATCCGTAAAGCAAGCTTCAACCCGGTGGCAGTGCTCTGCATATCTTACCAGCATAATATAACAAAGCGGGGAAGGAGAGGATTAGACCAGCAATATGAGCTTACGCCACACCCAGTCTTTGCTGTGGGCAACTGGGTTCTCCTGAATTCTGATGTTGGCCCTACGGAGCAGGCCAAGGCAGAGAGTACAGGTGTGATATGCGTCCCAGGCATAAAAGAAATCCATAATAGCTGCTGAACTGTGCAGTAACAAGGCACAGTGTCAGGTGGCTTGTGACACCCAGCTGTACAGATCAGTTTCAGGAGGGGTGGAACGAGAAAGATCATATCCAAAGTCACATCTGACTTCACTGAGGAGGAAGAAGATGGTATGACAGCGCCTTGAGACACCTGGAATCTACTAGTCTACTGTATTACACATATTAACACACAGGCCCAAGACAAATGGCAGTAAAACGAGACCCTACCCCTAAAAATGCTGCTCCAATATTTTAAGTTCTGGCCAAAATGAGATTGCAAGAGGCAGGCACAGGAAGTCATTGTGCATTAAAATATTCATCAACAGGACGCAAATTTGGTTCATTAAATTCAAATCCAGTAAGATTTTATGGGTCATTTATGGATAGCAAAGGAGGAAACCATGTTTCCCCTTAAACTCATTACAAATCGTATCTGGGCAAATCATCGACCAAGTGAGGGAACACAGGAAGCACAAAGCACCCTGCTGCCTCCCTATCTAATCAAGGACATGAAATGGATTTTGATGTGATATTGGACGGAAGTCAGCCGACTGTGCTGCAGCTCCAACAGCACCGTGAAAATCAATCCATCATATAAGGGAACAAAACAAAATGGACAGGACACTGTTTCCTGCTAACTCTAGATTCTACGGACTAGGCTTGGCTCACATTTACCCCAAATGAATCCCATGATTAATGATGAGGATAACTCCTATGTAAATGTAGTATACAGACATATGTACTTTTTCCTCCAAGAAGAGAAACTGTCTGGGTATAACTGTACAAACTAACCTCATCTTAACCTCACATTACTTATTGCTTGAATAAATAAGCCAGATGTTGAGGTTTGAGGTAAATGGAAAGTACAGCTTGCTGATAGTACTTTGCATATGGTGGTAGTGGAATGGTTTGGCATTTTCCACATGTTTGTATGTACATTAAATAAAGAAAAAGAGAGAGACCTGTAAACTTAAGCTTAAAAAGCTAAGCAGGTATTGCACTTGTTTCTTTGCATACTCCTGCTTCTTCTTTACTGGGAGCTGATTTAATCTCCTGGAGCTTTACTGTATCCTGTTGTTTCTCTGGGCATTAGAGAACAATCAATTCCAATCTCAGGTTTCTAATGAAGCCTCCCATCGAGCCATACAGGTCTATGCAGGCCTATTAATGGCATGAATAAATTATTGATGGGTCTTCTGGACCTGTGCTATTACAGTGTTATGCTCCGACTCAGCTGTATCAGCGTTAAACCTCCCAGACAAGTTTTCTTGAATATAGACAATGTTTTGCCTGCTCAAGAGGTAGACACGTGGAACCATTTTGATCCAATTTAAAGAAGATGTAAAAAGAGGGGGAAAGCAAAGACCAGCCCTACATAATAACTAACCTCTTGGTGTTTTATTGCCTCTTAGTGATCTTATGAAAATGAAAGAAGTTAAGGCTCATGCAACATCAGTTAATACATTCATTTTGCTATGCTAATAGCAGGCTCTAGCTCCTTCCATACATGTTAGGCATTTCTTTTTATTCTCTTGTAAGGTCAGGCCTATTGATGGGCTTTCCCACCTATAGCGACAGGTGACACTTCCGACTTCAATGTAATCAAAGAAGCAAAAGACACGTCAAAGGAGAATACCATGTGTGAAAAAAAAGAACTGAAAATATTTCCCGTCAGTCACTGAGCAATGAACCCTAAATTTTCTTTAGTGGAAGGAAAAGACTGTATGAGTGCGAGTATGAGTGTATATGACTACAGTTGCCATAATTTGGGGGATGTTAACAGTAGGTATAATGTTGCCATGCACCCTGTTTTTTTTGTCTATATTTGTTTACATTTTGGCAAATTGGCATTATTAAAAGTATGTTGAATTAGCTATTAGCAGTTCCTGTTTGCAATGTACCCATGGATGTACAGACAATCATCACTGGATTACTGTGATACTGAAGAATTGATTATTCTTAAAAACAACTTCCTGTTGTTTTTTTTAGAACACCGGCATACACCTGCCCCTTTCACCTCATGCACTATCTCTACCTCACGTCTCTCCTACAACACCCCCCTGGGGAAACCCACCTCACACTTTTAGACTGCTGGGTTACATGAACTGCAGCTAGGCAGCTGGCTACTCACCATAAGCTGTCATGGTACCCACATAGGGCCCATCCATGACACTTTGGTTCTCCTCAGCCAGGGCCTTGATGTAGCGCTTGCTGAGGTCCAGGATCTGCTGCCTGAGAACAGCGCTGTTCTCATGGCTGGCTCGCTGCTGGATGGTGAAATGTAGAAGCATCATGCCCCAGATGAACCCAAAGCTGACCAGAAAGAAGCCCAGCTTCTGGGATGACAGCTTCCACAGGAAGGGTGTAGCCATGCTGACTTGACTTGACTTGAGTTGTTGGGGCTGCTGTGGGTCTGATTTGACCGAGGGAAGGTGCAGGGGTTGGGGAGGAGAATCAGGAGGGCAGGCAGGGCATAGCTGTGTCAGTCGGTGTAAGTGCGGTGGTGTTGGGGGGTGGTGTGCGGCTTGTTCGCCTCACCGGCAGGATTTCCTTCTCTGATCCTCATTGCTCAATAACATCTCAGAGGACGGAGTCCAACCTGTTGCATCCTGACACAGAGAAGACAGACAGAGAGGAAAGCAAGATGAGTGGTTAGTTGGTTGGTCTGCTAAACACAGATAATGAGGGAGACTTCCCTCTCCAAACCTGGTCCCACGTGTACATGATTACAATAACAACACTGATAATTACACAGTGAGTCAGCAGTGTTAGCCATAATTCAGAGTAAACTGAAGAAACAGATGTATATAAGTAGTTGTGAAATAAAAAAATTAAAAAAAACGCTCATTACAAGTTCCGAGAGCTCAAAATGACATTGTCATATGGCTTATTTTGTCTGACCAACAATGATTTAAAAGACAAAGAGCAGCAAATACCATATTTGAGAAGCTGGATATTTGGTATTTGGTATTTTTTCCTTGATAAATTACTTAAACAATTACTTGATTATCAAAATTGTTTACGGTTAATTTTCTGTCAATCGATCAACCAATAAATTGTTTCAGCACTAAAGTAAATAATCTGTCTATGTGGCATTAAACATTTCTTTCAAGCAGAAACATAGCAAATCTTACATCCTGCTATATAAAGGTAATGCTGCACTGAGGTTGAACTGACAAAAAACAGGTGTTAAAAAGGTGCGAGTTTGGATTCTGCAGGGTACCACAAGATTTTCAAAAGGGAGAGAAACAACTTCACAGCCGAAAACCAGACACTAGGTGATAAAGCATGACCGTGCAACACTACAGCTGCTGAAAAGCAGTGCACATAGGAATCCTTAAGTCCATTTGAATAGGTTTTAGTGAATGAGGAACTAGCCATGAATGGGTGGAGGTATTAGACGTGAGTGTAGTACAGATCTCCAGCCTGTTACTTTAAGCAGCGCAGCCAGTTTATAACTGCGGCAAACCACAGAGCACAGAGGCACACTGTATCCGAACTGGAGGTTGCTGTTTTCAGAAGCTCCTACGGTATGCACGCAGCATGGTGACACACCAAACTGTGTTAATTAGACTAGATGGGAGAGGTTGAATAGAAACATACAGTATAGTGAGCAGGGAAAACTGCTCCTCACCTTGTTTTGTCAATAATGTATGAATTTTAGATTATTATTTTTTCCCCACATGGAAAATAACACATATTATACAGGGCCACGTCCAACTAAAAGCTTCTCTTTCAAAAGGAGAAACAAGTACATAGAGTTTGGTGGTGTAGATTATGTCAGACGTGAAAGCAATACAGAGTTTAAGCAAGACTACTTGCTACTACTGGCTAAAAACAAGATAAGGTCTTCAAAAGTAATTTAAAGTTTAATGCTTCTCTCACTCTTGAAAGAGAGACTACATAGAAGCCTTGTCTCACCCAGACAGTGTGATCTTTATGATTGATGGGGCTGTATGGAATTAATGCAAGAGGGTTTGTAGTTCCCTCAAAATATAAACATTTCGATAGCCTACAATTTATCTTCCTCACTGACAAGTGAGAACACAAACATAAATTTTAAATACATGCCTTTTCTGTTATTACATTTGAATTTTTTACCAAATATTCAACAGGCTTTTCTGCTAGACAAATGAAGGAAGCTGTCCCTCTTGAGTAACATGTGTACTTATGTTTGAAATGTAAAAAAGGTCAAAAAGGTTTCTTTATTTACTCCCTCTAAAGGAAAAAGAAATCTGTAGGCGGCAAAAGGTCAGGGACAAGGTGAATTAATCAAACTAAGTTTTGCTTTTGTTGTTCACAGCAGAACTCTGAACCTCAAGTAAAATTAGGGTTAATTATTTATTAACATGTCAATCATTTAGTCTACAAAAATGTCAGAAAATAGTGGAAAACGGCCATCACAAGTTCAGAAGACCCAAGGTCATGGTGTCAAATGGCTTGTTTTGTCCAAAACTCAAAGATAAGTTAATTTTCCAATTAAATAAAACAGACAAAAGCTGCAAATTACCACATTTTAGAAGCTGGAATCAGAGAATATTCAGTTCTGTCTCTCCAAGACACATACTTTACTCCAACTCCAACTTTAGCAGTTAGCAGTCTGCGGAAATAGCCTCTACAGAGTCTGTCCCCAGTGATAATGGCAGCTGATGTTACACTGAAATCACACTGAAATTAGTGGTTGCTCTCCCGGTTTCATTAATGCGACAGGAAAAAGCAGCTCAACTTATACAATCATACAGAAGGTGCACCCAGCTGTGAAAGTGTTTATCCGATCCCTGAATGATCTGTATGGGTGAGGGAGAGGCATGAGCGGAAAAAAAAAAAGTGTAAAAACATATTCTTCTGGCCTTTTGGGGGAGTAACCAAACAGCTTCAGGTGCGTTTCCACCTCCTTCTGGACTGGAGCCGATCATGATTTGCATGTAGCCTGGGAAAACCAGGATGGACTGCAGTCAGATTTGTGATCTGGCCAACAGAGTCGCACATATGTGGCTAAAAGCTTCTTCTTACTTCAGTACAGACGTGGACAGCTGTGGACCTGCACGCGGACAGCACACACCCCCGCACTTCTCAGGAAACCATCCATTTTGCTTTTCTAGCACATTCATAGTCGGTGTGCTTGAAGTGCGTACATGTATAACGAATAATCGTTGTAGTCGGCAAAAATCGATGACCAAATTAGTTTTCAAAGAATTGTTGATTAGTTGGTGACATTATCAGGCAGTAGTGACACAATAGCACGATGGCAACACCCTCACGACCTGTCTCAACACAATCTTAGACTCTTTAAGGCTGCTCTTAGTTAGGTTTGTTGTAGAAATGTGTGTAACAAGAGAAAACAAAAGGTCTGTGTCGCTTGTCAACTACAAGTGCTCATATCATCAGTCCAGGCATTTCCTTTTTTGTTGTTGCTTATCAGTGCTGTAAATAAACTACCAGATGTAACATTTTATGAACAGGTATTTGATTATATCCTTGATCAGAGGATATAAATAAATACCTTTAAATAGATAATATTCCTAAAAACACATGAATATTAAACAAAAATCCCATTTCTTGCTGTTAAACCTTTCCCTTTTTTCCCAGTGTGTGAGCAGCTTCATAGAAGTGAGAATAAAGCCCACCAGGCTAACTAATTTAACACATTTGGCCAAAACCATCAAACTTTTGCCCATAATGCAAAATGAGACAGCCCTGCAGCACTTGTGAAGCTATTAAATTGTTCAACAAGTCCTAACTGACAACCTCAAGGCATGCACGGCTAAATAAATGCCTCTGGCTTTAGGCATTAAGCAACAACAACAAAAAAAGATCTTTCCAGAACGCAATCAAGCCAAAAGAAAAAGATGTTAGATGTTCTCTCATCTGCATTCAACCGCTGTAGTTGTAAATGAGGCTAAGTGTGGGGAGGGGATTTTTGCAGCCTTGCTTTTGAACTGCGTCTCTTATGCCCTTTCAAAGCAGCTCTAACCAGGTCAGGACCACAGCCGCCTCCATGAGTGCAACACTGCGAGAAACTCAATAATACACTGAATTAAAAAAAAAAAAATTATTTCACCTGTCCATATTTTAATCACTGTATTTATTCGTCTCAGCAAAGAGGCACAGCAAAGACGGTTATAATCAGCACTCAGTTGTTGGCAGAAAATCATCAACACTTTCTCAAGAAGCACAAAAGGCAGCCACACAAAAGGCTCTTTTCACCTTACATCCATCAGCTTCATAAATAGGTCAGAGACAGCTGCGAGCAGCTTCCAACGGGGCTGGAATCTCACAGCAGGTTATGACACACCATAATTGTTCAGTCACTTAAGACAAAGGCTCATGTTTGTTTTTTGTGCGGACAGAGACCTTTTTATACATTTTAACAAAGCAGAGATAAATGCTGCATTGTCTGAAATGAAGACAAGGAAAAATCCAAATTCCTGTAGCTTTTCTTTTTACATTTAACTCACTCTAATTTGCTTTATGATGTGTGCAAAACAAGGCTTTCGGTGGAAAAAAAAAAAAAAAATGTCTCCGCACTGCACTGTGAATTCATGAGACAAGCCCTTGGCAGTAGCGCTGTGCAATCTGCAGCGCTGATAACATCGGATGTCTCTCATTGCTTGGGACTCGCTTGCTTAGAGGAGAGAGGGAAAAGGTTGGCAGCACTCGTTGGTTGGGCGCCGACAAGGATGGGAGGCTTTTGGGGCTGTTTGTCAGAGAGGAACGCTGCTCAGGCTGCCCTTTGGTACATCACTGTAAGAAGCACGAGCAAAAACCTACACAGAACGTTGACTCAACCGCTTCAGTTTCTGAATGCACACAATCTCAGTCGGAGCTGGCGCTATTGTCTGGCCTGAGTTCCTGTGTCCATCCATCTTATTTAAGACTGAAACTGAGCATGCAACATCACTCTGTCGTTAGGAAACGTTCCAATCACAGGCTGTGCTGTGCCCCCCCCCAGCAATGTATATATCTCCTCTCAGTTACCTTCTGGTTTCTAATTCCGGATCTTAATTTGTCTGGAAGGGAGCCTTCTGGCTCTCAGCAGCAATAGGCCAGTGAAGCTGTGTGTTGACAGCCAGCTGGGGTTGCAGAATATATGATCCTTTTCAATTTGAGATGATAACGTAACAACCTGCTGAATGGTTGTTTCATTGTTGGAAGAAGTAGCAGCGCACAAAACCCTGTAGGTTCAAGAGGCGGTGAAGACAGAAACAATTGAATCATTCAAGCCTGGGAGAAATTGCTGTCCTCCCAAATCTGCTACAAAAGATGTTTTCCTGTTAGGGACAACAGAGCTGAAATTTCAGCTCTAAAACTGCTTTTGTTGTTCAGTTTAGTATTGACTGCACTGAAAATGAAAAGAAGAGGGTTTGTTCTACACCCTAGCAAGGAAATAACAGAAAAATATTTTAAAAAGATGGATATGATAACAGTCACGGACAGAAAGGAGTGACACCCTAATTTCCATTCTGAAATTACAGATTTGGTTTTAATAGGTTTCCTGGGTCCTGTCTCACAGTTTTCACACTGTGTTTCTAATGAAAACTGTTCATTTTGTGTTTTAATTGTTGCACTGAACCTGCAGAAAGCCTTTACTCTACCAGCATAGAGTGCAAATCTGGATGAACAACTGAACAACAGAAAAGACTATTTAATGTTCAAGTGAAAAACAAATTAATCTAAATTAAATACAAATATGAAAACAAAACACATAAATCATTACCAGTGCAGCTGATTGCTTTTTAGGAGTCGTATAACAAGCTGAATGGAGACCATCTGTTTATAATCAAAGTGTGATAAGTGATTTGAAGTTAAATACACTCTATCTGGAAGGTCAAACAGCTGGCGGGTCAATTTCCTGTCAAGAACTGCATTATGAATGCAAAAATTCTAAATAAATTCATGACAATATTAATAAAAAGTACAAATCAGGGGACGGATACAAGAACATTTCCAGTGGACCAAATATCTCTCGGAATACAGTAACTAACAGTCTCAAAATGGGTTCATTATTTGGCTGAAAGTTCCCAACAACGGTGAGTCAATTTCTAATTCAATGGAAACAGAGCAAGCCCCTGATTAAGCATTCACATAATAAACTAGAACCATGTTTTCATTTCCCAGTTTCCAGCTACAGTATAGAAATATCTCTTCAGATTAACAAATACCTACAAGATTGTTCTAAGCCGTGGCAATATCCAATATAAATGTTTACAATGAGCAGTACTTGTCTATGTTGCAGCAATCATGGGCACTTGGTTAAATTTCCCTGTGCACACAGATGTAACTGGTTTATGGTAAAGTCGCAGGGATTTAGAGTTAACGATGATATCGCATCATTGTCAAAATAATCATCTCAGGCTTTAATATCTTTCCAGCCGAGTCCTAATCACATAACCTTTGTGCTTGTTCTATCGTTTGCTGAATTGTTAAGACTAGGCCAGATGGCGGAGCGAGGTAAAGACTCCAACTGTGATTGGAGCTGAAAATAACTTCCTTAAAAGTGTAGTTTTAGGGGATATTCCATATAGGTGAAGCAGGCTGAAGGAGGTCTAGATTAATTCCAGTGCATTACTCCAGGTCTAAAAGAGAGAGCATTCTACTGAACTAAAATAACATACACTTAGAGCTTGTTGCATAACCACAAAAAGTAGTAGAATATGCTCTAGGTGCAGCCACGGCCATCAATTATGGATAAAATTTGAAAAAGTTTCCATTTTTCTCCCGAATATAAATAGGCTTTCATAGAGCTCGACTTCTCACACTCAGGTAACTTCAGCGCTCTCTGGTGGCGACAGCAGCCTCACTCTTGGTCCGCTTGCTTTCACACCAACAAATGAACTGCACCAGAGGTCAAGGACACCTGAAAAGTTGGCTGTCGGTACAGTTGTTTAGTCCGAACCAGAGTTCGATTGACAGCTTTCACACCAACCTTAAAAGAGCCGCGCTGAATGGGTAAACGCACCAGAGCACCGAACAATTCAGGTTAGGCGTGAAAGCCCCCTAAATGTCTTGTTTGTTCAACCCATAGTCAAAAACCCAAAGATATTCTGTTCACAATCACAGAAGACTAAGAAGACCAGAACATATTGACATTTGAGAAGCTGGAACCAGTGAATTTTTTGAATTTATTCTCATTGAAAGCCTTAACGATAAATCGATTATCAAAATTGTTGAGTCATTTTCTTCCAATCGACTTATAGTCTACTCATTTCAGTACACTAAACTCTGCCCCATACAACATCAAAACTTCACCTAAGACAAAAGCCAATAAATGTGTACAGACATTTTAATAAATAAGATAAATATTTAATAATAATAATAAATAAGATTCAAGATGACCTCGTGTCTAACTTAGTGCACCTTTTTCTCTTACTCATGCTGTGACAGCCATCCATTTGGCACGGATCCTTAGAGATCCTCAAGTATCGTTTCAAAAACTCATCCAGGAAAATGAAATTCCCCATTCCAGTCAACGTCCAAGCTCTCCCAGACTAAGACTGTGCTAGTTCGCCTGTTGCCCGGCCAAAAGGAGACATGATCCTGATAATATGGCCCTGCTGCCATGGAGACCGGTATGACTCTGCATCTTAATGGCCTTCTTCACATAAGCCCCGCCTCTTAATTATTCATTAGGCCCTCGAGAGAAACAGGCTCCGCTGCAGCTTCACCACCTTACTGGTGTGAATCCAGCTCGTGACCAGATATCAAGAGCTAACGCCACGGTTTGAGACAGGCCTTCCCTGCAGCTAAGTTAAGGACGTTTCTCTAAAATGTGAGAGGCTCCCAGATCAATGTTAATGTGTTCTTTATTGAGTCACTGATGGGCTCAAACAGTTCTTCAAGGGTACCAATTTCAAGGTTTTGTCATAGAAATGTTCACAAAGATTTTTCAAGAGACAGACAAAATAAGCTTAATGTTACTTTCATAATCCTTCATAAATGAAACATAAATCTGATAGTGAGTGGGTGTATATAGCCTTTGTGTAGGGTGAAGAGAAAAAAAAAAACAAAACTAATTTTGGTCAGGCTTCCAGTAAGTCAGATGATAAGGAAGGAAGATGCACTAAAAGGACTACATGACACACCACTGCAGGATGTAAAACCCTCATCACCATGAACAACAATTCATTTACATGAGAAATAAAAAACAATGTCATCTCAAAATAAACATGCTGCTGGGTCACCTGACAAAACCAGTCCTTTTGTTGAGAATTCAAATCAAATGTCACATCTCTCTCTCTCTCTCTCTCAATACACAGTCAATACTTCCTTTGTTTCCAGCCAGGAGTGTTTCTGTGGGAATACCTGCAGTACATTTCAAAATGCTACAAATGCATCAAGAAAGAATTGCTAGACTTCAGCACTTTGCAATATTCATCTTGAAGAATAATACACAGCACCCCTTCATAATGTTTCTGTTTCATGAAACCCCTCCATGCGCACCCCCACCACTTCACACACACATCATATGACACATATGAACTAGCCAAGTATAAATATTAAGTGCAATAATGTAGGCCTATTCAGATCTGCAGCTAAACATTAGACTGAACTAAGCAAAATGAAAATGCTGTATGCTAATTAGTTACATTTCTTTTGTTCTGTTCAAATGTAAAATAAATGCTTACATTTTGGTTTTTCCAAGTACAAAAAAAATAAATAAATAAAAATAAAAAAATCACACACTTGACACCATGCATTGATTCTGTATTACATTTAACTCTCTTCAATATCTTTGGTGGGTAAAGAAGATTATTGTGTCTCAAGATGTCGAGTTCACTTGGCATCATTGCCGTATTTGACAGTGTTTTCTGTAGAAGAGGCATTTCGGTGCGCGACAGCTAGCTTCCCCT
Source organism: Siniperca chuatsi (assembly GCF_020085105.1). NCBI lineage: Eukaryota > Metazoa > Chordata > Actinopteri > Centrarchiformes > Sinipercidae > Siniperca > Siniperca chuatsi. The sequence goes on along the minus strand of NC_058065.1, from coordinate 13,061,670 downwards.
CTCCACGAAAAAGCTGTAAGCCAAGTAGCTTTAACTGTACTGATTTTCGTTCTTCTGGTCAGCACAGGTTCAGTCGTCTCCAACTGTATCAAGTGCTGAGATGTAGGTATCAGCATTTCTTTGAGCTCTGTTCACAGTGACAAATCTTCCATTGCTGCTCTGACAGTTGCTGTTTCTGACTGCTGTGCACCTGAAAGTCATGTGACAGAAAATGCGTTGCCTTACGCCGACAACTGTGAGCTGTCATTACAACAGCATTCTTAATACAGTGATATTAATGTTTATTGCCTATTTCTTCCATTTTGATACTTTGGAAAACATAATATAAAAATGTAGTTTGTAAATGTAATGGAAATGCTTTCACTCAAGCTTGGTGACATTTCCTCACTCCACTCCTGGACTCAGCACACAGTAACACACTGTGAAGTAACCACAGAGTTTAAAGCCTAGCACCTGACAACCTTGACCTCCAAAGGAAGAAGTCTAGCTCCGCCCTGGAAGCCTAAATCCAATCAACTGTGACCACGGGGGGCCATTCAGGAACAGGATCCTCCGATCGAGCAGAGTTCCTGGACAGCTTAAACACCTGCAAAAACTGCAGTTTCTCCCACATTAGTGAGACTCCGTAAACTCTTTACTATCCTCACAAAAGGAATCACATCAGCACTTTTGGAGCCAGGAGAAACACAACATGTTAATTTCACAAAGAAGTCAAGTAGGAAGTAACCCAAAAATCTTCTTTCAATGTTGGATTTGTTTTTGTTTTTTTAAATTGCACTGTCAGTAGCTGTCTTGCTTTTGTCGACATGCAGTCCTTGTTTGTACTGAGCAGAATCTGGAGATACACAGTAGAGTCAACTTTGATTTCCTTAGTTACAAAAACACAACGTAAAGCTGAAATACAAAGGAATCAACAGACAGTTTTTTTTTGTAGGTCTCATCACATTTACAAGAAAAGAAGTTACCATTTTGGGGAAACACTTCTGACAAACACCACCCAGTGAACTGCAACACTGACTTTACACGTATTGCCCTTTACATTGGATTTTTGACCCTGAGTCTTAGACTGCCCTCACTAGCAAACACATATAAACAACACAAGCTCTTTGTAAAGCAGAAAACTTGTGATAGACTGGTTTCTTTTGTCCTTTGTTGCTGTAAAGGACTTTGTAATAGACATACTATAGTATGTCCAACAGTCTGTAACAGTAACATACGAAGCCAAAAAGAAGACACTGCTAAGGCATCACTTTCCTCAGCCTAGCACTGATAGGTTTGACCTGCCACAACATGCCATGAGACGAGAGGGAGAGGACAAGACGACCCTGAACACGACCTGCATGTCAAAAACAAGCTTGGTGACAAGTATGGAACTGCAGTTGATGTGCTGAGGGCAGAAATGACACTTCCTTTTCCCCTGTCACTGCCACAAACATGCTCTGTTGTTATGACATCACAAGTTGGCTTCATTGCAATATGCAGAAGAACACCACTTGTGCATCATTTCGTAATACGTTAAGCAACATTACATTTTGCAAAATTATCAAAACTATTTTCAGCTAACACAACTATTCTTTGAATGAAGTGCAGCATTTAAGGGCAATAAACTAACCCTAACCCTCTCACTACATGCCTAACTCGTAACACTTTCCCAAACATAAAACTAATCCTAATTCTGGTCTTCACTCTTAATGCAATCCAAATCCTCTAAAAGCCTTTAAAGAAGTCAGGAGTGGCAAAATGTCCTCACTTTCTATCCTTTTGACATAAAATATAACAACCCAAACTCCAGCCATTCACATTTGCTTCTTCTTTCTGTGGAATTAGTTGCACATTTCTGAATTATAACTGAGTCTGACCACATTACAGACATAAAAAATAAGTCTTAATCAGCACAACACAATCTGTATGAACAAAGTCCTAACAAAACTGTTGCCAAACACTAATTATTATGACTTATTACTGAAAGTGACAGCAGTTTTATATGTCATGCTATTATTTCCAGTTTCTTTGGCTGAGCTGATCATGGTATTCTATTATTCCAGTTTTCCAGGTTTGACAAGTAACTGACAGAAGTATCAGTGATACAAATATAAATGTCTCCCACCCTAATGATATTTTAATAAAGTGCAGTGCAGCTCACAGTTCAATATTCCACAAGAGTGAAATCTTTCAGTCTCAGAGACCAAAACCAGGCATGAAATTGAGGATGTGATTCATGTTTGAGGTTACAGTACAGGCCTTCTGAAAATCCCTAATCTCCCTTTTATTACCTCTTCAGTTTTTCAGGCATTGCCCTGGATGTGAAAACAGCATTTCAAGAGGATTTACCGTAGGTTTTCTGACTTGCCCTACCAATGAAAATTTCTCTACAGCTCAGATGTGCAGCACAAATAAACGAGTGCTTTGGAACTGCAGAGCTCCAAACAGTAGACTGACTGTAAAGAAGCATGATGGGAAAGAGCCTCTCCTGAGTGGAGTGCCTAGCTGGAGTGGAGTTTCTGGCTAAAGTTCAACGAACATGGCATAAACATCTTCCAGAAAAGCAGATTTTATACCTCAGACTGACCTCAAGTAAGAGAAGACAGGTGTATGTGTGAGTGTGTGTGTTTGTGCTGAGAGAACAGGAGCCCTTTAAATCACAGAAAGGCCAAGTGTTCCATTTCCCTGCATGGCATCCATCACCACAGCCAAGTTCTCCCCGATCTTCAATCCTTCCTTCCTCATCCCTCCACTGGCTCTCCACCCGATCCCACCAACACCCCCCCACACACACCCTCCAGCGATTTGTTGCCAGTGATGCATGCCACCGAAGCAAAGCTCCTTTTCCTCAGGATTTATAATCCCAAGGGCTCCCGCAAAAAAGGTGGCTGAAAGAGCTCTTTATAACGCCAGGGGCAGTTGGTGGCTCACCTCGGGATGGTCACTACACTAGCTGAGTGTAGTGACATCATCTTCGGAAGCTGAAAAATATCTCAGAACAAATATGTCTCCCTAGCTTGTGTATAACAAGGTGAAATACCTGGTTACTGTTTTACCACGCTGTGTCTGTTACAACCGTTGTAAGATACAAGTAAGTAGTGCCACACTGTCGGGGGAGAAGACTGTCGTCTGTCACTGACAAGTGCAGCTGTAAATGTTGGTGAACATTGGACACATAGTGGAGTAATAGCCACTTAAAATAGCTATTAGCACACTGTAAATATCTTAACCCACCTTAACCAAGAGAAGCTGGTAATGACTTTGAGTTTAACGTTGTTCTTTAACAACCTGTTCGAGACATGCTCCCAGCACAATGATGTTATTCGGTCAAAGACACCCTGTGGGTATGCCGTCAGCCGTCAATGTCTACATTATCACACTGTGTTACTATCACTTCTTTCATAAACTAGCTAAGCCTGCCGTGTAATAACAATGGGACCCCCGGCTCGCTGCGGCGATTATCGTTCTGATTCCCTAACTGGCTGTAAAAAATATCAGCTAGCGTTGACGTTAGCTATTCAGCTCTATTACCAACCAGGTTCGCTTTAATGTGGCTAACTGACTTAACGTTACATGCACGCTATCACAGTTTCTGGCTACATTAGCTTTGTTTTTTAGGCTTGAGACGGCTAGAAGCCTCGGTCGAGCACCACACATTTCACAACAAAACACGCACCGCCGCAATGACAAGTCGCCCACTCCCGAGCACACACACACAGCCAAACACTGCGCCTCTTCTTTCAGCATTATTTCCTGAACAATGGAGCAGAAAACGGGCTCCGGAGCTGTCAGAAAGGGGCTTACCTTTTTAGTGGTTTCAGCCGGTAGCCCGCGGCGATGTTATATAACGGTAAAAATACTTCAAATCTAGAGAGAGAGCGAACCGGAGACGTCGTGGTTTTGGCCAGACTAGAAAGATGAGATTCCGACAGCCACAGCGTACGAGCCTCTATATTTGCTCAGCCCACTTGCAGAACGCGATTGACAGTTTAGGGACCGTCTGCGTGTTAACGCCCCGCAGAAAACGTAGGCTAGCCTAGTGTTGAGCAGTGGTGGAAGGCAGCTAAGTACATTTACTTAAGTACTGTACAAATACAGTACAAAGTTGAGGTATTTGTACTTTACTGAAGTTTTTCCATTTCGTGTCATACTTCTACTCCACTACAATACAGAGATACACATTGTACGTTTTACCCCACTATATTTATTTGACAGCTTTACTTATTAAGATTTACCATATCAAAGCTACAAGCTAGGCTTGTATAATGTGATGCATTGTAATAAATTAAATAACCCACAGTAAAATGCTACTAACATTACATTAATGCACCTACATTACAGTAATAATCTAATGTAATAATATAACACTTGTATGAGCTAATTTTCTGCAGTGAGTACTTTTACTTTTGATACGTTAAGTACATTTTCTTAATAATACTTTTAATTAAATAGCATTTTCAATGCTATTTAACTTGTAGTGTTTTTAACAGTGTGGTATTGTTACTTTTACTCAAGTAAAAATAAAAGTAAACTTCTCCCACTGCTGATACTGAGTGAGGCATACATGAAATAAAGTTAAAATAAAGTTTAAAACACTCATCACTACAAAAAGTCAATAAAGGATGAAAACAAATTTTAAGAATTTGTCACTAATTAACAGCAATAGGTCTCAAGACTTCAAATCATATAATGTATGATTTAATTAAATTATTAAATTCCACAACTTGCAATTCATCAAAATGAAGGACAGACAAAAATCAGACACATTTCTTGCTTTCTTCCTTGCTTGAGAATGGAAACCAGAGACAGTTATAAGAGTCTGTATTTAAATCTATTTTACTGGTCAGTCTTTATAAATACATTACTTACTTACTTATCTGAAGCTTGCTTTAATCTTTGATTACTACCAGGCCTGTATGGTGGATATAAATGTGGGCCATAGTGACTGATGTTCAGTAACATTTGCCACATCAAGGTAGTTAAACAGATTGGGAGACTTAAAACAGGATGATCCCTAACTACATCTTCATGCTGTCACAGACCAATTAAAGCTTTGTGTTTACTGCCATCTGCTGGTTGTCAGACGCTACATTGTGTAGATGCTTAACCTCAGCAAAGTTACTGAATCATTTTGGTAGACAAATTAGGTTTTGCATTTGTTAAATGTGCTAAAACGTTAATCGCTGCTCAATAATTTAGGGTAATTTTTGTCTCATAATGACTGCTCTGTTGCCAGTCCTCCTGGCTTGTATGCTGTGCATTTTCTGACTCAGCTGGTAATCATTGCAGAAATTAGATCTAAAGTTAGGGTATTGATATTATATTATTGTATTCAGAACATAAAAATAGATAACTGTGAAGTGGAAATACAATAAAGTTTCTACTCAACCACCACAGGGAAGAGGGGTGAGGGAGGAAAAAAGGCTGACGGGAGGGAGGGGGGGGGACCTCCTGTGAGGAGATAAACACTGAAAGCAAAAGGTGGAGAAAAAGCTGTGTACACAGTAGTGCCTAAAGGGAAATGCATTATTCACCCGTAGGTCCTTGCATTCAAGGTTTCCCTTTGTTTCTTTCTGCCTATTGATCATGAAGGACTAGTGATTGTGAGAGGTCATTTTGTTGTAAATGCAGGATACATGTTTTTAAATTGCTAAACGTATGTGACTCAGCATGTCTCCAAGTTTCAGTAAGAAAAGTAGCTTTCACAGACAGCATGGCACACCTAAGATAACTTTGCATGTAATTCCATTAACAAAATCAGTAATAAAGCTGCTTGTATTGCTGTTTGTCTAGGAACATTTGCACAATGCAACACAATAACAACTTGATTTGCTGGGAGAGAGACAGTCAATATCCATTATCTTGTACGGGTATAGCGTGTTCATACATCAATGAGACAGTTTCCAGTGGAAAAAAAACACAACTCTCAAGCTCGGTCTCTGAGAAAATAGATTTATTATTCAAATAAGCAACATATACACAGTGGGTTCATGGTTCTATTCATCAGAAAGAATGTGAATATAGTTGAGCTACAATCATTTGCAGGAAAACTTAATTTATATAATTATCACACTGCCACGGGGCAGGAAAAGTCCTTAGATGACATCAGTGATTCACACTCATATTATATTCAAACACAAAATTAACTGTACAGACATAAAGAGCTGAAGGCAGAGGAGAGCTTGATTCCCACTAAGGCACTAGTGACTAGTAAAATTACATTTACTACCATCAGTTTGCACTGAATAAAATGATAACAGCTGGGGTAAACTTGGTTTGTTTGCATGCCTTTTCTTTTCTTTATAGGCTGATTTATCAAACTGAACATATAGTTTTAATCTGAAATACACTGTGAGACTGTGACCATTTCAGACAAGGATTGATAGTAAAAGACATAAGCTGTGGTGTGAGACTGTAAAAGTAAGGAAACTGTATTTTAAAAGAGATTAGTAATCTCCAAAGAAAATCTATCTTCATTACACAGTTCAAGGAGATGAATAAACCCAAAATTGAACTGGTAAGTCATTGCCTCATTAAGAAAAGGAGTCTACAAAGCTCACACTGTTCCAATAAAAGACAAATTACTTTGGCGGAAACACATTCTTAACAGTATTTTCCAACAACACTTTCTTGTCTATTAATTCGACCCCGCAATGTAATAATACAACATAATCCACAGGAGCAAGATAAGCAAATAATGAAACCCTGCTTTATGCATCCCATTATTTCTATTAAATATATAAAAGAATTTCACGACTTGAAATCATTAGGGTTTAATAAGCAGATTCACAGAAGGGGGTTACACGTCAGTAGAGCTCAGGAGAAAACAACCTCCATCACTGGCTGACTGGGGCTCTGCTGTCACCAAAAAAATGTTTATTTAGTTTTTTTGACTGTTTGTTAAGCTCCACCCCCCTTAGTTACTGTTGCTACGCTTGTCAAGCTTTCCATTCTCCCACAGCACAGTTTACAATGGTAACAGAGGCAGATTTTTTGTCAGAGGTAGACAAAAGCAGCCTTCTCATTTCTAGCCAGCTACTGCTGATTGAGCCGGCTGAAGTGACGCTAGTGACTGAAAGTAGCTAGCTCTCTTATCCAGCTAACATTAGCTCTGTCAGTTGTTTGAAAATGCTGTCTCTGGCTAACTTTTTAACGTTTCCAGCCAACTCTTTTTAAGACCAGAATCTTAAAAGAGGGTGCCTAAGTGTGCACTTGATGGCTACATAAACAATATAATGCCAAAGGCCTGAAGCTAATGCTGCATGTCCCAGAAAAAAAAGGCAGCATCCTCAGCAGTTTATGAGCCATGCAGCACACATGGAAATACAGAAGAAGCATTGTTCTTGTATTGCACTGCAGAGCTAGCTAGTTAGTCCTAGTGTGATAAGTGTGATAAAGAAAAACGTAAGATCAGTCTGTTATTTCATTCTAACTCAACCCTGTTTGGCTCATTAGCTTACATTTTTCACATTTTAAACAGTACATTTCACTTTTAATGTTAGGAAAGGAAAGGCTTTTAGGATGAGGACTGACCTATGTGTTTGGCAAACGTAACGCTATCTTGGGTAACACTGGCTGCGGTTGTTGGAGTGTAAACTTCCCTAAATCCGGTAAATAGTAGAACAGAGCCACTGACATTACCCTAAACTCTGTTAGCATACAGGAGCTAGTTGTGAACAGGGCTTTTTGTTTAAGTAACCTGTAACCCCGGCTGATGTAGTTAGTTAACAATATGCTCCTTGGCCTTAGAAGTAACGCTCGGTTAGGTAGTAAGCTAGTTAGCTGGACATGCAAACATTGCAGCTTACGTTAAAGCAGATATGCACTGCTTAATCCATTCTTTACACTTTTGCTCTTGTGTTATTGGTTTTGGAAAGGCAAAAATAAAAATGACACCCCCCTCCAAACTCTACATGCAGAATATCAATGTTACTACAGCCCAATGCACCATCCAAAGTGCAAAGCTAGGCTCGGCTTACATTTGCTAAGCTATGATTTGACAACCACTATTTGGGGTAGGGGTTTAGCAAACGGCCATTTGCAAACTTTAGACTTTTTTTCTGAATAAATAAAAATCACATTTTTTTTCAATCACCCTAACCTAACAATTTTCTTTATAGTGTAGTCAGTATTATTACAGAGGCATCAGACTGGAGATGCTACACAGCACCTTGATGATGATGATGAATGATGATGAATCATTTTTAGAACGTGTCTCTTCTTTGAGACACCATACCACTATTTTACATTTAAACACATTTCAGCACATTGGTGTTAAAAATGACTCATCTTTTGTAAAGAGTGTATATACTGTGTGTCAGAAGTATGTTGATTTTCTAAAAAGAGATAAAGGTAGTCTACAATAGTGACTGTGGTTGTGATGCATTCATTTTCCAAGCCTCTTAGCTACGTCCTTATAGGCTAGCTCGATTTCTGTATCAGCTGCGCACGTGTTGGTGAACTCATCTCGGCTGTAGGCGTTGCCAAGGTAACGCCACACCCCTTTGAATTCAGATGGGATGTCATAATTTCTGTATTTCTTCGCAACCACCTAGCAAAAAGAAGTTATTGTAATACTTCTGTTGATACAAAATTCACAAGATCAAATGAACCAAACCAAACTAAACCAATCCAAAGCAGGTTACCTTGACAACATGAAGTTTGGGAAGAAGGTTGCAGTCAGCCAGCGTCAGTTCGTCTCCGTCCAGGTATTTGCGGTTGGATTCCCTCTCGCCACTGTGGCGTCCCGCCTGAACCTCGTCGGGTAGTGGACTCATCAGATACTCATCCAGCTTAGCCAGGGCCTTGTCTAGACTCTTCTCTAATGCTGAAACACACATATAAAACACATATCCAGGTCATAGGGTCATCAAAGTTGATAAAACAGTGATTCTGTTTGGATTATAATGGACATTTATGTTTACTGGGTGAGTGTACTATTCTGTGTACAGCCTGCTTACCTCGATTTTTATCTGGTCTTGTGTTTTTGACGTAAGCTGAGAACCTGGCAAATATGTCATTTCCTGCTGTGTTGGATTCACGGTTAATTGCTGCAAGTTTGGGATACCTAAGAAACAGGTACATGGGGTTAGTTAAGATGTTGCTCGCCCTATTTCCTATTCCTGTGTGTGTTTCTGTGTTTGACGCCTACTTTGGTGGAGCCAGCATCTCCTCCAGGTACTCCTCAATTTTGTTGACGTCAGTGAGAACCTCCCCCTGGAAGGTGAGAAAGGGCGGGTGTGTCCCTGGGGCCAGGTTGTGAAGGTCAGCCGGTTTCCTAATCAGAGTGGAATCATTTTACAACCTCTACTATAAATCTGTAATGGAATACTATTTCAATATCAGTGATAATATTAGTTTCCAGTAAGTAAATTATCCTTTGTTTATTTTACTTTGTTGATTCTTTCTTTATCTATGCAGCCATGGTGGCTATTGCTAACGCTGACTACCTTGGGCCTCATTTCCCAAAAATGATTACTCTTTTAAGTGAAGTGTTTTTAAATGTGACCCTTTGAGAATTTGTTCATTACCTCCATGTATTTCTCAAAGCAGCACTTGGAGCATAATTGAATGCATATCTAAAAGCTGCTCTTAAGCTATCTGTTCATTGCTTAAGCAAAGGTCCATGTAATACTTTAAGCAAATGTAAACACAAACAATAGAAACTACATATGCTTACAATTGTCACAGGAGCTATTCAGCAAGTTCTAGCATGCTATGTTAGCATTAGGCTCAAAGTGTAGTCTAGGCTGAGGGACATTTGGTCATTAGTTTTAAAGGTATCCTGTCATAAACATGTGGGAATTTTTTGCTGGACCAAAGTGCTAGATCGATGGACCATTTGACAACATAGCTATATCTAACCTAAACATCTAGTTTAAACTGATAATTGTAATATGCTTTAAATCTGCTTTAACTGACTTTTTTGGCCACTTGGAGGCAGGGAAACAAGCTGGGAACACTGACATATTATCATTTTTTAACTTGGCAAACTTTTTAGCAATCAGACACAGAACAACATTAGCATTTCTTTAAAGTCCTGTTTATGGCCACCTGATGAATGTAACTCCAATATCACTCTCCTTTTAGCTCTGTTTTTGGTCTCTACCAACTCCTGAGGAAAATATCTGGCTCTTTAGCTACATGCTCCACTATGTTCACCAGCTAGGCGCTAACTTTGTCTGTCTACCGTTTGGTAGCGTACAGTAGAAACAGCTGCAGCTGGAAACAATCGTGATGAGAACAGTGAGAGTGAACCAAAATAGTAAAGTTGTGGGCAAAAAACTGAAACGATGAGCCGAAAGACACTAAAATGCTCGGTAGAGCTGAGGGGAACTTGTTGGGTGACTCTATGAGCTACACCTTTCACATACATGTAGTCATTTGATTCCTTGTCACACTCGACTGCAGGCCTGCGCATGCATCTAACGCCATCATCAAGTTTGCAGACGATACTACGGTCTCATCAGCAACAACGATGAGACTGCCTACAGGGAGCTATGTCCAGCACCTGGCCACATGGTGCACAGACAATAACTTGCTCCTTAACACCTCCAAGACAAAGGAGCTCATCGTGGACTTCAGGAAGGAGAGAGGAGGCAAACATGACCCCATCCACATTATGATGTTGAGCATGTCTCCAGCTTCAAGTTCCTGGGGACCCATATTTCGGAGAACCTGTCCTGGACCACCAACACCTCCTGCCTGGTCAAGAAGGCTCACCAGCGCCTCTTCTTCCTGAGGACACTGAACAAGAGCCAGCTGTCCTCAGCTATTCTGGTGAACTTCTATCGCTGCACAGTAGAGAGCATCCTAACCAACTGTGTCACAGTCTGGTATGGGAACTGCTCTGCTGCAGAGTGCAAGGCACTGGAGCGGGTGGTGAAAACTGCCCAGTGCATCACAGGGACTCCACTTCCAGCCATTGAGGACATCCAGAGGAAACGCTGTCTGCGCATTCTTAAGGACTCCTCTCATCCCGCCCAGAGACTGTTTTCTCCCCTGCCCTCCGGCAGGCGCCCCCACAAGGACCAGCAGACTGAGAAACAGCTTTTTCCCAGAGCTGTCTTCCTACTGAACTCTGCCCCCCACTGATTCCACTGTCCCCTCATATACCTTAACTTAAATACTGCTATATTGTTTTTGCTACATGTACCACATGTTCATTTGCACTACTGGACTATTTATTTATAAATATACTGCATCATTTGCACTCCAGTACTGCATCATTTGCATTCCAGTACTATGTACTGAATACTGCAATAACTCATCTACTGCACTGTTAACTATTTCCATAAATTGCACATACTTTATATTCTTTGCACTACTGTTCTGCCCAGTCCAATTCATTATTGTACATATCTATTTGTTGGATTTGTTGGATTGTATGGATTTGTTGGGTCTCTGTAAATAATATTATAAAGTGTACGGTCTAGACCTGCTCTATAGGAAAAGCGCTATGAGATAACTTCTGTTATGAATCGGTGCTATATAAATAAAATTGAATTGAATTGAATTGAATCTATCAGTATACTTCTGTTTATAGTAAAGCCATCTGTACATAATGTCCATAGTACCACTTGTAAAATATTTTCATACTACTACTGCTCTATCCTGCATTTATACACACACTTTATATCCTGCACTTGCTTATTGCACTTCTGGTTAGACTGGTTAAACCGCATTTCGTTGCCTTGTACTTGTACATGTGTAATGACAATAAAGTTGAATTTAATCTAATCTAATCTTAATACAAACATACTGATTAAAACAGCTTTAACATTAATATCTTTGTAAAGACTTAGCACCATCTAATTCGAAACTAACTTTGCAAATGCAAATAACTAACTAATGCAATAACAATATGCAATTATAGCATATTCAAGGGGTTTGGGTTGAAAAGATGACCAACCGGGACTGTGTAGACCTAGAGCTGATATTTATTTTCTATTCTCTAGTCTTTCATAGTGTTTTACTGTAATATTATAGAGTTATAATATGATGTTATTATTACCTCTTGAGGTCAACAGTGGTGACATTGAAGACTACACCTTTCAGCCAGAGGATCATAAAGAGGCGCTGAGAGAAGGGACAGTTTCCAATGCTCTCCCCATCGGTCCCAGCCTACACACACACACACATACATGAAAACATGGTAAGACACAAAAACTGCTACAGAAATGGAGTTTAGAGCTGAGTACAAATCTGAATTAGAGTCCATGTATGATGCAGAGACACACAAACACTTTCCATAGCCTTCATATGCTGACTTACTCCTCTTCTCATACGTGCACACACTCATACACAGTTGCACCCATACAAACTGTATACTAAAACAGACATACACTGATTCACACACAGATACACAAAACACACACACTCCCGGCAAATGACTGAACAAGTACTCAATCAATGAATCAAATCACAAACATTATACAAAAAGAAGAATCAGTGCCTTTTAGTTTGAAGTAGGGTTTGAGGTTGAGTCTATGTACGTACATACACTCATTTATTATTGGCATATGATCAAATAGAGTAGGATGAATGTGTGTGTGTGTGTGTGTGTGTGTGTGTGTGTGTGTGTGTGTGTGTGTGCAAAGCTGCAATAGGACACTGTAAGGAGACACCAAGTCCAACATGAATAATCCACACTGCTTCCATTAGCTGCCTCACTGCCTGTTTGGACTTCTGGTTCCTACAATACTGCAGCAGTGTATCAGCTATAGAAATCATATAACCTAATGTCTTGCCATGATACTTGTCTGTCATTCCAAAGAAACACACACTTTTACTTAACTTGAAACATTTGTGTGATCTACTTTTCTTTACCTTGTTTTGAGATACTAACACTTATTTTCTGAAATTCCTGAGCACACAAGTCCAGTCATCTTACATCATTTGGCAGATTTGCAGTGTTTTATATGGAAAACACATTTTAGCCCATTTATTAGAAATCATGTATACTTTATATAAGAGCTAACCACTGTGTAAACCATGCTGTTGTGATTTAGAAATTTGAATGAAGAATTTCTACCTTTCCATGCAGCCTTTGCTGTCCATTTATTTCAGTACGTTATGAAAGTCAATTAGCAAAGCAGCCATTGTTACATTAAAAGTGTAGACATTTTAAATCAGTTGCAATATGGTTGCTTTACAACAATACTGTGTAGCATGCATTCAAAAATGGTGAGCAAAAATGTAAAGTATAGATGATTTGTGGTTAAGGAGCAAGAACACTGGTATGGTCATTTAAAAAAATCTGAGCAAATAGACACTCATATTCATTTCTTGCCAAGACTTACATGTGAAAATGAATACCACTCTCACGTCTGTACATTAAATAGGTAGGTACAGCCAGAAGCCAGTTATCTTAGCTTAGCATTAAGACTGGAAGCACAGGGAAACAGCTAGCCTGGCTCTATCCAAAGGTAACAAAGTCCGGGTACCACATGAGGTTGCCAGACAACCAGCGGAGATGGAGAAGTCACTGCGTCCGGCCCATGGATGTAGTAAGAGAGTTGGATACAGTGCCGTCACTCAGCCTCGCTGCCAATTTGTCCTAGTAACCACTTGCAGTATAGCAGCAAAAAATCCCCCACAGTCCCAAAAGCATTTTGTCCATAGACCTCCATCGTAAAAGAGACATCTGTAAAACGTTTGATTGGACCCTTCCAACAGCAAACAAGGTAAATTATTACTCTTTGTATTATGATTTTTTAAACCATGAAGGTTTTATATTTGTAAAACGTTCCCAGAGCCTTAAAAAGCAATTTTAATGTCAGTAACGTCATCGCAATGTAAAGTCTATGGGCCGAGCGGGATCAAGCAGACAGGGCGAGCAGTTTCCATTCAAATGAATAAGCATCATCTTGGAGTCTGGTATCCCATTCTTATAATACATCCAGTGTAAGGCCTAGAAATAATCCAGCACATAACCTCTCAATAATAACACAAATTGTCGTTTTCACACTTTGGTTTTGTACAGATTAAGCGAACACGATGTAACTTGTTATTTAGTGAGCTTTAGAGGTGCTGGTAGGCAGATTTTGTTAGCTTCAGTAACTGTTTCCCCTTATTTTTTAAATCTTTATGCTAAGCTAAGATAACAAGCTACAGTTATGAGAGTGGTATCTATCTTCTCATCTAACTCTGCAAAAAAATCTAATAAGCGCATTTTCCAACATGATGAACTATTCCTTTAAATATTTTGCATGTCTTGTCTCAAATTTGACAGATTGTCTGAATGTTCTACTGAACATGTAAATGAGTGCAAATACAGTAGACTCAGCTGACTGTCACACTCCCATTCTTAAACTAACACAAAACGTACTGGCTACATTCATTAAATGACTAAGAGTCAGATATGTCTAAACCGTGTCGGTCAGCAAACAAAGGGACATGCTAAAACCTGTGCAAAAGTACACACAGGCATATCTGCACATCCATACTGTACATATTGCATCATAACCACACACCATTTAAAGGTGCTGCTCTCTATACTGAAAGGACCCCAGTAATAATTCATTAGGAGAGAGAAAGAGAGAGATTGTCCCTGCACGTGGGTGTCAGGTTAACACACGGAAAATCAGCACACAACAACAACAACATGGCATGCACACGCTTAAAGGAGCCACCCCTAACATACACACACAGTGAATGTTTTACATATTCTATAGTGTGCATGTGCAGCTTAAATTTGACTTGTCCTACTCAAAAGTAAAAGCTATTACAGGCAGATTAAAGGGTGAGATAGTAAAGTTTGGACAGGAATGTAATTTAGAAGTGAGAAGAAAACTGATCTAGTGTCAGCATGTGATGTACACAAACTGTAGGAACACCAAAACACACACACAAAACTCCCCACCTTGACAAATAGCTCAATATCAGGATCCTTGTCCTCCTCAGCTGCAGTATCCGTCATGGTCAAGAAAAACACGCTTTGCTTGTGTGTTTTGTTTTCACACGTGTGTAGACGTGTTTGTCTGTGTGTGTGTGTGTGTGTGTGTGTGTGTCTGTGTGTGTGTGTGTGTGTGTGTGTCTCAGTTTACAGCAGATTGTACTCCAGGTTCATGCGGTGAAGTCCGCTTGGTCAGCTGTGTGTCAGCTGAGGACGAATGCCAACGAGAGTGTGTGTGAGAAAGAGAGAAAGAGAGAGGGAGAGAGAGTGTGTGTGTGTGTGTGTACCCGTGGCCTCAGCAGCGGGGCGTGACAATGTCGGGCAAAAATAACCCCCTTGGGTGGGGTGGGGAGGGGGTGTCACTGAAAGCATTAATGTATTGAGCAGACCAAGTCACCCAAGGGTGCCCTGCCCCTCCCACCTCTTACAGCTCTGATTGACAACACAACCAGGTGACTCTGAATCATCGAGAGTCATCGTCTCCTTCTCAGACTCATCAGCACCCATGGGTACCATGCCGTGAATTCTCAGCCTACGTCTGAACTGCTTCACCCATCTGGCCTTTGCTGCAGAGTGACGTCAAACCCTCAAAGAGTTTTTAGAGGTTTCAGCTTCTCACCGAGGTCAGCTTGGATCCACGTAGTGTAGTAATGTTTTTAATCATGGTGGCCAAAACTAACAATGAATTGATCCTACTAATAAGTATTAATTTGTGTGTGTATCCAAAGCCAGATGTGTCTTATTCCTCTGTGCCATAGATCTCCATTGTTGTCCAAAAACTATTACAAGCACATCACGGAGCAACACTGTTGTACGCGGGGTGACATATAACTTCATTACGAGGAACTTGGGCATTGTAGTTTATTTTGAGCTGATCCCACATACACTGTACTGGTGCTGTAAATATTGCTATTGTGGGTAAGGTTTGCTAAAAACTACAGTGCCCAGCTGTTTTAGGAAATTACTGAGCATTTCCTTCAAATTAAACTAGATATTTGTGACCCATTTTTAAAGATTTACATCATTTGATCAGTTAAGTGTTTAGGCTCAAACATGGGTTGCTTAATAGATACTGTATGTTTTCAGTAAATCGAAGGTTTTATCTCACCAATATTTTAATAAGTATAATAAATAAAACATTATTTTTAAGTATAAGTATATTAAGTTTTCATACATTGTATTATTTGAAATGATCCTAGTTTTTATTGAGATTTTATTGCTCAGCTAATAAAGAATCAAATAGAAACTGTCGCTGTTTTGATCCACATGCCCTGCAGCCCTTTGTAAGTAAGGTAAGTGGTAGAACAGTCCATTGGAGGGGTCATCCTAATGAATTATAGAGCTAGCTAAAAAGACAAAGCAAGTGTCACAACCTGGCAACCCAAAAGTTGTTCTTGTAATTCTTATACCTGATCTATAAAGTATTAATATATGATTCATTAACCATGAATTAAGCCATTCATTACAGCTTATACAACTTTTTATAAAGGGTGCCTTATTATAAAGTGGTACTGAAATGTTAGCTAGCTAACAATTAAATCATAGCCACTAGCCTACTTTAGCTCCTGACCTACAGTTTTAATTGACGGTATCATTGGTTGTAGATGGAAATAGATTTGTTTCTGTTGTTATAGTGTGTATGGCAAACAGTCTAATGAGATAACGTAACTTTTTGTTGACATTTGATGATGTTAAATTAGCTATATTTGCCTTTATATTTAACAAATAAGCTATTAAGTAATTAAAGCTAGGCTAACACTTCAAGAAAACATTTGAAAACGTCAGGGTAAAAATAGTTTGGAGCCACTAGGCTTGTTGTGCGGGCCCTTGGGTGCTTCCAACAGTAGACCTCAGTCACTCAGTTACTGCAATGACCTCGGGGTTATCTTGCTATAATTTATGTGGTTGTAGTTTCAAAGCGTTAGATTTATGATCCCTGTATACTCCAGTGCAAATGGACTTTAGTGTGGAAGGTGCAGATTATGTAATACATTCAGTTAGTGTGTATGTTTGGGTGTCGAGGTACAATATTAAGCTGTTATTACTAGATAGATAGATAGATAGATAGATAGATAGATAGATAGATAGATAGATAGATAGATAGATAGATAGATAGATAGATAGATAGATAGATAGATAGATAGATAGATAGATAGATAGATAGATAGATAGATAGATAGATAGATAGATAGATAGATAGATAGATAGATAGATAGATAGATAGATAGATAGAAACCCACCAACCAATTCACATGGCCATGGAACTGGAACCTGGAACCATCCCCACTATCCCAGCAATGAGTCAGAACATTCTTGCAAGTTCAACTTAACTTATATTTAGAACCAGAGTAACACACACACACACACACACACACACACACACACACACACACACTCAGAATTGACTAATCATTATGGCCTGTAAATAGAAGTGTGTGTGAACAGCACAGTGAGGTGTGTGGAGGGCCCAAACAATAGGACATAAAGTCCAACTCTGGATGTAACGCAATCACACATGTGCACACACACATTAGGAGCTACACACTGACCTTGCACACTTGTTCATAAGCAACTGATATGAATGTGATTATGACTGAGATTTATGAGGCCTGCAAGTTAGTTCAAAGAAAGTTTGTTAGGTTGAGCATGTGTTTGTGTGTGTGTGTGTGTGTGTGTGTGTGTGTATGTGGGCAACATATGCGTGTACACACATACCATAAAATGTCACAGAGATTAAAGTAAAATCTGAAATTTTCGGAATCACATAATGTCGTAAAACCAACCCACTTCTGCCCTACCTTAACAAAAAGTGTGACTTCAGGTTCCTTCTTTTCAGGCTCTGGCTTCTCCTCAGGTTCCTCCTTCTCAGAGGCTGATGAAAACGATGATGAAGATGAGGATCTGCGTGATAAGTTCCCCCCGTCCAACTCCGCCTCGGGAGACCCTCTCTCCCAATTCAGCTCTTTGCTGCCCTCCTCCGCCTCTATCTTCTCCTCTTCCTCTTTCTCCTCATCCTTATTCCAACCCTCCATCTCCCCTTTCTCTTCATCTTCAGCGTGTGAGGAAGATGATGAGCATGAGGAGGATGAGGAAGAGGAGGAACTGCTTCGCATCTCCTCCGTGGGAGGATGAGGCGCAGGGAGAGAAGGGGGAGCCGGTATTTGTCCTATGGCCCGTCCAGTGTTCTCAAACTCTGCTGTCGGGTCGGAGGGCTCATCGCACTCATACGTCCTGGCATATATACCTGAGGACTGGGTCTGGGAGATGGACTCTGGGGTCTCGTACAAGTTCTCCTCACAGGGATCCATTCTGGGTGAAGAGGTCAAACAGAGGTCGTTCTGAGATGGTGGAGCGTGTCAAGATGTACAGCAGAGTGACTGCGATGCCAACAGTCCCTACCTTATCTAGAAGCATCCCAGGACTTTGGACGGGGAAGGCAGAGAGGCAATGCCAAGCAAAGACAGCGGTGATCCTTAAAGGAGAAAACAACGTGAATACACATGGCATATTATTGCTATTGTTGGGTTGAGAGACAGTAGCTCCAAAAAGTTGATTATTTAGTGGCTATGAGCAAAAAGTGCATCTTTTTGCAATGGACCATCATCTACAATTATCAAAAACAAATGATCTAAAACCGACACATTACCGCTTCAACTTTTTACAAAGAATACCATCAGTTTCAAGATTAGGCAGCAACTGGTTTTGTTCTTTTTTAAATTTAGCACACAGATCATTGCATGCATTGCAGAGACCTGAAACTTGCTTTAGTAGGAAATACACATGCGAGCAGGGACAGCTCTGAAAACTTTGTGGTGTTTTCAAAGTAGGTGCAACATCTGCAATTTTAGATTTGGGGACTCTGCCTAGTAAATGTCCTCTTCTTTCAAACTCAGTGCCCCCAGTTTGTCACATGTGCTTTCTGTCAAATATTTGAAGCGTAACTCAAGAAAACCCAGATGATATCATCAGGGTTGTCAGAGCCACAGAAGACATTATAAAAGTTTTTTCACAGGCTGAGTAGTACTCTCCATGACGAGTAAAACTGACCTTAAAATTGGTGGAGTGCTCCTTTAAGTCTCACATGTTGGAGTTTACGAACATACGCTTTGTGATGGGCTAATAAATGCAAAACTACCAGTATGCCCCTGCATGTTTTTATGCATTTTGGAGCATTATATGACCATGTGTTTAGTCAACATAAGGCCATTCTGTGTGCAAGATTATCACTCAAGTACTTGCTTACATTGGGCACGTCCTTGTAAAATATCATAGCAGAAGTGCAATAGGTTTAACGACTAATTTAATAACTCTAGGAGTCAGACCTAGAGTATACTCTGCTACCCTGTATATCCATGTTATGATCATATGATCATGCCGTAAAATGGACGTAGTGACTTGTCCACCATAGGTCAGGATAACGTAGTCCAAATTTGTTCTTGTAGTTTTCTTATCATGCTGGAGATGATATATTGAAGATTGTGGATGAATCGGTTTAAAAGGCATGTGAGATCACATCTGGGTCGAGCAGGGTATAGGATTCAGGATGAAAATTCCAGCCAATCTGCGGTTATTCCTCTGCAAAAGACTTTTTTGTGACTTTAAGTATCACAGAGAGTTCTGTATCACGTTGACCATATATTACCTGTCATCAGTGAAACTCTGCTGGAGAAAAGATACCATCATTGTGTTGTAGACTACATTTGTGATCAATGTGTATGTAGAATTGCATGTGGGTGTGGACAATTTGCCTGCCTGGCAAATTGCAATACAATTATTCAATGTAATGCTGAGAGGGATTGTGTTGGAGTTGGTCATGCACTTCTAATCTAATTTACCACAATATTATCTCATAAAGGCATTTTAAGTGATTTTACTCAAAACTAGAGGCACGATATTGGCCTACTATAATCGTTATTTAATTTCTATAACATTTAAGATGTCCTCATTTTTAACAAAGGTTAGGATTTTACATTCAACCACATCATGTATCCACAAACAACAAACCACCCATATTTGTCCCGCCCCCCCCGAATCTGAACGCTGATTCGCTGCTTGAACTGCCAATTTAGGTAAGACGTCATTCGACGGTTACGTCAAGGTGACCACAACAAGAGGAGAGGGACGCAGTTGTTACATCAAAATTAAAGCATTGTGTTTTTAAAACTCATAAATAAAACAATTTGCATATATTTCCGAGTTTCTCTTAGACATAAATTACCAATTGCATTGCTATTTATATAGAAAACGAAACTATAGATGACAAAATTATCATTATGTTGTACTACGGTATTTGACATTTCAAAGAGATTTATTTTGAAATGCCTTTCCGGAACTTTGTGAAACAATCTTAGCTAGCTCGACAACGTCTCAATACTTGTGTATTTTGAGGAAGTCCATTGATGATAAAATAGATATAATGGAAAAGTTATTCAACAGTTCTGTCTGGAGGACAAGTGACTGTCAGGCCTGCAACAGGTAACGTTATTAAACAGACTGTTAGCATTATGTAAACGCCGTAACATTAGCAAGCTATGCTATGCAGACAGCTAACCAGCTCTACTGCTGAAAGTGAAAATAGAATTCATGTTTCTTGCTCATTATATATCACCCATTCTTCCTTTTGACGTCTGCATTGGCTTTAGCATTTATTAATGTAATTATTAGTGACATTTCTTTGGTATTTTTCGTCAAGAACGGTGACTTCCTGGTTGTGGTTATTTATTTGACCTGTCCATTGGCTGCTGAAGAATGTTGACAGCTAACGTTAGTTTGTCAGTTGGATGTCAGTTGCTTGTCAGTTACTTTTGTAACATGTTTGCCTCTAACGTGTTTACAAACTTATGGATTCTCCCTGAGTTTGCACCACTTTTATTTGTGGTTTTCACAAATTCCATTTTACTTCATGACTCATAACTCCATGAGGTTCTTCTAAGGCGGAAGTGACAGACTGAAGTCTTAAAGGCTAATTAATTGAATCAAATAGAGAGAGAAAGATGGGGAGAGAGATTCACTGTCTCTCTGTCTTCCAGCTGTATCCATGGTGTGTTTGTAGTAAATCTAATTTGCTCCAATTTTATGTGTCTTTGAGATCACAGCTTGTGATCTTTGCTTTTGGATTAACTTAACTCCCTCAATCAAGAAAGTAAATAAGAAAATTATACTTGATAGAAGTGAGTGGAAGAGGGAGTGTTGGGGGAATTACATTACAGGCCATTGTGGGTGTATGTGTGTAAGATAAGCTATGTGTCTGATCTGATATTGGAGTATCACTATTTGTCCTTGCTATTAAAATACACATTTTACGGCGTCAAACCAAGCTTGAAATGTGCTGTTGCTGACAGTAAAAATAACATCTTAGTCTTGTATTATCTCTTGTACACATGGTTAAAAAGTCAACATGGACAACACAATAAACCTAAAAGGGTATTTCCATTGAGGGGCTTTCAAAAAGACAAATGCTGTAATATGTCATGTCAGAAGAGTGTTAGAGGAGGTTTACACTCCTTTGTGAAAACAGAAACAGAAACTCACAAAACTGCATACAACACTGTTAAAGTAAAATTAGAACCCTTTATACACAAATCATCCTCCACACTAGAGATTGTGATAGAAACCACCGTGAGCATTATAACCGGTTCCTCCACTACTCGGACATACTGTATTATCAGTTGACCCACTTTTTGCCTTTGTCCACACAGAAAATAAACAGACCCCACCAGCAACTGAACCTATCGCTCTTACATCTGTAGTAGTAGATGGGTTGTAATTTGCATGTTGCCTGCTGGTGCAGAAGGAATTAACCGCCATTAGTTTCATTTCCTACAAAGCAAAAGTGAATAACCAAAGACTATTTTTGTCACAAAGAGAATCCCTTTCTCCTTATGTGCTTCTGTATGTGAGAATGATGATTGGCAAACGTACAGTATATAAGGGATATAAACGTATATTGGTTTCCAGCCAGACATTTGTTCTCAGTTCCTTTTTGTTTTTTGTAGATTTACCCTGAAAGCTTGACTGATGGTTTGGACTGTTGTCCCTTTCTTGGAAGGGCTGATTCAGTAACCGATCTTGATTGTTTCAGCTCTTCAGAATTTTTTTTGCCACGTGGTGGCATGGCTCTAGGGATGGAAATGTCAGTCGGTCCGTTGGTTGGTTTGTCCACCACTTTGATCCAGACTCAACAACTATTGGATGGACTGCCATGGAATTATGTACAGACATTCATGGTTCCCAGAGGATGTATCCTACTGACTTTGGTGATACCCTGACTTTTTCTGTAGCGCCACCATGAGGTTGACATTTTTGACTCAGAGTGAAATATCTCCACAAATATTGGATGCCATAAAATTTAGCACAGACATTTATGTTCAACACAGGATGGACTGGAATAACTTTGGTGATCCTTTTAACTTTTCATCTAGCATAATTTTAATTAGCCCAATACTAATATGACTAAATACCTGCAAAACTAATGAAATTCCATTCATCCTCTGTTGCTAATTAGCAAACATGCTAAACTAAGATGGTGAACATGGTAAACATTATACCTGCTAAACATGGAACACAGGATTTTAGCATTGTCATGTTAGCATGCTGACATTAGCATTTAGCTCAAAGCACCACTGTGTACAGCCTTACAGAGCCACTAGTGTGTCTGTACACTCTTAGTCTTGTTCAAACACACCATGTGTAGTCCTATCTTATTGTCGATAACAGTTTGCTTTCACATCTTTGCAGGATGTTGCTGAAAATACTGCTGGGCTTTCTGTGTGGCGTCAGAGCTTTGGCCACAGAAAATGACACGGCTCAGCAGGGTCCACCGCCGCTGCTGCTGGTGTCATTCGACGGTTTCCGAGCGGACTACCTGCAGAGGTTCCCCATGCCGAACCTGAAGCTCCTGTACAGCCAAGGGGTCCTGGTAGAGCAGCTTACCAACGTCTTCGTCACCAAGACGTTTCCCAACCACTACAGCCTGGTAACCCTGCCGCTTGTGCTTTTTGTGTTGTGAAAGATGATCTGTCAGATAGCAGTATGTGATGCTTCTCTGAAAACACTTCCTTCCAGGTGTTTATCTGTTAATGTAAACAGATAATGATGCAGACTTGGATATGTGGTAAATCCGTCAAGTAAACATGAAAAGGCAGTATAAACTGCTTTGGTCCCACTACATTTTATGCAGACTGGGCCAATTTTCATACGATTGTAGATAATATAATAAACTAAAATGCCCAATATATTAGCTTAATAATGAATTATAATGATCATAAGAAAACCAATAATAAGTGTCCCAGTTTTTCTTCTCTAGGTGACAGGGCTGTACGCTGAGTCACACGGTATCCTGGCCAGTAATATGTACGACCCTGTCAGCCACAAGTACTTCCACACAAACAACGACACCGACCCGATGTGGTGGAGCGAGGCGCAGCCCCTCTGGATCACGGCGCTGGACTCCGGCTACAAGACGGGAGCCATGATGTGGCCCGGCTCAGACGTCACCATCAGCAACCGCACAGCGACACACTTCATGCCCTACAACTCTGACGTCACGTTCCAGCAACGACTAGTGAACGTGACAAACTGGATGGTGGGAGACGGAAAGGTACAAAAGTTACTTTAGTGGGCTTACTATTACGTGTAATGTATAATTCTTAGTTACAGACATTTTTTTTGTTTGCCTATTAATCGTAGAAAAGGTTTCAGTCGTAGTCATCTGGACACTGTTCTCCGAAACGGGAGCCGAAACGTCTTGATTCTGAAAACAGTGTCCAGATGACTACGACTGAAACCTTTTCTACGATTGAACACTCCTGGACGAATGAGGGACTACACCGTCTTATTTTGCCTATTAATGTCTTCCATGTCCATTTTGCTCTATCACTGTTCTAAAACTGTGTTAATGCCGCTTTAGTGCACAAGGCAATAAAATGTGGAAAATCTGCAGTTGTCTGACATGCTGTACCGTGCACCCCATTCCACCAGGAGCAAGGGGTGAAGTTCGCAGCTCTGTACTGGGAGGAGCCGGATCGGTCAGGTCACATATTTGGCCCTGACAACGCAACTGCCATGGGCAAAGCGCTGAAGGAGGTACAGTAATTTTGGTTAAGCTTAAAACCTAGCGGCAATGTTGATCGGATGGTTGGTCCACCACTTTGGTCCAGACTGAAAAATAAATATTGGATGGATTTCCATGAAATCTGGTACAAACCTTGTTCCTCTCAGGATGTATGGTATTAACTTAAGTGATCCCCTGACTTTTCATCTAGCGCCACCATCAGGTCATATTTTTTATTTGTCCAATACTTTGGCTTATGACCAAATACCAGAAAAAGTAATGGCATTCTCATCAGCTTCAGCTGTGCTTTCTATTTATTGATAATTATCAAATGTTAGCATGCTAACATGCTAAACAAAGATGGTGAACATGGTAAACATTATACCTGCTTAACATCAGCATGTTAGCATTGTCACTGTGAGAATGTTAGCATGCTGGTGTTAGCATTTAGCTCAAAGCGCAGCTGTGCCTAAGTACAGCCTCACAGAGCCGCTAGCATGGCTGTAGTCTCGTTGTACATATGCCTGTCCCCAGGTTTCTGTGAATACTTTTTGGAGGTCGTATTGTATTGTTTTATTAATTAGTCATTGTAGGTATTAGATTATGGTATTATTTTTAAAAACTAAAACTTTTTGTTAAATTCTGAAAACAAACAGTTCTTGGCATATAGGACTCTTGGAGTCTGCTGCAACATAATTGTTCATACTCGCACATTTTCCATATGAACGCAAGAATATCCATTCATCTAGTTAACCCTGAGTAACAAGTTATGAGATTAGATGCAATTTTCATGCTAGCAATACTTAGCAGTAATTATGAACATTGTTGCCATGTGTCTTAATTCAAATTACCCATTTGATAACCTGTCAGAATGTTTGGTCATGTTGTGTTGGATGGTGACCTGTATGTATATTTCCCTGCAGTAGAGTTTCCATCCATGTATTTTCATGTGAATTATATTATTGAATTAGAAAAGCTGGATGGAAGCATCAGGTTTTGGTAACATCCTCAGTGCAGGAAGTCTGTGTTCTTGCTTGGCATATCTATGATAAATATGCAATAAATATGGAAATTTATTGTAAAAATGGCACAAGCTTGCCAGTGGCTCAGCACACTTGAGGGTTAATCAAATTTGTACAGAACTCCTTTCACTCCAGATTTGCGTGCTGGAAACAGTTATTGATGGCTGTGTCTCTTTGTATGCGATCAGGTTGACGAGAACATTGGCCTGCTGATTTCGGAGCTGAAGCAAACCGGCCTCTGGGGTCACATCAACATCCTGATAACCAGTGACCATGGCATGGCTCAGTGCTCGACCGAGCGCCTCATACAGTTGGACAACTGCCTCCACCCCGACAA
Source organism: Siniperca chuatsi (assembly GCF_020085105.1). Classification (NCBI taxonomy): domain Eukaryota; kingdom Metazoa; phylum Chordata; class Actinopteri; order Centrarchiformes; family Sinipercidae; genus Siniperca; species Siniperca chuatsi. The sequence goes on along the minus strand of NC_058065.1, from coordinate 13,036,381 downwards.
CTACACACTGGTGGACCTCTCGCCTGTCGCAGCCCTCATCCCAAAGAAAGGTAACCAGGTTCACACCAGCTAACATGGGATAAAAACACAACCGTACAAAAAATGTGACAGGCTGTCTTTTTATTTATCTAATCTTACCTTTTGTTGACATTCCTTCACAGAAAAAATGTGTTGCTTTTATTTTCTGTAAAAAAACACAGATAGAGCCTGATTCATTTAATATGTGAAGGTGAATTAGAAGTTATTGGTGCAATAAGTCCAAATTTGCAGCTCCATTTTTTTAGTGGTATTGTTGGGGCATTGCTCACACAAATGCCTCTTTCTGTGTGTATGCTTTACAGAACCAGAGGCCGTCTTCACTCTGCTGAATAAGTGCCACGCTCATATGACAGCTTATTTGAAAGAGGCCATCCCTGATAGGCTGCACTACAGGAATAACAAATGGATCCAGCCAATCATACTGATCGCTGACGAGGGCTGGACTATAGTGCAGCGAGGGGACAAGCTGCCAAGATGTATGTCTTTTAATTGTTTTCTCTATATTGTGATAGCCAGATATTTGGTCAACAACAAAGTCATCTGTAATGTTTTACTCTCAATTGTTGCACACTTGCTTTTGTTTTACTCAAAGCAACTTATATTTTCAAATAATATTGAAGGTCATTATTATTCTTTATGTTTATTATGTCCATTTAGTTTCACAACAACTTTTCCAAGATATAGTAATAGGCTACTTTTGTATGCTTTTTTAAAATATTTTTGTTTTTAAAGAAGTCTCACTCTGGCAGTTTCACTCTAGCTCTTTGTGGTAAGATAATTTTAACTCATATTGGAACTATCTCTGCTATGGACACAGAAGTGAAAGTGACGTCAATCTTCTCATCAGACTTTGGCTTTGACAGAAAACAAGCATTTTCCCCAAATAATTAAACTGTAGCCTTAAAATGGTATTAATATCAAATTGAGGTACTAAATGTGTCTTTTTGAAGACAGAAGTACAGCATAGAAATATTCACATTTATAAGCAAATGTATCCTGGAAGACACGTACAGAACCTCCACCCATCAGCTCTCACTCTCCTTCCCTCCCTCAGTGGGCGATCACGGCTATGACAACTCCCTATCCAGCATGCACCCCTTCCTGGCAGCAGCGGGGCCCAGCTTCCGTCGAGGTTATCGAATCAGCCATTTACAGAGCGTGGACATCTACCCGCTCATGTGCCGCCTGCTGTCGGTGCCCCCGCAGCCCAACAACGGCACCCTGACCCAGGCTCGATGCCTGCTGGCTGCTGAGACCTGCTGGGATGTCCCTCTGATGATTGGCCTGGTGGTGGGCGTCCTACTGGTACTCACTACAGTCACTGGTAAGTCAGAATGATTGGAATGATGACAGTATATTAATATGTGTTATGTCTATGCATACTATGCGCCAGGGGTAACATGTAGATAGAGAATAAAAAGGGGACAGAGGATAGACCCCTGGGGAATCCCACAAAGGAGGGAACCGTGAGAGGAGAAGGTATTTCTAACCACAACAAAGTCCACAAGGACCACATCACTGATGCCAACATAGTTTTTCAGACAGCTGATTAAGAAATCGTGGTGCACTGTGTCAAAGGCTGAGCTGAGAATAAAGAGAATTGAAATAGAGTACTTCATTGGTGACCTTGAACAGAGCAGCCTCAGTGCTGTGTAGAGTGCAAAAGCCAGATTGAAATTTTTGAAAGGTTTGATTGTTGTTCATAAAAGAAATCAATTGTGTGGAGAATATTTTTTCTAAAAAGATTTCAAAATGTCTGACATTTCAGTGTAAATGTACTGTACGTCTCCAACTGATCAACAAACAAACACAACCTGTTTCTCTTCAGTTCTATTCAGGATGCTGAGCCAATGCCGTCCGTCAGGCCCCCGGCCCTTCCAGAGGCTGCAGGTTGACGACGATGACGACGACGACGACGACGACCCCCTGTTGGAGTAAACCAGTCAGACCACACACTAATCTGTGTCACCTATTCGTGCTCCAATAGGTACTTGACATGTTGCACTTTAATCACTGAGGCCGCTGCCCTAGCTTTCACTCTGACATGTGTGTGCTGTATGTGTGTGTTGATGTGCGCGTACAGACATGTAGTAGAAAGACCAGTTGTAAAAGTATTTTTTGGGCTTTTGCCTTTATTTGATAGTGCAGCCGAAGATAGACAGACAGGAAAGGGGGGAGAGAGAGAGAGAGGGGATGGATTCAACCAGGGCCACTGCGCTCAGGACTCAGCCTTAACACATGGGGTGCGCACTCCACCAGGTGAGCTACACCCCAGACCTGTTTTAAAAGCCTTCAGGCCTACAGACAGCTGCTTAGGAATTGTACACTGGTGTAAAAACAGCTGTAGGAAATAGTGAATACTATAGTTGTCACTGACACTCCATAATGTTACTGTTGTTAAAAATCCTGTTACGATAGACTTGAAAATGTGACGAGAAGCCAGTGGTGTTCTGTTGTGGAATTTTGGGAAATATTGAAAAATCTTGGGTGGGAGGATGATAACAATGAGATGAGTAATTATAAAACGTTTGTTTAAGTTACTGATTTAAGAGATTTGTTTTATGTTTTTCTGTGGCAATTGTGTTTATGGAAAACTTTATTTTCTGTGTATGTAATTTTTTTGCATTTGTAGTGTTACTTTTTGTCAGCAGAGGGAGCCAGTAGCTCATTTAAGATTTATATATTGTCTCACTGAGATCCTGTGTTTCATGAAGAGGAAAGCTTGAATGAATTTTAGTTGGAATTTTTTTGATTGTCTTTATTTTGCAGATTTCTGTGTCTACTGTTACTGTTTGGGTTTATTTGTTACACTGATACCTGAGTCGGAAGTCATCTCAATGACGCTTAAATTCTCCTTTTATCCATACTTGCATGTTTACAAACTGAAATCTGAATTGATACATTTTTACTATTGAATTATAGTGTAATAGGTAATAATAAATATAAATGCTACAGTAAAGTGAAATGGTGTTTTTAAAAAGGGTGTTTTCTATGCAACTTGTAAGTTGTACAGTAAGTGTAGGTGTGTCAGGTGTATCGATTCTGTACTTATACTTAGTATGTATATGAATTATACCAAAGACTATTATTAAGATGCACAACAGATGCTGCAAAGAGATATTCACCATCTGATAAAAGAGAATTATTTTACAGAGAGATTTCTATCAGAAAATGAAAACAATATAATGGTTATTATTAGCATATGGATCACCTGGATTTTAAAAATAGTACAAGATCAAATTCAGTTGAAAAATCATTTAGGAGTAAGTTTCCAAATTTTTCTGATGCTTACTGATGCCTCTTTTCTTACTACCAACAAATCCCATTAAAAGACCAAAGCCAGCAATTAATTGATCCTACTAACAAGTATTGTCTGAGTATCTAAAGTCTTATATGTCTTGTTCCTCTGTGTCATAGAGCGACACTATTGCACTGGCTTTTTCATAATAATGAACATGGGCACTGTAGTTTATTCAATCACGATACACTGTCCTGCTGCTGTAAATACTCAATAGAGTACAAAATGTGTAGTCATCCGCAGCTGAAAGTAGTCTCCAACAAATGCACTATTTTGTTCTGTTTGAGTAACATTTGCTAAAAACTACAGTGCCCAGCTGTTACAGGAAATTATTGAGTGTTTTTTGAAAAATTAAACTATATATTTCTGACCAGTTTTTAAGATTTATGTCGACAGTAGAAACTAATGGGTTTGGACTGCCACCAACAGGGCTGGGATGACGAAAAGTATCGAGAGACAGAGTAACAGGTTTTGGTCTTTTCATGGGATTTCTTGACAATAACAGAACTATAGAATATTGCCAGTCTCATCCCTTAATGAAGTGCTGCTTGCATGCTTCTCCAACCATGTATCTAGTGATATGTATATATTGTTCATGCATCTGTGTGTGTGTGTAAGTATGCCTCTTGCTGCTGAAACAAGTGAAGTTCTGTTCTTTCTTCTGCATATAGCATTTTTTAAAACATCAATTTGTAAAATAACATTTGATGCTATGATATTATCACCATTAACAACTGAGACCATGGTCAACATGACTAACTCACTATAGTAGTATTGTGCTAGCTGGTACTTAAATAAATAAATAAAAATTGTACCCTCCCCCTATATTATATTGTGAAACAGTATAATTTTCTGCCATAAAGCAATCCCAGTGTAAAATTCAGGCCAGTAGTATGGTGGGAAATGCAGTATAGAAGCTCCCAGTCTTGGTCTCATTTTTAATGTTATCGTATTTATATGTTTGTGATGTTTCAATGCTGCATCTTTGCACTCTTTGTTTGAAGTTACTGTTTTTAGTTTTCTAGTTTTGAGAAGTGTAAAAAATCCTTTTGGCACTATGCAAATCCTGCCTGGCCTGTAGAGAGATTCCTGTGCTTTAATGACATTTTCAAAATAAATAATTGATTAAAAATCTGACTTTTTGTGTTGTGATTCAAAGGAATGTAAAAAAAAAACCCTTGCATCAAGTTTCACTAAATGGAAAGGAAAAGCGACACACATTTGGAAAAATTAATTTATATTCCTTTATATTTTTTTTTCTCCATCGCAGTCACAACATTACAATGTAATAAAATGGTAAATATATAAAATCAAACTCAATACTGACGCATATACTTTTCTGTATTGTGTTCAAAACCAAATGAACTGTACATTTTTTTCATTTATATCTGTTTTACATAATTTAAAATCTGTCATAATTTCTATGTAGTCATCTGTATTATTGTAAATCTTTGTCTCTTCACAGATAAATAGACTTTATTTTCAGGAGGTATTGTAACAAAAATAACACATTTCCTAACGCTGGCCACTTAGAGCCATTGAAAATATCATTCAACTCTTCCCCAGAATGCTTTTACGCTATCGTAGACACAGAATACACAGACGCACAAGAGATACACAATGTGTCTTGTCGTTTCTCTCCCGTTTCGCTTGTGGTTGGTCAGAAACATTTGGTGTGAATTTGGGAATCCTCAAAAGACCAGAAGATTCCTGAATGGTGTTTTTATGAGCTGACGCAGGAGCGGTTTGAACACGGTTGATGACAGCAGCCATCATTTCTACAGCGAAGACAGGAGATTTTAGCCAGACAGCCCCTGCTTCCATTAGAATAAAAACCACAGGACAACTGGTTTTGTTCCTCTTTGAACATTTCCTTCCTTTAGTTTGAAATATGTGCTTATGTGTTGAAGTGTGTATTGGCATGTAGCTGCACACTGAAAATAAGACCATCTTATCAAGCCATTTCATCACATCCAGATTTAAAAATATGGCTCCTAAATAGCTCTTTTATCTATTTTTCTTAAAGGGTCAGTTCCCTAAAATGACAAGAAATGATATTTTCTCTCGTGTCAAGCCATGTAGATTGGTTTGGTTTTATTTGCGCAGGTTTTGAGATATTTGTCTCTTGAGATTTCTGCCTCCACCCCAGCCTCATCACTGACAGTTGTAGAGTCGCACGGTAATTTTCTAATCTATAAAATGCAGAGCATTGCATTATGGGATTGTTCGCAGAAAGCAGTGCCTTGGACACTACTTTTTTTCTATTGTGGGATTTTTAAGGGCACTATAAAGTGAACATTTTCAACTCTTTCACACAATCTGAGCATGGATGTATAATAAGATCTGGATATGGCACCGCTATTCAGCCTTGCTTCCACTTTTGCCCAGTGGCCACTCGCAGTATTGCAGCAAAAATTTCCCTGTGGCCCAAAAAGCATTTTCCCCATAGACTACCTTTATAAGAGACGTCTGTAAAACTGTTGACAGGACACCTCCAACTGCAAACAAGGTCATTTATGACTCTTTCTATTACGAATTTTTGATCCGTGGAGGTTTTATATTTGTAAAACTTTTATCGAGCCAAGCGATTTATAAATCTGTGACGTCATCACAATGTAAAGTCTATTGGCTGAGCAGGACTTCACGGACGGGGCCAGCAGGAGAAACGCTACTGCGCATATTCAGTGGGCCGCATAGCCCGGAATAAACCCGGAAGCTAGAAACTTTTTTGGCGTATGCGCCAGGCAAGCAATGTGCAATGGACTGAATAGCTGCCATCTTTGGGTCTGGTATCCATGTATTAATATACATCCATGATTCTGACACTCAAATAAACTAGCGGACAGTAAATATAGTGCACTATTTAGTAAATAGGGAGTGATTTCGGACAGCCTAAATCCAACATTTTAAACTTTGAACAGAGCTAACTAGCTAGCTAGCTATCGTAGAAAAGGATTCAGTCGTAGTCATCTGGACACTGTTTTCAGAATCAAGACGTTTCGGCTCCCATCCGGAAGTCATTCTCAATTACTTCTACTCTTTGTGCTAAGCTAAGGCTGCCGACTCCAGCTTCACGTTTAGTGTACAGATATGGGAGTGGTGAAAATTTAGCACTTATCTCACCCTATTAGCAATTTTTAACACAAATTATAAAATATGAAGGGTTCAAATTTACATTTTGTGTCCTTTTAAATAAATAAATAACATGTTTTTTTCACTAATGATTGCTTGTGTTGATGGTCTTTCTTTGCAGGACAATTAAAAACAATTTTTTGTGTTTATCAGGAATGTGAGAGACAAATATTACCTGTCTCATTATTCATTTGTTCGTCCAAAATCTCCCCTTTTCCAGAGAAACAGAACCAAAGCTTGGTTGTGGCTGTCTGGCGAATCACCTCCAAAAACTTCATCCTGCCTTCAGATCTAAAATCAGTGTGCTTATACTCGAGACAACACGATGGCACAAACTCCTACGAAAACACAGTTTCCAGTTAAGCCGTATTTTTCTTCTCTCGTCTTACATTCTGGATATTTATAAAGAACATTTACTATCAGTACATTTGAAAGAGCCATCTAAGCAAACTCAGCGAACATAGATCCAACTGAGGATTACCAGAAAAAGGTATTTACAATCAAAATGCCAACCACGAGAAAATAAAAGGTACTTTTGCACATTGAAATCTCTAGAGCTACTTTTTTTCCAAGCTGAAGAACACAGTAGAAAAGCATGACCCCGACAAAATAAAAGCTCATGGTACATCTTATAGATACATCCACATTTAAGGTTTAGTTTGACCCTGCCCTGTGCTTATAGTATCCACACCTGAGTCAAATCACTGAAATCCTTCCAACTCGTTTTCCATGATTGAATTTAAATATTTGTGCCAAAACAACCAAACCTCTTCAGTTCTAAAAGGATTTCAATTGTCATTGGACTCAGATCTGGTAGAAACTGGTCTGAGATCAGAAACAGCTTAGCGTCTGGCCTCGATTTCTACAAAACCATGATGAGTAATGATAATTTCACAGCTCTGGACCAAGCAAGTAAAACTTTGGCTAAAAAAAGCATATGAAGCATTACTGACACATACAGTAGTTTGCACTCGCATATACACACAACACACACGCTCACACACACACACACACACACAAACACACGCACAGCCTAACCACAGGCCTCATATGCTTTGCAGACCCTGATAGTAGAACCTTTATGTGTTTTCCAAAGAACAAAAATAACTTTCTAATCAGATGCACATTCCTCTGTCGGGAGGTTGCATCCATCCTGGTTATTCCCAAAGTAAAGGTACATTACACCCCCCCACCCGCACCCCTGACCAATTTTAACCCATCAACAGACAAACTTGATAGAGAAAAATGAAAATTAAGTCCATAGAAATCATATGCAGGATTACCAAATAATCATAAACAAATAAATGTAAACAAATGGTATATCACGTTTGCATTGTTGCACATTGACACTTTCTGGTTTCCTCTTCTTTGCAAACAAAGAAAAAAGGCAAAAAATTGAAATGAAATAAGAATAAGCAACACATAAGAACAGTGATATGGTATGTAAAGGTTATCCAAGCCCAGAACCGTTCTGTCTGTCTTGCATAGCTGTGGATGTGTAGCCATACAATAACACTGATTGGATTTGAATTCCTTACAGAGCGGGCCTGGCTAAGGCTCTGGGTTTTTGGGAAGGAAGAAGCTTTTCATTTGTCGCGTGCAGACCCCTCTGTAGAGTGTGGATCCATGAATTTTTGACAATTGGGTGATCTGAAGGGTAATCTGAATTAAAAACAATGGAGACGGTAAGAAGGTATGATACCTGCAGTTTGATTATGAGTTGATGATGAGTCTGAACGCTACACATGAATACTTCTGTATATAGAAGGAGCTGTATTTTTTGGTTGTATCAGACCTGATTTGGCTGTGTTAAACCTGATCTGTGATTGGCTGGAGCTCTGGGTGCAAAGGGGCCATAGTTTGAGTCAAAAGGCCAGAGGTCAGTGCTAGGGAAAAGCTAGTGGGACAGCTGCTCTGGAGCTCAACATAAATCTCCCTTTTAGCAACCCAGAAGCACATACGAAGCTGTGACTCTTCAAACCTTTAAGCCTCTGCAGTAACCACTAAGGTGTAGGAGCACATGTGCCCTCATATCTAGAACATTCATGCAAGAAATTCACGAGCACGATCTGTGAAACTAACAGAAAATGTCTAACTGTGTTCTCTAAATGTCACATATTCAGTTTTAGGACAACGTGCTAACACAGTATGCTGTTTACCTTTGATTTCTGTGCTCTGACACACTGAACCCATGCTTAATGTACAGTGCATGTCCACATCAGAGTGTACCGAAAATTTGCACCACCCTCCTGAGGTTCATCTTTTTGCACATAACCACGACTCAGGTATCTTTAAAAAATTCCACCTCCAGTTCTGTCAAGCGGATAAGGCATTGCAGCTTTTATGTGTCACTCGGTTTCACAGAGACGGAAGGTGTTGCAGTTTTTATGTACACTCTCTACACGAGGAGACCCAGATTGATTGAATTACACTATTCAATCAAGCTGAATGTGAAATACTCTTGAATGTGAAATTCTTCATACCTCTGTAACCACAACTATACAAAAACCATCCAGCTTTACTCAATAGCACCATATGAATATTGTTCCCAAATTATAAAGGGGTAAGGGATTATTGGACATTAGTGTGTGAGTGTTCAAGCGGTGAGGTAGGGATACATCCCATGTTGTTACACTACTTTTCACTGTGTGTCTGCATGTTTGTGCTAAGCATTTCTCCCTGCGTGTGGAGGAAAACCCTGTGTGTATGTATGTGTGTGTGTGTGTGTGTGTGTGTGTTGTGAGCGTGTACACTAAGCACATCTCCCTGCGTCGGAGACTTGCATAGCTTCTGCAGGACAGGAAGAGCAGTTGTCCATTTGGACGGAGCCTTTGGCACAGCCTTGGCCGATAACTGAAGGCAGTACTGAAGTTGCACCATAGAATTCAAAGAGACAATCTGCCCTTATTGCACCATAAGTACATGTGTGTTTAATACTTGCACCATATGAAGTGGGATTAGCAGCCAATTGACTGTAGCTTGTGTTGCACCATATGAACCGATGCTGCTGCTTCTGTAGCGCGTTCGCACCTACTGAATCTACTCGCCAGTTTGCAGCAAATTAACTGATTTGTCTTTTTTTTTTTTAATCGACTAGCACCACGGAAAAGTAATGTAAGCTCACTCTTCGTTCACATTGTTCAAACTTAAAGGGATACGTCAACATTTTTGGTCTCAGTCTCCTTTTTTCACCTGCCTCATTGGGCTGAAAAATAATAATGATATTATTTTCATGATGAATTCATCTGCTGATCATTTTTTAGATTAACTGATGGATCATTTAGTCTATAACAGTGGTTCCCAACCTGGGGGTGGGGACCCCCACTGAGGGTTGCAAGATAAATCTTAGGGGTCGTAAGATGATTAACAGAATAGGAAAACAGCTACACAAAAATGACTCTATATTCTAATGTTTGCTTTTTTCTCTCTCTTCAGGCCTCTAAAAATGATTCATATAGAACAAGGACAAAAAAATCCCCTTTTGGTTGCACTGGTCCTAATCAGTGGACATATGCAACCAGTGCTGAGGGGCCATAAGTTGAGTTTGCTTTGTTTTAAAGGGGAACTTTTTTTACACATCAAAGCCTGTTTACAGATCTTGGGGACTACTACTGTAGACAGTGTCATTCAGAGCTGAAGACTACAAGTACAAATTCGGGGGTGTGGAGTTAGAAAGAAGGGAGCTTACCAGACCTCTCTAGCCCGCTTCTCATCTCTTGAGGCTAGCAGCTTGAGGCTACATTAGTCGCTACTAGCAAATTCACCAACCGAACTGTTGCTGGTTGAGCTGCATTGTGGGTAATGTAGAAGTCAGGTTTTGACACGGAAGAAGGATGCGTGGATAATTTTTTTCTCTCCATTGTGAGTCAGAAAATGTTATAGGAGTGCAATGCTAAATTAGCGGAGTACTCTTTTAAGCCAAAAAGATTGGGAACCACTGGTCTATCACAGTCCAAAATCCAAAAGTATTCAATTTATAATGATATAAAACAGAGAAAAGCAGTGAATTGTCATACTAGCTGGAAAAGGGGCATTTTTGCTTGATTACTGACTTAATCAGTCTTCACAATTGTTGTAAATTAACTTTCTGTCAATCAACTAATCAAGTTATGTTTCAATTCTAAAAAATTATTATATTTGGTGGTCATGTTTACTCAATGATAACAAAAAATGCAGCTCCAAGCTTGCTCTCAACCTTAGTTCCAATGGCCCTCACTAAATAGACACGTTTCTATAATTTGACACACCTGGACAAGAAAAATAAGAGGCTAAGGTTCCCCCCAAAAAATGTTAAGGTATCCCTTTTAACACTCTTTGTGCGCTCTCAAATGCAATATCTTTCTCTTTCACCTGCTTGATCCTCTTGGACAGCAGCAATAATAAGAAGCATGTGTGTGTTTGTGTTCATCTTTTCTACCATCTGACATGGCTCATAGCTGGGTTTCACCTGCTCTACCACTGACATGGGACTGGAGAAAAGGTGTGGCACGTTGGACCGCAAAAACATTTTCACCACTTTCCAAACCCTTGTTTTTACTCGCCACCACGCGGTGTTTGGGCGGCCCCCCTGACAGTGTGTGATTTCAGGAGCAACGTTCCTGTCGACAGGCTGATGACTGATATCTCGGCTCATTTGTTGTCGCCTGCCAATGTAACAGCTTGGATTACAGGGATAAACACACCAAAAAATAAATAATGAGCCATACATCACAGCTCAGCCGTGGGTGGCTTTGGAGGAGTTGATATTGGACGCTTTACAGGAGAAGACAAGTCATCGAGAGGGTTGTGACGATTTAAGTCCAAAACTGTTTTATATCAGCTTCAGTGGCAGCACCCTGTTAGCGTGGGACCAACATGATTAAGACATCACACACTGGTAGGTGCTGGTAGACATAGATCAAATATAATTAGTCTTGCATTTGCTTGAAAATGCGGAGACGATTTCACATTTTTTTCATTGTCTAGCAAGTTAAACCGACGCAACCAAGCATTTGCAACTGTGGACGAAATAACTAAAGAAGATCTAACCTCCCACGACCCCTCTAAGCATAACAGGAAATGATGGAGAACAACTGTTAGACCCCCAGATGGCATACACACTCACAAAACAGTGTGATAAGCATGTACTGCCTTATGTTCCTTCCTGTATTCTATGAGCTGTGATGTAATGGTGATATATGATTTAACCATACATTAGTAATACTGAAAACATCAGCAGGCAATAACACTTCTTCAACTAACATGGATGTTTATATGTAAGATGATGGTGCCACTGTGTTTTGGATTCTTCTGTTTGACTGAAGCCGGTCTGCTTTTAAGAGTATTTTTAATGTTTAATGGCCTGCTTTTATACTTCAGGTTTCAGAAACATATGGATTTGTCTACATTGGTCTGGTAAGTTTTTATGAATAAGTATTACAGGGTTTTAGGGAGATTAGCACATTGACTAGTGGCACATTGCACACTGACTGTTGACTAGTCATCCATTTGTCCTCAGTAGGTATTTAGCTCTAGCTCCATGCTAACACCTTAGCATACAAGATGTTGAGTGAGAAAGTGACTACAACAGACAGGCCTCTTGGCAATAAAAACATTTGTTTTTTAGTAGGCTTATTTGGCCTCTAGATTCGGAATATTTAAAACTATGTCTCAGCCAATGTCTTGCCAATATCTCAGCTGTCTAACCCAGTATAGCCGATGTAGCTAGTTTTGTTTTTAAAACTATTTCAGGCGGGAAACCACAAATTCTTCCACTACTCAGTGATTTTGGCACAGTAATTGTTTTGTTGTAGCCTACATAGTTTCACATTGTCAGCCATTCAGAGTTATTAGAGTTTTTGGATCTTATCTTGAGCTGCTACAGCTTCTCATGTTTTCACCTTTAGAGCTAATGTTGCTAACTGTTGGTCAACGTAGTGTATGCTTAAGTGTTAGCATTCTTAAAGGAATAGTTTGACATTTTGGGAAATATGCTTGCTTTCTGGTTGAGGGTTAGATAAGAAGATCGATACCATTCTTTTATCTCGCCGTTAAGTATGAAGCTGCAGCCAGGAGACTATTAGGCTAGATTAGCATAAAGACTGGAAGCAGCAGGCACCTCTAAATTTGTGGCTATTTACTCTAACTATTTTTTGGCTGGGCAAGACTCCAGAAAGTCACTGTGCCCTGCCAAGAAATAGCTAGAGCACAAAACTCTCCATAAAACCACAGCTCGTAATTTTTACATTTCTTTTCGTGTACAGATTAAACAAATGAGTCACAACGTGTTAATTTATGAGCTTCAGAGGTGCTGGTAGGAGAGTGTCTTTAATTTTGAACATAGCCAGGCTAGCTGTTTCTCCCAGCTTTGTGTTTTTATGCTAGGCTAAGCTAATCGACTCCTGGCTCTAGCTTCATATTTAATGTACAGACACGAGAGTGGTATCAATCTTCTTAACTAACTCTGGCAAAAAAATCAATAAGTGTATTTCCCAAAGTATTCCTTTAAGAGACAGTAGTGCAAACTTTGAAGTTTTGAATTTCTTTGAGTGTGCATTAGATGCCAATACCCTCTCTGTCTCCATCTTTCCCATCATGCTTCTCTCCCTGGTAACCTTGTCAACAACCCCAAAAACTGTTGTGTCCAACTACTTTGTCCCCAGTCGACAACAACATAACAGTACATAAAAAACATCCCTTCTGTACATAGAAAATATATACACTACCTTTTGACTAGACTAACGACAACATGTTCACAAACTCCTTTTATTAAAAGTGACGTTTGTTCTTTCTTTGTGTCACATCTTTTTATTCTACTGAAACCCGCGAAAGTGTGAGCGACGCAACGTAAACGGCATGCGGTGGTCAAAAACTGCGGTGTAGCGCTCATTTTTAAATGTTTTGTATTTTCTTCACAGCGGAGCGCGGACGTGTGAAATTAAATCGATGAGAACAGATGAAGAGTGATCAGAGAATCTGGAAATAGAGAGACAGAAGGATAAAGAGAGAAAGAGATGGACTCGCGCTGAAGCAGCTTGTTGAGTCATGGCCATGGGACTCACAGGTCGTAGGTGCCCGCAAGGAATGTGTGTGTGTGTGTGTTTGTGAGTGTGTATGCGCATTAAAGTGTGACAGATTGCTTTTGTATCCATGTGCTTACATCAAGTGCGACGTTGTGCGTGTGGAGAGTGTTTCTAAATCTTAATTTGAACATCCATGTATTCATACATGTATTTTTATGGTGCGCATGTGCTTATGTGTACTGATGTGTATTTCTTGATATGTGTGTGTGTCAGAGTGAGGACTCATACTGCAACAGTTCATACAGCAGGGGTCCGTCACGGTAGCGGATGCCCACAGCGGCCGGCGTTATGTACTGCAGGATGTTTATAGTCCTCCGCAGGCGCCTGTCTACGTAGTGAGCGTCCCATGCTGGGTAACGCTTCCTGGGCATGTCGATCTTTATAAGCGGGCCTTCGGGCTTGGAGGTGGGGGGCGCCGGCCTCACCTGGAAGACGGGAAGACACGTCTCGGCCACATCCTCTTCCGTCTGTGACTTGGTCATGTGGGCCGGGGTGGGTGGGGCGGTGGGCGGCGCTGACGGGGGGAGGGGGAGACCCCAGAGCAGCTGGGCGCAGCAGGACGAGGCGGGGCTTGGCTGGAGGTGGGCGGTGGCAGGGTGCAGGAAGCCGTAGTACAGCAGCATGACCAGGACGCCGCCGGCGAACGTCAGGTAGACGCTGCACAACGCTGGGACGGCGTAGGAGTCAGTCAACACTGGGTCCCTGTAGGCGTACCTGCAGGATGTTGGCAACACAGGGTTAAATTCACGGGAGTGTGTCTGCATGTGCACTTATGTGTGTGTGCTCTCTGTAGAATAGAGTGCATATACATTATAACTTCATTGTGTGTTTTGGCCAGTGCCTCCATGCACTGGCCTCTTATCAAGGGATTTTAAAGTGATATAGATTTTATAGATTTTAATCTATAAAATAGTAAATCACTTTGCTCTACCACACTTTACAAGTATGCTGATGGAGTAAATCTTTAAAAGCAGGTCACAAATACATACTTACATTCATACTGGTCAGTGTAGTTTTTAGCAAATGTCAAACAGGAGGAAAATAGTGCACTTGTTGGGGACTATTTTCAGCTGCGGATTAATCCACATTTGGTGTTCTAGTGAGTATTTACAGCAGCAGGACATTGTATGTGGGACTGAGTCGAAATATACTACAGTGTGTGTGTTCATGGTAATGAAGGAACATGTCACCCAGTGCAACAGTGTGGCTCACTGATGATAAAAGTAATAGTGATAATAGTTTTGGGGCAACAATGGAGCTCTATGGCACAGACAAATAAGACATATCAGGCTTTGGATACACACACAATACTTAGGATCAATTCACTGTTGGTGTTGGTAATTTCATGGGATTCAATGACAGGAAGAAAAATGTAGAATATCACATCTTACTTATCCATTAAAACTGGGTCTTCAAAAGTGTGTAGGAGGCTGGGGCAGACTGAAGGGCAGTGTTTCATTACTCTTTAGTAGGAGGACGGGACACGGGAGGTTAAAAGGCTCGTTAAGTACGGTGGAGGGAAATGCTTAGCTATTTTATACATTAACACTTCAAAATCAGTCCCTGGATAAGAAGTTCTAAATCCAGTTTTAACCAGGTTTTATCTGCATTGCTGACAACATTTATACTGTTAATTCAATTCAATTCAATTTTATTTATATAGCGCCAATTCATAACAGTTATCTCATTGCGCTTTTCCTATAGAGCACGTCTAGACCGTACTCTTTATAATATTAATTACAGAGACCCAACAAATCCCACCATGAGCAAGCATTTAGCGACAGTGGCAAGAAAAAAAAACTTCCTTTAAGAGGCAGAAACCTTGGACAGAACCAGACTCAATGGTGGGCGGCCATCCGCCGCTGCCATGTTAGGTTTTGAGATAGGGGGAAGGGGATAGGGTTAGGGAGGCACAATGCAAAGACCACATATAATTTTGGGTTTTTTTTGTTAGAGTTCTCCATATACAGTGTACACACATACAAAACATTTAGGATCTCAGCAGGCAGGCCAAAACACCTAAAACAACATCCTCAGGAAACAGAGCCTTTTCCTACCGCACCCGCTTTCTTTGGAATAGACTCCCAGTTACCTCAGGGAAGCTGGCTCCCTTGTGATTTTTAAATCCACAAAGTGTATAACTTTCTAATTCTGATTAAACAGTCTCTACCATGTAAGAAAGTAGTCTGTTCAGGCTTAGCTTAGGCATAGCTAGGTTTACCATAGCTTTAGTTAGTAGTTTTTGCAATAGTTAAGGTTTGTTGTTCGCTCTTTGACCTGCCTCTTGTATTCTTGCTTCCTCCATATGTAAACTACCCTAACCCAGCCCCACCAAGCTGCCTGTTGTGAACACATGCCCACACACAGAGCGGGCCCATCCACATCCCCTCAGATCCAATTCCCTTCCATGTGAGGAACCACTACTGGAGATTTTCATGCACCAACTTCCTGCGACTTTTGTAATTGCATTTTTCCACCTACAGGTCCTATTGCACACCAAGTTGACCAGGGAAGGGCGGATCTTTCTGTGAATCTCCTTTGTTCCCCTTAGGTGCTGAGTTTTCTTGTGGATCTTGTGAAGTTTTTTTCTTTCCTTCTTACAATTCTTAAATTGAGACACTACATGAGGCGATATAGTCAAGATGTCCTTCATGATATTGTATTAGTTGCATCCAGGTTCAAGATACAAGAAAATGTATATGACAGTAACACTTATAGCTACTTGGTCTAACTCACCACAGCCCAGTGAGGATGGTGTTCTCGGCCAACACCACAATGTAGTACGCCACCATTCTGTAGCGCGTCCGGCCCTCCTTCACGTTAAACCAGCAGAAGATGTAGACAATGCCAACCACCATATTGAAGAGCACCTCCTCCCACTTGGACATACAGAAGTCGGTGCCTCCGTGCACCACCCAGAAGGCCATGGCGCACCAGTGGAGAACTACAAAGATGCCAAAGTAGATGTGGAAGAGGGAGGCGAAGAGGGCAAGCGAGAGGACGCGGGACGAGATGGTGAAGAGGCGCCAGAAGAGGTGCAGCAGCGCCCCGCGGTAGCTCATGCTGCGCTGGTCGTCACGAGAATCTCGCAGGAGTTTGTGGTAGGAGGCCAGAACCCAGGCGAGAGACAAGAGGGAGCCCAGGGAGGAGATGCCTACAGAGAGAGACAAAAAAGGAGAAAAAGAGAACAGAGGTGGATGATGTGGATGAGTGAATCAATCAGAACAAACAGAATCATGGTTTTAAGGTTTGTGAAACAAAAAGTACATCGACACCAAATTATTATGAGTCAACGGGGGTGTTTATTGTAATAATGTGAGCACATCCTTAAATAAGAAGTATTGTGTGACACGACAGAAACATTTGGTAATGACACTTATTGGTATGAGTCTGAAATATGAAGTTATTTTTAATGTCCCAGCTGCCGTGTGCATCCACCCCCTGTACTAGTCACATATTTGCATTAAAGTAGAAGGTGTCCCAAAACTCAGAGTGATAGGGATGAATAACACCAGTGGGTGGCCGCCTAGATGATACATTTCCCGGATGAATAAGGAAGAGGAGGCTGAAGGAGTTTGGCTAGCACATCCCCCGAACACTTATGATTGTGCTTTCTTTCTGGTTCTACCTGAACAAAAAACATTGTGTGAAAATCCAAAAGCAGCACCATCTGCAGCCACAAATTGCTGAGCATGATGTGTGCAAATTGCTAATTACTGTTTGTGCAGCTGTTGATTTGTATGTGCTTTGTGGGCTACATGAAAACATGGTGTTATGTTTATAATGTGGCAGGAAGGTGGTGGTGTTCATGTAGAGCTGGTTTCCCTGGCTTTTCAGGGACCCTGTGCAGTCGTCTGAAGAACTGAAGTCAGTCCACCCGGTGTAATCTGTGCTCCACCTACACTGCAGCGTCTCGGCTCGGTTCTCCCGGATCATGATGCAGAGCTGCAGGACCAGCTGAGGCGCAGACTCCAGGAAAGTCTCCAGCAGCCGCAGCATGTTGACGTCTGCGTACTCGAACATCATGGCCCAGTACCAGCGCCGCTGATGCTCCTTCTGCCGACGCGACATGATGCCCAGGTACAGCGTCCTGATGTACCTGCAGGGGGTCAGAGGTAAGAGTGCTAATTAATAGTAATCATATAAACTTTTTCAGCCTCATTGTTTTTACCCTCCATGCCATTTTTCAATCTCATTTATTTTCTTTCTCACTAATACAGTGTTTTGCCTGCTTGGAAGTTCATTGATGCTGCTTCTAGTATTGCTACTACTATAATCACTAACCCCTGTTAAATCATAATCTGATAATCTAACTTGATTCATTTCACCTGATAAACAGCAATGCAAATTAGAGGTGAAACTATTTGCTGAGTAATCTGATAAGTCAATCAACAGAAAATTAATTGGCTACCAACATGATAATCGATTAATCGTTTCAGTCATTTTCTCAAACAAAAATATTTACTTTTCTTCTTCATATATAACAGTAACCTGAATATCTATTTTCGGACATTTTCAGGAAAATAATCAACAGATTAATCAATGATGAAATTAGTCACTAGTTGTAGCCATAATGCAGATGGTACAGTGATGAAAACAGCTTGCTTGTTGACACAGTGGTTCCTGGGAATAATGGCAAAACATATTTTCTACTTGGAGATATGACATTTATGTCATTCAAGTCAGAAATTCTGTTATAATTTGTTATCAAATTATGTGTATACCATAAAAACCTTAAAATCATGCCAGTCAACAGTAAAAAAAAAATCTGCTATGTTCACACATTTAAACAAGTGTTCCCTTTGTACACCTTTGTTAATGTTATGTTCAAGGGGCACTCACACCAGTTTTACACATGGAGTTCAGTTTACTCATTATGAGGAGTGCTACTCAGTCTGTGATATATAAAAAATATAAATAGTTCTTCTCTTCTGTAGCGGTCATGGGAACTTGAGAATGAGACTACAAATTCCTAACCGAAAATCTGTGTTACAAACTGGGGCATGGTTTTTGAAAAATGTGGGCATTTACCAGGCAGGTGAAGTCCAACGCAAGATGCTATTGAGTTGCAATATGGGAAAAATAATATCTGCCGTTTCTGGAGCTTGACCCACACTAGGGACTTTTTTTAATGTGTCACTCTCAAGTCCCCAAACTTGTATACGAACTCACAGGAGTGACCCTTTAATAGTTTAATTGTAACCAAATCTGCACCATCCTTTTCAGGATGTCCATGTTTGTTAATTATCTGATTTTCGTGTTTGATTTTCCACGAAAAAATATCACTGTCTGATCGTTGATAGAACCTCTCTATGAACAAACAGCTATGACAAGATTTCGATCCATACATATTGAGTGGATTTCTAGATCTGGGAAACTGCAGTACATGTGGGTGGGATGTAGGCAGTGATTTCAATTAAAAATGCCTCAGGGCACTCACAGTGTGTGTTTGTGTGTGTCTGTGGACGCCTGTATGTGTATATGTACATAGGTTCAAATGTACTCTCATGCTTCCCTGTGTGTGTGCATTACCATTGTACATGCATGGGTATCATTGCACATGTGTGCATGTGCTCCTACATTATGCATGGCTCTGTATGTACGGCTATTACAGCCATCTGGTTGGAAACATACAAGCTTAATTCACAAAACATAAATAATGCACCTTTCATAGGAAAACGCCTACATGTGCATGCACACCACTCATATATTGTTAGAAAGGCTTGCACCAGGGCTGGCTTCATGCAGCACTCCCGGTTAATTAACGATATAGTGGCGAGGTGAGGAGCGAGGCCTGAAAACTCCAATGTGGACCCATGCTTTGCATGTGACGCTCCACTATGTGTCCTGACCACACAGTAAGCAGCGGTGGAATGTAACTAAGTACATTTACTCTTATTTTTTCCTTATCTGGATTTTATACAGTCTTATGTGTGTGCAAATAAATAAATACATTTTTTTTTAAAAGTACTGTACTTAATAAGACGGTGTAGTCCCTCATTCGTCCAGGAGTGTTCTATCGTAGAAAAGGTTTCAGTCGTAGTCATCTGGACACCAATTGAGAATGACTTCCGGATGGGAGCCGAAACATCTTGATTCTGAAAACAGTGTCCAGATGACTACGACTGAAACCTTTTCTACGATACTGTACTTAAGTACAAATATGAGGTGCTTGCACTTTACTTGAGTATTTCCATTTTATGCTACTTTATACTTTTCCACCAATACATTTATTTGATAACCTTAGTTACTAGTTACTTTGCAGATTCAGATTATTAATACAAAGTATAATCTATAAATTATGATGTATTATTATAGATTAATGTAAACGTATGTGTTCAATGTGATCAATAAATCTATTTTGTATCTTGTAACTTTGTAATTTTGAATGCAGGACTTTTACTTGTAACAGAGTAGGTTTAGTGTAAAAAAACTGTAATGTTGCTACTTTTACTTAAGTAAAAGATCTGAGTACTTTTTCCACCACTGACAGTAAGTTTAAAGTTAACCGCAACAGCGCTAAGCTTGCTGCCCTTGTTGTTCAGCTGTATTACCAGTTTAACACACATCCTAGTGCCTTACCATAATTACACATTGTACGATCCTGTTAAGCTGAGATGCTGTTATCTGTGCCATTGTTATTAGTTGTCGATAGATTTGAGGTGATTAGCGAGCCAGTTCCTTGTTAGACTGTGACGGTTATGGTCTTGTTGTGGACAGTGTTGTATGTGCTTTGCTCAGCCGAAGGTCCCTTTTTCTATATGCAAAGTGTTTACTTCTCAGGCATTAGTAGACCACCTCTTTACAGTAAGCAATTTCTAGACTTTTCACTGCATTGTTAATGTGTGTTTTTCATTTTTCCCTCCTGTACAGATAATACACATGCCTACTCTGGGCCTGTTTTGCTGTGCTGTATGTATTGAATTTACACTAAAGAGTGAAAGTTAGTCATCTTTACTTCCTGTGTTTTTAATGACACTCTGAGGTGAGGGTCATCCTATATATGCCGACATATCCTTATTATCCTATTCTTCATATATGTTAATGCTTCTAAACTGACCATTTAAAGCTGGATTAATGGATTTTGTGGCTTTAGAATAAGATACAAACACCCACATGCTGTTTGTCCTTGACTCAAGAGCAATGAAGGATAAATAACTAGCATCATTTGTTTGGATTTTTTTTTACAAATCTGTAAACAGGAAGTCCTTGTATTTATGTTCAGGTTAAGGATTGAGGCTTTAGTGTGCAGCGTGGCAAGAGATCCTGACATCATCTTAACACCTTGACATGGACCATATGTACAGAATAGAATACAGCAAATCTTCCACACCTCCACCCTACCCCCACCACTCTCACTCCCACTCCTCCTTTTCCCTCTCTCTTCTTGCTCTCTTTCCACTCCCATCCCCCTTTTACTTCCATTGTGCATGTGCAACCCTTTCTCCCTCCTCACCCCTCCTTCTCTCCACAGCCTCTCCATCTCTAAGCAATCTGTCTCAATCAGGCCGTACCATTTCCTCAGCTACAAACAACCCCACTCCCTCCCCTTCTTCTTCCTCCTTCTTCTGCTCCTCCACTTCCTCAAGGTGGGAGAGTCCATTCTGCTGGCTGAGGGGGAGATTACTGGGTGGGGTGAATGGAGGTAGAGGAGGGACGTGTATGTGTGTCTGTGTGTGTGTGTGTGTGTGTGTGTGTGGGGGGGGGGTTGAGTTAACCCTACAACCACAGAGAGACCGAAGCAGAGGAGCTGAGTAGCACAATAGGATGTAAACACATGCGCACACACACACACACACACACACACACACACACACATACACACACACACCACTCTACTCTCTCTGCTGCCAGCCCAGAGGCAAGTGGACACCATTAAGGAGTCTTCTCGGAGAGAGGGGTTGGGAGGGAATGAGAGTGAGCACTGTCCTTGTATAGAGAGACAAGCTAGGACACTCCTGCTACTACTGCTTCTGCTGTCAAAGCTACACACACACACACACAAGTAAATGACACAAGTGAGCAAGGAGAGCAAGGAACCTACAGTTGCAATATAAAGACGTGTGTGTATAAGAGAAAAAGGGTGTGTGCTGTTTTTTCCCGCCAGTGCTTTTAGCACTACAATTAGCACCTACCCTTGTCCAACTGTGTGTATATGTGTGTGTGTGTGTGAGAGAGAGAGAGAGAGAGAGAGAGGGAAAGAGGAAGCTAGAGTGAGATAGAGAGGGAGATGTGTTGCCAGAAGCGCAGATGCTTTTCCTCTTTGTACTCTCCATGCATGCTGACACTCATGGGAAGAGCTGTGACACCGTTTTTCCACTGGTCACACACGCTAACACACACACACACACACACACAGCCCTGACTCCTCTGTTCTTCAACTAAAGTGTAGAACCCTGACTGAGACGCTGTCCATGGTGCTGGAAATGTATTCAGCGCCATGGACAGCGTCTCAGTCAGACCCTAAAAACACACTGTGGATGTGTCTTCATTTAGCTTTAGTTAGAATAGAAGAGGTAGGCCTGCTATAGAGTGCGTAAAGGCTCACTGTAGTAACACTATAATAACTACAGTTGTAGCAGATCGTGTCAGTGACGTGTACCCCTCTCAGCCATAAATTCTGCTCTTTTCGACTGGAGATTGTGCAGTATGAGTTGCAGAACTAACTTTTCATAAGGTGACCCAAAAAAGAAAAGAAACTCAAAGAAGTTACTCTAGATCACAGAGTTTGTCTGTGAAAGCGGGATCACTGTCTCTGTGACTGTCTTTCTGTGTCCCCCTCACTGTCTTTCCAGCTGTCTCTCTTAATATCTGTCATTCCCAGATAGTAACTGAATCGCTGGGGAGGTCACCGAGAGCCTTTCCCTGTCCTCCTCTTGCTCTTCCTCTCCTGCCTGTCAGTGTGAAGCAAGTTTTGCTTTCTTCTAGCTACATCGAGTAGACACCCCACTCTACCCATCAGCAACATTAAGTGTGTCTAAGAAAAAGACTTACAGAGAGAGATAAAGGGAGGGAGTGTTGTGACAGGTTAGGACAAGGTGTGTGTTGTTGTTTGTGTCCCCCCCCCCCTACCTCCACACTTGTCCCAGCTGGAGGATGTGTATGGTGGCCTGCCACAGCCAGATGGTGGCCAGCTGCAGGCGGTCCCTGCCGGGATATAGGCACCCCAGAGCCACCGCGCCCCGCTTGGTCAGCCCCTCCACCTCCCCGAGCCCCCCGCCGGTGGAGTCCTGCACGAACCAGCGGAAACTCAGAATCTGGACCAGCACCGACGGCACCAGTACGAAGAAGAGAGTGAGGCCGAACCAGAGGTAGTCCTGCCTGCGATAGTAGTCCACCGCCAGGCACAGGTCCGTCCCAACGTCCCAGAAGAAGACGAAGAGGGCGAGGATGATCCAGAGGCAGTCCAGCCACAGCTGCTCCCGAGGCGGGCAGTGAGTCTCCCGGATGCCGACCCCTCCGGCAGGCTGGCCCCCGCCGAGCAGAGAGCCGAGGCAGGCTGAGCGGCAGCCCCAGTAGCAAGCGGAGGTGCGGCAGCACTGACAGATGTGGATGGCGGCGGAGTCCAGCGGCTCCTCGGCATCAACATCGTACAGCTGGGCGAAACCGCCGCTGCCGTACCCGACCCCGGCTTTGCCGCCGTCCGACTGCGCGGCCATGTTCCCCTTGCCGCTCCTGCCCTCCTGCGAAACACACGACAACCGCACCGTTGTGCTTTCTCGCGGGGCGCGGATACCACGTCACTTCCCAGATTCCTGCTGTCCCCTTCCCTCTCGCGCCGCGGCGACTGCTGTGTCTCTTTCCCGCCCGGGGCGCGAGGAGCCATCAGAGCCGGCGGCCGCGCGACGGCGGCTCCCCTTCTTCCTCGTCAGGTCGAGACACCGCCACCAGGCGCTCCCGAGCAGCAGCAGCAGCGGAATCCGTTCTCGTTCTAGTCCAGCAGCCCTGCATCATCCCGTCCTGCGCGCGCGGTCATCTGGGGCGACTGGGGGCTATGACGTAATGCATCTCCCGCTGTTCTTAAGACGTGTGAATGACTACGTGTGTGTACGAATGTGTGTGTGTGTGTGTGTGTGTGTGTGTGGGCGCACAGCGGACACTAGACTATTCTCGCAAACCACGACTCGTGCTAATATAAACCTTCCTGTTCAGTCAACCGGAGGACCCCCGACTCCTGCCTCTCATCCCGCCCGCACTCAGGTTGCAGGTACCCGGCATCCGCTACAGACCATGTCCGGTCCTTTCCGCAGCTCCAGCCCTCTGCAGCTCCAGCTTCCCCACTCTTTCTCTCTCACACTCTCACTCCGCCCTCTACCGGATGACAACTTCAGCCCTGAATTCACATCTGCACGCGGGTACGCGCACGTGTATGTGCATCACGATATAATGGGCGTGCAATAGCCCACTGCGCTGTATAGGAACAGGGTGATTGTTTTCCATGTTTTCCAATGAAAACAGCTAGTTTCCTCCATCTAGAAGGGGAAATATAAGATTTCCACCGTCTGACATTCATCTCTCCATCAATCATCATCCTTTCTTCCATCCATCCCTCCGTCTCTCAATATATTCCCCTTCATCCATCACTCTATCTGCACTTCCCACCTCTCCCTTTCTCCCTCACACACTCCTTCCATCCCTCCATCATCCCCTCCAGTGGGCTGACTGCCCTGTGGCTCTGCCAGCCTAATCAGCCCTAACATATGTGTGTGTGCCACTGTGTGTGTGTGTGTGTGTGTGTGTGTGTGTGTGTGTGATCCCGCAAGCATTTAAGATTTAGGAATGTGAGCAATTTGGATGGACACTGTGTATGTCTATGTGAGAGGAGAGGGTAGGAATTAAGGGAGCTGGAAAGCTGAGAGGCGGATAGAGAAAGAGGGATGGATTTAGGAATTAGAGCAGGGATGAAAGGAGTGTGTGAGAGCGAAAGTGAAAAGATGAAGCCGTTCCAAAGGATGAAAAGATTGACAAGAAGAATGCAAGAAATAGGATGACTGGGAGATTTAAGAATTGTTGGAAGGAAGAGAGAAGGAAATATGATTTACTGTAGGAGCCAGGAAAGGTCAGGTGGATAAATGGCATAAAGGAAAAACAAAAGAAGAAGGGATACATTTAGGAGTTTTGAGGAAAAGGAAGTCGTGAGGTTTAACTAAATAAGGAATTTTTGAGAATGATGAAGGTCAGGAGGAGGAAAAATATAAGGAAAGTGTTGGACTTAAAGGTTGGAAGAGGGATAGAACAGAGGAATGTAAAGATGAGAGTGAAACAGATAAGAAGAAATATTTTTATTATATAGAAATATTTTTTAAAAAGGGCATTCTGCTTCAGACATGATCCCTCTTAATACAAATGTAGTCAGTAAAGTCAATAAATTGAGGTGGAATGTACATGCACACACAGGCTACATCACAAACACTTGCCTGCTCACCCGCCCTCTCACAAGCGTGCTTACACACACACACACACACACACACATATACACACTCAATATATTTTTCCTGAACACACACATATTCAGAGATATGCAAGCATGCACACACACACACACACACACACTTGCTCCTCGCTCTCAGAAGCACGTTTTTCTGTGCAAGCACTTGCACTTTCTCTCTCTCTCTCTCTCTCTCTCTGTCCACTGGAGATTAGCCTCTCTGTTGTCATGACGACCGTGGCTGTGCGGCTAAAGGACAGGGAGAGGGAGTAGATGGTTGTATGTCTGTGAGTGAGCAAGAGACATTGAGAGTGAGTGACAGCAACACCCGAGCTATTCAGCTACAGCTCGGAGTGTGGGCTTTTTTCCCTGACACCAGGACTGAAGGCTAATTGCACCAAATCTTTAAAAAAAAAGTGAAGAAATATAACCTGAACACCTGCAGAGGCATGTGTCAGTAGCAAACTGGATCATCCACAACCGACTCCAGCTTTTCATGTATTAAAAAATGGAAAAAAAAGGTCAAGGTTGCACATTGTGTCACATCTACACTCCTAGGAAAACATGTAAATCCAAACGAATTCAAACTTTCCCATTTATTTGCAAGCATGAAGCTCAAAATGCTAGGAAAAGCTCTTGCTAAATTCCTGGACAGCAGAATTGGAAGGAAAACTTATGAAATGATACAAATAATGTACAAAAATTACATATATATGAAGCAAAAACCAAACCATATCTCGTGAATCATAGGCTGCTGCCGCAGTTCCACCCTCCACTAAACAATAGGCCTATTAATCCAAATGAATAAGCACAAACGCCGAAGGACGGGAGATCAAATGCTTCCTGTGTGCTGATGATTTCGTCGTGTTATTCAAGACAAAAGTAGGCAGCAGCTCCTGGATCAGCAGTAAACCTCAAAAGATCAAAACAATGACCTTCCTCTGAGTTGATGGGAATCAGGAAGACACAAAATGAGAGTTTTAATCTGGCTGTGAATGACAAAGCGAGATAAGAACACCTCAAATATGTGGAAATTTGTACATCTGCAGCAAAGGCTTTGTGGGAAAACTCCATATAAAGCTGGCAAATTGAACAAGAGCTGTACAATTAAGTAGAGAAGAGTCCTGAATTTCAGTTTATTAACAAAACCTGCTGCATCCTAGACCAGCCTTCCATCAATCACAGACAAATTAAAGAGACGCACTAACAATGAAGACATTGTTGGGAAAATACAACCAAAACACAAGGTTAATTGGAGCTTTATTTGACTCTGAATAGAGATCATACATTTGAAGATGATGTGAGCACAGTAGGGAGGACAACTGGGGAGAACACTAACTACTTCCAACCCCTAAATGGAGTGTGACAGTGGTGGAAAAAGTATTCAGGTTGAGTAGTAATTCCACTATGTAAACATATTGAACATTTTATTGAACGCTCATACACAGTTTTTAGTTTACGTGCTAGCTTAAATCTGCATCTTTAAAGTTCTATGAAGTTTGGTGGCCTTACATAATTCCCATCATAGCTCCAACCACATTCAACCTGAGCAGAGGGCTGATCAGCCAGAGTAACTCAAAACACATGCACATGTGCTGAGCCTTTAAAGTATCAAAAGTGAAAGTACCCACTGTGGGCACCTGTCAGCATTATATGACTTTCTATTTCAATATTGGATTATTATTACAGATGCATTACCATGTAAGCAGCATTTTAATGTTGTAGATGGTTGAAGTGGAGCAAATAAACTAATTTATATACGGTATATATACTAAGTACTAGTATATTTATGTTACATTACATGTTACATTACATAACATTGATTTAGCAGATGCCACAATGTAAGAAATACACTTTTCTTTCCACATACACACACATGTGGAGCAACTTGGGGTTCAGTCTCGTGTTGAAAGACACTTCGACATGTTGAGGATTGAAGCAACGCACAAGGCACTCTACCCACTCTTATATGTGTAAAGTATCTCAAGCCGTCAGATGAAGGTAGTGGGATAAAAAGGCCAATATTTCCCTCTGAAATTAAGTGAAGTAGAAAGTAAATTAGATAAAGTGCACCTATGTAAAGTACAAGTACCCCAAAATTGTACCTAAGTACAGTACTTAAGTAAATGCACCTAGTTACATTCCCTCACTGATGGTACAGTATGTACAGACTCTTAGTAGAGAAGACAGAGACACACCATCCTGACTGTCACATGAAGAGATGTCGATATCTTCTAGGGGAATGAAAATACATTGTGTGCAGCAGAATATATGAATGTTTACCAAAACCTTAGGGAACCTAAGGGACTGGAGCTATAAAAAAATAATTATACAGGCATGTCATGTCATTTTATGTTCATTTTGTTCAGCGCACAGAGGCAGTTTCACAACTTTTTCCATGGAAATTGATGTGTCAACCATTTCAATGCTTTGGCAGCGTAAGAAAGCTCCTCTCATGCTGTTAGAGCTGATTTGAATTTGAAACCAAATCAAAGGAAAGACATTTATATAATCATATGTATAATGTAGAATGTTGTATTTTTAACACAGTTTTCAGGGTCTTCGGATTTTTGGAGTTTATTTTTAGGCGCACAAACGCACACAGTGATGAGTGATCAGCATAAAACTGAAGAATCTGACATATCAGTGACCTTCAATGTGGCCAACAACGAGTTGATTTGAAGTTGAGTTGGTGACAATGTCACACAGAAAATTACTGCAGAGCTGAAAACAGCAGTTTGTCACAAAGAAAGTCTTTTCCTTCTGCACCCTGAATGAACCATTTTCTGTTCCAGGGTTTTATGACTGATTATGAGAAGTGTTGATGACTTTCTTGCTCCTTTTGGGGGCAATTTGTCAAGTTTAAGAAAAATGCTGAGATTGAAGCAGGATGGGAAGGAAGGACTCAACACCTTTCATTGTTTGGTGCCAAGGTCAATGTGCAGTGCAGCGCTGCAGTAGGCTTGACTTGACTCTATCAGGAACACAAGGGTCAACTCAGGTCAAGCAGAATTTATTATTTATGAAGAGCTTCTATAAACATGTTGAAAACACGTAGTTACTGAGGGTCAAAAGGAACAAATTAACTAAAAACGGAAAAACTGTGCCCACCAGTTTAGGCATGAATAGAAAAAGACACTTTGTGCTTGAGCTCCTCAGACTGTATCGTGTATAAATTCAGACATTGTCATTGACCGGCCAAAGAGTCTGCTGCTGCATCATTCAGTGAGGATGGTGTGTTCAGTTTGTGAAAAATGCAGCAGGGCTGCTTCGCTGCTCGGAGTCGTCACAGACACAGAGGCTGACAGACATTTACATTTTAAATGGCTTCTTAGATCTCTGCAAAAGTCAAAACAAGGAAATTATGTCAGAAATTACTGCAAGGCTATTTTTGGGCTGCAAACATACATGGAATGGTGAACAAGAGAAACAGCAAAAAACGGTGGTGTTGTCCTGTGCGTCTCTGCCATCTGTTTCTGCCTCTGTGGGAAAAAATATTATCACTCAGGTTAATTGGAGAGTCAGTTCTGATTGACCAGTAAACCGAGAGTTCCCTCAGCTGAAAACTGATTTAGTTCTGGTTTAAATGCCTGAAATAAGGTCAATTAAGATTTAATTCAGATTTTTATTGCTTATTGCTTTTAAATGTAATTCTAATACCTTTCTTTGCCTATGTAAAGCACTTTAAATTGCCTCTGTGTTTTATTTGAAGTGCTATATAAATGAAACTGCCTTGCCTGACAGTTTAAGATTGAGATGAAATACATCTTTTAACATCTCACTTGTGAATGTTTTGAGCTTTTGTGTGAAATAACATTGCTTGCTTGAAACTAACTTTTGACACAGGGACCCTCTTGAAAACAGGGCTTCGAGATCTTAAAGCTGCTATAATCAGTATTTCTATATTAACAATCGATCACATGACTATGTGTAATGTGGAAAGGCTCGCTTGTAGTGACAAACCCACAGAGAATTATCACCCAACTCTGCAGTTCTGTGGAGCATGTCAGCATCTTTAAGCTTGTTGTTTTGGTTTTCAAGCCTGCAACTTTACCGTTTTGGTTCACTCTCACCGCTCTCATCAGTATAATTTCCAGCAGCAGGCAGCTGTTTTCAGCCAAAAACCACTGTACCCTATCTGCCCAGCACCAAACGGCAGACGGACAAAGTTAGCGACTTGCTGGTGAACATAGTGGAGAATTTAGCAGCTAAAGAGCCAGATATTTCATCAGGAGTTGGTGGAGACCAAAAACTGAGCTAAAAGAGAGAGACTATTGATTGCACTCACATACACCAGAAACGCGACTCCAAATGAGTGCTGATGTTGCTCTGCTGGATTTGTAATTAGGCGACTGTTTGCTAACATGTTAACCATAGCAACCTTATGGTATAAGGTGATAATATGTCAGTGTTGTGTTTACAGCTCGTTGTGCTGCCTCCAAGTGGCCAAAAATTAATTAATGCAGGTTTAGGCCCTCACCATGTCAGTTGATATTTTGCTTTTATGGTACATATCCCCCCAAAAATTTGAATGAATTTTCAATCAAATTAGCAAAAACCAGTTGACACACAGTAAGCCTGGAGCTTTTAGGCAGTTGCCTGCTGTGGTTGTTATAGTGTATTGTTAGCATGAAGCTGAAGACTCTTTAAAAGCTGGTGATGTTGTTGGAGAAATGCGACCTCTGTGGTTAATGTCATAGGTTGGCTGAGCAGTAATGTAATCCCTTTTGCTTTAAAAGCACTCCATTATGACACTTCTGTGTTACTGCAGCCAACAAACTATGGAGGCGCCTCATCCTGGCTTTGACTTATCACACAGCCCTACGCACAGCTCTGGTGTTGGATTGACTCAGAGAGGTTAACACCAAACTGCACTTCAGATGTCTGATATCATTAATAATCAGCGTGAGCCAGTAATGAGTACAAATGCATCACTCTACAGAGAGTCACAGGCCTTTACAGCGTACCGTACACTGAATTCATTTTAGGGTAAAAAAAACAACAAAAAAAACGAGGCGACAGGAGTTATGAAGCGTGAGGAGAAATATTTGTCTTTTCTTTGTTGATGGAACATGATGTGAAAAATGTCCTCGCCGCTGTGTCACTGAGAGCAATTAGCTGGCAGTTATGAGAGACAGTAGTGGAAATTTGAGGGAGTGAGGCACACTGCGGGAAACAGTTTGATAGAGTCCACCGAAAGTGATGAAATGTATTAGACTCCACAATCTGCTGGGGTGTAAATAGTTTCACACTGCTGCGAATCAGTAGGATCTTTTGTACACTGGGTGGAAAAGCATGTTTGAAAATGATGGAACACATTTCACTGTTTTTATTTATTGTGAGCCAACACTCTCAGAAGTGAGATCAAGGATGATTAAAAGAAATCCGTCTCATGCTGAGTGTTCAGTTCAGTTTGATGTCCATGTTCCAACTGTGTTTGCTGTGGTACATTTTGTGATTTAGGAGTCAGGGATCTTAAAGTGAGTGCAGTATATTTCTCTCTTGTTTCCCATAAAATAGTTGCAAGAATGACTTCTGCTATTAATCCACAGATACTCTCTGCATTTGTGTGACAGAGAAATCCATACTTCCCTTCACTCCTCAGTCTCAAAGGTCCTTAAGTGAACTTTGTCTCTACAGATAGAGCCAAGCACTTTGTGGTTTTCATTTACAATCCCTGTAACTGACAAAAAGGAAGTGGGATACACAGAGGGACATTTCTTGTGACAAACTGTTTTTGACAGACGAGGGCTGTCAAGTCAAACTGGAGTTTTCTAGAAAATATTGTGACCTAGAGGGAAAACATAAAAACTTTTAGAAATTAAAATAGAAAATGCACAAATAAATAAAGTAATGGCAAGACTCCACTGACACTGTGGGGGTGGGGCTACAGGACACAGCCCCTGAGATAACTTCCTGGATTAACAAAGCACGATCTTTTCCTAAACCTAACCAAGTAGTTTTGGCACCTGAACCTAACCAAACTGCGACCGTTTCGAGGGCGTATCATGTAGTGGGCGTGGCCTGTAGTACCGTGCAGCCGCAGGTCACAGACTGTGTGAAACAGCCGCAGATAGAGCTATTTGCAAAGTGAGCAAGCGCCGTGCTAACAAACACTGCGCCAGGAGAAGTGATCTGCGGTAGGACAGTGCAGGACTGATCCATGTGCAGAGTCCGGAGAGGCAGCCGGTAAGATGCTGAACTTTGAAATAATCTGAGAGACCGTTAACATGGCAAAGACTGTTAACTGCTGCTACCGGACCAGTTTGGGTTCGCGCTAGCTTTCCACTGGGGTTAGCGCATTTCATTTAACTCTTTAGCGTCCATGCGTGCAAGATGGATGTCTATTTTCTCTAATCTGTTGTGTATTGGTTGTAGATCTATTTGCCAATCTGATGGTGCTTGTAAAGTAGGAGCAGGGGGGGGGACGATGTTTGTTAATTGGATTTGAAGTGTATTCTGGTTATGTGAGATAATGAATGTGAAACTATGAATAAGTAGTTCGTTGCAAAGGCTTTTAGCTACAGCATGCTATGGGTTTATGAAGAAAAAAAAAGGGTCGTTTAAAAGGACTGCATAGGTTAATATTACTTTAAATAAATATAGTTATAAAATGCTTTATGTTAAAATTCAGCAAAAATACGTTACCTGTACGTTTTCTGTGTTTTTTCCTACTCAAAGATTTTTCACCAAATGACTAATGGGACTATCTAACTGAGCTATCAAACTAAACTGCTGAACCTGCCAAATTAAAAGGAGAAAAAAAGGAAAAAGCTGTTTGTCATTGAGTGGAATCCAGTTAAAAACCTTCGGGTAGATGCATCAGTCACTCTCAAGTGGGGAAGCTGCACACATTCTCAAACATAACTTGACAGGGACAGACTCCTGCACAATGGCTGGAAAAGACACAAAAGCGTCTTTGCATGAATGGGAGGTAAGTTAAAGGAATAGTTTGATGAAATATACAATGCATATTCGCTTTCTTGCTGAGAGTTAGTTAGAAAATTGATACCACTCATGTCTGTAAGGTAAATATGAAGCTACAGGAATTGGTTAGCTTAGCTTAGCATAAAGGCTTGAAGTCTCTGCCCCCAGCCAAGAAATAGTACTGGCAGTAGCCGCGCTGCTATCAGCAGGTACGCGGTGTGGCCTGGGCGTAACTCTCAGCGAAAAAGTACTATCCCTCTAAATTAAGCTATATTATCATTATCTCATGCTAAAACACATATAAACGCATAAAATCAAATGAACTACTGATTAAAAAGTATTTTAATATGTAGTTTCAATTTACATTTTATAATGTCAATCAATCATTGGATTGAAGCTGGTAGGGCAGAAGTGGTCGAAAGCAGCAAATATGTTGAATTATTCTTTAAATTGATATTTTATGTTTCTCAGTCCCCAGATTATGAGCCGTCACTTCCTGTTTCAGAGAAATCCAATCCACTGACGCGTGACATTGACCGGGCTTCGGCCAATTGCATTGTGAGGATGTTACAGGCCTGTGACGCCCAGATGTTTCAAGAAGAGAAAGGAGCCACCTACCAGGTACAAGCCTTCGATAAACGCTGAGTAGCCTTCAAGTTTCTTTGATAAAACTTTATTCTGAAAAAAAATATCTTTAAGGAAATTATTACTTGAATTTCATTTTTAGAGGCTTTTGAGTGAACAAGTGGTGGAAACATTGATGGAGGTTGCTAAGAGGGTGGAGCTCATTCTCAAGGTATCTTCTCTCTGTCTGTCTGTATTTCTATCGGTCAGTCAGGCATGTTGTTAAAGCGTGTCTTCTGTTTCTTTAACAGGATCCTCAGGACAGCCTTGTTGTACTGAGCGGTTGCGGGACTTCTGGTCGACTGGCTTTCCTCATTTCGGTAAAAGCTGTCCTGAAATGCTCCCCCACGTGATTTAGTCCACTGCACACCAGGAATAAGGAAGCAACCAACTGCACCACAAATATTAGTTAGTGGTTTGGTCTCGTAATGATAAAAAGACCATTTTCCATTTTGTTTGCAGTGGAGTTTTATTTGTTTCAGGAATGTTCAAGAATAGAAAGTGATGTCGTAAAGCAAGGCACAACAAGCCAGTAATATTAGGATAATGACACTTAATGAAATCATCTGATCAAATCTCACTTGTTGTATGGGAAAATGACTTCCTGTGTGCGTGTGTTGTTAGTCATGTTTCAATAGAATGCTGCAGGAGTTGAACCAGAGTTCGGTCTATTCTTACATCATTGCAGGAGGAGACAGGTATGTTGGGAACAATATTACACTTGTGAAAATACATAACTAGCGGGAATTGTTTACATTGTGAAATTAAACAGGTTGTGTTGTTATAGCCGTAAAACACCTCATTTTTACTCCAGTAGTCTTATAGACAAAGTCTGTCATTTTGACCTGATAGTAATGTCTGAGTGAAGTTACTGCTTTAAACTTATTTGGAGTGAGACTATGTAACTTTTGAGAGACGAAATAATATCATCGTCGTCTTAATATGAAAAGTTAAATTCCTAACCAATAAAACTCATTTGGCTTTAGCTCATGGTGGCTAATGTTAGCTAATGTAAGGAAGCAAACCTTAGATATTGCTGTGTAACCGACATTACTGAGTCAGTTTGCTGTTTTCTTTGCTTGTGCTACTGCTACGCTATGTTAGCATGTTGCAGGTTAACATTTCAATATTTTTTTCACAAAAGTACAAGAAGTAAGCACACCGTGTTTATTAAAATCTTATCTGTGACATGCATAAAACATAGTGTAACAATAGCACAAGCAAAGAAGAGTAATAAGTAAGTAATAAGTACTATTTCAGTAATATCAGTGAAACACAGAAATATCTATCTGAAGTTTGCTAACATTAGCTAACATTAACCACCATAAGGTACTGGTCATACCAGACTAAGTAAGGCTGTAGCAGCAAAACCCCTGAATGTACTAAGTCAGCAATGATGTGTTATATGGCTAATGAATTCAACTTTTCATTAGTAAGAGGAATATTGTGTTATTTCTTCTTTTTTAAAAGTTACATAGTCTTACTTTGAATATGTTAAATCAAGTATCTGTCTTTCTGTCAGAGCTCTGCTATCCTCCCAAGAAGCTCCTGAAGATGACCCCAAACTGGGCATGCTCAGTCTGAAGAAGGTCAGGGACATGGTGGAGTGTGTGTGTGTGTGTGTGTGTGTGTGTGTGTGTGTGTGTGTGTGTAAATGTGGTACTTTACAGCAAAACTCCAGCATTTGACCTCTGCATGTTTTTGGCACCCTGCAGGTCTGTGAGGGAAAGAAGCGGGTCTTGTTCATTGGTATTTCCTGTGGATTATCTGTAAGTCACTCTAATTGGTCAGAATCTGAATTCTGCATTAATTTATGAGTCAGGACCTTGTAAACTTGGAGGTAACTTAAGCTAGTTTGTGTACATTCTGGCTACTAGGCTCCATTCGTGGCAGGTCAGCTGGACTTCTGCCTGCAACACCCTGAGATCTACACTCCTGTACTGGTTGGCTTCAATCCTACACATCAGGCCAGGTGTGTGAGTGTGTGTACACGTACTTCACTCTTATTCCATTAATGTCATGTAAATTTGGTATGATATGTCCCTTTTAACATCCAAAATAATGATGTGTTAGGGATGGGCCCATCCCAGGCTGCACGTTCACTTTTCACAGTGTGGTGCAAATGATGCAGGAGCTTGCCAAACGTCAAAAGGCCTTCCTCATCAACCCAGCAGTTGGGGTAAGAACCTCTGCTTGCACTCATCATACTCTTGTTCGACTCAAGAGAGACTCTGTGTGTGAATGTGTCTGTCTGTGTTCAGCCAGAGGCCATCAGTGGCTCTTCCAGGATGAAGGGAGGCAGTGCCACTAAGATTCTCCTGGAGGTCGTCCTGTCTGCCGCTCATGCTGCCACCTTCACAAACACGCCCATCACATGCAAGTAAGCATGATGAAAAACACTGAAAAGCTTGCTAAATGATCTCAGGCTTTGTCTGCAGTTACATGAATACATTGACTCTTTGCACATTGCTATGTCAGTTTGCTGCTGCTGAAACTGAGATTATTAGGTAAATGTACGACCACCTCAAAGTGTCCTATAAATGACAAAGTGAGGCTGCAAATTTAGAAGAAACGGATTACACTGAAATTAGAATGATACTTAAAGGAATAGTTAGACATTTGGGGAAATACACTTATTCATTTTCCTGCCGAGAGTTATTTTTAGATGAAAAGATTGATACCACTCTCATGTCTGTACATTAAATATGAAGCTAGAGCCAGCGGGTAATTAGCTTAGCTAGCTAGCATAAAGAGGGGAAGCAGGGGGAAACAATTAGCCTGGCTCTCCTCAAAGTAAAAAATAAATAAATACAGATTTAAATGCACAGATTAAACAAATGAGATACATCATGTAAATTAGTGAGCTTTAAAGGTGTTGGTAAGCACATGTTTCAACTTTGGACAGAGCAAAGCTAGCTGTTTTCCCCCCTGCTTCCATTCCATGCAAGCTAAGCTATTTGACTCCTGGCTCTAGCTCCATATTTAACGTACAGGCGTGAGAGTGGCATCGATCTTGTCATCTAACTCTCGGCAGGAAAGCGAATATGTTTATTTCTCAAAATGTCGAACTAGTCCTGAAATACCTTTTTTGAGTGAATTAATGAAAAAATAAACATGATATGGATGGAAATAAACAGAGGATATGGATGGAAATAACAACTGTCACAGTGTCAAGATCAATTTCATTTTGAGAAATCAGAATAAAACATAGAACCTACAGTCTGTGTTTTCCACATACAGAGCTATAATCTAACTGCCAGATCTTAGACAATTTAAAAATTGTAAATTAGTTATTAAAGCCACTATGGATCACCTTTTGATTTATTCTACAATTATCCAAAAAAATATTTCAGAACCCTTTAGGCAACTCAGATCCTTACATGTAAGTAATAGACTTAAAAGTACATCAAGTTCCTGGATTCACACATCTGGACAGTAGGCTGACTCTAAGATTATAACAAAACTCCATCTAACACAACACTATTGGTCCTTGTCATGACCTGAAGTCGCCTCATTGCACCTAAAGTCTCCAACTCTGCACCCAAAAGTACTAAGTGCTTCTTTGTGTTGACAGCCATTAGCCTGCAGCCAATTCTCTCATACAGCCACCTGGAAAACGTGTGAAGTCTCCTGGACATGCTTTTCACATTACTAGTGCATCATTGCATGTCAGTACAGGGAAAGGCACATGTGGCTGCATGTGCGTTGCTTTGTTTTGAATCTGCATGTTCTGTATGTGTTAACAACAGCAGTAATTTAAGTGTCACCAGCAAGTTGAGTATCATCACAAACGTTTTTATGTCTTTTTAATAGCAAACTAACAACAGCATTTTCATTGTGTACTCCCATTGTGTGTTGCTGACCTCTAGGGGTCATTGCAGAAAAGACATTCTGTGATTGTACTATTCTTTTTTTTTTTTTTCTTTTTTTTTTACTGGATTGTACATGCTTGGACACCACTGGTGTATGTGCGAGGACATTAATTGGAAAAAATCCAACATTTAAAAATTATTTTATGTAGTATATAACATGCACATATGAATACATTTGTTACTATTTGTCCAAACACCTTTGTACCTGCCTGTATAGCAGAAATATCTAAAGTTAGCTCCTTTGTGTTTGTTCCTTTGCAACAGGGGCATCCTTCAGCACACAAGAGCATACGAGAAAACTCTGGATATCACTTACGCTCAGAATGAGGGGATAACTGCTCTGTTGGAGGCAGCTGGACGGAGGTGGAACATCCTGTTTTACACCTTTCACTTTAACCTTGAATTTTATATAACAAGGCAAACAGACTCAGAGTACTTTCTGATTTAGAGCAGCGGCCTGGCTCTTTAGCTGCCAGTTGCCAGTGTTTCATCGAACACGAATAAAGATCACTTAAAAATCAGCAGTGAAAAAAACACTGAATTGTATTTGTTGTAAGGTGGAAACTCTCCAGATTAGCATATCCTAAAGTTTCCAGAGGTAGAAAAATCTCTGATCTACAATACTGGCAGCCCACACAGATGCAAGCCTTTCCTTTCATTAAACAGGCAGTATTGCAGATATCTAAAATGTGTTAGATGATATAATTGCATTTGTGTGTTTTAAACAATAAAACCTCTGTGTTGATCACTGTTTTTATTTATGAAGATTTGACCTATTTGGAACTTAACTATCTGCTACTCTACTGTATGTGTTCCAGTTTGCGGTGTGGTAGGCGTGTGTGTTACCTGGGCTGGGGCTCCCTCGCTATGCTGGGTCTCATTGACGCTAGTGAGTGTAACCCCACATTTGGAGCAGGTGAGAGGAGTGTGATGTATGCAAAACAGCACAGCTTTATTTGCACCTGGATGAACATTTTCTTCAGTGTGATTACATTGTGCAAAAGATCCAGTAAATCTAAAACAATATGTTGGTTAAAGATCAGAGATGCATTTCTACCAGATTCTGGAAGAGACACATCATTTACTTTGCATGATGTATATGTTCTTTTTGTGTGTGTGTGTGTGTGTGAGAGACTATGGAGATGTTCGAGGCTTCATCAGTGGAGGATACAGAGAGCTGAACAACAATGAGGGTCCACTGATTTCACTGGTATGTGAAGGGAAACAATGAATTAACATCTATTTAAACAAAAGAGGACAATTGGAGTTAATGAACAAATAATTATTGCAAATAGAGAATAAAGGCTCTAATCTGACAGAGCACTAATGCATGGTCTTTAATGATGAAAAACTGCCACAGTAGAGGAGATTTAACATTTCATTTCTCTGTGCTTCTACAGTAGCGCTGTCAGTACAAGCTCACTCCAAACATGGAGATTTCTGTTGTGGGATGTCTACGGGTCTCTACAAGTCTGAAAAATCCTTACAAGGCCTTACAAAGTATTAAAATGTCTGAAATCCACTAAAATCCAATTAAAATGAAATCCAGCTCTAATTTTTGCACTGTGTTATGACACATCTGTCTCTGCTGTATCAGGATTAGTATGAAATACATCCTACTGTACCTGCTTAATGAAACCCAGTTGGACTTGATGTCTATTTTCAACTAATCTGCTTTAGTCCTTTTATTATACTGCTGGGTGGTCCTAATTTAGTCAAAAGCTACTACTTGAATTTGGCTTTTTGGAATTTGCAAATGCTATTTATATCCATTTTGTAGAGAAAAAACATGTATTATATAGTATATTTAAAGTTGTAATATTTAAGATTTCAGTTATGGTTGATTTAACAACACTTGTGGCAGGATGAAAATTTGATATCTTCATAAATCACTGTATCTATACTTGTACAGACCTATACTTGTGCAAATATGTTGAACAGGCTGTACCACTCTACCGGGTTACGTCATAACGTGACGTGCACAGACACACTAACTACGTGCAAATTGCACATGCGCCATCTCTTGCCTGTCTAATTTCCTCATGTATGTGCATGTGTAATTTTCTGTGAATCCCTTGTGCATGTGCACGGCATTTGAATTTAGTGTGAGAATGGCAGACTCC
This sequence comes from Siniperca chuatsi, assembly GCF_020085105.1. Lineage (NCBI taxonomy): Eukaryota > Metazoa > Chordata > Actinopteri > Centrarchiformes > Sinipercidae > Siniperca > Siniperca chuatsi. The sequence continues at coordinate 12,997,877 of NC_058065.1, read as the reverse complement.
ACCACTGACAATGCAAATTACTTTATATAAAGGTAACAAATGATGCCAGCCATAAATACTATCATTTTTTTTCTCCATAACATTAAATATGCATGACTAAAGAAGCAACAATCAGAGTTAAAGTTAGAAAAAAAAACATCCTAGGTGTTAGTTATTAAGAGTTTAGCAACTCAGCTAATGGTGTGGGTGTGATTTGATTAGATTTGATTGACAGTGCTGGCAACTTAGGCAAACAACCCCAAAACTGTCATCACATTTTGATTCAAATGTTGCGGAATCCTGATTGGTGCACGAACGTACGTGACGTCACCTTTTGCCGAACTGAGCTGTGCCCTCTTCAAACCATTGAGAAGTGCACAGACAAAACCACAAAATACAGAAATCTCTCATGTGAAACTACCAAAACTGTTCCAACTTTGGTTTGTTCTTTTTGGAACCCATTGCTCATAGTAAGAAGCTGATTAAGAAAATCTGTTTTCAGGGGCTTTAAAATGTAAAAGATACAGTCTGTAAGTGAACCTACCTAAGTATGTATTGCTTATTTGAAATGGTGGATATGTAACTTTATTAATTTAATTCATGTTTAATGTTTTTTCTCAGAGCATAAAGGTTTTTAAACATTTCGTGTTTTCTTTCCTCTAGGGTCCCGACTTTTGCATAGCACATGAGGATTTTTTGCATCTAGTTCTGCCGTCCCTCAATGACCTGGACATCGTTCTTCTTCTCTACACACACTCTGGTGAGATGACTTTTTTTTCTTTTTCTTTTTTTTCCCCCACCTTTGGATTTTGTCCAAATTAAATCAATGTGTGTCTCGACGGGCTTCTCTCCACAGACGATGTCAGTGAGGTAGCGAAGTTGGCACGCAGAGTGAGAGAAAAGACGTCCAACCTCCACGCTGTTTATCATCATGTTGATGGAGACACTGCAGCTGCTGTACAACAAGTATCTATCTGTCTGTCTATCTGTCTATTTGTCTATCTGTCTGTCTGTCAATCTCATACAGTCTCCATTGTTTTTTTCAGGATGATATCAATAAGTTGTGTCTATCCTCACTAAAAATTACTTGGCCATCACCTGCTTCAGGGAGCTTACTACACAGGGTACAGCACACTCACACATGGACACACACATTGATTCAGTGACTCATTGGAGCATGATAAATAACAGTTTTGCCTCATTTACTCTTTCTTTTTCTCACACCCTCCTTCAACAGAGCATTTTGCAGAGAGTCTGTGTGGTTAAATGTTAAGACTAAATGTGTCTTCATTGATTTTCAGTGTTTCTTATTTCTTGTGTTCTATAGTTCTTATTTTAGATGACAGGTTATTTAGTTTCCATTCCAGTCTAGCTTATCTAAATGCAGAGAAAAGAAAATCAATCCCGCCTCTCTCTCAGCAGTGGGAGCTGTCCACTAAGCTGCTGCTGAACGCTGTGAGCACCGGAGCTCACATCTTAAAGGGGAAGATTTACCAGAACCACATGATCGACGTGCGGGTCACCAACAGCAAACTGTACTGCAGAGCCACACGGTTACTCCAGGTATAGAAAATAACACCCGTAATGGGATATAAACAGAATCCCCAACCCCTCTTCCTCTCTCAAAACCTAAGATGGTCGCCCACCATTGAGTCTGGTTCTGTCCAAGGTTTCTGCCTCTTAAAGCAAGTTTGTTTTTCTTGCCACTGTCGCCAAGTGCTTGCTCATGGTGGGATTTGTTGGGTCTCTGTAATTAATATTATAAAGAGTACGGTCTAGACCTGCTCTATAGGAAAAGTGCAATGAGATAATTTCTGTTTTGAATTGGCGCTATATAAATAAAATTGAATTGAATATAAACAGGATTTTAACCCAACAAATACATGTTGCTGTGTCTGGTTGCCTAGTGTTTCCCTTATTTTTCTCTTTTCTTGTGTTGTGTATGGTCCTTTTTATAATGGCCACTGCCCATTATTTTTACTACACACTCAAGAAGAAATGTTTTTTGGTTTTAACTTTTTTTATGGCTTAAGATCATTGCCGGATTAATCTGTTTGCTGTTGGGCCCCTGTTGCCTCCAAGTTCCCATCTATTACAGTGCACACAGCACACTGTAGATGGCAGCTTCATTATATTTTGCAAAGAGACTCAGAAACTAACCAGTTCTCCTGTACTGGAATACTACCTGACCCCAGGTTTTTCTGTGTGTCAGTTTGTGGTAATGTGATGAAACACAACTTTATATTGTGCTCACATGGTGTATTTTCCTAAATAAACTGAAATAATTAAGGTTTTAGAACTAGATTTTGACACAGGGTAATTGATATTGTACTTTAGTTGTGCAAATTCCCAACATATTTGCAAGTAATCAAATTACCAAAGCCTGGGGCTTTTGGGCCCCCCTGGAGGCCTGCTTTGCCCAGATGGTGAGCCATCACTCTCTATTAATTGTATCGCTATTTTATTTATTACTTTTATATTGTGTTTTTATTTTATGTCTTTCTTTTGTTGTGAAGCAGTTTGTGACGTCTGATCTAGAAAGGTGCTATATAAATATACTTTTCTTTACCTTATTTCTAAAGCATGTTGACGTACAGCACATGGTCCTGATCGGTACCCTAGGAGTGGGAGAGGAGAAATGAAGCTTCCTCCTTCACAGACAGAAGAATCAGTAGAGTTACAGTAACCACTGAGAGATTTTGGAGCTAAATTGAAGCTGTCTCCTTCTCCTTCCAGAAGCTGTCTGGTTGTCCTGAGTCCCAGTGTGAGGAGGCTCTTCTGAAGGCCGTCTACGGAGTGGACAAGCTGACAGTGGACATTACATCCTCTGACATCAGCACACACACACACACTGCCAGAAACAGGACCAAGGTGAGGAGGCAGTAAGGTGCATAATGTACTGGAGAAATGTATGGATGGTGGCTGGCTGTAATGTATTTTCTCTCTGTGTAGGTGGTCCCTCTGGCTTTGGTCTGTTTGCTGACTGGTTGCTCTCTCATAGAGGCGAAGTCTCATTTGGAGCAACAGCCAATCGTAAGGGAGGCTGTGGAAGCGTGCCTTTCATAATTGACATGCCATTATGTCATCGTCAAGCAGAGTCCCTACACACATGCTGCGTTCCAAAAAATGAGTACGTACTGCAGCTGCCCTTACAAAGTATGTACTCACATTTTACTTCATTTTAGCTGTAGTGTAACATACTCTGCAATTCTGTTGTGTAACCATTTACTTTTTTTTTTGCAGAACTTTATATGTGACAGTGTATAATCAGATCATTGCAATCCTAATATGTAATGTCTTTGTATCTCAAACTGTAAATAAACCATGTATGAGAGGAAGTGTAGCTGCTCTAGCACCACCCTAACAGTGTTGGCAGGATTGAGAATAGTTGAAATATAAAACAGTTGTACCAATATAAAACAGCTAACAGGCAGAATAGGATTTTACACGAATTCAAATGAGACTTTTGCATAACATTGGATCCCTTTATGTGTCATCGCGCTGTCATCTGTCAATTAGATGTCATTTGTCTGCGCGCTCTCTCGAGTGACGTATCTTCCGCTGCGCAGAGGATTGTGGGTCAGAATAACTAGAAAAGCATGCTGACTTGCCTACTGCAAAATGCGACCACATGCATCCTGGTATTTTTGGCATACTGCATTTGACAAACCACGATTGGGACATGCCAAATCTTTTTCTGGCATACTAAATAGTATGGTAGTGTGGGTATTAGAATGCACCCATACACTACATTCATCTATTTAATCAATCCTCTATTTTCCCTCTACAGAGAGGTCATAGGGAGCTTTAATGTTGGTTTCAGATAAACTGATTCTACTATATTTAGTGTAATTATGACAGTTGAGCCAAAGAATCCTCCCTTTTTCGTTCTTGGATTTTGACACTTTCACTTGGAGGCCTTAAATGCAAAACCATGTTATAACACTAAAGGGCAGACTTGACACCTCAACAAAAGCAAACCATGTCATAATAACCTGTAAATGTGTGTTTTGAAATAAGTCGTTTCAGATATGAAGGTACAAGACAAGTGTGCGTGATAAAATTAGGAAAACAGGACCCAGTGTCCTGTAACAGTTTTCTGGAGGTACAGGCTCTACCATATTGGTCCGTGTGATGTAAGTCAACCTCAATCCCTCTGTGGCTCAGCACACACAGGTACTGGATTAGCGTGACATGTGTGTATCTTGAGAGCACTTGAGCAGCTTTGGAAACACCTTTTGGAGCAGAGCCAAACGCAGTAGGGAAGCACAGAGCAAAAAGGCAGCCCAGGACGGTAAAGGGCACATCAGGTCTGGATCAGAATCATTAGCATATTATTCTGAGTATTTATATAAACACCTCTGAAGAAATAAAAAAGGGTACTATTTGCCAACTAGAGACCAATACAAGGACTGCCACTGTTCATAGTGAACATCCACTATTATCATTACACTGCTTTTATGATTGGGCCAATGGGTGATTCATCTAATTTTCAATTTAGAGAGTTGGTTCTCCCAGATTCTCACCTACACTACCCCCAAAGTGGTACCTATCCATGCAGATAGTTTTGGTTTTCTTTTGTCCAGGTTTTGAGATCTCTGTCCCTGAGATTTCTGCTGATGCCAACACAGGAGGTGAATGAAATTTAATTTGTGTTGATCACAGCACTGGGAAGATATATTTAAAACACTCTAAAGCAACATCTTTTATCAGAATCATTGTCATTGTTGGGGATAATCCCCAGAACACACTTGTCATGTTTTTTTTTTATTTGGGACTATTTTTTCAGTAGAAATTAAGTTTCAATTAAAACTTATGAATTGAAAACTGTACTGTATGTGTAAATCAAATACCATTCCCTTCAAAATTAAATTTAAAACAATAGTTTGACGTTTTGGGAAATGCACTTCACCTTATTGCTGAGAGTTAGATTAGAAGGTCGATACCACTCTCATGTCTGTACACTAATTATGAAGCTAAAGCCAGCAGGCGATTAGCTTAGCTTAGCATACAGACTGGAAGCAAGGGGAAACCGCTAGCCAGGCTTTTTCTGTTTGTTGATTGTACACAGTAAAAGTAGCTAATTTAGACTTTTAAAGGTGCGACTAGAAGGCTAGTAGTGGTAACCAAGTTGGAAAAATGGGAGGTTTTCCTGTTCTTCCCATTGAATGCAGCATTAGAGTTGCTTGCAGGTGTATTTTTGAGCTTTGGAGTGAGCCAGGCTAGCTGTTTCCCCCTGCTCAGACTCTATGCTAAGCTAAACTAATTGCCTACTGGCTCTAGCTTCATAGTAAATGCACAGACATGCGAGTGGTATCAATCTTCTCATCTAACTCTCAGCAAAAAAGCGAATAAACATATTTCCCAAAATGTTGAACTATTCCTTTAAATCTAAGAGACAGGCACCTCAAAACTACAGTATCTGCTTAGCTAGATACCACTAGAGGGATCTGAAGGAAAAGTGTCCATTAAGTTCAAAATATGTCGGTCGTCAAAACATGAGCCTAAACCAAAATTAGAGTTTGAGATTATACCAGTGTGAACTAATGTGTAACCCAAATGGTCTGAGGTAAAATAATTTTATAATGAAGTTAAATACACCAATCTAGCAACGCTTTAGTTTGCATGCTCTCAGGTGAAATAATATGAGAATCACCGTCCTGTGCATTTATTTTATTTATATCAACATTATTACATTCATGTATTCATTTGCTCTAGGTACATGATGTTCACTTGGTGATGTCACAGACTGATGGACAGCCAAACAGACCAATAGCAGCATAGGCAGGCGCGCGCACACACACACACACACACACACACACACACACACACACACCCCCACACACCCACACACACACACACACCCTCTTGATCCCACAAACAGGAGGTGTTTGTCAAACTAAGCAACAAGAGATACACATTTTGCCTCGTTCACACTGTCCTGAGCACAAACTGACCATTTGCAGAATATCTCTGCTCTAAAAGTACTGTTAAGGAGTAAGCCTGGAGCCCAGCTCACTCAGCTTCGTTTGGGCTGATGAGATAAAATACTCCTAATGGGTCTTAAAAAGTATATTTTCCAGCATTTTAAAGAGCAGCTTTGATCCATTCCAGCCTCTTTAACAGGCTCTTTGGCTCTGCTGGAGAGCCACTTAAAGAGAGAGATGTCAGGAAACAAAAGACAGCCACTTAACCGTGATCTCTCCCTCTGTTTCTGTCGATCTACCTTCCTATAACCATGGATACAGTAAGGCATCAGTAACACGCTTCACGCTGTTGTTCCACATGGCCCGTTATGCAAACCGCACCTGAATCTACAGCATATAATACACACCTAAGAAAAGCTGCAGAGAAAGGTTTATATCATCCTGAAATTCAAATGTTTTCCTCCTGGCTTTTACTGTAGATATTGTCAGAAACACACAGATATGCTCAGTGTCACATTGTGATATGGTGTGCAAGTTTTTAACTGGATTCCTGGGAAAGCATGTACAGTAAATGGATATATATATATATATATATATATATATATATATATATATATATATATATTAATGAGGTACAGTTACTGAAAATAGTTTACGCATCAGCATGTGTAAGGGGAAAACCTATTCAAATTCGCAAAAATTAAAACATAATACAATAAAGCTACTAAAATACAGTTTTTGATTTGGAATAAATTCCTTTTTTTCTCTCAATTTTGGAGTAGAAAGTAATCCAAAAGTAACCTAAATGGCGCATGGAGTTAGATAAGAAGATCAATACCACTCTCATGCTAAATATGCTCTATGCTAAATATGAAGCTACAGCCAGGAGTTGATTAGCTTAGCTCAGCTGGCATGGAAACAGGCAAGAATGGAAACAGGCGGAAACTGCTAGCTTGGCTCTGTCCAGAGGTTAGAAAATTGTGCAAACAAAAGGTCTCTAATTAAGACATTATATCTGGCCTGGCAACCTCACGAAAATGACAAGACTCAAGGAAGTCCCTGCACCTGGCTAAGATATAGCCCATCACATTACTCCTCCATACACCACAACTTGTTATTTTTGCATTTTGGTTTTTGTACGAATTAAACAAACCAGATACAATGTGTTAATTAGTGAGCTTTTAAAGGTGTTGGTAGAGATTTCATTACCTTTGGACCTTTTGGACAGAGCCAGGCAAGCGGTTTCCACCTGCTTCCAATCTCTGTGCTAAGCTAAGCTAACCATCTTTAGCTTTAGCTTCAATCTTTTCATCTAACTCTTGGCAAGAAACTGAAAATGTCAAACTATTGCTTTAAGGTAATCAGGTTACATCACAGAGCTTGAGTAGATTTAAAGAGTGGTCTTTTTTACAGACTACAGATTTAAGTAGTTTTAAGGTAGTTAAGTAATAGCTAGGCGATGACCTTTCAAGAGCAAACTGTCCAAACCCCTGAGAATACAACAAGTCCAAAAAACAGTATCAATACACTGGTTCTGTCAAACACTACTGAAACAGTCAATTAACATCTAACATATCTCCGAGGTACTTGGTATCTTAATGGCTATATGATTCAATAAGTCATTAAACCTGTGGCCCAATGAACACAAAACTGAGTTTACATAATATACTCATAGGTGTAATTTTTTTGTTTTGTTTCAAAAATATATCTTATTCGTACACATAGAGTACAGAAATGGATATATTCCTTCATACATACAATTAACTTAAAAAATATACAAATAACCATTACAAATATAATTCATATAATTAAATAGGATAAGGTGGTGATTTCAAGTTTCAAGATTCTACATGTAAATCACTGTGACTCCTCCTACACCAGATCTGGAGTGATAAAGTGCTTCAAGTGTTTAAGTCTTTGTTTTTGGTAATAGTTTTTTAACCTACATAATTCTACCCGAGTAGTCACTGACAGAGCAAGGGTTTATGGGAGTCTTGAACCTTCTGAAGTCTGTGAACTCGCACCATAAGTTTGTTTTCTGTGTGAGTTAAAAGTTATCCAGTTCGACGTCACTCTCTTTGGCTTTGCGGCGTTTGACCCTTGCCGGTGACCGGCTCCTCCTCTGGCCCATACCACCACCAGTGGATACACCTGCAGCCATTTTGGGCACTTCAATGGAGTTTACAGGATTTTGGGGTGAATCTGTGTTTATGTCCTCCAAGGAGCCGGGCTGGGACTCCACAGAGGTCCTTGTTAACTGATGGAGGAGAGCACCATCCTCTCTTTTGTTTCTGCTCACCACCACCACCTCATCCTCCACCTCCTCCTCCTCCTCCTCAGGCTTGAACTCTTCAACAGCATCTTCCACAACCTCATCTCCATCTCCGCCCTCTTTCTCCTCCTCGTCTCCTGTGGCTCCAGGCCCCTCACGTCCTGATTCATCTGCACTGGTGTCACTTGGACGTTTGTCAGTGTCTGAGTCTTCGGCGTCAGCCTCTTCTCCCTCAGTCACCCCGTGGCCCTGAGGGTTAAACAGTAAATGAGCAGTTGTAATTAACTAAACTTGGTATTACTGGGGCAGCTAAGTGTCAGGAATTGCAGCTACATGTTAGTTACATAACAAGTGCAAAAATAATGGTTGGTATTAAAATTAGTTTCACTATCAGTGCAGGAAGGCTGCAGTTAAATACTGAATGTTAAAATTTCTGTTTGAGTGTGTGTCAAATAAGATGAGAACACATTGATTAAAAGTATGAGAGCCTGTTAAACGGAAGGTTTTTACCAAACAGTTTGTGACTGACAATAACAGCAGACGTGCATCAGTGGAAGTACTGTGTTGCTGCCAAACAAAACAGATTTGTTCAGTCTGTCTAATTGGATAGCAAGATTATCTTTTCCCACAGGCTTAGAATTAGTGGTAAGGCTGCAGTAGGTCAGATTCCTCTTTAAGGTACAGTAGATTTTAACCCTGCGGCCGTGTTCAGGCACTTCAGTGGTGTTTAAAAATGGGTGGTGCTCAAATTGGCATTTGTAACTAGAATGTAGGGACAGTCACTTATGTCATCCAACCAAACATTTTTATTAAAGAACAAAAAAAACTGTTTAAGTTGTTGCAGATGGTCTGCTAATAATCTTCCAGATTAAAAATAGAAATGTTCTTCATCGATATTTAAAGCTTTCTTAGAACCTGGGTTTTATTTTGGTAGTTTTGGTCATTGTCTATCAGTTATGATAACATTATACTCACCAAAAAGTTATTGCTGAGATTTGGGAAGACAATGACATTGCTACAACACAGTCCGACAGGCCAGGGAAGGTTGCAAAGAAGCTGATAGTTTAGTCAGATTAACGCTTTATTTGGAGGTAAAACCAAAAGTGAGCACACCTGAAATGTAAGTAATAATCACTCATTGGACAGGAAACCTGGCAACACTTTACTTGAAACCTCCCTATTTAGCATTTATAAGCAGTATAAACAGTTAATAAATGTATTTGTCATCATGTGTAACTTCTCCTATGAGGCATCTATAACTGCTATAAAAAGCAGTTAATGAATGATTGATAACACAGTATAACAGAACAGATTCTTGTACAAATGATAAACGGACAGCTTGGGTGGTGATTTTACCGTTCACCTTCGGTTTCTCGTCAAAATAAGTTTGGCTAACTTTGCATAAAACTTGTCTGATCGAGTTTGTTACCCCGTCTGACTTCTCTTTAGCAATGTTGCCGCGTTCCCAGATCTCAGCAGTTAACTTGCTGAGTGCATTGTTGTTATTACTGATAGAAATTATGGGCTAAACTACAAAATACAGACCCAGGTTAGAATAAAATGGAATTAACCTTTAAACTTCCATAATCCTGTACATGGACCAATATTTTGGTTCAGTTTTGGCTGTAGAAAGTTGATCTCTTCTGATATCTCTCAGACTAATTATCCTTTTGCATTTGATTCATCCTACCTGTAGTGAGGCTCTTTCTTCCTCTGATGCCTCCCCTTCCTTTTCTTCACTCTCTCCTCCCTTTTCGTTGTCATGTGACTCCCCCTCCCCAGTGCCATCGTCCTCGTCGTCTTCATCTTCTGCCTCTGCTGAAGCGCTGACATTTCCCTCCACAAACTCCTCCGCCACCGTGGATTCTTCATTTGCCTCATTTTTTGTAGCACTGTCGTCCTCCGTTTCCCCAGATGCCTCTTCTTCTCCACTTTCCCTGCCTGTCGTTTCATTTTCTTCCTCACACTCTTCCACCTCTGCCTCTTCCTCCTCCTCCTCCTCACCCTTACCATTTTCAGTGGTCTCTCCTTCACCTGCTGTTGCCTCTTTTACTGTCTCCTTGTCACTCTCCTCCTCTTCTTCCTCAGTTCCTGTCTCTTTCTCATCCCCTGGCTCCCCTTCATCCTCTGCATTCTCCCCCTCTTCCTCCCCTGCTCTCTCTTCATCATCTGCTGTCTCATCGTCACCTGTGTTCTCGCTAGTTTCTTCAGCATCCTCTGCTTCTGCTGTTTCCCCCTCTCCCTCCTCTGCTTTGTCGCTCTCCTCCTCATTTCTGGCAGACTGGCATTGACATTCTGCCGCCTCCTCCTCCTCTCCATTTTCTGATGTCTCCTCTTCCCCAGCTTCCTCACCACCTCTTTCTCCCTCTTCCTGCTCCTCATCACCCATACTATTTTCCTCTTTTGCTCCTACCTCCTCCTCTTCTCCTGCCTCTCCCCCATCTTCTTCTTCTCCTATTTCCTCATCTTCTTCTGGGATCGTCTCCTCTAAAACAACATCAGCTTTGATATCCTCTTTAGTTTCATCCTCCTCCTCTTCCTCCTGCAAAACCTCTAAATTCCTGCCCTCCTCGTCTACGACCACACTGTCACCTTCCTCCTCCGCAGGTTGTGGCACGGCTGCAGGCGATGGGCTTTTCTTCAGCTGCAGTATCTTAAGGAGGTCAAACTCCATCATCACTGGTGCCTCGGCCGCCATCGGGTTTGTTTTAAGAGGCCGGGCAGCCATTTTCTTGCGGACACAAGCATCACAGGGGCAGTAGTCGTCATCGCTTCGCTGGTCGCTGAACTCACCTGTCATCTCTCCATCGCTGAGGGAGTCAGCAGTTTTCACGGACTGGTTCTTCATGACCTGAAAAATAAATCAAACATTATCTTTCTGCCTTACAAGCAGCAGTATCTTGTTTAATGTAAAGAGGATTTGTGGTGGAATTACCTTTAATATTCGACGCCTCTTCTCTGTCATTGTTGACTCCCTGGAGAGGTTCCCTCCTTGTGGCGGCCGGGGCGACCTCCCAGCTCTGCCGGCACGACTCTGAATCTTCCTCATCTCACGTCCGATGCTGCTCTGGATGCGTCGGCTCACCTCTTCCCTTAGCTCAGATATCATGGTGTCCAGGATGAGGCTGTCGTCCAGGTCCCAACGAACTTTGAACTCCGCCATGGCGTTAATGTAGTGGTTCATGAACTGTTTCTCCAGCTTCTTCAGAAGGTGCAGGACCCAGACCGGATCAGGGTCTTGGGATAGCCTTTTTGACAAGGGTGCTCGCAGGACAGCTGGGGGCGTGCCTGAGCTGGAGTCCTCCAGCGTCTCTCGTTCGTTTTCGGTGGGGGATTTAGAGCTGTCATTAGCAGAGCTCTTGTCTGACGATGAGGGATTCTCAGAGGCTTTTGGGCTGTCTAGACATGGAGGGACTGTACTCTGTTCTTCACTCTGTACCGATTCCTCTGCTATGTCTGTCTGTGCATGCTCTGTAGATATCTCCTCTGGTTCTGACTCAATTTCCTTGTGTCGTGCCTCTGCATTTCCTTCCTCTTCTTCTTCTTCAACATTCTTCGCTCCCTCATCCTCATGTAAAGATTCTGTCTCTTTTGTTTTGTTTTGCTTCGTTTCATCTCCACCTTTATTTCCATTCTCCTTCCCTGATCCTCCAGAGCCAGTGCTCATATCCACCCCAGATGAGGACCTCGGTGGAGTCACCTGCTCTGTACCAATGTCTTTGGCCTCCTTGGCCTCAATGTTCCTGGGTTCAGTGAGCCAGAGGGATTGAAGGATGGTCATAATGTCCTCATACTGCTGGTTGCGGTCCTTCTGTTGTTCACAGCAAGGGCTCACTGCAGGGTCAATGAGCTGGAGCTGGGCCAAACAGTCCAAGAGCCCCCTGGCTGATGTGCTCAGTCTACGACCATAAACTGGAGAGACCTACAGAAAACAGCAGAGAATACAGATTACGTTACATACATAAATTGTGCTCACATTCATACAATCCATTCTATATCCTCGCAAATTAGGCATATGTGAAGAGCACTGGTTTCCAATGTAGGGTTGCAAGATAAATGAAATATCTATGGGTTTTAGACTATTGGTTTCACAATAAAAAGCCATTTTATAGATTAACCGATGAATTGGTTAATTGATAAAATACACATTAATCATATTGCACATAGTTGTTAGATGCAGCTTTAACAGTTTTATCCTAAAGACACTGATAGGAAAACCTGAACCTTGATAGCTTTTTCGTGATTATTCCACAAAATAGAATAGGAAAGGTTTTGTTCACGTAGACAAAAAGTCCTTTGCATAAACTCATTAGCTTACCTCAGGCATGCTCTGACATCGACCCAGAGAGGAGCTCAGAAGAACTTTCATCACTGCAGCTGAAGAATGCCAGTTCCTAGGCAGAAACTCACCTCTCAACAACAGAGTGTTGGGGTGAGAAGAAGTCCCCACTGCATCACCTGGAGCTGGATCTGAACTCTTCTCCTCTGCTGCGTCACATACAGCTTCCTCCTCTTTCTCTTCTTCCTCTTCAGCCTCAACTTTCTCCTTCTTGTCCACTTTCTCATCTTCAGGAGTCTCCTCCTCCTTTGCTACCTCTTCTCCAAGTTTCTCATCCACCACATTCTCCTGCTCCCCCCCTTCCTCATTCAGCTCATCACCAAGTGCGAGCATGCTGCCGTTAGTGGGAATGCTCCGCAGCCAGTCGCTGACAACCTCATTGGGGGAAGCGGTGGGCAGACAGGCAGGTGTCAGTTCCAGCTCCTCCTCCTGATCAGTCTGGTTACTGCTCCTCTGACACCTCCCACTTTTCTCGCTCTTGGGCTTGTCACTAGTTTTGCTGGCCTTCGTCTGTTGGCTATGGGGACGTGCAACAGCCAAGGTTTCCTTCAGCAGGTCAGCAGCGGACAGGGAGTGAAACAGATTGCTCTTACTACATGTCTCCGCTTTGCTGCATGGTCTGGAGCTGTGTAAGGGACAGGGGCTTGAGGATTCGATAGGTGTTTCTTTCTTTTGAGAACTGGATGTTTTGACACTGTTACTTCCTGCATTACATTTGGCCTCCTCTCCTTTATTCTCCTTTGAGGCTTTCATTTTGGAGCCTGAGTGAGCCGAAGCTGCCGACTCAGGCTTGAGGCAACAGGGACTCTTGGAGAGGACACTGGCTACCTTGTTGTCTGCCATATCTTCTTTCCCTTTGGCCTTACTAGCTGGTCTACTGACAGCCTGGTTTACAGTGTCATTGTTTGCTGAATCTCCAGCAGTTGTTTTTGCTACATTGGCATTTTTAGCGCTGGCACTTGCAGGGGATTTGCTCCGAACTTTAGCACTTGCTGATGCCATTGCAGATGAGGTTCTGTTGTCCGGGGCGTCAAGATTGCTAGCTTTTGTAGTTGAAGCAGACTTCACACTGCTTGTTTCAAGGTCATTTCCTGCTTTGGTTGGGCTGGCACTAGTATGTTGCTTATTGTCAAGCATTTGAGCTGCTGCTTTGACACTACAGTTACAAGAAGACCTGCTGCTTTTGGCTGAAAATGTACTGGCTGCTCTTTCTGTTTTTTGCTCTCCACCTTCTTCACTTTTATCCTCACTCCCTCTTGTGGTTTCAATAGTAGGGATCTCAATGGCTAGAGGATTGTGAGACAAAGTGCTTTTACTGCTATTACAGTTGGACTTTTGAGACATGGTGGACCGTGTTCCCTCCACATCTTCTTTCATAGCGTTGTTTATCTGAAAAGAAACACTGGAATTGCCACTGTCTGAGTCAGCTGTTTCTTGGTCTTCTGGCAACCCAAGAGAGACTGACCCTGATGAATTTCGACTCGGTGGTTGCTCTGTGCCTCCTGATTCTCTCCTCTGTCTTTTGGTTGAGGAGGACAGAATGCTGGCAGCCCGCTCAGAAGCCTCCTCACTTTTCAGCTCCTCATTATCTTCCTGTTTCTCCACCTCCTTATCCTCCCCCTCCTTTTCTTTTTTTGCCTTTTCAAGTGCTGAAGCTGCTCCACAGCAACATTTGGATCTGCCAGATTTAGCAGAGGTTGTGGAGTGAACTGACAAGGCACTGGGCCCTCTTGCCTCTCTGAGGCCAACACTGGGGCCAGGCAATTGAGGACTACTGGGCGATGCAGCTTTGGGTGAGTGGGTCCGTGGGGAACATGTCCTCCTGGGTGAGAGCATTTGGCCTTGAGAGTGTTCAGGAGATTTACTTCTTGGTGCATTGTCTTTCACAACTTTTTCATCTGCATCTGCTGTTTTAATAACAGCAATATCAGCTGTTCTATTATGATTGGACTTGGAAGCAGATGAAACATTAGATTTCCCTGATTTTGCTGATGCAGCACTTGGTGCTCTCACTGTTGTCTCATTTTCTTCCTCATCAACCCTTTCTGTTTTTTTAATGATGACAACATTTGGACTTGGTGACACCGATTTGAGATTCTTGCTCGAATTTGATATGTGGGAAGTTCTGGACCTCACTGAAGATTTTGACTTTACAGACATGGCACTGAACACCCGCTCTTGATTTTCATTTTGGTTCTCTACTCGATTTGTCTCAATAGAAGGAACATCAGCTTCATTTGGATTTGGAGATGCTGCAGTGCAGTTTGACTTTGAAGAGGTGTGTGATTTCCCTGATATGGCACTGGGGGTTCTGTCCTCCATGCTGTCCACCTCTGTCTTTGCTGTGTCTTTAGCTGGAGAAGCCACTCTTGAACTTGCGTCACAATTTGGGTGGTGAGACTTTGCAGAAGAAGCTGATTTGCCAGATAAAGCACTGGCGGCCCGGTCCTCAGCTTTTTCACCGCCTCCTGTATTGTCTCCTATTTCAGAATTTGCTCCTGTGTTCTCATTACAGTTGGACTCATGAGATTTAGAGGACCCTGCACTGGCTGCCCTCTCATTTTCCAATTTAGCAGACATTACACTCTCTGGCCTCTGCTGTGTTTCCTCTTCTACCATCTCATTTTCTTTTTCCTCAGCTACCCTTAATCTTGCAGATGCCGCAATTTCATTGCCATTACAGTTGGACTTGCATGACTTTGAAGACTTAACAGACATATTAGATTTAACTGATCTGCCAGACATTTGACTCGCTGTCCTTTCTTCTCCATCTCGTCCAGTTTCTGACCTGGGAGAAAGTGACCTTTCCGAAGCTTTGGTGGACTTATGGGATTTATTAGACTTGACAGACAGATTGGACTTGGCTGACATGGCATTCACTGCTCTCTCCTCTGCCTCCATTCCTTCTTCCTGTCCTGTTGCTTCGATAACGGGTTCATCAGCTGCCTTAGCACCTGGAGATACTGCTCTCAAACAATGACTGCAAGTGGACCTGCGTGATGTGCTGGACTTTGCTGATACATTTGATTTAGCTGATCTAGCAGACAGGACACTATCAGGTCTTTCTGCTTCGCCAGGTTTGTCAGAAGCATTAGACTTAACAGAAAGAACACTAGGAGTTCTTTTGTTTGTGTCATTCTCTTCCACAGCTGTATTATCAGTTGGGGAGGCAACCTTAATACTTAACTTGACTGAAGCACTGGTCTTTGCCGAAGCACCAGATTTGGCTGACAAGGAGCTAAGTGCTCTCTCTACACCGTTCTCTCCCTCAGCCACCTGTCTTGTCTTGATGTCAGGAGCCTCAGCTGTGTCGCTGCATTTGGACTTGTGAGACTTGCTGGACTTGGCAGACAGGTTGGACTGAGCTGACATGGCACTGGGGCTTCTCTCCTCCTCCTCATTACAGCCAGACTTGTGTGATCTATTGGACCTGTGGCTTGTGGCGCTAGGAGCCCTTTCTTCCCATTTTCCTTTTGCCTCAGGATTGGACGTTGTGGACATGGCACTAGATGCTCTGCCGTCCAGGACATTTGATATTGCAGAGAAGCGCCCATGGTTGGTGAGGTTGGTCTTGTTGGATTGTGTTGACACAGCTGAAACATCTGAGCCATCATCATCACTGCTGTTATTGCCATTCTCTTGGTTGGAGAGAGGTGTGGCAGGCTTTGGAGAGGCTCGGTGGGAATGATGGGACCTCTGTAATGCTCTACTATTGGAAACGGAGTTGACCCCACGTTTGCAGCCGCCACAGTTAGGACATACACTGGATGAAGAGCCTGCTGAAAGTTCTGTGTGACCAGACAAGCCACTAACAACCCTCTTTATCTCTTCATCCTCATCATCTGCAGCTCCCTCTTCCTCTGAGTTTGGGATCTTGGCCTTGCTGGACCTGCAAGACCCTCTGCTCATTTTGGGCATGGAGCTGGGAGCACGATGGATCTCCTCTGCTTCAGCTGTTGAATGTGGGGTGGCTGCTCCACAGTGACAGGAAGAAGCTGCAGATACTGCCCTGCTTCCTCTCTCTTCCCCGTCCTCATGCTTCTTGTGTTCGGTAGAGTTGTTGGAACCGGCCAAGAAGTTGCTTGTTGGTTTGTCATTCAGGTGAGTCTGGAAGGTTGGGGATGGTTCATTGCTATGACCGCATTGTGAGGCGCTGGGTGGCAGGTCATCATCCTGGTCCTCTTTCAGTGATTGCAGAACATGTGAGGAGGTGCTGACTGCAGACAGCGGACGCTCCCCCTCTTCCTCCATCAGTAGCTCATCCTCTACTGACTTCCGGCTAAGTGGTCGTAGGTTGCTATCCATGGCAACTACTTCACTGCGGCTGCAGCATCGGCTCACCCTGCACACCTCTACATGGGTGTCTCCATCCTGCTCCACCTCCACTCTGCGCTCAACCTGCTCCGTCATACACATCTCCTCCTGGACTAGGTGACTCTGCTCTGAACCTGAGCCTCCTCCACAGTTGGAGAGTTGTGCTCGACAGCGCACCACCCTTCTGGAATTACATGATGAAGAAGAGCTAGAAGAGTGTGTATGTCTCATCATAGTGTGGGTGTGGCTGGATGTAAGTGGGGGAGGGACAGGAGGCTGTTTGTGGCTGTGTGCTGGGTTTTCCCACAAGTCGTACTGCTGTTCCTGTCTCTGGTAGCAGCAGGGGCAGCGGTTCCCCTCTGATGAACGCTGCAGAGGTTGGTTGGAATAATCCACACACTCTGGGTCGAAGGACGCGGAATCCGGGTCAGAGCAGCTCTCTGATTGACCCTGCTGCAGGTAATGGGGCTGGGCCTGGCTCAGGGGGCAACATTCATTGGTCAGAGATGGGGATTTTTTAATTTGTGTAGACCACTGGAGAGTCTCGTCATTGTGTAGGCGAAAACGCACCCTCATCTCTACTGAGAGGCTGCCATCTTTATTGACCAGGACACGCTTTTCAATGTCCTCGTTCATAATAGACGGTCTGGCCTGGGAGTAGGTGTTGACACCATTGCCATATGACTTCTCTGAAGACAAGGAGAAACGGGTGGAGCGGTTTGAGGAATCTGAACGAGGGTGGATGATGCTTTTTTTGGTTTCCAGACCAAAGTTAACTGAACAGAGAGAGAGAAAAGCAAAGTATTTCACTTTTTCTTACTCCATTAACTATTTTAGGTCTGTTGTTGAAATTGAGGTTTGTGTATTGGCTATTTACCCACCCATTAGTATATATTTAAATACCTGTGCCTATATACATTTTGTGAAGACCAAACAACTTACCATTTTTCTTGCTTTCATGCCCATCACTGTACTCGCTGGTTCTGGACTGAGCTCCATGAGGTGGGGATCTTGCTCCTTGAGTAGCAGGAGATCGGGCTCCATTTCCAGGAGTCCTGGGGCCAAGACCAGGGGACCTGCTGCCCAGACTGGGCAGTTTTTCCTCTGAGTTCTTCATGATAAAGTTTACCAGCAGTGGGCTGAAGGCTTCCCGGCCAACACACACCAACACACCAGGACAAGTCATCAGGCTTTGCACACTGTCGATCTGGAAACAAATTCACAGTGTCAGGAGTTTCCGCTACACAGGATGTCATCTGCAGTACAGAACACACTCTAAATCATGACCACACATTCAAAAACAAACCACTTCTTACCCTGCGTCCGTCTGCAGTGTAGAGCTTGCGGACATGAAACTGCATCACCTCGGACACCTCATCAAGAAAGGCCACCAGGCTCCGTGTCGACCTCCTGCTTAGCACCACACTCCTCCTCATCCCAGGCTCGCTGTTCTTCACCAGCAGGATCCGTCGCTGCCTGTGGCCAGGCGGTGTTGTGGACGAGGTTTGGGGCCGCTGAGGCCTACGGCTGTGATGGTGCCAGATGCTTGGGCGTTTGCTCGCCAGCTCCATGTTGACTGGCTTAGCCTGGCGACGGTCAGAGCAGAGGTAGCAGCCGCCATCCTGGAGCTGCTCTAGGTGTTTGACGGCGTGGATGCCGCGGGGAGTGGTTACAGTCCGCACGCCAAATGGCAGAGGCACCTGTATGTGGACACATATATGTATCTTCCTGTCTATCCAAATTTCATGATTGGTAAAAACATTACATTTCATAAATTACATCACCATTTTTAAATGTTTTCCAATGGTAAACATTTAAGGAAGTAGAGATAATCCTGATGCCAAGTTGAAAACATTAAAGTGCAGTACAGCTGCATCTACACAGTCAGCTTCAAAAGAAATCTACATCACAGCTCTGAGACCTGTCATACTAACCTTTTGGGAAAGGTCGTCCAGCAGGGCGTCGAAGCATTTGAAGCTGCGCTTGTGGACTGCCATCTTGACGCCCCCGAACTGGCTGTCGCCGCTTTTGTAGAAGGTGATCCGCTTGGCCGGGGTGGCTGTGGTCACATGGGCGAGGCGTAAGTTGGACGGGGCTGGCGTAGGGAGGTGTGAGGCATGTTTAGACGGGGGCTGGGGGTCCCACATCCCTGCCTGGACCGAATGCATGCTGCAATCTCACACACACCTGAGGGATACACACAAACATACAACACAAAATATACAGAAGTTGTTGAATACCAAATCACATATATGCAAATATATTCACATTGAGACAACACTTGAGTGTTTGATCACCTCATTGCCTTGCCAATAACTTAAACTCCACATACACACACACGCATACAGAGGAATTTGATTTCAGTTCTTTTACAGAATCACCACTATTACACGTTGCTTTTTAAAATATACTATGAGCTACAGTATTAGGATGGTGCATCTATCATCAGTTACAGTAACAAAGGAGTACTTCAAATGCAAATGTTTTCAAAAGATTAATTTACCATTTTATTATTTTATTTTTATATTATTATATTTAAGGTGTTACATTGCCTTTTGTTTTTCTGTTCACACATTTTCTAATTGCACTCACAAGATCACAACTCCTAATCAGGGTGTTTGATTGAGGATTCAGGACAGGACATCCTCTCACAGGGCTACCTGACATATAAGGGTGTTACATATGTCTTTTGGCTACAACAGGGGAAGCATTTTGTACAAAGTCATTTCCAAATCAAACTAACATGCTGACATGCCTAAAAATTGCCAGCTTTCCTAAGATTCTCTATGATTGTCATTCTCTCAAAATGTTCTGTCATCTTTCATCTATAAGTGATATCAAAATACATATACCACAGTTTGCCTGAAACAGAAGATCTCTGCTGAATTTAGTCAATTTTGGGACAAAAGACCTATGGACTGGCATCAACTTTAACAGAAAACAATCACATAATGTAAACTGACAATATCCAAAGTAGCTACAAGCACATCTATATAGATTTAAGGACAGCGCTTCCCACAGCCTGCTATATTTAGTGGAGCGGCCTAGCACACATCTAGAAATCCTATTTGGAAAGGATGTGAAAAGTTTCTGTCCTGCTTCTGAACAGCCAACATAAACCAGCTTGCATAATATACAGTATATACAGTAATTATGTAATAATATACGTTATTCATACTGTTTCACTTTGTTTTATAACCTCACAATTCACTGATTGACAGAGTAATACAAAAAATGTATACTTTTCTATTTGGTTTTGATGGGGTTCACAGGTCTGTGTGCATTTGGATAATTGTATAATTACACATATGTTAAGAGAGCTTGAAGCTGAGACAAAACCAACTTTAAACTTTACAACAGAAAACACAAACCATGTATCCCTGTTATGAGCAGCAATAGAAATGACTGCAATATAAACAGGTGTAGCCTGAATCAGTACAGGAGACACCTTGCCTCTTATATTCAATAGACTGTTTACTGTGATGACTTTCAATAACCTGTGAAAAAAGGTGAACGTTATCAGCAGGCTTAGCAGGGTTTTAAGTCCCACGAGGCTAGACTGCAGGCCAAATCACTGCTCTTAGCTGTAGACTCTCCCAACGTGACGCTCTGCTTCTTAATCCCACTTCAGCTGTCTCACTTAACACCTAATATATCAACCATCCGTTTTATTTAGCCATTGAAGGAAATGCAACAGTTTAAACAAATGTTTAACTACATGTTAACTATATTATTTTCAAAAGCGTCATGGCAGCAAATCATTGGTTTCCAAGGTGACACAGCACAGACAAATAGCTCCTGAAGCTCATTCTGACTGGCTCTGAAACTGATGGAGAAAAAGGTTGCTGGAGGAGCTGGTTAAAGAGGAAGTTACAAATCGTTACAAAAGACAGACGAAACAGTGATGAAGGAGAATATAATTAGCTGCTGGTCTGAAAGTAGGTCTGTACTTTTACATTTAGAATTTGAAAGAGTTGCACAGGTTAAGGACTCGATTTTCAATTATTTTCCCTGCTGAGGCCTGAATACATACGTGAAAACATACTGATAGCACCTTGATTAGACATTTTAACAAGACATATCATGAGCCACATGCACTAGCCCTTTGAGCATAATAGCAACAAGTTGGGGGACTTTTTAATAAAAACAACATTAAAAATAACGAATAATAAGTAATAGCAATATAACTGTAGAACCTCTTTTGCCACTATATATCAACTGGAGACCTGTTTTTAGTGATATGTAGTTGCAGCGCTTTGAGCAGTCAGAAGGACTAGAAAGGCGCTATATAAGTACAGTCCGTTTACCATTTAGCACATTATATCACCATAGATTATGTTACCACAAAGCCAACTACAGCCCCATCTTTATAACATTAATGTCACCTAAAGAACCATTTTTACCACTGTTCACCAATTTAAGACTTTTTTAATCCATACGTAAAAACATTAGAATTTCTACCACTAATTTGACCACAATTCATGCACGTAACAATTATTTTTTACAAGTATTATACCAGTTTACCTCTATCTACTAGGTGTATTACTCACATATTCAGGAAACATGGTCCAAAGAGATGTGAAAAAGCTGGAGGGGAATGTGTTTCTGTCCGCGCAGGGTCTGACCGGTCGAGTCAGCAGGAGTTAGCACTATGTGTCTGAATGTGTGTGTGTGTGTGTGTGTGTGTGTGTGTGTGGCGGCTCTCTCTGCAGCTTGAGTCATACACTAAGATGTACAGCAGAGCCCCTGGTTCCACAGCTCTCTGGGTAAAATGGCAGTCGGTAATCGGGCACACGGAGGAGGGAGGGGGCGGGTGGAGAGAGGAGAAATGAGGGGAGAGGAGAAGACAGGGGAGGCTAAGGATAGAATGAAAAGCCTGCTTAAGAACCTGTGTGTGTGTGTGTGGGAGAAGGGGGTTGCTATGGTAAGGCCAAGATGGTGGTGAGACAGGTGATGTTCTTATGCATGCCGCAATTGACCTGGAGAAGAAGCACATGCTAATTTGCAATTTTGATGGTTTCTTTTATTCTAACTTATAACCAGGTGGGTGGGAGGGGCAGTATATAAAAGACAGCTTCCTGCAGTTTGAGTTATATTAGTGAGGGTAAAGGGAGAAGATAGTTGATGTTTGTCAAATAAGACATTTTTATGGATTACATTTTCACATGTCCATCTGAACTTTAAGCGGTCGTAGGTGGCCTGGCCTCTAGTGGTCTGTTTGAACAGTCTAGAGAGCCATCTAAATTGTTGTACAGGGAACAAAGGCTTTACTTTGAAATCAGACATCTTAGGTTTTCAGCACATACTGCTCCCTCTCTCTCTATCTTGTTCTCTATCTGTCTTTCTATGTCTTTCTCACACACACACACACACACACACACACACAGTTCTAGTCGGAGAGGATTATAATTACAGACAGTCTGTCTGACAGCATGGTGCCTCCAGTTTAGAAATCACTGAAACCACCAACTGCTCCTATTGAACTGCGTCATGGCAAACTAGTTATCATTTTTGGAGGAGTGGTGGAAAATCGATCATGAGCAAATCATGACCAGTTGGTCATCACAACCAGGACAAAACACTATTAGTATGACTAAAAACCATTTACAATTGATTTTTACACTTCATATTTTCACTCTGTTTTTGTCTAGTCCCTATTTTGTTTACTTCTTTGACCCTGTTTGAATGAACATACATTATGTGTCGAAATGCTATACTTAGGTATAAAGTTGGAGTTATAACTGTGTAGATATTGTGCAGTGTAGCTTTTGGACAGTGGGTGGTAAAGGTGCAAGTTTGTCCCGCCCTTACAGGTGCAAGAAAGCTAACAGGAGAGAGGGGGAGATGTCAATCAAGCGGAGTCAGGAAAGTATCTGTAATCAGGCAATAAGTGAAAACACCGGTGTGGGGGACCAAGAGTGTGTAGGGCCTTTAAATAAATGTAGTGGAGTAGAATTATAAAGTAACACAAGAGGGAAATACTCGAGTAAATTACAAGTACCTCAAGATTGTACTTAACCCTACATTAAATTGATTTCATGTCCACTTGGGGGCACCTTATAAAGTTGATATGGTAAACTTGTTAGCAAACAGTTGCCTATTTACACCTATAGCAGACACAGAGCAACATTAGCATTCATTCGGAGTCTAGTTTCTGGATACCTGGTGAATTTAGTCCAATATTTGCTCTCCTTTTAGCTCTGTTTTCCTCTCCACCAGCTCCTGAGGGAAGCTCTGTAGTATCCCCGTCGGGACTGATGCTCCCTACAGAAAAGCTTAGGGAAGTTCTCTGGCCTCGGGGAAGTAATGAACCCATTATGGCCTGGTACATCAGAATGAGGCAAAGAAGACGGCACATTCGAAAACTTACTTGAACTTAGTTACTCTGGTTAACTTCCCCTCTTCCGATAAACAACAGCTGTTTCTCTATGCTTAGCAATAGGAGGCATCCCAAACTAGCTAGCTCTTTAGCTGCTAAATGCTCCACTGTGTTCACCAGCTAGTTGCTAACTTTGTCTGTCTGCTGTTTGCTGCTGGGCAGGTAGCGTACAGTGGGGGTTTTTTTTTAGAGTCTCTTTAACTGAGTCTGGAAACGATGCTGATGAGAGCAGTTAGAGTGAACCAAAGTCAAGTTGCAGGCCGTAAAACCAATACAATGAACTGAAAGATGCTAAAATTCTCCGTGAAACAGAGGGGAACTGCAGAGTGATCATCCTCTGTGGGTGATATACAAGCAGTCTGTGATTTGTTAATTTTTAACAAGGGGGATGGCCCAATGGGAGCACCCCATGACTCCACGTTGCTACTTGTCACTTTGATCATGAAGGTGACACTACTCTATAGAGTAAAGGCTACAATATAGTATAGACTTGAGTATTTATAGAAATATAGTTTAGAGATTATTATAGATCGAAGACAAAACTGACTGAGAGAAAAAGGCGCAATTACAAATCCGTCTACTAGCTGGCTACTTCAGCCTCGGTCGGGGCCGTAGATTCTAACTTGCACAAACCTGAGTCAGATAAAGGATCAAAGAGTCAGGCAGACTAGACTAACAGATTCAACTAAACAACCTCTCTGCCCCTGCATTCTCTCTGCTGGATGCATTTTGGTAATTTTGTTAACAAGGGGGATGGCATCCCCCCTCAAATCGCCTACTGTATACAAGTAGTCATTTGATCTATTGTTAGCATAAGAATATTCATCAGAGCAGCTTTAAGTATAGTACTTGAACTGCAAAAATGAACACTCAGTTTCATTATTTGATATTAAAAAGTAAAATTAAACAAGTCTAATTAATTTCAAATAAGCACATAGTTCATATGCCTAAACTGGAAGCTGGATTATGTAAGAATTTTTTGAGAAAAAACATTTTGCTCTCAGTTTGGTTTAGATTCTGCAAAATGTAATTCTGGTGTCTCTCAAGGGTTTTTCTCTCGAAATAAATCTACAAAATAAGACTATTTTACAGGATCATTAACATGAAAAACTTTCAAATTCAATGAGAGCAACGTCTCCTGCGGCCATTCAGGGACACCGTATTGCAACGTTAACTAGAGGCGCTTTAAAATCAAGCTTTAAAACAGCAACAAAACAAACAGAATGTCACAAAAACACATTTTCCCAACCTACAATACACTCTTCTTGTGCTTTTGTGAACACCAAGGGCAGTTTACACAACAATTTATTATTTCCTTTTACAGGATAGAAACGTCCTTGAAACAAGAAATCTTGTTATTGATGAGCAAATTATTGCATAACTCAGACTTAACTCCTTATTTCATCAATCTGTATCTGCTTCACAGCTTTAATGAGAGACAGAAAGAGTAGGAGGGCCTCAGAGAATTCTGGGTAGACAGGACGTCAGGGATGAGTAGTTCCTGTGCTGACAGGTGCAAGGCATCAAAGTGAAGCATCAGGCAGCCGCTCTCTGGAAAACTGCTGGTGCTAATGGGTATTCCTTGTGGATAAATCAAGGAAATCATCACTTCTGCCTTGAACCGGTTGATATTACACAACAGCAGAGACACTTCGTCCTGCAGTATTTTTAAGAACCAAAACTCTTATGTTGCAATACCCATCCCTTCACATGTGTTAGAGATATTAAATGATCTACCTCACTTTTCTGCTCCTTAAAATGGAAACTAAACTAACTGAAGTTCTGTCGGTGCTGGAGTGTAATTGGTTCAGTCAGCAGGACGAAGGAAGAAGAAGAAAGGAAAGGAGAGATTATATGATGTGTGGCCTACTTCTGGAGGTCCACTCACTCCTCTTAGCATCTGCTCAATCCCTCCTGCTCTCTGTCTCTCATCCCATAAACAGGTGCTTGTGTGTGACTCACCTCATCCAACTGGATCACACACACACACATACACACACACACAAAGAAACATACTGCATGCATATGTAAAGAGTTATAAAATAGAGTTATGAAATGACAACAAAAAAACACAGTGACACCCACTACGGATCTTACAGGCTAAGTCTTTGGGAGTTTAAAGGGGGCATGATGTTTGTGAAGCAACAGGAGTTTGAGGGAAAAGAAAGAGATCAATCTTACCTTTATGGACGCATACCCACAGCAATGATGGAAGATCAATGGCCAGTTATAGATCCAGAAAAAACAAAACAACTTTAGATGGTGAGATATTAAAGTCAGTGAGCATGGACCGCTCCGTCAGACTCATCGGAATAGCGCTGCGCGTTCAGTTTCCCCCCGGAGATCGTAGATATGAGGCGCATGTTCAGCTATGCGTCAATTCAGCAGCTTAAAGACCGGAAGTACACTGATTTAGGCTTTCAAATTAATACGTGCATTTCCGTTTGTAACGGATCTATTAGCTCAACATTTACAACCATCATTAACACCGTCATAAAATCAGATCAGCTCCCATTTAAAACAATAGGCTAAATACTGAGACATTAACGTAATGATTTTAGATGTTAGTTTGTTCTTAAGCTATTTGTTATGCATTTTAGGGATTTAAAATAATTTACAAAATCAATCACTAAACAAAGTGTATGAGGGTTTGGTGCCACCTTTAATGGTAATTGCCCATGATTATAATACTATAATAGACTAACCAAAGTCAGATACATTAGATGGAGGATTAAAGATAACCAGATGTGGAAAAGTGCCCAGTGTCCAAAAAAGGCATACTTGCATTACATGTAAATACAAATGTTCTAAGGTTTCTGTTTCCAAGGTGCAGAAAGAGCAATGTTCATATTGAAATAGGATTCTGTAAGAATAAAAAGATAAGAAATGTATAATATATGTCAGAGTTTTCTAATGTGTTTCTTCTTAGATATGAGGAATCAAACTCAGAAGAACGATCCTGAGTTCTACCCTCATAATCTCCAAAAATCTCCAACTTTTTAATCCAACAAATCCAGACCATTGACCCTAAGGTTGGGTAAAGAAGTGGGTCAGTCATAGTACTTTCAAGTGTTCAGTATTGAGGGAGAGGGATGGCTATATAGACCTTTTTATAATAATTTTTGGAAACATGTATCCTGTGGAAAGTCATTATTCAGATAGCTGAGTCCACATTTAACCAGCTTTGTTATGAAAATTACCTGGAATTTAGCAGAACCACCATTAAGAACCTACAGAGAAATTAATTTCCAGAAGCTACTATTGATCTTTTATGTGCAACAAAGTTTTTTTTAGTATAAAATACGTTTGTTTAATGAATTTACATTCAACTATCTCATGTGATTACTAGACAATATTTTTCAAAAAGAGATTTAAAAAACTATTGGTAATTCTGCTAATAAAACTTTTATTTTTAAATGCACGGCCGGAAATGGTGTATCGTTGATACGGCTAGTTTGGCATCGCAATTCGTTATCTTTACATTAGAAAACCCTCTCTCCTCCGATTTATTTCTTAAGAAACCATAGGAGGAGGAGAAGACTGGCAGAATAAGAGAGGAGAGGAAAGGAGGAGGAGGAGTGGGATTCTTGTTAAAGAGGATTAGACCTGCCTGAACCATCTGTGGCTTTCCAGGATTGATAACTCTAGTTATATGACAGATCAGTTACCAGCAAACACACAAACAATAACAGTCGCCATTGAACCTCGGAAACAACAGGTGTCAGCTGAACTCATTAGGCTAATAACTGTGAATATTTCAGAATATTTTGTTAACAGTGAGTTGATTAAATATGATATGATACTATTCATTTCTTTTTACATGAAGTAATGTAACATTAAGTAATGAAACCTAAAAATAAAGCTTCGTGCTACGAAGAATCTCAACTCTGTATCCAAACATTCCATCAACTGCTACACGTCACAGGCCTAAGCGCGTGGGACGTTATCGCGTTAACAGCGCCGCACGCGCCGCACGCCCCACCCACGCGCCCGCGTCTGTCTCCCATGGCAACCAAGTGCACTTGTGTTGTCGTTTCTCGAAGATGGATTCCCTTACAGACAGTGAAATAGCACAGATAGCGAGACACCAGGTAGGCGGGCATTTAACTAACACCTGGAACTTTAATTTAATCGCTTATGCTGCCTTCAAATGCTGCCAGGAATTTTACAACAAGATCATAATCGACCCAAACATGAAGTAACCGACTGTTAACGCTAATTCATTAAAAAGCTGAATGCTACTGCAGATTCTATGCGCCTTATAGCTTCTTACGGGCTCCTAAAACGGTCGACTGTATTTCTGGGGAAATATCTAGCTCAACACACTGTCAGCTCAGAGAGGCCATTAACCCCTCCTTTTTTTTTTCTTTTTTTTTTTAAAGTACATATTACCAAGATGTAAACTTCATGTTTTCCATTGTGAAGTTCTGAAAATGAAATTATTAAAGTATCAGATCTAGTAAGGACATTTACTCAAATACTGTACTTGAGTACAATTTAGTAGCGAAGTATTTACATTTTATGCTACTTGACACCTCTCCTCCACTACGTTTCAGAATAAAATACTGTACTTGTAACTCCACTATATTTATTTGACGGTTACCCCAGCAGATTACGAATTAATATAGCCTACAAAACAATAGAATGGCCTCATGTAATCTGACGCATTGTAATAAACTACACAACTGTGTAATGTAAGATAAACTTGATTGATCCCACGCAGTACAAGAGCAGATGCATGGGAAAGATAAGTTACCTTAAAAAAAAACCTAGAACACTATATACATTATGAGCATCTACTATACACAAAATGAAGCATGAAAAACAAAAAGGTACTAAATAATACATGTACACAAAACATAAACAGATACAGCAATGATACACAAAAACAATAGGCTGTGTGTGAAGTGAGTGAATCATAATCCAAAGACAGTAATGCAGACGGCTACAGTTGAGCTGTGTGATTGATTTGTGAGTTAAAGCTCCACCATGAGCAGCTACAGCATTAACAAGTTACTTACACTTCAGTGCATCAATAATAATTCAATAACACTTTCAAATGGGTCACACTGCAAAATGAGTACTTTTACTTTTGATACCTTATGTATATTTTGTTGATAATACTTCTATACTTAAGTAAAATTTTGAATGCAGGACTTTTACTTGTAATGGAGTTTTTTTCCCCCCTATTGTATTGCAGCTTCTACTTGTAGCACAAATGATGTGTGTTCTTGTGTCTGTGCTAGAGAGAGGCCGGTGTGCAGAGGCTCAGCTGTCACTTCTCATGGCCCGAGTTCTGCGATGAACGGCGGTGCTTCCATCAGGAGTTTGTGTATGACGTCGCTATGTTCGCCGCGGCCTGTGGCTTCCCCTGGCCTTACGTGATCCGGGCAGCTGTGATCGCCAAATGCATCTTCCCGCAGCTGGACGGTCAGAGCAAATCAGCAGTGTACTGTACAGAAGCTTTTCAGGTGACACAGCGCTTCCCCTGGAGGTCATGATCAAGGAGCTTTAATGTGGCCATCAGAGAGAGCACTGTGTTCCCTGAGAGCACCGAATGCAGCAAAGGCTTCATTTGCTAGTGATGTTAAAAAGGTCACTTTCTGTACCCACTGACTCAGTCTGTTATTATCTGTTTATGGATTTCAGTTACAATAAGTGCTGTTGAAATGTCTAGTTTCTACTGTCAGACAACACAAAAGTAACATGGTTTTGCACTTTTCTGCACTGAAAATACACAAAACTCACATGAATGCCTGTCATTGTTGATCATCTAGTATAGATGTTCTTTTTCAACCTTGGAACCCAAATGTGAGTGAGTCATTTCCAGTGATTCATTCCCTGTGTGTCTTATTAAATCATTCTTCCTGCAGTATTATTAATGCAGGTCCATTACACTTAGGGCTGGAAGCTATTTTGGTTTTTGAGCTGAGCTTCTTTTCAAAGCCACAGAGCCCAAATTTGATCTTATTTTGCTGGAGTTTGGTTTCATAAACCTCTCAGGCTTCTGGACTTTATTGTCTTCTATCCATCAGTTCTCGACGTACCCAAACTATTGTCCTTGCTGAGAGAAGCGCTGTCTGAGCGTTTGCCAAACCTTACCTCTGTCCACCGACATGAGTTCATCCAGTTCCTCACAGACACCTGCATCACGCGGCGGAGGCTTTTCCAGGCGGTGGTGGGTGGAGCTGCTAACATGTCCATTGCTCAGCTACACTTGGAGGTGCAATTTCCACCCACACCCTGTCCTCTTATACAGGTAATGATCACTTGTAATCAGCGTCTACCTACTTGAATGGATTGCCATGAAATTTTGTACAGACATTCGTGTTCCCCAGAGGATGAATCCTAATGACCTCTGACTTTTCCTTTGACATTTGTGGTTTGGGGTGAAATAACTCGACAACTATGCTATTTGATGGATTTCCACAAACTTTGGTACTAAACATTCAGGATGCATTCTAATAACTTTGGTGATCGCTTAACTTTTCTAGTGCCATCACCAGGTCATTTTCCTAATGTACTTTGGTTTGTGACCATATACCTTAAAAAACGAATGATATATCCATCAGCCTCAGCTTTGCGTTATTTAGCAAATGTTAGCTAACATGCTAAACTACGATGGCAAACATGGTAAACATTATACCTGCTAAAAACCAGCATGTTAGCATTTTCAGTGTGAGCATATTAGCATGCTGATGCTAGTATTTAGCTCAAAACACCACTGATGCTATAAGTACAGCCTCAAAGAGCCCCTAGCATGCTGTAGCACCTAGTCTTGTTTGTTGTTTTTTGAGCTGGATGGGTTAATATATGTTGATTAATCATAAGTCAGACTTAACTTCAGGGCTTTTGGAAATGTATGTTGACTTTTGACATCTATTCCACAAGCAGACTCTAAGCAGAGATTATTATATCTATCCTCGGTCAAAATTCATATATGATAACATCAGCAGCCGAGGGACACTGACAAAGCTAGGAGTCACCATGGAGCATAAGAATACATTATGGCTGACCTGACTTGTAAACACAGCGGCTGTACAGACGGGTCATTTAATGCAGATCGGGGCTTTAATATCTGATGACGCTGCAATGAACTTTATGTATCTGCTGAAGTGCCCCCTGCTGATCAGTGCACTGTACTTGTGCGGCAGGGCACAGATCTGCATGAGTGGGAGCATCAGCGTCATCAAGCCGAGCTCACCTCAATTTTGCGACAGAAGGAGGAGAAGCTGCAGATGCTCCGAGATGGGTCAAGGGTCACTCTGGGGGAGGTCGATGTTCCAGAGGATGAGCAACTGGACAAAGAGGTGGGACTCACAAAGAGATATAAAACAGCTAACCAGTGGAAGCATTTGGGAAAATCTTTCATGACCTGACCAGCATTGTGTCTGCCATTCTCTGTAGGGTGTTTTGGCGTTGGTTCGTGCAGCCGTGAGGGCCACAGAAGGCCAGGTGCTGGCGAGTCTGAACCGAGAGACCACCCTGCTCAGTGACATCCTGCAGCTCAAACTGCAGCAGGCAGCATTGGCCACCGGGAGGCTCCACAATCCTGTTCCTTCCAATACAGGTCACTTCGATTTACATCCAGACGCCAAAGCAAAAACAAAAACATGACTGAGGGACTCTGAAAATGCAGTGTGAGGACGGGACCACAGTGAATAAAGCTAACGGGAGTACATTTCTGATCTACTTCATTGTCCAGTATGGGATAACACCTAATTATCCATTTGTGGGCTACTGTACTGGAAAATTTAACCACAGCGATTTTCACAACCTGCTTTATGATCATGTTTGTGAGCGGTTACAAAGGGAGAGTCAAGAACTGGTTTCATACAAGTATATATTTTTTAAAGTCATCCTTTTGATTTAACAGGAAAAGCTGCAAAGAATAGCATCATAAATAACATAAATATTAAAAAAAACTATTTGAGCTCTAATACCCATTACCTTCATTCTACACATCTCTTTCACAAAGCAAAGTCTTTAAAGTACAGCTCCAAAACTGAAGAGCTCCATTTTCCTGCATTAACTTATTCAACATTCATAAATATTTAGCACCAAGACTGCAGCTTCTAAACAGAAAGCAACAATAAAAAGAATTCAAATAGAAATGAAATAACAAAAATACTAAAAGCACCTAGTTCAAAGGTCAAGTACCTTTTAGAAGTGATTCTTCTTTAACTCAAACACTTATTTTAAGGCCTGCTAGGTTTCCCTTTTTTGAAACTATCACATAAGGAAACTATCAGGCAGTTAAAGTACCTGTTAACTATCCCTACAGTGCCACTAGCTAGGGTTACCAGTTTCTATAGTAACAGCACCCGAGGTAAAGCCTTTCAGTGTTTATGGTTACAGTACATATCGGTGACCAGTTGGAGTGCAGCTCTTACTCACAGCCAACTGGTTTTCAGGATGGCAGAAGTGCCCCTAAGGCAAGCAGATGACAGATGCATATACAGTAGGCTGGCAAAGTCATCTGTGTACTTACAGATACAACATGACATAAATACATACATACATACATACATACAGTACATTCAGATAGAGAACTTAACTCTCTTAAAAGTTCAGTAACTTAGTGACAGTATCCAGCATGAGCTTGCAGCACATTAAGCACAACATTGGTTTCATGCAAAAGCTGGATGGATGGACAACAACAAAGAGAAAAAAGAGGGAGGAGATGGACAAATGAGGAGGGAGTGGAGCATGGTGAGAAATGGAGATGGGTGCAAAATCACAAATCTAATCAAAATACCATATTGAGTGGTCTGGAATGTTTTGATGCCTCTAATATTGAGGTTTATATATTTGATTCATTGTCAAATTGGTAGTATTTATTTGACTGATCTCAATCCTAATCCCTGTCTGACGTTTTTTTTTATTTATTAGTTTAAGATTTTAGGTAAGACTTGGTGATTTTGTTAAGACATAACTGAAACTTGAAAGTGTTATAGTGAAGGTTAAAAATGCTCTTAAAGCCTCAATGTCACATCATTTCAAATAAAACTTTGTATGGAGTTGCTACAAAAAGGCTACAAACGGCTCAGTAGGCTTGTGCCAGCTGGTTGCCCATAGTGATGTGAGTCAGCATGGACTGCACCAACTCTGGGAGTTCATACTCGTGCTTCCAGCCCCAGTCCCGCCTCGCTGCGCTGTCCTCTAATGCCATTGGCCAGCCGTCCGCTGAGAAGAGACAGAAAGGATATTTGGTAAAGGTATCCAGCCAAAACTCCGGTGATGTAATAATATGATATATGCAATCTCACCTATAGCCTGCCGCACTGGATCCACATTATAGGTGACCTTGAGGTCAGGCAGCACTTTCTGTATCTCCTGGGTGAGGTCATGTGGTGTAAAGCTCATAGCGTTGATATTGTAGGTGCGGCTGAGCAGTGTGTCTGCCTGAGCCTCCAGGAACTCTAGAGTAGCCCTGAGACAGTCATCTGGACAGGAGGAGGGTGAGTAGGTGAAGATGAAGGGAGGGCAAAGTAAAAGGTGAGGAGGAGAGGAAAGAAAAAGACAAGAGAAAACAGAGATGTGGATTACAGCATGAATATCACTTGGAAAGTTAAAATGTTGACAGGGAAAAAAAACACTATTCTGCCACAAAGTTAGTCTGGAAAAGTCTGGAATTACCAATGTACATCATAGGAAGCCGTGTGTCACAGCGCAGGTTGCACTCAAAATGGCCGGTCTTCACAGCTGCATGGAAGATCTGGACAGCATAGTCTGGGAAATAGAAAAGCAGATCAAGATTAAGACACCAGAACTTGTTATATCTTCTCTGTTTAATTCGTACGAACTATTGCCAGTCAAGAAATGGTTCTACACATAACCCCCGTAAAATCACAAGTAGTCATTTTTACACTTCATGTGCAGGTATTGTTAATCTTGGACAGAGCCAGGCTAGCTGTTTTCCCCTCTTTCCGGCCTTTGTGCTAAACTAATCTATCTGGATGCTGAGTCAGCAAGAGACAACATTCAAAACCTACAACATCTTGGTCCACCATCTTTATTGCATTTTTAGGTAGGTTACACCTTAAACACTTCCTCCTCAGACCTGCTTACCTGTGGTTCCCCCTCCAGGCTGGGAGTCAGCTGAGATGATGCCTGGATACCTGAGACAACGGAAATCCAGCCCATACCTGTGGTGGTAGTACTGACAAAGAGAGGAGAGGCAAAGCTTCAAAAACACAAAACATTGGGCTTTACAGGGATCTGTGGTAAAATATCAATGAGAAAAATGTATGAATGTATTTAGAAACTTGAGATGTCTTTGTGTGCGTTCTGTATATCTGTATATCTGTGTGAATGTGTGTGTCTCACCTCACCCATCAGCTCTGCGTGGACCTTGGAGACACCGTAGATGGTCCGCGGTCTCTGCACACACAGCTCAGGGGTGGGGTCCCTGGGTGAGGATGGACCGAAGGCACCGATGGTGCTGGGGACAAACACACGCAGACCATGTTCGGTTGCTATGTCTAGTATGTTATGGAGACCTACAAAGAGAGAGAGGCTGTGCATCAGTGTCTGTGTTAGGATGGCTCTAAATGCTGTTACTTAGAATCTGTAATAAAGTGTCTTATCTTCAGTAGTTTCACAGTAATATAAATATTACACAAGTGTATGTGCTTGTACCCGTGATGTTGACTTCTTTGGCCAGTGCGACGTTGTTCTCTCCTATAGCGGACAGTACAGCTGAGTAGTGAACCAGCCAGCTGATGTTGTTGTTGACCACAATCTCCCTGAGGTTCTTATAGTCCAGGATGTCTGAGAAGATGAATGGACCTGTTGAGGACAGAGCGTGTTTGAATAGTGTCTACCCACTCATTTGTGGACACTTTTGACACTTTTACCCCAAGAGCCTAGTTTTATGATAATGATAAGAAAACTAATTCAAAGAGAGAAAATGGACAAACATAGGGTCACACAGTGAGGCATATATATATATATATATATATATATATATATATATATATATATATATATATATATATATATATATATATATATATAAAAATTCCAATAGATAGAAGCCAAGTGCCTCCCAGGAATTATTTGGTAATCAAATGTCTGATTTTTAGGCAAGACAAGTTTATTTGTATAGCACATTTCAACAAGGCAATTCAAAGTGCTTTCAAATTTTTTTGAGAATCTTGTGTATCACGGGATTCTTGTGGGATTCCCACGGGATGGAAGTCAATTTCCCTATTCATCATGGGACTGTGAATCATAGGTAAGTTTTTATATATAAATATGCAGTTCTAATATGAAAAAACGCTATTTTCTGATTTTTTCTTTTTTTTTCGGGAACGGGAAGAGACGGGAGTCATACTTCCATGATTGGGATGGGACAGAAGTATTTTTGTGGGAGTGGGATGGGACAGGAGTGAAAATCCACTCCTGTGTCACACTCTAGTCTGGATGGTTCATAACGTAGCAGAAGATCAAAAATGTACTTTGGGCCTAAACCATTCAGTGCTTTATAAACAAACAGTAGTATTTTGAAATCAATTTGACAGGAAGCCAGTGTAAAGACCTCAGAACTGGAGTGATGTGATCCACTTTCTTGGTCTTACTGAGGATGCGAGCAGCAGTGTTCTGAATCAGCTGCAGCTGTCTGATCGATTTTTTAGAGAGACCTGTAAAGACACCGTTACAGTACAGTATCCTGGATATATTCTTAAGGTGGTAGTAGGCTGACTTTGTAATTGTCTTAATGTAGCTGTTGAAATTCAGGTCTGAGTCCATGGCTACACAAAGATTTCTGGCTTGGTTTGTGGTTTTTAACATTACCCCTTTGAAGCTGAGCGCTGACTTTTAATCATTCCTCCTTGGCTCCAAAAACAATGACTTCAGTTTTGTTTAACTGAAGAAAATTCTGGCACATCCAATCGTTGATTTGTTCAGTACACTTACTCAGTGCTTGTATGGGATTATAGTCACCTGGTGACATTGTTATGTAAATTTGTGTGTCGTCTGCATAATTATAGTAATTTATTTTGTTGTTTTCCATAATGTGAGCCAATGGGAGCATGTAGATGTTAAACAGAAGAGGCCTCAGAATGGAGCCTTGGGGAACTCCACGTGTAATTTTTGTCTGCTCAGATGTGTAATTACCTATAGACACAAAATAGTCCCTGTCCTTTAAGTAGGATTCAAACCAGTTTAATACTGTGCCAGAAAGTCCCACCCAGTTTTCCAGTTGGTCTAGTAAAATGTTGTGGTCGACCGTGTCGAATGCAGCACAGAGATGCAATAATACCAAACTGAAATTCTGCCACTGTCTGTGTTTAAGTGGATGTCATTGAAGACCTTAACAAAAGCAGTCTTAGTGCTGTGGTGTGCTCAAAAACTTGACTGGAAGACATCAAAACAGCTGTTTAATGCCAAGAAGTTGTTCAGTTGTAGAGAAACAGCTTTTTCAATGATTTTACTTAAAAATGAGAGGTTTGATATGGGCCTATAATTGTTCATTAGTGAAGCGTCTAGATTATTCTTTTTTGAAGAGTGGCTTGATGACTGCAGTTTTCAGGGCCTGTGGGAACCCAGCTGAGAGAAGAGACATGTTGATACTTTGTAGAAGAACTGAGGCTATGTAATTAGAAACATTTTTGAAAAAGCATGTTGGCAGAATATAAAGGCAGCAGGAGGAGGATTTCAGATGTTGTATAATGTCCTCCAAGTTTTTATGGTTAATAGAATCAAATTGTATCATGCTATTTGAATTTATTTTAAGTGGCCACAGGGACAACACATACCCTGTACCTGGTATGGAGGCACTGACTGCCTGTCTAATTTTCTGAATTTTGTCAGTGAAGAAGGAGGTAAATTCACTGCAGGCCCTGGTATATAGAAGTTCAGAGGCTACTGAAACAGTTTTTATGTATATTATCTTGCTCTGTCCACTTCAATTCAAAGGTTGTCCAGTCAAATTATAGGTAAAACACACTGCAGCAAGATATATCTTACAGCTGCATCTACTGAGGCCACTGTAGGTGGAGAAACTGGTATCTCAGCCTCCTCTATGGTGGCTTTATCCCTTTCTGAATGTTGAACATTAATGCAAAAATGTGTCTACGAAGTCTGCAATAAGTTCTTGCTCATAGATTCTGAGAGGCGGGGATTCAGACCGGAAACAGCGCAGGGGGCTGTGTTGATGGGGTCGTGTTGTTTAAGGTACAAACAATGAAATACGATCCAGGAAGTCCAGCTTGAGCAACAGATGAATGCGTTGGACCGGGAATGTGCGCCTGCATATATGTGATTGGCCAATGCAGCACCTTTCCAGATGACACACAAAATACCACATACAAAATTCTATTTACATTGAATTCCACAGAATAGGTTACACAAAAATACATACCATTATGGTAGACATCGTAGGGGGGTTTCTTAATGTCAGACAGGATAACGTTGTTTTTTCCAAATCGTCTTCTGAAGATGAAACAATATGGTCAGTTTTCAGGCCTTTAGGCACCACTCACATCTCAGATTATACAGTCTTTGGCCAACAGGTACTGGTGTCACCTTCCTGGTGCCGTGCCATAACTCTTCACCTGGAACAATTTGCTACTGAACACAAATACAAAAACTACCATGCCACCTTTGGAAATAGATAAACAATTGAAATAGGAAGTTACGTAAACTCCTTACCTCAGCAACTTGGCAAGCCCCACCCCTAGCTGTCCAAGCCCTCCTATAACAATAAAAAGAGAAGGAAAATGAGTTACCATAGAGATCAAGTGTCACTGTGACTGTGATTGACTTGATATTATGGGAGGGAACTTTGAGGAGCGAAATTCAGAAAATCAGGAAAATACAAAGAGAAAGAGAGAATAACTGCCTGAAAAAACATAAAATAACACAATGACAGTGCAAAAACCAACCAGTGATGAGGACTTTGGGGTGGTCAGTATCAATGCAGGATGAGGGATGAGTTCTCCCAAAAGCACATAACTGTTGTGAGGATGAGCTGATACCACGTACTGCTGAGATCAATTGCTCAACACTGCACTGGGGCCTGCTCCCAGCATGCTTCACTGCACCCCTCAGCAACTGCAACACCAGCATCATACACCTCCTATAAACACAAGCATGCATTAACAGAAACAATAACAGGTGTACTTATCTGAAGTATTAAAATACTGTGTGTGGATCTACTACCATGGTGCACAACAGTTAAGTTAGATTACTAAGCACGCTTGTGTTGTGAAGGGCAACTTAGGTCACTGAGCTTAAGGCATGAGGGTGTCATTCTAGACACCACCCTGATGTACAGAACAGTGTGTACATTTCTAATTTGTGTTAATAAATGTCAAAATGTGTACCCTCCACTGTATAATGTATTCAGCATACCTATGTTTGATCATCTCTGTTTTGTCCAACTCTCTCTGGCTGGTTCTCTCAACTTTTGCCTCTAGACTAATTGGTAAGGCTTAATAAAACCCAGGATGAAGCAACAAAAATGAAAGGCACATGTTGCGCATTTATTAAGATGGAACAGTAAAAATAAATAAATACATTATATGTGAATTAAGTCTATCCTAACCCCCACACCCATCTCAGATTAGCTCCTGAAAGCCTGCTGCTGACTTGGTCTAAATATAGACTACTTAATCTATATCCCAGACCACCTTTAAGCTTATGGGGGCAGTCAGATTAATGTGGCCAAAGAAACACCAACCTTGACCTGTACAATTACAAAATAATGCAATCTAATAGCCCTGCAATAGATATTACATTTGTGTATAGTATAATGTTGACCTCTTTGGCGAAGGAAACTTAATGGAGGCAAAATAACATGAACACCTGAAATAACCTGTACATGTGACAATTATACAATTACAGCACCACACACTTCGGCTTCAAATTTTCCAACTAAACCAATGCCTCTCTGACAGATTCAACAAATAAACTTAGAAACAAATAAACACAGTAAGTTGGAAATTATTTCAGGGCTGACTTGCCTTTACGGTGCCTATCCCCTTTCCATGCCTGATAAAAGTTAGGTTCAAAGACTTTACCTAGGCATTATGGTCTTACATCTGTTTAACCTTATGCATTACAGATATACCGATTATTCATTATGATGTTTTCAGTGAATAAATAGGGATCCAATTACCAAAGCTGGTACTGCAGCAGTAACTACAGTACTACCTGGCGTACAGTGTAGATTCCGAACTGAAAACATTATGCAAACGTGTTTTATCCTGAGGGACTACACCGTCTTATTATGTAAAAGATTATTTAAAATGTGTTATGTGCTGTTTTACGAGTTATACATGTTTGAAAACGGAAAGACATTTTAAAGGGTGTTTTGTTTACTTAAAGTTCGACGTGACCTTCTCGCCTTAAACAGCACCTGTGTTCAACCAAGATAACGCTGCTAGCTATCAGTAGATAGTAAGGTGACTATCTGTGGGGCCAGACCAACCTAACATCTTCATCTCTCCTCCAACTGCTGCTGAACCATAGATAACAGCAACGTTAGCCTAGCTGTCATTTAACCGTGAACATGAAATTTTGCTAGCTATCTGAAGCTTTTATGCTTTATCTGCGCTAGCTAAAACGTTACCAATCCGACTGTTGCAAAACTGGCTACATAAAACGTATGGTAAAATTAAATGTCTTAAATTAAATTTCTTACTTTGATATGAACTGGAAAAAACACAAAAGACGACTTCGACGTCCTTCACCCAGCCAATGACTGAGACGAAACTGTTCGTTCGTTGCACTGTGATTGGCTTCCAGCTCGAGAGGCTTGACGGCCGAGCCTGCCCAAATAAAATACAAACTTCCTGTTATAACTTTCAAAATAAAATCCGTATTTATAAATATGACCCGTGCACGGTATGCCTTTATCCTTTAACTGAAAGAACGGGTGATCAACCCAACCCCCTTTGCTACGGTTGCTGCCTAACCACAAAACGGAGCATGTACACTAAATGGAATAATGCAATGCACTG
Organism: Siniperca chuatsi; assembly: GCF_020085105.1. NCBI lineage: Eukaryota > Metazoa > Chordata > Actinopteri > Centrarchiformes > Sinipercidae > Siniperca > Siniperca chuatsi. The sequence goes on along the minus strand of NC_058065.1, from coordinate 12,958,696 downwards.
CAAATTGTCCTGCAAAAAATACTACGGTTTTACGGTGCACAGAGGTCTCCATCTTCTTCTTCTTTTTTTAACGGCGGTTGGCAACCAGCTTAATGGTGCATTACCGCCACCTTCTGTTCTGGAGTGTGGATCAGTCAGTAAACCATACTCTACAATTTCCCAGGGATTTAGGGGGGAAGAAAACAGAGGTTTCCATGTTTCTGGCCAGTCATTTTATGAGCAGGTGGTGCTTGTGCCTCAGTGTCAGTGGAGTTTAATCTCAGGAAACAAAACAAGCCAGGACTACCTCACTATCCTAAATAGCTATTACTTTCACTTTAACAAAAAAACATTTAATAATTTTCGTTGTCACATATTGTCATCTTTGTTGTTGTTTCCATAAGTGGGTGAAACAGCGCCCCTCTGGGATGTAACGGCTTGTAAATGTCATCCAGTCTGTGCGGTTAAAAGACGGCATTGCACCCATACCGAGTTCTACCTGAGGGAGGTCAGGTGAAGCTAATTAAAACATATTAAGTGAAAAACAAGATGGGCTCGTGTCACTCTCAAACTATGAATGGACGTCTCTGGAAAAAGAAACTCTGAAGTGCATTGTGAAGCCCGTCATACTCGGACTTTCAACAAACAATGGAAATTTAGCAACATTATTTAAATTAAACAAAGGTCAGGGTTAGCTTGTTTTCCATTATTGCTAATGATGTCAGCTGCCGCCTTGTTGTATCACTAACGTTAACAAGCAGCGATGGCGGGAGGAAGTAAGGACTTTTGTCAACCAACAAACTATGACCTTCACAGCAACAAGTGCAGTGGGACAGTACAGGACAGGTCACGTTGTCTAAATGAATGAAAGGAGACTGAACGTCGACTTCAAAAACGTGAGTCAAATACACCCTCTGTCTGTATGTTTGTATATCTGTCTCACTGCTAGCTGGTTTGTTTCCTCTTGATGGCTAAATGTCTCTGTGTATATTTAACTCCTTGCTGTGTTCTTATTGATATTATGAAGGCTGTACTGAAGCTGTTGTGTTGTTGCTGTTGTCTACAGAGAGGAGATTCTAAAATTTCTAAATTTGCATTTGTTGGTTGTTTTGCATTTGCATCACTGTGAATGGGCCTGTGCAGAAGGTAACTGCTTGAGAGAAGAGAATTGTTTTGTTAAGCTGTACTGTAGTGAGTCATTAGCTTTAATAACCAACTTGAATACTGTTGGCATTGTTGGCTGTGATTTGTAAGCCAAGCAAACAGACTGAGCTGTGTAAATCATGTATTTGACACGTGCAATGCTTCTTATTGATGTAAACATAAATCTGTTGTCTAAAAGTGTTTCAACTGAATGTTATGTGGCTTGATGTATTACATGGCAACGGAACAGTCCCACAAATCAGAATTAGTTTACTTTGTTGATAAAATGACACACTGTCCTACTTTTATGTGTTTCTTATTCTAAAAAAACAGCTGGCCCCAGTCAGCTAAATGCTACATTAATGCATGCTTATTATTGAAATCAGAATTTCCCATAAGAATAAATTAAGTGACCGTCTACTTGTTGTGGACATTTACTAAAACAATGACAGGTGTAATTAACTTAAAATTGAGATGTGTTCATGCAAACCCCATAAAATTAATGGAACAAATTTCCCTCCTGTAATTAAGATGAAATTCAGTGTCAGTTATAACCTTGCCCCTGCTAATTATGAACGAGTGATTTATTCTCTGTTGCATGCAGGAAGATTAATCTGTGTCTTGTATCGCTAACTGAGTGGTGGACATGTGTGTACACACACATGCATGCACATACACACTCTTTAGACAAATGCAAACAACTTTGCGTGCATACCCACTGAAGCGCTGATCTGACAAGTTCATGTTGAGCTGTAGCCCTGCAGGAGGGGCCTCCAAAATATCAGAGAAATTCATTATAATTTTGCACAAATACCTTTTTGTTCTGACTTCAATATTCCATCCCTTGCCATCTTTGATTATCACTTTTTGATTTGCCAGTAGAATATTTGACAAAGTAACAAATTGGATGGGGTCCTCCTGCATGTGAAAAGTTTAGCATGCAGCACATAATGACAAATTAAAGGTCAGTGCCATAGCCTTTATATTTTCTGATGACTGTGTTTCTCAGTGCCTTAAATCAACTGTTTTAATTACTATAAATAAACTCAGAAAATTTTAAATTCAGTCAGTTGTCTTTTAAAAGTGCAGTTTTTCAAATCAAGGCCCACTGTAGTACAGTTAACATTGGTATATTTTATTGTTAATTAAAATGTTTAATTAAAATGGTCTTTAAGTTTTAAATCTTATGTGATGACGCAGAATTCACTTGAAAACACTGACACTTTAGAAAAAAATAATACATGCAGAAAATAAAACATTTGTTCCAGCAAATAGGCTTTTTCTGTATTGTGTGCATGCCTGTGTTTGCTGAATGCCACCAGGTGGCACTAGATACTAAGAAATCAAGAGGCTTGGTCTCTGTTATCCAGCCTGCTGGCCCAGCAAATGCAAAAAAAGCAATCATCAGTTCTATCCTTTTTTTATAAATGTCTGCTGTACACTACTTTCCTTTCTTTTTATTTTCTATCATTTCTAACAACTGTTACCATAACCCAAAAGCCAATTATCAAAGTGACACACACAATTTACAATAAAGTATGTTAATTGCATGTGTATTTTCACATGTTAAGGGAGTTGCTTGATCCTCTGTCCCTACGGAAACTTCTGAATGATAAACGTTAAAAGTGTACATAAAAATGCCTAAATACATTGTTTTTATTCAGGTATAAATTGGGCAGGATTTATCTGTCATGTTTCCTCCACATTCCAATCTTTTGGATATGAACCTTCTTGTGGATTCAGTTCCAACCATGCAGAATGAGCCACAATAGATGATGCATGTCATATTGTTCATTTGCTTAAATAGCCTCTGGTGTTGTTGCCATTTTGGAGGTCTGCCAAATATCTGAATATGTATATATGCACAAATTCCAGGCTTGTTTTGCTCGTTGTTGCCTTGTGTGCAAGCTTGAAATAATAGGATGCTTTTCTTTCTGTGGCAGGCTTGGTTCTCCACATGAAAAAGAAGATATTCTTTGTTTAATGTGGAAATGCAGAGTGGAAATAATTAGTGTTTTTCATACACACATGAATGTAATTACTAGTACCTCCTGGTTGAAATAAAGGATTTTACCCTTACAATAACACAATGAAGTGATGCCCTATATCATTATTACATACACTGTCAAAACAATACAATTTACTGTAAATTATTAGCTTCCCCACAACGTAGAAGAACAGGTTTTATTGTATTCTTTTCTTTTTGTAGCTATGGAGGGGTCTTACTGATCAGACTGTTTTTCACATTAGCTATACAATGCATTCACACTTTGTAGTTGGATTATGCAGCTTCAGTTTTCTGCTGCTGCTGTGTATAATTTACTTACTTAGTATTAAAAGCACTCATTATGCAAAATGGCCCCACTCAGTGGAGATATTATTGGAATATTATTATTGATGCATGAACGTGTAAGTAGCATTTTAATGTTGTCAGTGTGGAGCTAATTTTAATTACTTTATGTAATGTAGAGTATTGTTATCTATAACAATGCATCATATTTTGTAAACTAATAAAATCTATGTAGTTGTAATGTACTAGAGTACAATACTGAGTAAATGTACTTAGTTACTTCCCACCACTGCTAATTGGTCACATCCATGACCCTCCTCTTACTAGCTGATCTTTGACCAACATTAGAAAGTAGTTGGTTTTGTCTAAAATGAATGGAGCTGTTCCCACAATAGTCTACATTATTTGGCTTAAATAGAAAAACAGCACAGAAATTAGCAAAATAAAAGCCTCTCAGATAAAACACATCTCCATTAATTTGGAGCTGTCTTCTCATTTTGCCGCCTCCTTGTTTAGCCACCCACAAATGATTTCAGCCCGACATAAACTACTTGTCACAAAACAGACATATTAACACAGTCTGCGATTATAAGTACACAAAATGGACAAAACACATGTTCACACAAATACTTTTAATAATGAAGTAATAAAAAGGACAATGTCTGCAAATAAACTCAGTCTAAGTAACGGTGCTCATATTGTACGTGAATGAGCTCAGCCTCAGTGCCATCCCAGCATTTAGTCAGTGTTCTCCTAATTTGCCATCATGACTCTGGCCACTAATGGGATTGTAGTTAGGCCCATTTATTGCCATTAGGGAATTGAGGCTACATACAGTGGGTGAGGGGTTAATTAGAAACAACTGAACAACTGAAGGGGTCAGTAGTGTGTGTGTGTGTGTGTATATATATGTATACGTGTGTGTGTGTGTGTGTGTTGAGCACATGTGGTCATGAGAGGGTTGGACCTTGGGTAATAGGGGGTGGATTTAAACGAGGATCCTCGGGAGAAGATTTATCCGCCGGCTATGACACACGGACAAATAGTGCTGATAGGTGAAGGCCTCTCGGTGTAGAGTCCAGTCTGGATGACAAATAGCTTGCGTGTGTGTGTGTGGAAAATAGGATGCCAGACCATATTCACTTATCACTGAGTCGGGTCCTTCATTGAATCCGCTGTTGACATCCAGCAGGGACCCATTCGCTTCTCTCACTCACCTCTCTTGTTTTGTCCCTGCCTCTCTTTCCTCCTATCTATCTATCTCTCTTCTCTTTAATACTCACTTCCCCATCCCCTCTACCCTCACCTCCTCTCCTTCAGCGCTCTCAGCAGCATCTCCCGAGCCTCTCAGCTTCCCATATTACACTGCCAGATAAGAGAGGAGAAGGCCCCGACTGACAGGAACTCCAAATTAATTTACAAGCAATGATGCCGTTCCTGGGCTGATAGAACAGTCTTTATACAATATGAAGGGATAGGGAGTGACGCCTCGGAGGCTCTACTGGGGAGGGAGTGCGACCGTTGCTATCTTTGTAATTATAGGCAGAGACCTTGATCCTTCTGTCTGTTTCTGCCTCCCTTGCCCCCCCCCCCCATAAATGTTGTAGAAAGAACCCCAGAGACAAATCCAAGCTTCTTGCTATGGATATAGGCAATGAAGAAATCAGTTTGGCTTCTTTCTCAAGTTTTTGGCTTATACTACGCATGATTTGATCGCACATTACATACTGTAGTCTAAAAGGCGTCGGTTTGAGAAGACAATTGTGCCACAGTTGTTCCTTGCTCCTCAGTCTCCGACTGCTGTTACTTTCAACACTTATTGCACAATTCGCCACAGCTCTATGGCCTAATAGGCTTACCACACCATAGAATCTAAAGAAGTGTAAGTGGATTAAGGAAATCAGTTTTCCAGTTTATATAGCATTCATTAGCCAGTGCCAACAGTTGATGTTGGACCAAAGCTTCTACTATGGGAGCTATTACACCCTGAGTTTTTGGCATACATGCTTCAAGGTCCCCTGACAATCGCTCCAAAATGAGGAAATAATAATAAAGGAAGTCTGGATCCAAGCCGGTGCTCATGGTTTGGCCTCTCACAGTCGAGGGCTGCTGCTTGAGTCTGCTCACTCACCTCGTCACTGAATGGCTGGTTAACATTTTTCCTATACACAGGAGCTGTCTAAGGCCATGTGACTATACAGCTAGGAACCAAACTTCCTTTAGCATATTTGTCATCGTGTTGTTGTAATTTAATGTTGTCAGAATGTGATGTTCGAATCAATGTTGGAAAGGAGACACAGAAGCTGTCTAATACAGCTAACTGGTCAATGATGTTTCCTTTCTTTCATTTTAGGGCCTTTTTGACCAAAGAAATTGCCACTCAGGAGCTAAATTAGGGACTAAAGTGTATAGCCCGACTGATACTGGATTTGATGCCGATACCGATATCTATTTATCAGTTTTTTTAAACAAAATAAAGAGAACCTAGTCATTGTGTGTGTGTTCTTTGTAAATGACTGTCGTGTGAGTATGTGATGTTTGAATCGATGTTGGTGTGGACTCGAGTCATGAATCTGATGACTTGACTCGACAAGACGAAATCTGGTCTAAAGATGTTCCCTTCATTCGCGGTACCTCCACCGCCTCACTTGAGTGACAAGCAAACGACACAACGTAGCTGTGTTATTTAGTCAGCAACCGACGAACAGTGCAAACACTGCAAATTTTGAATTTGAACACATGATAACACAGATTAAATATTACATTTCCCACCTTGTCTGAACTTCAAATACAAAGTGACAGCGCTAAGCAGCGGTAAAGCAAACAGAAACATAAACCAGAAAGTTTCAAGATCAAAAACTATTTGTAGCAAACAACAAATGCACCTTTTTTAGTGTTTCAACACACTCACCATACAGACAGACATCATAATGACATATTAGTTAAAGGTTTTAAATAGCAGCCAACAATTTTAAGACCAGAATCTGGATAAAGAACTGGGTCCACGACATTAGGGCCACTGATAAAAATATTACATTCACATGTGAGTGGGTGTCCTTCCAAAAGCACAGGAATGGATTTGTTCGCATAGTTTGGAGGCTAAATGCTTTGTGAGCTGTGAAATGGGTAATTTGTTGAAGCCAGTGTTTGGGGGCAGCTGCACGCAGTTACACAGTCCTGCCCTGATGGCAGTCCAGCAATCCGACACAGACCAAACTGATTTAGGTTCTGTTAACACGTTGATGTAGGATTCCCAGCATTATCGGCTCTGGCTCTCACAATGTAATGACGGTTAATTCAGAAGAGGGCGATGGTTGCCTGGGACATGCTGCCATGTTGGAGGAGCGACAAGTATGAAACCTCCTCTTTTTGAGAGAATTTTGAACACTTTATAACCTCTGGTCTTCTTTCTACTTTCGTGACACTTTTTGCTTTTGTTGACAGTCATCCAACATAGTTGCTTGTCCATTATAAATATTAGCAACATGTGGTGAGATGCTTCTTTTGTTTTGTTATTCCTGGAAAACCTAATATTAGAGCTGAAACAATTAGTCCATTAATCGATTAGTTGATCGACAGAAATTGAATCTGCAAGAGTTTTGATAATTGATTAATCGTTTATGCCATCTTTAAAGCAAAAATGCCAAAAATTCACTCATTCCAGCTTTTCAAATGTGCATATTTGCTAGTTTTCTTCATCTTCTCTGACATTAAATTGAATATCTTCGGAGTTTCATGGTTCACATGTATACAGTAAGTGCTGTAATATATTGAATTGAAAATTGTAAACCTTTGTAACCTGAATTACTTGTGTAAATTGAGAGTTTACAGTGGATACACATGCTCTTTACTAAATTGACTAAACCTGGATTTCGCTCATGATTTTACTGAATAAAAACCAAATTAGAGTCACTAAATGATTTTAGATGAAGGGGCAAAAGCTTTTTGAAGGCTTTAGTGTGCATTTTGTTAAATAACAGCACATTTGTAAGGGCACAATTACACAAAAAAGGGATTTGGTGGAGGAAAAAAAAGCCTGACTCAGGGGCTTTTATTAGCATGAAAAAATGTCCAGACTGTAGATATAAAATCTGTTGACTACAATCTGGGGCTCTATTGGCAATGAAGCAAACATTACTTGGTAACCGTTGCAGGACGAGACCACAGCGCTAACGTAGCTGCCACAGAGACGCGCAGCAGCCAGATTGTGCTTATGTGCGGCTCCGCTCGTCGCAGAGAGCGAGAAGTGTAAATCCAAAGCTGAAAACTCCATTAGGCCGAGTCAGCCATGCATCCGTGTGCTCCAGTGCCAGACAGCTCTGTAAATCAGCTTCCCTTTTTCTAGCTCCACTGAAGGAAACAATATGGGTAGTGTCTGGGTACTGATCAGGCCCTTGGGTTACACACACACACACACATACATACAAAGACACACACATACCCTAGGGGCCTGGCTGCTACAGAGTGAGACCAAATGGTCTGATCCAGGTTGAACTAACTACTGACATGTGCACCTGTCAGACATGGGCTGCTGAAGGTGTGTGTGCATTTCTATGTACATACAGTAGATTGTGTGTGTTTTGATATCCAGACTTGGTGAATCTTTTATGCCAAAGAAATTTATCAAGCTCTACCAGACAGTGTGTTCAGATTCATAGATTCATTAGTCATTTTCCTTGAGGCATTTGTATTGTTATATTGTGATTTAATGTCAGTGTTTGTTCTTAAGCCTTTTTTTTTCTTTTTTGTACAAATAAAACAATATTTAAGATGTGCAATAATTTGATGACTGACTGACTGTGTGAACAAATATTTCAGTTTGTCGCAGAATAACTTCCTTTCTGAGAATGGATTTGGATTTTCTCTCTCACACACAAACACATACACACGCAAATACAGACTGTAAAGTAAACGGATTTGGAGTGTGTCCGCCCGTCCTAATCTGTTGGCCAGTAAAGGCTGACTGAGGCCTAGCAGGTGCTAGACACTTGTCTGTGGAATGTGGAGGGCCAGACCTCAGACCTCCCACCAGGACTGAGCGTCCTCTGTGCTGCAAGTGTGTGTGTGTGTGTGTGTGTATGTGTGTTACATGTGGAGGGTGAGTGGGTGGCGGTCACCACCTGCTCTCGACCTAACTTCAGTTTTTTTCTCAGGACCAAAACATTGCATTGCACTCTTCAGGGTGTTAATCTAAATTATGATGGATAGCATTGCAAAATTGGAATGAACTGGATTTCCTCAATACCACAAATGTTTTGTTTAAATAAGGCAAAGAAATGATTTCCTGATAAGAATACAGTATATATTTAGTTAAGAAACATAATGTTTTAATATTTTAACATGCATTATAATGTATAAATAATATTTTCAGAATATATTGTTGCCTCCACTACTCGAGAGAATTAATATTTTTGCATAATATGTTTTCAGTAGGTTTTCCAAGATGTGAGATTCAGTGCTTAGTTGCCATTTCAGCATGGCTGATATTTGCTTTGGTAAACTCACATAAAACAAAAAACCTCTGGATTTCACATACAGTAACTAGACATAACATAAAATGGCTATAGTCAACACAAAACCTTTTTTATGTGTAAAAGAACAATAAAATAAGTGTTCCGCACAACATAATACATTTAATGTACACAATATGGGTCAGCGGACATATGCATAAAGCAATTATAGTATTTTTTTTTTTTTTTTTTTTTTTTTTACAAAAGGGGTTAGACATGATGAAATTCAAAAAAGTATCCATAATACCTCAGTTCAGCCAACAACTGCTTCATACAGACCAGGGTCAGATTAACCTGCTATTGACCCCCCTGTTGACGCTTCTCATTTAAGTACCCATCCGGTCTGCTGGAGTACTAGCTGCGGCTGTCATGCAGTGTGCCAGCTAAGGTGTGGTATTTTGTATCTTTACAAATTTATTTCAGAACATGCATCATGTAAGTGCAATGTCACCTGAAAAAATAAAGGATTCAAAACTACACTTTGACACATGGCCAAACAAGACTGGATATAAGGGGTAAAAATGCAGAAGCAAACTTAAGGCCCTCATCATCAGTTTTTATTGTGTTTTTAAAATGAAATTACCATATAGCCACACAGTTAACCTGGGCCCTGGGGCAGTTGCCCACTTTGCCTGGTTGATAATTCAACCATGATACATACAACTGCTGTATTCTGTCATCAGTTGTCTCAAGTGAACCCAGCAGCAGATTGTCATAGGTATTTCTGACTTTAAATGTTTGTAGTTTAACCTGTGTAAATTATTCTATTTTTGGCCACTTGGGGGCGACGCAACAAGCTGTAAATACAACATTTACATATTATCACCTTATTAAGTTGATACAAGGTGAGAACTTTAGCAAACAGTTAATTACACAACCAACAGACACATGGGAACTGCAGAGCTGGGTGATAATTTTCCGTGGGCTCATCACTATGAGCAGCATCATCATTTTATCCATTCTTGATATAGAAATATTGATTAATGCAGCTTTAGCTAGTTTAGTATTAGCAGTTAATATATAAAAAAAACAATAACATATTTTCTGTTTTCCTCACATATGTGAATAGGGTGCCTAATCGAGTATGCAAATGTGTTTTGATTAGTAGAATGTTGAGTTTGTGGTGAGAATAAGTCTGCAAAAGTCGAAAAATCTTTGTTTGTTGCGGTTTCCTCATCAGGATTAGTCTCTTTTCATGCAGTGTTAATCATAATATCTCTTTGCATGTGTGAGGCTCAGACCGCAATGAGTTAATGGCAGACCTCCCTCTTGTAGCTCAAAAATACTATTAATTCAAGCTTATCAGCGTAACAACATGCAGCCTTAAATGAGTGTGAATCAGCAGGAAAGTGTTCTGCGCGCCGTCTCCAATGTCTTTAATGTAGATTAATGCTACCTGCCTGTATTTGCTGCCTCTGTGGACAGCAATTAAGAGCAATAATCACCTTTTCATGGTCTGCTCTCTTAGTAGGTAATTACCCTCCACCCCATAGCCCCCCCCACTCACAGTCCCAGTCCTGTCACCAAATAGAAGATAATGAGGAAAGTTTGGAGGGTGTTGATGTTATTGTGTGGTTTTTGTGGGCGTTGTTGTTATTCTAACCACTGAAAAGCATGAGTCAGTGCTTTTAAACAATATGCAGAATATTCACAAGTACGATAATTCAGCTTGTGTTTTGGCCAGGATGTGTGAGGCATTTCACACATTGGAGATTCATTCAATGAAGGTAAAGGTGAACCGCTGATTTATTTCTCTTTCCCTACCTCTCTCTTTTTTCCCCTTTCTTTCTTCCTCTCTCATTTTCCCCCATGTCAGAATGACTGATGGTGGCCAGCAGAACCGGGTGTCCGGCATTATACCTCCGACAAATGGCTGCGGCCTGCTCGGCCAGGCCTTGGACCGGACAGAAATCAATATTTCACCATTTAAAATCTATCAAAAGTGGATTTTTGAGAGTGCTACAGCTGCCTGCATTCCCTTCCACCCACCACCAAACCCCATGCCACAAACACTGAATCAGACACTTTGTAGTTACAACTAGTAATCAATAAGCCAGCACCTTCACAGATCTTAACCGCGGTCCCCTCGGAGCGGTGATGGATGGCGAGGAAGGCCGCGATTCATTTTGTCAGGCCATTACGCCGGCAAATTCTGTCCACTTCATCCCGCAGACGATCATTTTTCACACTTCATAAGAAGCAGAAATGGGTTGCGATGGAGGAGAGGGAGAGGAAAAGAGATGAGGAAAAAGAGAGGAGAGGCAGACAAAGGGAAGGCAGACAGAGAAAGAGAGTTAACCAAATAGGGAGGAAATTAAGAATATGGAGAAAAATTGAGAGAGCAATACAGAACTGAAAGGGGGAGGAGAAAACAAGAGAGTGATGACAGACAGTATGAGAAAGCAACAAAAGGAAAGAAGAAGCAGAGATGTAAACCAGACTGAGTGGCTCCTGTAGCCATTTTCTGCTATAGTGGAAAAGAGGACAAACACACACTATGTGACATGAAATCATTAAAACCTCCTTTTCATTTCCATGGTTAACCTCCATGTGCTGTGAAAACAACCTTTTGATTCATGAAAACCTCTCTGAACTGTATGGAATAAAGCCGCAAAAAAAAGTACATTAGCTAAAAACAAGACAACAGCGAGCTAGACTGTGTTTATGCTGTGTGTAACCAAATCAGTCAGGGGGGAAATTGATTTTTTTCTTTCTTCTTTTTTTTTTTCTCCCCTCGCTGAAAGCATTTTATCGCTATAAAGCACACAAGGGCAAAGTAACCATGAACAAGTCCCACTAGTCAAACGTATTATGTTTACAAAACAGCAAAGTGGTAAATTAGCCGAGCTAAAACGCACTGCGCACTTCCACACAGTAAAATATTGTGCTATTATTTCACCTCGTGTTCAATTATAATAGCCTTGGAGTACTTAGTGTAAAATATCAGCTTGTATTAGAAAATGTAACGGTGGCAGGAAACAAATGGACTTAAATTGGAAAGAGAAAATCCTTTTTTCCTTTCTTCACCTTCTGTCATTTGCATTAATATATCTCTCCCTCCCCTCCTCCCTCTCCCACCTTTCCCTTCCTCCCTCTCTTGGCGCGGCTCCCCAAGACCCACGGTGTTCTTGTTGGATCGGTCTTGCCTCGGAAAACAAGTGACAGCTGCTGTGTGTGTGTGTGTGTGTGTGTGTGTGTGTGTTTGTGTGTTCGTGTGCTGTCCGTTCGTTGTGGTCTCGGCCCATATGTTGGCCCTCACCTGCTGGCGGGTGAGGATTATCAGCTACAAGCCCTTATTAAAACTGGATTTGTTTACCCTCCTGCTTGCATGCGGTGACAACAAAAACAGTATGACCGGTCCGTTGCTGGGCCACCGCCCGGCCGTGAGAAAAGCCACGATGAACCCAACCAGCTGGGGGTAGAAATTTAGTAAAAATGCACAAAAGTTGAAGCTAATTTTTAAAATAAAAACTGGAGAGCTTTTCTGTGAAGGTGTCATCTGTAGAGCATCAAACTCAACCTTCTGTTGTTTGTGATGTTGTTGTTTGGTCATGTTGAGTCTCCACAGTAACTCAAAGCTGCTACAAATGACCTCAAACAAGGAGCAGTGGTACAGTACATGATAAATAGGTAACCTTACCTGTTTGAAAAAACTGACAGGCTTATGTGGATGTGGTTACAATAAATTGAAGTGCATCTGAAGTTTGAGTCCTGAACACTCTCAACTCACTAACAGTTAACATTAAGGCTTTAATGTCTGTGGGTTTTCATTCCAATGAGTCATAATTGCATGTCTAGCATTATAGCCCTTAAACACTGTAGTTTTAATTAGGGGTATCACGGTATGTGAAATTTTTATATCTCAATGTTGTGATATACATAGTAAAGCTTCTGGAAAATCTAATAATAAAAATAAATAAAACCGCCCGGTGAAATTTCTGTTTCTGGCTCATCCAGCAAAATAAATACCTGACAAATCAAAGTATTTCATCACATTGATGCAAAAATCATAAAACTGTCCAATATTACCATTATTATACACCAAGAGATATTGAGGGGATGGATACTGCAGTATAAAAGGTCTGATGGGAGACTAATTTAAATAATCTCTGGTATTTAGTGTCGTATAACCCACCAATACAAACTGCATGTAGCAGTACTGCATGAGTCTGTGCATTAATGGGCAGATTAAAGGATCTTTTCATCCCAAAATTAAAGTTCTTCTTTGTATTCTTTGTAGCTGTAGTTCCTTCCTCCTCAACACTTTCTTCTTCTCTGCAAATGTTAATAAAACATCGTCAGATCAGCAGAGGTTCACATGTAATCTGTTGCGTTACAACTCAGTGACCTTTCTATTTCTTTTTTCTGTTTCTTCATCTGTTTCTGTTTGGGGCCTGACAAAGACAACAACCTATTTCTATCATTTTCTCTCCTTTTTGCTTTTGTCCTCTCGTCTCTTGTCTCACAATCTACATCGCTCCATCTCATTTCTCTATTCTGCTCTTTTCTCCTTTCACTCTAATATTCTCCACCTGCCCCTCTCTTTTTTCTCTTTTTTCTGTTTTTTTAACCCTTTTTTCTTTTTTCCTTTTATCCATTTTCCATCTCCAGCCTTTATGTATTTATTTTCTTCATCATCTCTCCTATTTTATTTCATTCTCTCACTATCCTGCTTTCTATCTCATTTCCCTCCTTTCTCTTTCCTCTTATTTATTTATTTCCCTCTCTCTGTGTTCTCTTGGCCTTCATTACATCTCTCTTTTCCTCCCAACCTCTTTCTGTTTGTCTTTTTCCATCATGATAATAGTGTTCCTTTAACAGGAAGCCATCAGTCACAATAAAAGTTTGGCCTGTGAGTCTCCTCCTCTCTGCCACCAGTTAAAATCCACGTTAATAGTGACAATTACCATGAACTCTCTCACACACACACACACACACACACACACAGTACATACATATACACACATCCCACGCCGCCTCACCCCACCCTCAGCACCAACACGGAATGACTGCAAAGTCAGCATCTTTTTTTATGGAAATTTAATGGGGGAGTGTGACGAGATATGGGGGGAATACAGGGAAAGGAAATTAAAGGAATGACAAAAGAATAAAAGTAGAGAAGAAGAAGAAGAAAATGGGCAGAGTGAAACCCAGAGGGAATGATGATAGATGGAGAGTCAGAAAGACTAAGATAAGGTGAGAAAGAGAGGAGGAGGAAGAGAAAGAAAGAGGCAGAGAATAAATGGGAGAAATGGGGAAATATGACGAGAGAGATGGAGAGTGAGGCACAGAAAGGTAGAGAAGCGAAGTCGGAATCAGTCGTGGAAATGAATGGGGAATGTGACAAGTTACAGAGTCAAGACAGAGAGGGAGGGAGTGAATAAAAAAAGACTGAGGTGTAGTTGGAGAGTCTACTGCCTGGTTGGTTCCCAGAGTATACAGAGGTGACAGAGGGGAAATGGCTGATTTGGTTCTGATTATGTTGCTACACCTAATGTTTTCTTTACCTGGTATCTGTGTGTGTGTGTGTGTTTATTCTTGGGAACTGATAGGGGTTAAAGTTGGTCAGGATAATTTAGGTAAGGGTTAGGGTTAAAGAGGTATTTATGCATATGTTGAGCTTAGCAGATTGATAGGAATAATAAGAACGAATGTGGAGTTTTATTGCCGATGTATTAGTATACATCGGCAATAAAACTCCACATTCGTTCTTATTATTCCTATCAATCTGTACCATATAGTACCAAATATGTTTAGTGTTGTTGAGAGAAACCCCCTTTTCACTTGTGTCAGACTAAAGTAAATTGTCTTATGAATCTGTATACCCTCGTGGAAATCTAATAATCTGTGTACATTGGTGGCTGTTGGCCTTGATAAAATAAATTACCACTATATTACAAGCTTGTCTCATTTCTGTCCATCACAACTGTGTCAGCTGGTCAGTTTTTGCCAGAAGGGGGCACAAAACTACTGGCTTAGTTGTTACAGGCCAAACAGAGAGGAGCTTCAGGCCTCCACCTCTGGCCAGCTGGCTGGCTGGATTTTGTTTGTAACACTTTTATTTATATGGAAGCTTTAACTTTATATTTTTTGTCTTTTTTTTTTATTTTTATAGTCACCTAAAAAAAGCAACTCTCAAATTGGCTGGACATTATTTCTGGGGACACCAAGTTTATTATAAAAAATAAAATAAAAAATCCAAAAGAATAAAATAAGCCAGTTAAGGCAAGTTTATATGTATAGCACCTTTCAACAGCAAGACAATTCAAAGTGCTTTACATAAGACCTAAAAGGCATTCAGACAAAATATAAAATAAACTTAAGACAATATAAAAAGACATAAGATTTAAAAAGAGTGAAATGAAGAAAAAATTTAAACTAAACACTAAGTCAATCAATGAAACATAAAATCGCATTAAAAAAACTGCAGGGCAGTTCATAGCAGAAGTTAATATAGTAAAAGATGATTATAAAGTGATAGGAAAACAAACTATAAGGTAGTGTTTGTAACAGTATTAAACTTCCATGAGTATGACTGAATTTGTAAAATTGCTGCAGATGAATTTGACTTCTAAAATCCAAAAATTTAGGAAAACCTTACAATTAATGCTGCAAATTGATGAATTATATTCTACTTACAGGTGCATCAAAAAAACACAAATGTAAATAAAAAGGAGTGCTTGTAAAACGTAACCAATGAACCGTCTTGCAGTGTTTGTGGCAGTCCCACACCACGTGTTTCAGGACAGTTTCACTTTTAATAAATGAGAAATCAGGCACAGGTTAAGTAGCTCAGAGGCAGGGACAAAAGCCAATTTCCTTTTTGCTTGTCACCTTTTGTGCCAAAGCACATTGGAGGATCGAACCTGTCAGTCAAGACTCAAACCAGCATGTTGCCCCTGCAGCAAGACAAGGACAACCCCCCCCCCCCTTTTTTTTTAGGCTTAACCCTTTGAAGGGGCTTTTAATGGCATTTTAGTGAAACAAAACAAAAACAACATGCCATGTCATATAGTGATATAAGTGCAACAGATCTGATCATACAAGTGTGTGTGACCTCTTGAGTTGACTGAAAATATCTTCCTTTTTTGCAAGCTGTTGTATTGTTTTTAAATGTAGTCTTTTCCTCCAAAAAGCCTTTGATATTCAAGTTATATATTTTTGTGGGTTTACATGTAATCCTTTAATACAACTGGAGTCTTGAAAATCCCTCAAATTTTGTGGATTTGGAAAACATTAAGGAAGCTTTTGCAAATGAATCAATGACATTAATGCATTAAAAGTCTTTGATTTATTAAGAAAAGATAAAAAATCTAAGTCAGTTTTTATGAAAAATTTTGTAGTAGTTCACCTTACCTTGCATCAAACTTTTCACATTAATCTTACACTAGTGAACTTGGTGCTGTGAGTGTGCAGTGTTGTACATTTATAATATTCAGTAATTTTTTTTAATTTGAGATAGTCCCCAAATCCATTTAATGTAATTTTAAAGGGAAAATACTGTACATGTGGAGAATAAGTCATTTATCACTTTTTTGTCTTTTTTTTAGCTTATTGGTTTCTTAGCAGGGAAGACTGAAAGAGGGGGGAGGAAAGGGAGAAAGAGAGGGAATTGGGTGCTAAAGCACAGATTGAATAAACTTCCCTCGGCCGGCCAAGCATCACAGACATCAAAGTGAAGACATTGTTTGGGAGGAACAATGGCTTCTGTCACAGTCCAGGAGTTTGTGTGTTGTTGCGTGTTTGCGCTCCCAGAATCCCCCTCTGACGGTGAAATCACTGGATTATCAAACCAGCAGATGCAAACCACAGAGAACAATATCATCCGCAGCCCTCAGGGGGGGAATCCTCAGAGGCCCGTCTGTAAGAGACACACAGATAACATCAAACAAAGAAAGTAGGTACTTGTGCTCAAACCCAGAAAAATCAAGATTTATTCCCTTTGAGTTCCATGGTATTTTTTTAAATACATAATTTACTAAGCCATATTAAAACCCAATAAAAGTAGGTTTGACAATAACTTCAAGAATAAACTACCCTTTAAAGTGGATTTTATCAATAAATTGATATTTGACAAATCAATGGTGTCACAACATTTAAAATGCAACATGTAAAATATTTTAATGTAAATTTACATTAAATTACTGGCTATAAGTCTAACTACTTTTACGCTAACTTTGCTTTGAAGTTACTGTGATTTAACAGTATGTTGAGAAACACAGCAGTGAAATCAGACTTTGAACTAAGTATAACCATTCAATTAAAGTGTTAATCACTTATTTCACACAGTAAAGAGAAACCTTTTTTAGAATGTGAAGATTTTTAAACTTTCAAACCTCAGCACTTTCCAATGAGGCAGAGCCCCTGTGTCCTACATGAATTCCAATTAAATACATTCATGTTAGAAACAAAGGGTTACAAACTCCTACTAATTTTAAAGATGTGTAAAATGGCATGCAAGGACATGTTGTAGTTATTACTTATGTTCTGTGGCTTGTGCAAACCAAATCAAAAATGTTTAACTTAAATGTAATGTCCACGTGTGTGTGTGTGTGTGTGTGTGTATAGTATATATTCCCAGTGGGAGTAGAACACACTCTGACAGAGATGGTACATTTTTGGCCCTATATGATTGTGATATCATTTAATGCTTTATTCCAACATCATTCAATTATAAAAAATAAGAAAGGAAAAGGTTTTTATGTGCCAAATCCTAACCACCTGGCCGTCTTAAATAAGGTTCAAACGCATCCAAAGAATTATTAGGAAAAACATCGGGCCAAGCTTGTGTATACTCTGGGTTGGACTGTCCCGGTCAGCTGGGAGCATATGGGAATGCCATCAAACTGTGATTTGCTGTGTCGACATCCTTCTAACCTCTGGGATGCTTCAGCCATGGAGGTCCAGGCTACCATGCCTTCCCTGACACTTCAAAACCACAGACAGACTAGTGGGGATAATGCAAAACATAGAGATGGACAGAAACATGGCGAGACAAACAGAAAGGAAGAGAGAGAAACAAATAGTTTTAAAACATTCTGTTTTCCTGTCACTGGTACACCGCTGAGACTGCTGTGATTCTGAAATAGTCTGTTTGAGAGACAGAAATCCTTGGAGAAAGTCCACCTGGGCATCTACTGGCCAAACAGAAAATCAATAACGATCAGAGTAATGGCAGGGCGCACACATACAAACATACACAGAGGTTCAGTGAATAAAACTAACACTAATCACACCATATTAGCAGAGGCTCAAGTGAACGCCAGCAGAATCGATCTCTGGGTCCGTTAATGGGAGTCATTAGCGTTTTAATGAAGCCAAGTTTGGCAGAAACAAGAAGAGGAAAAATAGGCAGAAGGAAAGAAAAAGGAGTGATGGGACTAACACAATGGTGAGAAGAAAGATGGGTTTAGGTATAAAGGGAGGGAGAAATGTGGGCAGGTGATGAAGAAATAAGTGAAAAAATGGATAGATAATCATGGCAGATGTGTGAAATTGATGCTGAAAGCCAGCGTGCTGAAGAAATGTGCTCATTAAAGCAGGAAGATACTTATTTCGACATATTAAACATTTTACACAAAGTTCTTGCCATAAATTCAGTAAATAACATCCCACTCATATTCCTTGAATATCTTATTTTAAGTTAAGCAGGTTTGCCTTTCTGCACAATCAAATCCCCGCCCCTTTCCCCATGTTTCCTATTATTAGCATGTAGCTGGTTAGCTCAAACAAAGTTGTTGCTGACAGAGGCAGCAACTTGTTGAAGGAAACGGAATGTAAGAGGCCACAACAGACTGTTGAGCCAGACTGGCTATAGGCAAACATATATTTTATCTCTATCCTTAGGATCATTTTCAATCCATCAGGCATTACATGTAGGAGAACAGTGTGTGTGAGATACAGAATTGCCACCTTTTTAAGGACAACGTGGAAATTAGTTGCATGCTCTCTCTTCTTGGATCTTTAAGGTGAAATAATGTCTTTCGTGCAGTTTAACACTGTCAACTACAGCAAGTGACTAAAGCAATGATGGGACCAGCTGAGTGAAAAGCTAAATGGGATAGGAAGAATTTTAAACTTCCCTCTAAGATTGTTTCTTAGGTGGCAGAAATAAACTCATCTTTTGAGTTAAACCTCAAAGGGCTGAACTAAAAGAGTTTTTCTTGTTAGTAAAGGGGTAATCCAGCAATTTTGTATTGTACTTAAATAATTACACAAGTGTTTTCACAGGCTTAGTACTCTTTGTGAAGTGTAAACTGGATTGTGTGAAATTGGTGGAGTGCCCCTTTAAGTAACTGAAAGCAAGAGAAAAAAGCAACCTTTTGCTCAAATTAGTGATGTATGAGTAAAATCTCTGGTGGTAGAACGTCAGTTTATTTTTTTCATACTTGATTTGGGCCTATAAAGCATTTCCCACCCTAGTACTGTTTATAGAAGTAAAACTCCAATCTGCAATGAAACAGGCCTGGGGACCTGACTTGGAGAAATGCTGACATATACAAATGCAGTTTATGCATTTAGTTGACACTCTTATCCAGAGCAATGTAAAATAAGTGCAACAGTAGAAATAAATTCCTAGATAACCAAAATCCCAAGCAGCTGTTGTGCACCCAGACAATAGATGTGACAAACATTTGTCTCCCCCTGAAATGATGATGGGATATAAAGTAGAGCTGGGTAAAGAAATACGAGCTGAGGAGCTGCGGTTGCAGTATTTATTTTGTCAGGAGTTTTTCTCAGTGCTTGTACAGCAGGAAGAAGATACAGGAGGAGGCAGATGTGATTCAGGAGGTGGGGGGCTGGGGGGCTGTGCTTACTACAGTGTGCCAACAGTGAAGAAAAATGATGTGCATGTAATAGTTTCCTGTCTCCTGCAGTAGCTGATGGGGTGTTTTATGCATGAGTAGTTCCTCCGAAAACACAAACTAATGACTGAAGGGTTTTCATCCACTGGACAGTAAAACCATTGAGTTGTGGAATGTAGTGTGACCAGTGTTTAGTGATAACCTGCTAGTGGGTCATTTTAAACTTATTACCAGATAAGGCAGAACCTACTTATTCTGAGGATGCAACTCTTAATTTTGAAGGTATGTGGAGGGAAAACTTCAATATAGTATTTCCATTTTATGCTACTTTATACCTCTACTCCAAATATTGTACTTTTTACTCCACTAAATTTATTTTACAGATAAGATACTTTTGTGTATCAATATTTTACATACAAACATGTAATCAGTATATAAAGTATGATGTAAAATCTGATTATTAAATTTAATAATTAATATTAAATAATATTATAGATGTGTTCTTAAACATCCCAACAATATATGAAATAGTTTAAATGAGCTCCACCTCGACTATAACACCTCCACCTCAGCGACATGCAAATGCTGTTTACATCAGTAATCATAATGCAATAATGTGATATATATACATTTTTGATAAGTACATTTTGCTCAGTGAAAGTTTGAATGCAGTTATTTTACTCGTAATTGAGCATAATTACTTCTGTCTGAAAGCAAAACTAATCTTTACGCAGACGACACAGTTTTATACTGCGTTGCTGATTCTGTCCTATTATCTATGGATAAATTCTCCTTTAATGCACTTCAAGATGCATTTAGTAGTCCTAATTTAACTACTTAATGAACATAAAACAAAATCGGTGCTCTTCTACAGATCCAAACATATAGACTACATAATAAACCTATTTCCACTCTGACTAGGTTTAATATTCAGAGGGTCACAGAATATAACTGCGACTTTTACTTATGTAAAGGATCTTAAGTCAGTGTAGTGTAATGATGTATGGTTCATAGGGCAACCAGTCCTCCAAATTAAACGACAAAATTCTTTTTGTCCATCTCCCCTAGAACGACACGCTATCGTTTTCTGATCTGACTCCTCTATATAAATCAATTTTATGATGCAACAACATTGGGTTAGGTTCAAGCACAAAATTAACAAAGAAGTTTTGACCCAAACCATGATCTCTCCCTAAAGTTAGGAGACCTTCGTCGTCATGGTTACAATGATAAACACAGTGTTAAGATTAGGGAATGACCATGGTCATGGTTAAAAGAAACCAACTGGATGGCCATTAGGAAACTGCAAACGAACAGCCGTCTCCTGTGTTAAATCTAATTAATCTAAAGTCTGACGTTTTGTCACTTGAATGTAAACAGATGTCGTTTTGGGGCACTTGCTGAAATGACTGATGCTGTCTTTTTCTTGGAAAGGAGAAACTTTGTCACCTTTTTGAACATAAAAGCGAATGGGACAAAGGCCAGTTGAAGAAGTCCTTCTGTGTAAAAAAAAAAAAAAAAAAAAAAACATCCTCAGCAAAAGTGCGCTGTTTGATGTACTGGCATACTATTTCCCTAACAACTTTGTGACCAGATACAAAACCATGATATCACCACAGGCTTTTTTTGTGTTAGTATTTTTGTGGAATTGAACAAAATACTAACAATTTTGTCTTCCGGGAGGATTTGGGATGATCAAGAGTGGCCTAAATAATTAATATGTCTTAGAATTTGGCCATGACTGGGGCAATTATTAATAATTTCAACTCCAGGCAGTTTGAATAAATAACACTTGTACATTAAATTTGATCAAATCAGTTTGATTCTCAACCTCCCATGTATTTACTTTTTTCTTCTTTCTTTTCTCTTTTTCATCTCCCAGTTGCTTGTCTTTGGCTTTGACCTTCTCCACATCCAATGCAATATTTTCTGGAGCTGAATATCCGCAACCATCAAAAATGACTCTCTGCCCAAAACAGCATCAATTTCAGCCTTGTTAGGCCTCCATGCTTTTATCTATGCGCGCGCACACCCACACACACACTCGCACGCTGGTCGGCCAGCAGCAGACAATGTAAACCAATCCCTCTATTGCTGTCAGCGAACAAGTGGCTACCCGCTGGGTGAAAAAAGGGCACGGTGAGAAATGCTCTCAATCACTTTCAATTAATCCACCCTTCTCCTTGCTTGAAGGGACAGTTTTTCCATGGGGTGTATGTGAAGGGGGCACTCTAGCACTGATGGCACACAGATTTATTATCCTCTTCGACAATATTTATGACTGGCAGACCTCACACCCAGACCTGTTGGCATCAGGGAATCATTAAGAAAAGACTGGAATACACTCTTGAAGCAGCAAGTGGTGAACGTATTTGAAATGTAAACAAATACTAAAAACATTTTCTGCAGTTTCCTCAATAATCTCTTTCCTACAAAAAAATTCCCCCTGTTGTCATTTCCAGACAGTTCTTATCTCATGCTAATAGTGTGGATAATGATAATAAAGGAGATGTGTGTGTGTGTGTGTGTGTGGTGGTGTGCGAGACCAGGAGCGTCCCTGCTTGAAATGATTAGAAGGTTGGGGCCATTATGAGCTCCTCTCTGCCTTTTGTATCTGCTGTAATGAATACTGAGGGGGTATTTGGAGTACTTTGAGGAACTAACAGCCTTTTTAATCCTTTAATCCTGAGGAAAACCAATTTCACCCCTATACACACACACATGCGCACGCACACACACATCATTTGAAAGGGGCTTCACTGAACCTAGTGTGTGTGTGTGTGTGTTTAACCTGCTCTCGTTAATTTCCCGGCTCAGAGACCTGGTGATCCTGGAGATTAGGTTCATTAAAATCACATATTGTATGCACTGTGGTGTGTGTGTTTGCGTGTGTGTGCTGGGATCAAGTGAACAGATAGGGAAGGGCCATCGGTGTTGGGGTTATCGCCCTTGTAGGCCTACCCCACACGCACAAACATCCAGATGTCAGCAGCGTTCGCTGCAGTTTGACCCTGACAGGCCTGACTCCTGCCGGTCTGTGAAATGCCCCACTGTGACGAGTGCTACAGAAATCTTCAGGAAGTTTTATCATTTAACCTTTACTTAGTGGGGTCCTAGTCCTTAGCTTCCTAAAGAACATAAAACACCCTTAATTTTAAAATGTAAACACAAATACACCTCAATACTTATACTTTTATATTGCATAAAACAGTGCCAATGGCAATTTCCTAAATATGTCATGATTTTATTCATTATTTTAACATCTTTTAAAAAGAATAACATAACATTTAAGCAAAATACTTGCAGCAAGCGATAACCTTTTTATAAGGTTGTTTTTATTTGCTTTTTATTTTCATGTAAAAAGCATATTATCTTTTTGGAGCTGAAAATATTAGTTGATTTGATCAAATGTTAAGAAAATTACTTGTCACCTATTTCCATAATCTATGAATCAATTAATTTTTTAAAGCAAAAATGCCAAACATATGATCATTCAACCTTCTTAAATGTGAGAATTTGCTGCTTTTTCTTGTCTTACATTATAGTAAATTGAAAGTGTCTGACAAATAGTTTTGGACTATTGGTCAGACACAAAAAGCTATTTGAGTACAAAACCTCTTTTAATGTTAAAAGGGTTTCTAACTGAGTGGTTTGACCTAGAATTATCACTGCTTCCTATTTGCATCCTCCCAAAAAATAGGACCATCCTTAATGAAGAGAAATGACATATGTTGGTCATTATGTTCGCATAAAAGTTAAGGCGAATAGATAAATATAATTTTGACCACTTGTTTTGTGCATGTGTATCATTTTACCATCTTTCTTTGTCCATTGTTAACAATAAGTACAACTTATTTAAGCCTATTTATATCTATACTATATGCTATATTCAGTGGTGGAAAATGGTAAAAGTAACACAATGAAAATACTTTAGTACATGTCAAAGGGCTGCATTCCAAATGTTAAGTAAAAGAAAATGTTATCAGCAAAATGTAAAGTATCAAAAGGTAAAAGTACTCATTATCTAGCAGAATCCCTCCTCCTCAGTGTTAGTATAATAAATAATAATTGACTACACTGTTAGGTAGTTTAACCATAGCAATGCATCATATTTTTATAAACTAATTGTATCTTATGTGTAAAATCTAAAAGTGCAAAGTAACTGGAAGCTGTTTCTGTCAAATAAATGTGAGTGGAGTAAAAAGTACAAGATTTTCCTCTGAAATGTAGTGGAGTAGAAGTATAAAGTAGCATTAAATGGAAATACTCAAGCAAAGTGCCTCAAAATTGTACTTTAGTACAGTCAGTAAGTTAATCTTCACCACTGGCTCTATTTATTACTTGCAAGAGGCTCCTCAGTCCAGAAACAGACTTTTAATAGCTGTTTATTACATTAACCTGTTGTGCCCGGTGTAAATCTTTCCATAATTTGATAACACGGCGAGGGCGGGAATTGAAAACCACTACTTTTGTAATGTCATGGGTTTTATCATTGTGTAAAGTTTTCTCTGTACATATGGTATATAAGAAAGAGAAACCTATAGAAAATCTAGCACACTCTGATTCTCTGATACATCATGGGCAGCCAGTATTATAAAACGTTCAATCAATGACAGCTGGATTCTTGCAGGATTATGTTTAAGAAGAGCACATGTAGCTCACGCACTGCTTACTGAAAAAGGTTGATAAGGAAGCAGGGGAGGAGTATGTGTAAATTCCTTTATGTGCTTGCAGCATTTGTGTATTGTGTATGTCTGCCTTGGTGTCTGCATGTGTATGATGGCGGTGAGTGTGTGTATTTTTGTGCATTACTCCAGTCAGCACCTCCTATCACTGCTTCATAATGGAGGAGTGTCTGGGGAGTTTTATCACTGAGCCTGGCTGTTCGAGGGACTTAGGGGCCGGGGGCCCTGCTCAAAGGGCCCCCATGATGCTGAAAAGGTGACTGAATTGAAAAGAGGGTAGGCAAATTCTGCTTGTTATGTGTGTGTATGGGAGAGACAAAGGCTAAATGTGTGTGTAAAAGTCAAGAGGGCAGGACACAAGAGAGCACCAGAGAAGAATTGTCTTCCCAGCATGCCACAGGGCTTCCCTTACTCCCTCCATAGGTGAGTAGCAACATAATTAGACAGATAAAAAGCAACAGTGAATGTGGAAGCTCAGATAAGCTCTAATGAGAAGGAGATGGGACGGAGAGAGAGAATGATACAAGCAAAGAAAAGAGGGGGATGGAAAAAGAAGGGGGAGAGGAATGAAAGGAGGGGAGGCGAAGAGGTAGACATGAGGAAAGAAGGAGCAGAGAGAGAAAAGGACAAAACAGGCGAGAGATTCAGATGGGAAGATGGTTATTAGTGTGAGATGACACATCCAAGGAGTCCAGGACAGGCGATCTGATGTCTCTGCTTCCGGCTGCGCTGTCTTCCTCCTGCATGGCTGCCCACTGCAAAAAGTGTCCTCCATTTCAAGTCATTTAGTATCAAGTCTCGAATCTCACCTCTCTGAAATGTTCTGCTTTTCAACATCGATAAATCGTTTTCATTTCGACATGTTTATGTAATCACGGCACATACACAGGACATACTGCGTCTTACTTTGTGTGCCCAGCAGGATTTTTGGAGAAATGTTCGTTTGCGTTGTGGCCAAAAACGGGAGACAGAGGCGCTGTTCTTCAAGAGTAAATTAAGGTTTCAGAGTTTCTGGAACAAGCTGATGGAAAACCTTCCTTCTGTAAATATACAGGAAAAGAAGAAGCAAATATCCTGTTGACAGAAAGCAACAGGGTTGCTGGGAATTCTAGTCTTAGCTTTGGGAGAGTAATGCAAATTTTATTTATTATGAAAAATGTCTTTCCTTTGCTTCTTTCTGGAATGATGAATATTCTCCAACAAGTGAAATAGCATTAGAAACACACACCATTTAATTGGAAACCTGACATGTTTAAAATAAGTTTCTAAGACATTTTTTGCAGTTGTTCCCACTCGTTCTGCTTCATCCTCAGTCTATCTGATCTCCCTTTCTTTCGCTCCTGCTGCCACCAACAGCTCCGTGTCCATCTGGGTACAACATCCGCTCTCTGGGAGGCATCGCTGCTTATCTATATCATCCTGCAGCAGATTAGCTGACACCTCTCACCCCTCCTGCTTTGACCTGTCCTGCTGTCTAACCCCAATACACATTCTTCTACATTTCAATAGCTCCATTCCTAAACACTTGTAAGTTCTCTTTGGTTTCCGATTTTATTTTTGCTCTTTTCCAAAAGGAAGAACACAATGTGAGTGATTGTTATTCATTCAGTGCGTAGTGTAATGATTTGTTTGTCTGGGGTTTTTTTTTTTTTTTTTTGGCTCTGTTCCTTCAATCATTTGTTGCAGATCATTTGGCTGTGACTACGTTGGCAGTGAAGACACAAACATGAAGTGGGCCATATCCTCACAATACACTCTCCAATCATGATCAGAATTGCTCAGTGGGTTGACAAGTCATAATAGTACCTGCATTGTTATCTGCTTGATGCACTTTTGCTCGGCTTATTAAAAGAATCGCTGCTTGCAGATACATTTATTTTGAATTAGGATAGTAAATGCATGTGATTAGGGGAAAATACAAACATGAGAAATATGGCTTGACTTTCAACCACCAAGTCCATCCACTGATGAACACCTTGAGATGCAGTTACAAGCTCAGGGGAAAGCTGGTAAGTGGACCTTGAGTTAATATTATTTACAAGGTCATGAATTAACTTGTATATGAAATATGAACACAACCCACACATGGGCTTTGAAAAACAAATTGTAGATTGTTAATCACCTACAATTCCTTACACTTAGTAAACATACTGAAGTTCAGACAGACATGTATGCAAGACTGACCAGGTCCTACAGAGTTGTCTTAAAATCCCAGTTCCATCTCTGAGCCTAAACCATGAAACCAGCACATGTTATGAGAATTGAATAAGTAAATGGCAATGGTGCTGATTTGTTAATATGAACATGTTTACTGTTTTGATATGCATTTGATAGACTGTTATTGTTTGAAATATTAAAGCTGTCCCATCAGTTTTCTTGTTACATCACGATGTAGTGCGCACTTGTCTAGCAAAGCTGTTGTGTATGTTTGGCTACAATCACTGAATAAGTTATAATTAAAGTTATAAGAATTCACTGACAGTGCAAACTACTATATAGAGAAGTTACATACA
The DNA here is from genome assembly GCF_020085105.1 of Siniperca chuatsi. NCBI lineage: Eukaryota > Metazoa > Chordata > Actinopteri > Centrarchiformes > Sinipercidae > Siniperca > Siniperca chuatsi. The sequence goes on along the minus strand of NC_058065.1, from coordinate 12,931,771 downwards.
AGTGCAAACACATGAAATGGCTACAGCAGAATGAATGCCAGTTACACCAAAAGTTGGGTTTGATATGATGAAAATCTCAGTACTTAACCCACCTTATCCAGCCCATTCAGCATGGTTTAGGCACACGACTAGCGTGGTGCCAATCTTATGTTGAGATATTGATTGATGTGACCAGTAGACAAACTTACCAAAAGTCAGTGTAGTCTGTTAACTTGTCAGTACGTGAGATGTGGGATTTGTCCCTTGATGACACCAGACAACTTCTTATTGATGGGAGTCCACTGAATGTGTTCCAACACAGCTGTTGAATACACTTTGAATGCTCAAACAAAGGGAGGAAAAAAAAAAGAAGCACACAGCCAACTGGCAGTGTTTGATGTATCTTACTATGGAAGTCATGTGGCTGTTTTGAGAGAGAGAAACTAGAAGTTAAAGTAGTTGTTTGAATGAAGTGCAGGTTAACCAGTTTAAGTATTTGAACCCATACTCACATCTTTCTCTCTTTGCGTCTGGGTTCGTTAACAGAATGCTGTTTAATTCAGAGGAGGTAATGGTATCGATTAACACAACCAGACTGGTTGAATACCCAGCAATAAGATGATCAATCATATCTTTAGGAGTCCCTGGCCACATGTTTTAGCCCCCACATTAATTCGATCCCCATTATCCGGGCTAAGGAGGAGACCGTAATGGATTTGTGCACTCTAACAGAAAATGGCTTTTTGAACCAACATGCAATTAGCACAAAGGGTTTTGGCAAACCATACCCATATTATCAACATAATGGGAAATAAGCCTGCAGCTTTTTAAATGAGTTAGAAAATGGGGGGTTAATAATGTGTACAGAAAGTTTTCAACTTTAATTTATCATTCCAGGAGAGGCCATTAATCAAAGCAACTGAGAAGTGATGTTTTTCCTATTGATTTTAATCTATTATTTAATCCTTTTTAGTTAATTTCCCCACAAACTACTTTTTGTAATTTTTAGTTTACGGCTGGTAAGAAATGGGCTTTATACTTATGTTCATCCCTACAGCATTTCAAATGTGAATAACAAATGCGATGAGCCGAAATACGAAGATAAAGTGTTTAAGTCAGTTGATTTGCAAACTTGCATGTAGCCTTCATTACAAGCCAAAATACTAAGGAGGCAGAAGTTTAAACCTAATAACTGAGGACTCTTAGGTCATGTGATGACAACTGAACAATCTTTATTTGCTGAGGAAGAGCATGAGATGCGGATGAAAGCTCCAGAAAAAGGTAGTAAGCGGTCAAGGTCGAGCATTATCTAAGTCTTGTAAGTCTGAAAACTAAGAGATTGAAATTTCATTACTAAATCCTGATTGGTTTACAGAAGTACGTGACATCACGCCCCACCCACTTCAAATCAGTGCGAAGAGCACAGAGAATATAAAAAATACTGAAATGTGAAATAAAGTGTTGTAACTTTGGGTAATTTTTGAGTGTTTATGTAGGAGCCCATAGAAATGTTTCCTGGGCCTTTTTAAGCCTTAATAAGCTACGTATATGAGTTTTGACAAATTGCAACTGAGTCTTCCTGTAGCATGATGAAAACATTTAACAGAATACCAATATATTTCCAAATCCATTCCATTTCCATGCACATAAATCTGTTCAAGTAAAATGAGTAAATTACACGTAACTGGACATTGTAACCAGATTTCATATATAAGTGTAGATAATAGTTATTTGAATGATGTAAATTCAACATGTCTTTGCCTTTGTTTATTCAAGATTAGAACAGCAGCTCTGCAATATTGCCTTTTTGTTTTTTTTGTGCATAGCTTCATACAGTGTTTCTTATGTTTATCTTTTTATGTTTGTCTTAATACTGCGTCAAGGACCACATCTCTTTTGAGATGAGGGTTCAATGTCACTGAAGTAAACCAAAGCAATAATTCCCATACGAGTGGTGCAGGAAAAAAGGTAAGACAAATAGATGCTAGTAGGGATTTTATTAAACATGATGACTTGTCTGTCGGGTAAACAAAGCTTCCTCGCCTGGTGGCCTAATACTCTGAAAAAGTGCCAAATCAGCCGGTGAGGATTCAGTGTGTGTGGGGGGATTAAAGCTAAAACCTGCAAGGCCGTGGCACCCCTGTATGCAAACACAGTCCGCTACGTTAGCCCAGTTTGATATCACAATGCATAATCTCTTTTTTTTTTTTTTTTTTTAAAACACACACACACACACACACACACAAGCATAATCTCTTCTTCCTGCAACTGTCGGGGTGTGACCTCCACGGCCTGATGCCTGCTGAGTGATGGGCCGCTCATCTCTGCACAGCCTTCTGTGTAAGGCTTATGAACAATACATACACACACACACACACACACTTTTGTACATACAGAAATAACATTGTTATTTTGTGTACTGGTGTATTTTTTTCACAACAACAAAAGCACCTCACATGTTACTTTTAGTGGTTCAACGCTGCCTTGGCTGTTAGATTACACCCTTTCTGATGTTTTTCAGTTGCGCATGTTCGTGACCTGTCCTCTTAGCAAGGTATAGCCTGTTCTTTTCCACCAGCATTCAGCCAGACAATGTTTTTTTCTAATAAACATTAACAGCACAATAAAGGGGATATCTGTTCATTTTCTAAGATAAATGTTTATCTACTACTGTTCTTGTGGGATTGCACATAGCAATGCTACTTTGTTAGTGAGCGGTTTCTCGGAGTGCCTCCCTATCCATTCCAGGGGACGGGTCTAATTGCTGAGTGTAAGCGCTTGCACTCTGCTTGCTTTATTAGATGGTGATGCTTCAAGGTGATAAACTTTGTGGTATTTTTCGTCAGTGTTAACATTATACATGTACATCTGTTTAACCCAGCCCTGTTTTGGACCTCAGAGGTTTTAAGTAGCGAATGTTTCATTTTTCGTTTTTGTGACTGCCGCTTTCTGTGTCAGCACTCCCCCGTCTAACTATGCGACTTTTGATACCAAAACAATAGTGTGTTGTTTGTTCAGCTAAACTCAACAGACCCTGCTGTACAATTGATCAATAATTTATTTTCTTATCGATGAAGTGTTTATTGTTTTGTTTATATCGCCAAGTCCCAACAGAAACTCTTTATTTGATAATACATTGAAAATCGAAAGCTAGAGGTACAGAAGTTAGCCCAGAGGTGGTTTGGATATTTTATTTATTTGCATAAAAGTGTTCTCATTTTGCCCCCCACTGTGTGTGTGGTTTCTTAGATTATGGCTACCTCTTTAGTCTTCTCACTGATGTGGTGTTTAAATAACAACATGAGGTGACACTGAATAGACATAAACTTGGATGCGTAGACTGCTTTCTATTTCCAGCAGTTCAACGTCAGTCTAACCTGCCACCTAGACGTTTACGGCAGTTTCAAACGGTTCAGCAACTTCCCCTTCGTATCTGCACCTGGCACACATCAGACCTGTGGACCGATGGCAAATACACGTTAGTTAATATTTACACAGCACTTACAAAGCCACTTTCCCAGTCAGTTATAGGTGCTCTGCAGATGTTTATCATTGTGGGCATTGATCCATGTCTTTCCATGCAAAGGTTGGATCCCGGAAAGGTTAATTGGAAAAACAAGACAGCAGAACAGTTGAGAGACTTTCAGTCATGCTAAACTAAAAGTTTGTAGATTGTGTGTTTTCTGCTGGTGCTCTAAAGGACAGTGAAATGGCTGTGCTTGCCTGACTACATGACTGTACGTCGCTTCCTTTACCCCGTAGACATCTGCAGGGTTGTAACGGTGACTCAGTAGATGTAGTCTCTAGAAAATGTGTGTTTAAGATTTCATATTTTTCACTACAAACTTAAGGCGATACTGCGATATAATATATTGGATGTTTATTGCATGTCACCTAAAATTTAATAAAATATTGGTCATAATCTTTGTCAGACTGTACAATATCAATTTTGAGGCATGTCAAACTGTGTTGCATGGTTAATCAGAGTGCTGTGATGCAAATAGGAAAATTTTATGTCTGCTAGTGCAGGGTTTGAGTCAGAGCATACCATTGCTACAATGACCCCCAATAAAATCACCAATTGTCTCTCTAATGGTCTTCTCACTTTAAGATTTTTGAACATTTATTTCATGAGTTAGCCAAAGATGAAACAAGATGAAACTCTTGCCCGTTCGCTTGTAAACACTACGCTGTCTGCGCTCTGCCAAATATGGTTTGTTAGTGAGAAATGTCACACTCACTAACAAAGTGAATAGCAAAAACATGCAATACTCGCTGACATTTTTAAATATCAAAACAGTACAAAGACCAAACAGAGTTATTTGTCTGCTTGTCAAAAAAGTCCAGCGTTAGCCCTGTACATTAGATAGCAGTCGAGCACTGACCAACAGCTAACACTAGTGGATACTAAATTACAATCAGAATCCCTCAGTTAGTTTTAGTCCCATTAATGTTTTAATCACCTTAATCTGGATCTTGGACATTCAGGGCTGAACAGCAGCCTGTCCTATCAGTCTGTGAAATTATAACGTTAGCTAACGTTACGTTAGCACAGCAGCTAAAGGGGAGAGCTGTCAACAGGATTTATTTCAATGATATCTTCAGCTTTAATTGTCAGACATGACTTACCAGAAGTTTGCCATTGTTACCATAAGTAGACAACTACACAGCAGTCACCTTTTTAATGAAATGGATAGAATAGTAAAAGGTAATTTTAGGTACTCCAATGATATAGTTATCACTTAATGTGAACTATGGTAAATTGGACTGGTTTCTAGATACAGAGGAATAAACACTAATTAAATACTTGTCAGTGACACAGTTGAGCCCTCATGAAAGCGGAATATTTTTTTCACCCTATTTTCCATCCATATGATTTTATTCTTTATTAAAAATCATTTGTGCAGTGTAATTGAAAACGAAAATAGTTCTATATATATTAATGAATTCAATATCAATTCTCGTATTATTTTAACATTATTTTGTAGAACTCACCAGGTGTACAGTTTTCATACTACTGTTAATTTCACTCCTTGGGATGAAGCAGTGGCCCCCTAGAAAAATACTAATGGGCCCATTTGACCCCCTCCTGGATAATACTGGCTCAAACACTGCATCATTTCATGTCTTATTCTGATTTGTTAGTTTTCAGATGTGGTTTTTAGCAGCAGCCACATTGCAAGAATTTGGTCCTAAATTTCTGAATTTTGACTCTATCTTTGGTTGCCAGAGCTCTAAATCAGTGGACGTATCTTGGACCATCATTTTGGACTGATGACCAAAGATTTATGTTTCTTTCATGATTGTCACATTTTGTGCAGTGTAAAGGGCCTTTATATTGTTATTTTAAGTATTTCAAGAAAGAACATGCTTGAAAATGATCTGAAGTTACATATAAAAGGGATATTTATATCCTAATGAACAACTAAAGACATTTTAACTTTTATTTTGGTGCCAAACGCAGCTTCTCAAGCACTAATGTTGTCCATTGAGAAGCATCAATTATTTGAAAATTAGGACCGTTTACATCTTTTCGGGATTCAGGAGGGTATGTGTTGCAGCACAAGACAATAAAATGACCAAAAATTCCAGGTAATGAAACTTCTGACTGACAGCTTACCTGACACTGTGTGAATGATCCAATCACCTCTCTGTGAGCCCAGTATTGTTTGCAAACACTGTTATGTGCTTTATATCACTTTGTGGGGAAACTGAAACTGGAGCCAAAAAAGTGAGCTGAGAGGCCCTCGAGCTGAAGAGGAGCCACTTTACAAGCAATTCATCACCTTGCTGCAGCCTGTCTCTCCTCTTTCCCCTTATGTCTCTCTCCCACTCCCTCTCTTTCCACTGCTCTCGCTTTTTTCCTCACTCTAGTTGTTCTCCTCTCTTCCTCTCTGTCCCTACAAAAAAACCCTCCTTCCCTCCAAACCCCTCATCCCCCCCCCCCTGCCGTCGGCTCTCGCTCTCTGTCTAATCCCGGAGGAGAAAGCTTCAGTTCTGTTATGGCGTATGGGTATCTGACCTCGGCATCGCCTATAATCCGGCTTAGTTCACTTAATGATGCCACTTGTGGTGCCATGAACGCCACCGAGAAGTCTATAAAAGCCTTCCATTAAAATGCAAATCCGACCTGGCGGAGAGAAGCTAAGCGACACAAAAGTGGGAGAATTTGACCGCAGACCCCTTCTTTTTCGTCTCTCAGCTATGCAGCCGATGCCTCAAACACTCCCTCCAATAATAACTGATTCTGTGATTAGGACCACTGCTGCATGTCGGCGATGAAATAGACTCCCGTCCTCTGCAGAACAAAACGAGAAAGAGAGGGAAAACTCAACCTATTCCATTTCAGAGGAGACTTTTTTCCCCCTGTTGTTGTCAGGAAATGAACAAATGGTTATCAATGTTCGGAGGGGAAATCTCCCATCTCTCGGCCAGGTTCTCCCAGCTGATACTATTTTCTCCATACAAGTCAGGAAATGAAATTTCTGTGCGCTGTATCACCTCACGTCCACTGCCCCCCCTCATCTACTCTACCTTTTTATCAGGATATCCTTTACTGAGAGAGAGAGAGAGAGAGAGGAGCTTCCTCTCCATCTCCAAACAGAGAAGTTGTCTCGAGCAATAACATGCCATACACATCAAGGCTGATACACGCGGCAATAGAGTAGTTTCAATTTACAGAATTATTTGGTGGAGGACGGATTTCTGACCATTTTTTTCTTTCTGAGGAGGGATTATATCATATCATGTCCTTTTACACTCTGTGTGCGCACATATGTGTGTGATAGTGAATCAGTAAAACCGTATCGGTGTGCTTTCAAACTGGTGTCTATTAAAGCTGCGCTGCATTTTAAATAAAGTGTAATGCTTAGCAACTTTTCTTTTTTTCATTTTGAGAGCAAAATGTGTTTTCAGTGCATTCCAAGCTGTCCAGTTTCCTTCAGAAAAAACAAACTTTTCTTGCTGATGGTCTTTTGAAACTCCATCGGTGAAGTGGCACAAAAAACCCCCGTTCATCTTATTTATACGAGTGTGTCCAAAAGCAGAATTATGCTCACTCAAATTCACATATAACGAGATTCCATGGAGGAAATTATTTTGGTTTTTACAACAATTTCTGCTGGACTGAAATGCTTAATTTGTTTTTAAATGCTTATTTTATCCCATTATGAATGTCAATCTAAAAATAGATTTTATTCACCCAATCAATCAATTAAGTTTGTCACATGTAATAAGGTACAATCACAGTGAAATGAAATCTTGCCAGGTCCTTCAATTTGTGCATTAAAAAGACTTTAAGTAGGATAGGAATAGTAATAAATGTATGTGTATGATTTTTGGGGGAGGCAGTCGTGACGATCAAGTGAGCGAGTTTATCAATCAGGGAGCACCTCTTCAACACACCAAGGGCAAATTGTAGTTCGAACTAATATTTAGCAGTAGGGCAGTAGCTAACGTATACTTTCATTATCAAATTTTTTTTTAATGAATTGATAAACCGCTTAGTCTGCAAAACATCAGAACACAGTGGAAAAAGAGCCTTGTTTTGTCCAAAACTAAATCATATTCAATGTACTGTTATATAAAACACAGAAAAGCAGCAAGCTCTCACATTTCAGGAGCTGAAACCAGAGACTGTGTTTTTGTTTATTTGAATCCCCATTAGCCGCCTTGTCACAAGCTATGCCTTATGGGATCTATGTAAAGATATGCATAATGACAATACAAATGGACACCACTCATATGGACATTAACTTAACAAATTAATTCATTCATTAACATGATATACATATAATATAACTTAACACCCAACAAAAGATATAATACTTTGGCAGTTTTGCTTGGTAATTGACTTAAGTGCTTACTTGATCATCAAAATTGTTGCAAATGATTCTTATTGATTAACTAATAGATTAATCGGCTAATCATTTCAGCTCTTAACCTCTTTTGATGCTGTTTACTTAAAGATAGTTATGTTTGATTTGGAATATTATCTGAACATTTGTCCAGTCATTAGGCCTATATTGTCACACAGTATGTGACAGTTCCCATTCTAGCTCCCAAGTAGTGGAAGTGAAAAGAAATGGCCAAACAGTAGTAGAGGTTTGGTAGTTTTATTTCACATTGTACACACACATTTTATTGTCTTGTTCTGTAACATATGAGCCTCTTGAATCCTAACAAAAATGAGTAATCGAAGGAAATGCAGACAGAGATTAAACATTTACTAGTGTCAGAAATTGAACACAAATTTAGTTCTTTTTGTTTAAAAAATGAATGGGTAATTTGAGTCCTTGGTTGCCAAAATGCTAACATTATTATCAGCTCAGGCAGTGCTTCGCATTCCAAACAGCGTCTTGGAATAGAAATTCTTCAGACAACACACAAACATTGTTTTTGGCAAAGCAGGGGTGATGAGGCAGCGTTGTTGGCTCTGCAGTGGAAACCTATTGAGAGTCAGGAGAGTGAATTTTGGGTCGCTTCACTGCCCCGTTGCTTGCCAGTGATTGGCCTGATTCCTGCTTTCAGAAATGTGGTAATGGTCAACACACACACACAGATTGAATTAGAACTTCTTTTCAAGGAATCTTGTATTACGACATAATATTTGCAGAATACGTGATAGACTGTAAAATTGCAGGTTGGGCATAATGAAGATATTTTTATATTTTCTTTAAAAAGCAGATTAAAAAAAACTATCTACCAACATAAAAAGCTTTCTTCAGCAGAGTTAGGGTAAAAAAAAAAGAAAAAAAAAAGATTCTATTTTATGAGAATATTAACACTAAATACACTTCAAACGTGCAGCATAAAGCGCCAATATTTCTTGCACAACTGTATGTGCTGCATTTGACACTACAGGCCCAGTAAATGTGTTGCTAATTATCGGCGTGAGAGAACAAAAAGCATTAGGAGTCATGGGACTCTTACAGTCAATAAAAATAATCTCTTGTATTTGAATCACACCAAAATAGTTCAGTGTTAAAGATATAAATTGGTGGGTAACCCCATGAATTTAAACACTGTTTAACTCAAAATTTTTAAACCTGATATAAGTATTTACACTGCAAAATCTTGCCACATATTACCAAAGGAGAAAATAGAAATGTATTTTGTTACTACTTGAATAACTACTGCAGTCATGGGTTTTTGTTATGTTAACACCTTTATATGTCACCTTACTCTTTTCAGGAAGGTGTTTCTTGATGACAATGCTTGTTTTCATAAACCCAAAAGTTGCAGATTTCTATTCAAGCATGAGCCTACATTAAACTTTTCAAAACTTTTTAAACTTGATTTAATTTGTGCACCTTGGTGACTATTTTTCATGTTATCACTGCCACACAGTCTGATTTGATCTTAAACCCATACATTTTCAAAATAAATTATTAGCTACAATAAATAAAAAGTAATTAAAGTAAGGTAGGTCAGCTGTTCCAAACAGCTTGGTACTGTATCTAGATTGTCTGTAGTGGTTTATTATATAGAAATAAGCTGTTTCAATGACTATACATGAGCTGAAACTTCTATTTCTGTTACTTTGGATGGCGTCCACAAAAGGTTGTACTTATTTGTTAAAAAGTTGCAGATGTGCCCCCTGAATCAATATGTTTTTAGTTACTTTCAGCACACAATATTCTGAGAGGAGACAAAGTGTGGTAAGTAGAGTGTGAAACAATAATTTTGAATCCAAATCAGTCAAATGAACTGTTCCAAAGGGCTGAAAATGTCCCATCTGTGCTCATTTGGCCTTCAAGTGCCCAGAGGGAATTAGGAGAAATTAACAAATGGCATTTACTCAAAATTGCCCTGTAACAAACAATTAAACTGTACCACAGTACACAATACAATGAAACAGTTACAACATGTAAAGGGTTGAAATATGAAGTAGGCAAAAGTATAATGTATGTTTCATCTGTAAACCAAACTACATGTATATCAGTTAAATACTGAGCAGAGGAACAGAATTTATTTTTTTTACCTCAAGTCTTGAGTCCACTTTAAGTTATAATCGGCTACAATAACTTAAATAAAAAAGTTCTGTGTACTGTGTAAATGTACCGTGTGCCTCGTTGGAACAGCAGTGTTAAGTTAGTTGTGGGAAATGGAGGGTGTAGAATGGGAAGGGCATGATGAGAGAGAGAGAGAGAGGTGGGGAGCATCTGCCTGTGGTCATGGTTCATTCACTTTCGCTATGGCCTCTCAGCTCTTTGAAAATGCAAGACGGTGAAAGAAAGAGAGAAGGAGGGGTGGGGGTGGGGGGGTTGCATGGCACAAAATTTCCTCATTTTCATCTGCTACATTCATCATATCCTTGAGTCGATCGCTCCTTCCCCGTTTTTAACCGCCCTCGTCGGCAGAACACGAGGTCGCAGAGGAAGTAAATAAAAGACGGGGCCAAACTTAGGAATGATGAGTGCTTGATCTCACAGCCTGTACAGCCCAGGGGAGTGCTGCTCTCCTTTTGACTTGCCATAGCTTATTTAATATGGTGTTTAAAACTGGGGGAAAATGGTCAGAGCAGTTCTCAGGGTAAACGTTGGATCTTTTTTTGCTGCTGAGACAGAAGAGAATGAGCAAATTCATAAGCACACGGCATCTCTAAATCAAAGTTTATTGCTGTAGACATGCATAGTACAGTATCTGCTAATCCTCTTGAACTCCATTATATTTGTTCTTCAAAAAGTGTTTTTTTCCCAGTTTTTTTTCTTGTAAACTGTTTTAGAAGTTCTTTTCATGCAAACTTATATTTCATTAAAATATGTTGTTTAGGCTTGCTTGTATCAGTCAGATCTGGTCAAGAGAGAGAAACAGAACGAATGCTACGAAATTCAGTTACAATCAAAAGGGGCTCCATCATGAGTTGTCTGAGGCTTCCCTCTGCTTCTTGGATAGGCCTGGGGTTTTGGGTGCTAGAGGGGGCGGGAAACTGATTTGTGTGTATGGCGTGACAAAGGCAGCGTGTTTGCATGTTAAAGAAGATTTTTTTGGGGAAAGAGAAAGATGGGGAAAGAAGGTCACTGTTTCAGAGGCCTTTGGCGCAATGCTGATAAGGCAACACAAGCCAGCGCGTTCGACAGGGGAAGATGTATCTGCTTGTGATATAGCGTCGCACCCGGCCCTGCCCTGCCCCGGCCCCGCCCTAACCCACTCTTACCCGCCCCCATCAACCTCAAATCTATAGCGTCAGGAAGCAAACCGTCACTCCAACTCCGTACCAGTCACATGTTGACCTCAAGGGCGTCAACGTTCTAACCTGCTCCGAGCAGAAATCACAATGCGTTCGACGTGTTCGACAACACAAGTCTACAAAAGTAAGTTCAACTATGAAATCAGATCCGTCAGAGGTTCTGTATTCCGAACTGCTAATTTCCCTTCAAAACTGAAAGGGTGCAGCCAACACAGCTCAATGTTCTACGAACACGATGCACATTCAAAAGATAATCCTTTTATACTTCTTAAGAAAGCCTAACAAATTCGACGTGAGGTCTTTGTCAGCTCTTGTCGTATTCTCATGCCAGCGGTTTATTGTTGGTTGTAATGGTAATGGCTGGCAATACAATGACAAGATAACTGATTAGGTAAAATGAGCGATTATGTTGAAGGGGTAAGGTGCTGAATACAGAAAGAAGCGAGAAGGAAAAATGAACAAACAGAGGGGAAATCCTGCCATCATTTCTTCTTCACCCCAGACCACTTCTGTTGTATTGTTAAATTTGGTCAATTTATTGTTTTATGATTAGATATTGTGGGGCTATTACAGTATTGTGTTTGATCGTAAGTTACTGATAAGAAATGTGTCCAACGTTGTCCAGCAGTTAGTTTATTTTGCATAAATGTGCTTTCTGACATTGATAAAGGTCAAAATATGTATCGTCTCATGTATCTATATGATTAATGCACATTGTAATACTTGGGTTGTTTTTTTGTATCATGTCATTTTATATTGATGAAGTACATGTGCAAATCTTCCCTCCCAGTGAACATGTATCTTAAGACTGTAATAGATAAACATATAAATCATCTGATGTATTCTGTACAAACTAACATTTTCCAGGATTACATTCCACCACTTTGGTTTACAAGGCCAAAATAACATTAATCTTACTTTGGACTATTGAGCCAAGATCTCTTGCAACTCATCTTTTTATTAAAGTTTCCTTTAGTTGGTTTGAAAAAGAAAGTATATTTCTTTACTTCCACTCTTTCCTCTCTCCTCCTTTCTCTATGCCGTCTTTGCTGTGTCTCTCTGTTGGCTACACTCTTTTATTTGTGAGTCCTTTGTCCTCTTGTGCGCCTCCGTTTTGTCCCATTAACTCAGACGTGTCAAGGCATGCCCATTGCTAGCTGTGCCCAAGCCAGAGCATGGCAAAGCAGGACAGATGGTTGCTAGGGAGGTTGCCAGGGCGGATCAGTGGGCCTGTGTGTGCGCCTGTGTGTGTGCGTTCAGTATCTCAAAGCCACGCTTCACCGTCGGACAATGGCATCGCCGGCCCACACCAGGGTTGGGTTGTGGCACCAAGCCGCGACCCAATAATGCCGGTGCCGCTGAGGGTTGCGACCTGGAAACAGGGGCCGACTGTGATAACAGCTTGGCTGAGCGGCGGGGAGGACACCTTGTCAGTGTCGCCACGTCGTAACGCGTGAATGTCACTGTCCTGCTTGCCCGCCTGCCCTCGTCCTTTTTACCCAATCAACCCCCCCCCCCTTCCAAACCCTTCACACGCACTCCTCCCCCTCTTCTTCTTCCTTGCAAGTCTGCGCCTCCATCTTGAGAAAAACAACATGCCCCAGTAAGATGTGAAAACCAGAACCAGGAGGAAAATAAAAGGAATCCGTTGATTTACTGCGCCGTTCTATTCTCGGCTCGGTTTTGAATCCACGCCTTGGCAAAAGGCTTGATTCACTTTGATGACCCTTTCTGGAGACTGTAATCCTTGTCTTTTGGTTTATGGCACGTTGTCAGTTTCGTGTGTCTTCATCGAGAATTTTTTTGTGTGTAGCCATAATACAGACACCAGCGAATTATAAGATTAGAAACCTGTATTTAGGGGCCTGTAGTGTCTCTTCCATCTCTGAACTAATTCTGAAGACCAACACTGACCGTGCGCACAAGAAAACCATCACTGTCTAACAAGTGGATGAATATGAGGAGTCAATAATGATAAATTCTGGAGAGGGGGATATAATACCTTTTTAAACAGGAATTTGATATAGTGCTTGAACAAGTCATATGCTAAAATACAGTTAGATGTTTGAAAATTGCACAGCAGGAGTAACATGTATATTCAGAATGTAAAATACTCGCTGCTTAATGTGTGTTTCCGAACAACTTTCAGTAGAGTGTGCTGTTTGAGGATGTGCAAAGACTCCAAAGTATGTGTAAATTTAAACTTGGCTTAATCTTAACAGGACAGATTACACTCAGCAGGTGAGTCTGTGGGTAACAGGGACAGGCTGCTAGCGTTGGCATGCCGCCCCACCAGCAATAACTCTAATGGAGCACTTTCAGAGCTCCTGGGAGGGGAAATCAAATTATGTCAACCATGTCATAATCCAGGCCTGGCTCCCTGTAAGAAACTACAATTTTAAGAGAGAGAACGGTGGGATTGGTGGGGGGTCTGGGCACAGACTTATCATGACTTCTCTGATCTGACATCTGTGACGTCTGATGTACATGACTGGAGAAATCATTTTAAATCTGACAGTCTAGAATATATTTGACCGTCAACATTTCAGGGCTCACTCATAACTCTTCCTTAAGAGTTTAATTTAATTTAAGAATTTTTTTAGAACTTTCTTGCCCATTATAACTGACTTTTATACCAATTACAAATACATATTTTTTTTTTTTTTAGTCTTGAAATAAAGGAAATATTTATGTTCAACTTTAACATCTTGCCCAGTCCATGGTGCAAAAGGCAAGCAAATAAATTTCACACTGAAAAGATATCTTTAATCAAACGAAACACTGTGTAAACAAAACCAGCAGCGGGTGACAGTGTTTCTACTAGAGGCTTTGTTCTTCAATTATGGACCTTGAGCCTTTGAAACAAAGATATCGTTATCTCTGTCTCCCTGTTACAGTCCATGTCTGATGTCTTTCTCTCACAAGTAGCTCCCTCAGGTTTTCTCTGATGGATTGTAAAGCCGCAATGTTGTGTATTTGAAGTTAGTACACTGTAACCACAACATCAACCACAAAATGGGATCAATCGCTCTGTAATTATGAGGTCTTGCTTGTTAACAATGTTGGTGTGGGTCACACCTTATTTTCTCAGAACTTGAACTTTATGGAATATTGATGATGGTGGTGTTTTAAAAGGATGGTGACTTGAAGCTCTCTAAAAAGCACTTTATTCCTCATCCGGGACTGCGACATGACCCAATACCGTACATGGATTAAAAAAACAACCCCTGATACACAGTTGAAAACCACAGAAATGTTGCCACAAGTAAGTCATTTCAAGGATAAGGACTCTGGGAAGACAGAGTACGATTTTAAAGTTACAGTTAGGTGCATAATTAGCTTTCAAGTGTTAAGGTTTGTGTAGAAATCTGATACATTCTGGTTATGCTCAGCCAAGTGGCAGCCAAGAATCGATTGATGAACCGTTATCCACATGACATTAGCACCCTTTCATACTGAAGAGGAGCAGGGAGAGCTGCCTATTGAAGCACCACAGGGTGCCGTCAGATCCCTCGCTCTGATAGGGACACAAACCTCCAACCTGTGTGTGTGCGCGATCTCTCCTCTCACTTGGACCATTCAGCCAGTGACTGATGACGTTCCCCTCCAGCACCAGGCGACATCACAGCACAAAGGGCCACTCCGGGTGAAACAAAGACCCTCTAATTGTGCCTTTGAGCAAGCTGCTTGGTCGGTCGGCTGGTGGCTGGTGGGTCCCTCGGGTCCGGCGGTCCTACAGATTGGCTGAGGCCTGGGCTACTGTACCGGGAGGAAATTAGGAAAGCAGAGGCTTTGTGTCTCCCAGTGTAGCCATCTACGCTCAGTAATAATAAAAGTATTATGGTCTATTCTCCAGATTTCAATTCGAGAGATCTTTCTTTAATATTTCAACAACACAATGTTAATAAAAAATAATGCACATTTTGAAAGCTCCACCATTATTTTCAAATCTTATTTCAAAATGAAAAACAGACACACATGCAAGTCGTCTAATGATGGGTTTCAGGGGTACCATGTAGCAAAATGTAGTGCTAAAAATGCACATTATATATTGTTATATATTTGCCCTATATAGCGCAAAACTGAGGCAAAGACTCATTTCAAAATGCTTCAAACGGAGTGCAAAAAGAACCGTACTCAGACAAATAAATAGATGTTCTGTTTAAATGCACCGTAATACACCTACTGTTGTGTACTTATACATACTGTATAATAGAGGGTCCTCATGGGACATGTCTCCATTGGTTTCATATGATCTACATTATGCCTTAAAGATTGAAATGAGACAGACAGTGCTATATCTGAGATAACAGGAGAATCGTTGATTTTGGCAAATCAAACTGGTGGGAAAGCACAGATGCCAAAAATGGAAAACAATTAGAATGACTATTATTATTAGTAAAAAACATACTATTAGTATGTCATGCGAATTTAGGACACTTTTTTCCAAACCTTTCCCGGTGTTATGAATATGGAATAATCCGCAGCTAAAAATAGTCCCAAACAAATGCCGTATTTACTGCTGTTTGAGTAACGCTAAAAACTACTGTGCTGCTGTTTAAGGAAAATACTGAGCCTTTTTTAAAACTGAAACTATATATTTTTGAGCTGTTTTTAAAGACCTCCATCTTTAGCAAGAACCAATGGGTGCAGGGCTGAGTGACACAGACAGGGTAGGGAAGTCAGAAAGTACTGAGAAACAGACTAACAGCCTCATCCTTTAACCTCTAATTGCCATAGGGATGTAGTGACAGTGACATTATGCATGCACCATGATTGACTACAAAATGTACAGTGGCAAAATCTGGAGCTCAAAATAGCGAGTCTGGTCGTCCAAATTGTCAGGACACCGGGAGCGTCCTGACTGTGATGGCTGGTGGATGCTGGTGGTCTGTTGTTGTGGAGGCCATTTGGTCCTATTGTTAGCCATTGTTAAGAGGGACTATTGAAGACTAACCCTGTCTCTCTGGGTGAGGTCAATGAGGTTTGATGACGTTGTAATGGATACTAAATGACTCTTTAAAGAGGTGAAACGAGAGCATCCTGCAATGTTTTTACGTCTAATAAGCTCCATTTTAACAGAGCGCATCTCTTAAAAATAAAAGTAATAGAAACATAATAAGAAAACGGACCGTTTTGATTTGGTATACTTCAAATCAAAACAAAAGAAGGCAGTTTATAGCCAAAGTCTGCTATGGTTATTCTTATAACTGAACCTCACAGAATCCGCACCACTGCCGTGACAACTTCTCCACATCAAAACATGTTTTCTTCAAAACCAGGCGACTATTTGCGGCGTCTCCCATGTAGCGGCATGTCGCAAGGAGAGTGTTTGTTGTTGCTGTGAAAAGACAGCCTGCTCTCAGAGACATATTTGTGTTTGTGTTTGTGTGTGTGTGTGTGTGTGTGTGTTAGTGTGTGAGAAAAGGCCGGCTGCTAGGGTGAAGCAGCGACAGACAACAGACTGAGAGGCAGTCTGCTCCCGCTGAGCCTGCACTGCTGTGCTCTGAACACGCCACTAGAACGTGCTCTTCTGCAGATTATACATTACTCATTCGCTCATAGTCACTACTTCTGTTTCACACACACATTCCCATGCCTTACACAGTCTGTGCACAGAGCCCTCTCTATTTCTCCCTGAGTATTTAGCTTAAACCTGTGCTTCCAACTTCTAAAAAAACCCCACCACACTTCTGTGGGCCTACAGGCCAAAATCAAGTACTTATAAACCTTATTGGATCACCTGCATGGAGAAAAGTGTTGCAATTTTTATTACACTTGGTTGTAAAGCATTACTTTACAGAGGCATACACACTGCAGCACAGAAAATACACAAAATCAAAGCCCTTTTTTTTTTTTTTTTTTAAAGAAAAATCAGAAATAAACAAAACTATTTCCAGGTTGCAAAAATACCACACAAAACAGGTCTGAAATACTTAGAACATCATCTTCAAACAATATGATCACACTAAATAGAAAACATCCGTGCAAGATCTGTCATTGGTGCATTGATTTAATTTGTCGGTGTCAGACAGATTTGTTTGACATGGGAGATAAGAGGTGGGGCTAAACTCTGCAACTGAAAGGCAAAAGGGGCGAGCCGAGTGTCTGAAGAATAAGATGGATGGAGAGAGTGCTTTCATAGACTCCATTCTCATAAAATCTAGCTTTTGTCTTCCCGGTGTTCACAGTTCACCACTAACCTGACATTTTGTTGAAACTCAAAATCAGGATCAGAAAAAAATCTAAGTAGCATTTATTCTAATGAATTTTGTACTAATTTGTCCAATCTATGTTATAGTATTTTTGGGAAACTCTGCATTCACATGTTTTAATCCTGTGTTGCAGAACTGTGTATTTGTGTAGGTTTTATGTGCTCTGAGCCTCCTTAGCTGGGTAATAAATGTAAATAACAGTCTGCAGAGAGATTAGCGGCTCCATGCTAGGCTGCACTGCCAATTGAAATCTGCTGATGAGGACGGTCAGAGCACCAACTGTTCCTCAGACAACACCACAGAGCCACCAATCCATCGCCATTTGTTATCGGCACTCAGACACACAACCCAGCCTGCTGGCATTATGGCCCGGGTCCCCCAGGACGGCAGTGTATCTGTGTTGGTCTGTTTATGAATATGTGAGCTGTAAGTTAACGTTTGTACATCGGCAGTACATATATGTGCCAGTGCTTGAGAGTTAAAAACTACAGTGAAATATACATTAAGTAAAAAATAAATAAATATGAAATAAATGTGTGTCGATCCCATTGGGTGCTGACTGGATGACAATAGAGGAATTCCCATTGGACCCATTGACTCCCACTGAGACTTCTCTGTCCCAGTAGAGTCCCGAGTGTCTCCTCCATCACTCTTAAGACAGTAATTATTTCTTCGTTTTCAATTAGCAGCCGTCACCCAGTGTGGACAAAGAGCCCACAGAGGATGTGGCTATTTCCTGCAAGCTGCAAAACCTGAATTAACCACAATTTTCACTTTAAAGGCTAGATTATACAGAAATAAACCCTAACCAACTGTTTATTCTTTTCAATTGCTGATAGAACTAATGATTATTGCGACTGGAATTGTATGTATGGACCTGTATCCATTTTTACATTTTAGGTTTTTTGTACAGATTAAACAAACAAGACATCCCTTTAGTTTTAGAGGTACTGGTAGGCAGATTTTCTTACCGTCTGACAGGTTTCTCCTGTTTCTCGTCTTTATGCTAAGCTAAGCCAATCGGCTGCTGGCTGTAGCTTCATACTTAAGCTACAGATATGAGAGTGGTATCAGTCTTCTCATCTAATTCTTGGCAAGAAAGCAAACAAGTATAACTATTTTAACTGTTTGAACAGCAGATGTTTAAAATAAATAGTTATAACACTCACCATCTGGCTTGACTTTCCTCTGTTACAGCTAAAATTATGCATTTGTTTCTGGCTCACTTGAAATAAATTGAAAAAGAAACTGGGTAGTCAGCATCAAATAGCAATAGCAACCATTCCAAAAATGACAAACAGGGCCACATCATATTACTGGGCAAGTGATGTCTGTGCATAAACTCCCCAACAATGGATGTTCCAAATCCTTAGGCAAAATCAAAACTGGAGGATCTCATAGATGACCTCTCGTGAAGTACATATATTATATTTTGGTAGTTCTATTTTATAAAAAGATAAATTTGCAACACTTCACTGCCAGTTATTAGCTCAAATTTGTGAAAAGAAAGATATGACCCCATGTTGAGGTTGTTAAAGCTTTAGTCAGCAATTGGTGTCCAGCTGCAGTCAATACAGCAGAAACCACATGGTTTGTATTTGTATACAGACTCTAAACACTCTACTACATGGACCACAATGGGAATCTGGACTATGTGGACTCAGGAAAAAATGTTGTCTAACACTGCGCATCGGGTTTTGAATATTTACATGAGCAATTTCCAGTTGGACGCACTATTTTTGTGATGCGGGTATGGCCTTTTGAAAACTCATTAAAAAAAACATCGGCTTCCTTCTGAGCATTTTGAAACCGAGTAAACAATTTCCACATTTGCACTATAAAGTCATTTCCAAGCAAGTGTTAAACATATGCAAGGACTAGTTTAGTAACGCATTAAAATATTACTGAGACAGACAGAAAACTGAATCAATGCAGCCTTATGTACTTCAGAGGAACTGGGACCTACACGCCATTTCAAATTCAAATGGGGTGGCTGTAGCCCAGAGGTTTGAGAGCTTCTCTGTGGACGATCTCTGGATTGAATCCCTTGTTGGAAACTCCTCTTTCCTCTGTTAACAATTTCTGTCAAGGTTGAACCAACAATGCACTTAACCCCCAGTGGCTCCAGTGGAGCTGCAACAGTAGAAGACCGCGGTTGTACTCTCTGCTGGAAATGTGTGTTTAACTGGGTGAATGTGAAGAGGGATGTTGTGGAAATGGAGCATGAGTCAGCTTTCCCTGGATTATTAAATTGAAAAAGCCAATTTTCTACTGAGTTTGAAGTAAGGATAAAAAATCTAAGAATAATAGGAATCATAATCAGGTAATTGAAATGGCAAAACAACTGAAACTATCCATTTTCATTCATTTTAGACTTATGGTTTGTAGGGTACAAAATGTACATTATAAATTAAAGCTTTACTTTCTCAGTCTCATAAGTTTGATTTGTTCAGGTGTTCAATATTTGAGTTGTATGAAACTTTGATGCATGATGAAGCATAACTCGAAGATACTATCCCACTGTGAGTAAACCAGTGTCTGTGCTCTTAAGGGAAATGTTGCCGGCATTATATTTAATTAGCTTTCCTTAGCACGTCTATAAAGAAAACAATTAGTCTTAATTAAAATTGCTGCATGCCGTTGTGTGGTTTCAAAGTAATAAACCACCAGCGCTGGTGCACACATACTGAGCATAAATAAATAATTTCCAGTCATTTCAGTGAGCAGTCACTTTACATTTACCATAGGGAAACCTTTTATACAAGCTCTCCATATTTATCCTAATTGGCGTTGCTTATCTTAGCATGAATAATTGAGACTGGAATCAAATAACATTGGGCTATAGTTTAATATAGCTGTGTTTCAGCTTTAGGTATATTGTTAGTCATGTAGGTTGTATCACGACAACCTAAGTGCAAAAATTACATTTATTTCTGATGCTTCCCCCCCAAAAAAAATATTAGCACAAAATATTGGTAGTACATTATTGCAGTGGTTGAATTAATTAATGTATTAATTGTATTTAATGTATCTTTGCCTGTACAGGAGTAACTGAGGCAAAAGGCAGTGTCAATAATTTATTTTTAATAGCAGAGACTCTATTTTTTTTATTTTTTTTTCACAGTGTGGGAGACCCAGACTGCAGAGCACCAAACACAATAACAGCGCAGGTCTGTGACGAATGAGAAGGGTGAATATTGTGTATGTCTGAGAGCTGCTGAGGCGAGGCAGTAGCCTAAAGATGTGCTGAAGAGGAGAGGGACACACACATGAATTTGGTTTAATATGTAGCTTCTCCACATGGGAAGTGAAGCAGAACCCTCACTTTTCTCCCACCAGAAGGCTAGGAGAATAGTGTGCATGCATTTGTGTGTGTGTGTGTGTACGCCTAGAGTTGACTCAATTATTCAGTCTCTTCATATTCTTCAAATTGCTCCAGGAAGGAAAATACACAAAGGGCCCTGGAGCACTGTGAGAGCGAGTGTTATGATTATTATTATTATTATTATTATTATTGTTATTGTTATTAAACATTAGAGGAGGTGGAAGCAACATGGGAAATAATTTAAAAACCATAACTGTATTTGACTGAGCCATTCATTCACAGGTAGTCTTGTCTTGAATATACCAATAATGTGCTAAATAATTTCTGATTAAGAGATTGGTGCAATTATCGCCTCTGTTCCCACATTATGACTTTGGTAGTTTCATGTATGCTAATATTTTTGATGTGCAACATTATCATATTTGCTGTGGGTTATTTGGGACTATTTGGCAACCATCTTCTTTGCTAAAAAAATGTTTTCATACCTAGAAACCTTTAGTTACAGTTAGATGCTGAGATAAGTAAAATTGACTTTACAGTTGTCAAAGAAGGGCAGCAAAATCAGTTAGACAATGGGGAAAAGCATGCTTATAATAGCTTAGATAATAAGTCTAAATGATACAGAATGTGGCACACATAAGCATTTAACTTACTTTAGTCAAATGATCATAATGGGCAAGCTTTTGTCATTTAAAACACAATGTATCCAAAGCCATTATTGGGCTTGGACAGGGCTGCCCTCTTCCTCCACTCCAAGTCCACTTGGCTACATTGTCAAACTCAGGTGTAGTTTAAACTTTTACCACTTCAACATGTGGGTGCCTTTCAAAGAGCTTAATTAAACTAATTATCCAACTATAGCTATGCTAGATATCTTAAGTGATTAAAGTTTTAGTCCTTCTGATGGTGTATTATCAAACCCCTATAATGTTCTCGGTAATTTAGAATTAATTGGAAATAATGTGTACGGTGCACTGGGCACATATTGTGGCCCCTCTAATCTATGGCCTTTGTAAGTGGATGAGATAAAGCTAACCTTTTCCCCCTTCATACAGGTTCAAGTTAATTAAATCTCCTTTTAATTGTATTTTAATACAAAACCCACATTACCTCCGTTAATGTCTCCTCGAGCCTGAGCAAAAAAAAAGCTAATAGAGGAATTGAATCAAGAAAAGGGAGAGAGAAGGGGAAAAAGTAGTCATTTTTTCCCCTTCTTCATTTTCTGAGAGAAGTGAAGTGTCAGCGAATTCAGGGTGGCGAGGGCAAAATTAATTATTTCAGCTTGATAAAGCTTTTCATCTCCCTGACTCCTTGCACTGAAAAAGCCAATTAATGATGTCAAACATGCTCTCTCTCTCCGGGGACAGCCTCCGCTCTGATGAGTGTGTTTACCGCAATGGGACAGACTGGGTGAGCTCTAAGTGTGTGTGTGTGTGTGTGTGTTTGTGTGTGCGTGCTACGTCCATGCCCACCACAAGACCTTCCTTCCTAATCAGGGCCCACCTGTCAGGCCCCTGCCTCATTATCTATGTACAGAGAGGCCATTTTGTCAGGGCAGCTTCTTCAGCAGCCTTCTGCCCGCCAGCGGGAATGTATGGCTCTGTCCTCTGTGAGATAATTCACTTAATTATGGGGTAGAAGTGGCCTGAAGCTGGAATAGGTCAACACAAACTGACATGTAGCTCGGTGCATAGCTCATACGACTTCAACTATGTGCACACCTTAAGACAAGAGCATACAAATTTCTCCCATCTGAGGAAAGGTTAACTTACTAATTAACTGACTGGGAAAATTCTCTTATCTTGTGCTCCTCTTGAACTGCAAGGTTAGAGGTCAGAGTCGGCTACAGCAGCCGGAGGAGGCATTTAGTATCTTGCTCATGCACACTAAAACATTAACATACTTAAATGCATGATTAAACGTACCACTTGAACCTGGGTTTTCTGGGTTGGCTGACAGTCTCTTAAACCCTTGGAATTAGGATCATTACCCAAGTATACAGATTTAGCTTACATACTGAACACTCACATTTGTAGTACATTATATAATTAATTATTAACTTGCTAAATAAAAAGAAACATTGTGATGCACTCTTTGGATATGTTCAAGGTTTACTGTTGAGCATAATATTTAGTTAAATAAGTTGCTTTCCATTAATTTTGATGATTCTGCTTACAGCTGGTTCAAATCACATCTTTCTGGTACAGTTCAGACTGTTGTTGCCGATGGTTTTAAATCAAATCCCCAGATGGTTGATAAAGGTGTCCCACAGAGATCAATATTAGGCCCCCAATATTTGCTCTATATATAAATAACACCTATTTTCCAACTAATAAATGACAATTTTTATGCAGATGATACCATTTTGTATGGCCATGTCAGACCAGGCCTTCTCCTGGTTACAGTCTGCTTTTGACGACCTCCAGATCTATTTAATTAATTTAAAGCTTATTCTAAATTTCAAAAAGACAATGTGTGTATTTCACAAGAGCACGAAGATTTGATGTTCTCACTCCAATCCATACTCTTAATGGGAAAACTAATAGATACAGTACAGTATTATAAGTACTTAAAAATTTGGATAGGCAACAGATTGTCCTCACATTGAATACCTCGCTCAGAAGCTAAAAGTTTAGAGTTTTACCGGAATAGAGCTTGTTTCTCCTTTCAAAGCAGAAAAACTATACCACTATACTCGACTATATTATCTACACTGGATAATGGAGATATCTTGTATGCTCATGCTGCTGACATTAACCTTAAACCTATGGATGCCATTTACCACAGTGCCACTTGATTCATTACTCAAGACGTCTATCACACTCACCACTGAGTTATATGAAGTCACTGACCTGTTTGCTGATGCTATGCTATTTAAGTGGGCGAGATATTTAACATCCTTACAGTAGTTGAGTTCAAATTGAACAACCATGATGCTAAATCACAAGATAGTTCCTCTTACCAAATCTGATATTGGGAAGACTGGTTTCTGCTATTATGCACCTTACTACTGGAATGAACTGCAAAACAAATTTAAGTTAGAGGCAGTCAGTCCTCCAAGGGACTTTCAACTTCTATGTGCTGATCTTTTTGATTATACTTGGGACTATTTTAATTAGTGTGGATATATATGTGTGTGTCTGTTTGTGTGTGTGTTGTGATGTTGTATGTATGTCTCACATCTCTTGATCTCAATGAGACGTCCTGAATAGATAAAGCTTAACTAATCAGCATCAGTCAGCATTTCAATTAGTGCTAAGTTGCCATTGCTTTGGTGCCATTTTCTTGGTAACACTTTTTTTCAGTGAATGCTTTTTGTCCAGCAGATTGCAACTATAAAGACACCAAGAAAAAAGCATTCTGCTAATAAATGATAGCAAAACAAAGAGCCCCATCAGCATCTCTCCACAGTCCATTCTCATCTTGGAGTATTTTTCCTCTTGGATAGTTCACTCTGGGTTTGGCTTACTTTACTTTTGAGTATGTCTGCCTTCCTGTGAGAGATTCATCTTTTATTTCTTTGCTTTTTCTGCTAATGAGGTTTATGGTTCTGTAGGTGGAGGTATTTTCTTTGTCGCTGCTATCTTATTACAAACCAACAACACATGAAAAGTTACTGATACTGTATCTCTTTTCTATGAAATAGTTTCTTTCTTGAAAAGGGATTTTATAGAGATAGAGGAATAACATTAACATGCAAAAATAAAACCAGGAGGCAGTAGATGTGTTGGCCATGTCTAGCATCACCATGTTAAGCTGTATTTCTTTCAGTTCTGTTTATCTACTTATTAATGACGTGTGTGTTTACTGTGATCCACCATGTGTTCAGACAGATCATCAGCTGGACAGATCACTGTAACATGTGACCAACACAGAATTGGTGTGTGTGTGTGCATGCATGTTTGTGGATAAAAATGTGTGTGTGTGTGCGCGTGCTGTTGGACAGGGTGAGAGTGAAATATGGACTTGGACGGGGAGATGAGGGTGCTGGCGCTGATCACTGACAGCGCAATCAAGATGTACTTGACTGCTGTGTGTGTGTGTGTGTGTTTGGGGGTTTTGGATGTGTGTGTTGGCATCTAAATAACTACTGCACCGGCACCCCTGTTGCTCCCCTGACCCCCAAACTTCATCCATTCTGGAAGATGATCGTGATTTAAAGTCACATCCCGCTACTGCAACACACACGTTAATATGTACAAAGAGACAGAGATACACACACTTATGGGAAGCATGTGGGACAGACTGTCTCTGACATTACAACCATCATCTCACTCACTCTCCTACCCATTTCTCCCTCGTTAAACCTTCATTTGGAGAGGTTGTGTGTGTTCAGCCATCTTTTGTAAAAGCCCTGCTTGTCTGGCTCCTCCAAGCATATTGATAGAATTAATGGCTGCTCGTTTATGGGAATGAAGTTCTCTCTCTTTACATCTCTCCCATTTTGGAAACTGATTTAGTCATCAGTCAACTGTATCGAGTTTACACTACACAAGTGTGGGCATGTGTCTGTTTGCATTTGAGACATGTAAGTTATGTTTCTGTCCAGGATGCTATATCAAAAAAACTGCTATAACGGATTTTTTTTTTCTTAAATTCCTAAAGGAAGCAGAACCAGACGAAGGTAAAAATATCTTTTTGACGTTGGTCGAAATATTTGACCTCATTGAGGTGTGGTTGACTTATTTTGTCAGGCACTAAAGGATCTACTTCCCGTCTTGTTTATCACCCTGCACTCTAGTAAAAATATTAACTCCTAAACTGTAGGAGCCACATGGATACAGTTAGAAGTGGCAGAGAAAAGCCTCGTAGACTTTCAAATACTTGTTTTATCTTCCTCATCAATGAATGCAGTGTTAATAAAGAAGTGAAAGATTTGTTATATGGTCTTTAAAGTTATAATCCTTTAAATTTTATTTAAATCAAAGCCCATTTATTAAAACTATTTATTAGCCATTCAATGTATTTACATTCAGTAACTACCTATTGCCATTCCGCTGGATTCAAGTTGCCTTCACACGCATGAGGGATTCACAGAAAATGAAGCATGCGTGTAATCCTGACATGTGTTATACTGACAGGTGTTTCTATTATTTTGTCCACCCCATTTATATCAATGCAAAATAACAGAAACACCTGTCAGTATAACGCAATGCAATTCAACAGCACCACAAACTGAAGCCTTCAAAATGATCATACAGTTGAATCAACATCTCTCTAAAAGTGTTTTAACAAAAACTGAATATAACCTTCATGAAGGGAGGATTTATTGCAGGACTGTTGTATTAGTTTTAGCTAGGTGTACCTAATGAACTGGCAACTGAGTGTATATTTAGTGGTGATTTACTCAATTTTCTGGCAAGACAGAACTTTGAGTGGCTAATTTGCAAGACTTACATAGCCAGCTGCCATAGTCTGTTTCTGTTGCTTTTAAAGCAAGACTGCTTTTGAGAGAAGAAATAACACACTCCTTCTCTTACAACTGAAGTTGTAAGTCGTCTTGTTAAAACACACCATTGTTCAGTTCAACACAGTCGGGGTCAGGTGCTGCTACAGCCTTACTCTGTCTGGTATGACCAGTAGCTCATCGTGGCTAATGTTAGCAAACTTGAGGTAAATATTGCTGCATAACGTCAGTTTGCTGAATTTATGGCTCACTGTTACGAATAGTCGAGCATGTTAACTAAATGATATTCAGCAGTTTAGCATTTAGCATGATCCCACAATTATTTTTGCCACAATAGCCGTTGTTTAGAAAAAGTTAAGAAGTTTTACTTTAAATGCCCCAAATAGTTCATAACCTTTTTTTTTTTTTTTCACACTGTATGAGATGAGACAAACAAGATTTAAAGCCATGTAATCAACCTGTGTACAGGCTATCCACCTTTAGCCTTTTGCTCTTCCTCATCTAATTTTAATTTAACCTATGATGTTTTCCACAGGCTGCAATCGAGTTATTTTATTTTATTATGCAGACATGTCTGAGTGTCACGGTGTAGAGTGGCTGGTGACATTTGATAGTTTACAGTACATCTGCATGCGTCTCTGTGCCTGTATATTCCATCACTCAACATCATGTATGTTCATACATCGAGGTATGTCTGCCTGCATGCCAAAATGTCCGCCTTAACAAGTCTTTTAATTTAAGCTGATACCAGTGGAATTTGAAACTTGATGAGTTCCGCGACCTCCCCGAGTCCCTCAGCGGCAATATTTTACATGAGCTGTCTCAAAGCTTTTCTACAGCCATTCCACCAAGCCCTCACAATTAATTTGAAAATGAGGTTAAGTATTCTACACGCAGGGCTTTATGCATCGTCTTGAAATAGCATTTTTAAACAGCAGTCTGTGGAAGGAGTTGATTTCGCTTTCATTTTATGAGACTTAACAACTTGTTAAGACTGATTTGTTTGACAATGTGTACGTATCTATGAGTCCAGTAGAAGTAGATACACTCAGTCACCATGAACCTTTTCTGTGTGTCTATATGAGACAGATCATACTACGTATAATACACATTGCCCCCATGGTTGTATGTAAAATACTTGTTGCATCAGAATATTAAATGAAGGTTTTCTTTATAGTCGTCTTTAGACTGCATGATTTACATTCAGCATAAACACATAAACAACAGTAACAAGCTTTTGAAAAACTCATAAGTATATTCATGTTTGAACAAGAATAATTTTGAGGTACTTAAGTATTTCCATTTAAATGCTGCTTTATACTTTTACTCCACTATATTTACTTTGTTTTTTATCTATTCATCCATCCATACATACATACTTTGAAAGGGGCCACTATGCATAATGAGTACTTTGCTTTTGATACTTATTTCTAATTTTGATTCCATGACTTCTACTTGTAGTAGAGTATTTTTACTTTTACTTAAGTAAAGGTTCCTACTACTACTACTACTACTACTACATCAGCCACTGCCTGCCACCTGCTGGATTAGCATTCTCTGTTATGTATGTTTTTAGCCAGAGAAAGATGAAAAGAGAGAGAAATAGCATGTTTGGTGGGAACCAACATTAGGCCCATGCTAAGTGTCTGAGATTATTCCTAAATTCAAACCAATGCAAAACTCAACACAGCTAACATGAGGAAGGGCTACACAAAAATACCAAATAGATGACAGTACTCATTATTGCACTATTACTTATTATTTATATTATTACATTGTATTATAACGTGCATCCTTATCAACCTCTAAATCCACTTTGGTACTTACACTTAGTTTTGCTTTTATACTTTATATCCACTTTGGACTTAATTTATCTTACCTGTATTATAGTGTATTATATTTTGATTTGCTTAGTACTTCTATCCCTGTGTGCACTGACGTGACAGTGAGCAGCTGTAACGAAAGAGTTTCCCCTCGGGGATCAATAAAGTATTTCTGATTCTGATCTGTAGTTTGGATGGAGTCGGTGAGAGTTTTTCTGCTGTAGTCGGTGTCATCACACCTCATAAAGTACTCTAATACCCCGACTCTCCATGCTTTTCTTTGAAAAAAAGTCATTGCAGAGAGTAAAAAGCTGTTCGATACACTCCAAATGACAAATTCCGCTAAATAAATCTCAGAGCTTTGTTTTTTCCACACTGATCCTCAGTTGATAGACATTGCTGTCTCTGTTTCTTGTTGTGTCTCTCTTCCTCCTGGGTTCAATTGAATGTTGGCTCTTTTGGCATGACAGGGGAATGCCACATATCGCCAGTGCAGAAGGTGACAGAATGATTTATGTTAACTATAAGAATAGATTATCCAAATTATTTGTATTCATTTAGTGTCCCTATTCATTCTTCTTAATTTGTACAAGTAATAATCCTCATTATGCCACAAAAGTTTGTAATCAAATTAAGTAAATCAATCCTTTCTCAATTTCTAGATTGTTTTTCCCCCCTCTGTCTCTCATTCACTGTCCCTCTCTTCATCTTTTCATCATTTCTTTTTTCTCCGCTGCCTCGAAAAGCCACAGATCATCAAAGTCCTTAGCGCACCACACTGATCGTTGCCGTGTTTGACATAATGTGTCAAAACAGGCCACACTGTCTTATTTCAGCCTGTGACATTTTCGTTCTCTTTTCACCCCCCCACACACACACACACAGCATCTTTTCTGTGTAATTCCGCTGTGCCAAATTCCTCCATGAATGTCCAGAGGCATTTTCTTCTTACGAATGACAGATGCAAACAGCCCTTGTGAGATGGGTGGCTCATCTCCCTTGACAGACTTCCCGATTGTATCCTCATTTGAACCTCAGAGTCGTCTGTATTTTGAGATCCACAGTTGTTTTTTTCGAACTGAAGCTACACCAGGCAGTCTACGCTAACCCATCTTATCAGCAGAAATTGTCTCTCTCACACACACAAACCCTGGACCAAGGTTGAAAAATTAATATGAGCTAGTCAAAGATAAATAGAAGAGTAAATGTCAACTGAATGTTGGTAAAGGATTTTTTTCCCCTTACCAACGGATTGTAGGTTAAAGGAAAAATATTTTATTTAACTAACAATATTACTTATTGATGTATCCAGCTATATTTTTGACTTGTCTGATAACTCACTTTACTACATTTTGTCAGTTTTAGGGCTCCGTATAAACTGCAAAGCTTTGCTGGTAAATTCAGCCTGTTTGCCCAAATTAAATGTAGTTTACCATTTGAAGTAACCAAAATCAAAACAAACGTGAAATAAACAGTTTTCCGAGCAGCTTAAACATGACAGATTTATGCTAAATGTCATTTTTGCCAAATTCACACGAAAACTAAATCCTAAGCAGCCGTTTCTTAGTTTTGATTGATTTTCATGTCTTTGGTTTGAAAATGATAATGATTGTGATGATCAGTTTTTACAATGAATGCGTGCCCTGCAGCCAAACAAAATACTACATCTGCATGTAGAACAGTTTTTATTTCATACCAACAATATTCAGTGCGGATATTGAGGGAGACAATACAGTAATTGTCTCTTCATTGTTAATTTCTTTCTATTGACAAAAAAAAAGGGAGGGGTCCCAGGAGGAGATGAAGAAGAAGAGGAGAATGGGAGGAGGAGGGGGGTTGTTGGCAGTTGAAACCTCAGTAGTGTCACAACTACCAATTTGCGGCCAGTTTGAGATGTTGACATCTGCATTCTTTCACGTTCACTATAACTCTCCACACTGAGCCCAGAGACCAGCTTTAGATTGCTTTATTTATCTCGACGCTCATGCGGTTAAAAGGATGCTCCGTCCTAGACTGTGTGTGTGAGAAAAGTAAGAGTAAGAGACACATGTCCCAAAAATCATCATATACAAATCTTTCTTCAGGAGAGAGTGTTGTGATATGTGTATTAACTTTTAATGACTGTTGTCTGACACAAACGCTAACCACCTTGTATTTTCCTTCGTGGCTGACAAGGTGCACACCTGCTGGATTTAAAGTGAAATAACAGAATAGGAGACGTGTTGGCACTCATATGGACGCCTTAAAACTCTCATGTACTGCTTAAAAGCAGTGACACCAGTAATGAGAGAGAGGTCATGAAAGAGAAAGGAGAGTGAGAGGGAAAGAGAATATGATAGATTCGAATATATCAGTGATTCCTTTTTGTCAAATGAATTTTAATAATCCTACTATGCAGTTATCCGTTCAATTGTCTAGAAATGTTATTTCCCAACATGAAGTCGACATGCTGTTTCAAAGCTGCCTCCACACTCTCCACTTCTGGTGGAGAAATACTCCTTCATAGGGCTTGGTATTGAATCTCAGTAAAAGCTGAGTAGCTTTGCCAGATTGTGAATTTACCAGAAAAAAATACAGAGGACATGAACTCCTCAATGGTAGCTACAGTCCTGATCAGGAATAGCTCTCAAGAACTGATGAATTAGGGGCAAGTGTAATTTACTGCAGAGGCAGGTCAATGTTACGCAAGATGAAAACATATGAATATATTACATATATTTTACACGCTTCTCCTAGAGTTAAAAACTGCAATGCAGCACAACCTGTATACACTATACATTTTATGATCTCCAAAGGCCATAAAGGCTGACATCAGCATTGCTCAAATGTTCATTGACTACTCTCAAATTTCCAGAAATGCCCCTTTCAGATTCCTGTCCTTCTCCATGGGGGACCGCTGTCCTCTTACAGCTACTGTCTGGTTCCCATGAGCTGTGAAACCGGATCATGGCCAGACTACAGATTTAACAATGCTTTTTGATGTATGACGTTTCCTGTTCTTACACATGATATGTCCATTTAGGGAGAAATTATGACCTAAGGTCTGATATGATATAAGGTCTTTGTTTTGAAAGTACGTGGATGGCTCCATTTTGGTTCCATGCCTCCCCTTCTTGAAATGGCAAAACACTTGGGAAAACCAGTTTTTAGCTTATCGTTAACCAGTAGACCTTTAAGTTAATAGACAACATTTTGCAGTAAATAGTGTTTTAACTTAAGTCACTTTTAACTGAAACAGACCAAAAAAAAAACTCATGCGTTTTCTAACACACATACAGGAAGGCAATAAGACTCTTTTCTATTGTAGCTGTCCTTGTGTTGCCAAAACATAATTAAGATCATGTTTCTCCTGACTGAAACAATAACTTGGCAGATACTTTTGAGACCACATAGTTTACTGTGGGGAAGTTTTGACCTCCCGTAGTATCAGACAGGGAGTCATCAAAGTGAATATTGAAGGATAAATAACACAATGCAAGATTTAAATGTTTTCTGATGGTCCTCTGATTGCCGAATCAATGGTGAAACCTACAGTGAAATGAAATATGAGTTACTATACACAATCTTCTTTTTCCAAAGTTATATTGTGAATATCCAAAAAATGGCTCAGTTCATTTTCTGTAGTTATCTGTCTTTAATTGACATCTGCCCCCTACATTAAAGCAAAAACAAAAACATGCAGGTCAACAACCTTTGAGTTCCAGCATTGGACTACAAAAATGTAGTCCCAGAGAATCCATCTTAAAATTATCTATGAGGTTATAAATATTTGACAGTGTTATTTAGAAGGATTCTGATGTAGCGTGGTTAATATTTGATTAAGTTTGAGAAAATTCTGTGGCAAAACTTCTCCTTTAAGGCGTGGTCACACCAGAAAGTAGCTCAGTGAAATTCATCTGCATGTCTTTGTGAAATATGTGGTTTTAGAAGCTTGGTGACATTGCGACAACTCGCAGGGCTAGTTGGTGAACTACTATAGCTGGCAAACTAACAGCTAACACGCTAACCAGCTGAGAACATGCTAGCGTCATTGAACATTGCCATTGAACGTAATCCAGGGTTTTGAAGAATTGTCGAATATCAACGTTCTGTCTGCCGTTATGCTTGGGTTACAATGTAATGCTCGAGGACACCTCAGCAGGGTTTATGGTCACAGACAACAAATGGGGCTTGAACCCACATTCTCGGGTTGAATGACAGTTTCTTTGACCACAGAACCATCCTGCCATCTTTCTTTCCACTATTTTGGGATGGGCTGCCAGTAACCCGTGCCAGTGATTGCAGGCTGCTGCATTTGATGACCCAAAGAATGTAAAGCGATACGTATCTTCATATCACAACCAGATTTAAGAGGAGATTTAAAGAGTACACTTTCAATACACAGCTTGTCTTTTGCTATTTGTATGCATGTCATTCATTCAGTCGGTTGGTCTTTCTGTCTCTGTGTCTTTCTAAAGTATGAGAGTGATTACAAGAAGCTGATCAGGTCCAGGCCTGTATCTCTGTCCTTTATCTTCTCAGAGAAGTCTCTGTGCGTGCATCTCGCTGCGTCAACTCCATTTACTGTGATTTCCTTTCATTTGGCCTTCCGCTCAGTCCACCGCACACACATAAAGACACACACAGACAGATACACACTACACACAGAGATACAGAGATGTACACTCACCCACCCACACCATTCCAGGCGCTTCCAAATGAGAGGGACAGTAGTGATGCCACAGGCCGCAGGCCACCCAGTACAGCAAATGAATACTGTGCAGTACATCGCACTTCATCTGTCTGTCCTCTCTCAAACCAACAAGCTTCTAGTGTGTGTGTGTGTGTGTGTGTTTGTCCTGTGTGTATGCATTGCACATACTTTTATTAAACACTTCTTGTTTGAACATGCTTGAAACATCAAATGGATGGGGCTTACCACACCGGGAATAGTGCCAGATGATTTGTCACTTGCAAAAAATGAATTCATTAGTTAAGGTGCTGACTTGCACTAGATCTTTCTCTATGTGGCATTTTGTACTTCATTTACTTCCAAATAGGTCTTGTATGAGTGTCTATGTGATTTTGCTAATGTGCTACCTGTCTTTTAAAGCTGCTCTAATCAATATTTGTATATTTACAATGGGTCATTTCACTTTAAGTGTGTTTCCATCTACATTTATGTGTTAAAAAACCTGAGTGAAAAACGCCGGATTTTCTAACAAAGGTCAATAAATCGCAAAAAAGTTTTTACACTCGGCTGAGGTGGAAAAGTGGGTATAACTTTATAAAATTTCTGCTCACTGTTTCGGCTTTACAGTCCGCAACTTCACTGTTTTGGTTCAATCTGACGGCTCTCATCCACCTTGTTTCAGGGAGCTTTTTTCAGCAAATAAAGCTCAGATAAACCCACTGTACGCTACCTGCCCAGCACCAAATGGCACATTGGTAAAGTTAGCGACTAGTTGGTGAACATATTGGAGCATTTAGCAGCTAAAGAGCCAGATATGTTTCTCAGGAGTTGGTGGAGACCAAATCAGAGCTAGAAAGAGAGTGAATATTGGACTTATATTTGCCAGGTGGCCAGAAACACGCTCCAAATGAATGATAATCTTGTAGTGTCTGCAGGTTATGTAAATAAACTGTTTGCTGAAAAGTTCACCATATTAGCTTAAAAAATGATAATATGCCCGTGTTGTGTTTCAGCTTTTTTCATCTGCCCCAAAATGGCCAAAAAAATCAGTTAATGGATGTTTAAGTAAATACTTTAAGTATGTAGAGTGTTCAAACAGCTGGGCTAAAGTCACTTCATGACACAGCTGATACCATGTAGTGACTTTTAGTGGTATTTTTAGCAACCAGAGCGACTTTCCCATTTGGCAGCACTGCTCAGTGTAATTACTGTAAACAAATGGGTCCACGGTTGTGACAACTGGTAGCTTTTATCTCATACCAGTGCTGCTGTTAGTGGTAGTGTTTCTCAAAATTAAGACCACATTTCACATAATTCCCCTTCTTAGCCTGTTGCAAAGAGGATGTTACTAATTGTCCTTCTGTTGCTACATGTGTGTGTTTTCTGTTTAGCTTTACTGAAGAGGACAACCACGTTGGAAGTCATTTGTTTCCACCGGCCTTTTCCTTCTTGACATCTTTAGCTCCATTTGCACTGAAAGACCTGCACCCTCTTCCTGTTATGTTCTGGTCCAAGATGTTTTAGTCTTTGGCTCCAGTTTGCCATTAACGACAGGAACAGGTACCAACTGTTAGTGTCAGTGATCTTTTCTCTGTATTGTTGTCCTGCAAACGTTCTGAGTCATTTCATGAACTCTCTCTAGCTTTCATTCTTCTGACTGCCTTTGTGTTTTTCCTCTCTTAAATATCTGCTGTAATTTAGCTACAGGCTGCAAGGGCACAGGGCACAAATGGGGGGAGGGGAGGGGAGCAGCAGAAACAACCCAGGAATGTCAGCCAGTCAGTGAGGCCAGGGCAGGCGAAGTGCAGAAGGGCCACAAGTCTTTGAAGTCCTCCTTGACAGTTGTGGACCCTGGACGCTCCCTGGCACAGCGCAGCGAAACCTGATCACGTTTCATTATTTTGATGGGAAAATCAGACAAACGGTTCACTTGAGGTTTATTTTAGCGCTGCTAACCTCTTGTCAAAGCACAGGGAACTTCACAATAGTGGATGGACCCACGCGTGCACACACGCACGCACGCACGCACGCACGCACGCACACACACACACACACTCCTGAGTAACACGTAGAGTTCACTTTAGATTAAGCAACAAAGAACACATTCATCTTTTTAAGGCCGGCCAGTAGTTTGATGTGTTCCGGTCTGTTTTGTGTTTGTTTTATTTTGCTGTTTCCTGTATAGTACGCACACACGCATGCACAAACAACACACACACACGCTCTCTTAACATCTGTAGTGCTTGATTACATTAGTTTTTAGCTTGACTTAAATCAGAACCGTGTGCACTTAAAGGTTGGCATGTTTTATGGTCATGTCCTTTACTCGCTAGATTAATTCTCATGGTCTTTATCTGTGGAGTTTATAATTCCATAAAACATAATTGAAAACTTTTTGATTTGATTGATTTTCCCCTGTTTTTGGTGTTCTATGAACCAATGTTACATAGGAGTCACTAAATCAAAGACTTTGACAGAGTTTGGTGAATTTCGTTTGAAATCAGAATTAGAACATCAGAGCAAATGAAAAATATATATTTTATTTGTCATTGCTCAGCCTCATTCTGACATTCATAAAGGATGGAAAAGGAAACAAAAACTGCAATTAGTGCTAAATGTAGTTATTAGTTATGCCACCTGTTAGTGGAAAACTGTCATGGTCTTAATTCCACCAACTGGTTTAGCAAGTAGTCTACTTATGTTTGAGCCTGATCTCGCACTAAGTAATTTGTACAAAAAGGAATGACTCATGTGCTCACCCAGAAAGGTTTATTACCTAAAACTGAAAACACACTGGTGCTACAAGGTGTGCCTAAACAGCTACTCCTTTTATTTTTTTCTGTGAAGCCACACACGCTTTTGGACATTCTAGTGCAGACCAGACGTCCACTGGTGTCCCCGATATTTTGTAACAGTTTCTAAAAAAGTAAAATGTGATATTTATTAATTCAACTTTATTTAAAGGGGAAGTGTGCCGATTTGATGCATGAAAGTACAGGTCTTGGGAAGTACTACGGCATATAAGAAAAAAGTTGTCTAAAGCCTTTATGATAAATGTCCTCAAGTGATGTCACTTGAGTCAGTGTGGGTTGGGGTTAAAGACTACAAGTTTAAAAATGTAAAAAATCTGGGGTTGTGGAGTTAGAAAGAAGTGAGCTTACCAGAGTGCGTTAGCCACTACTAGCATAAAACACCTAAATGTCCGACTGACCTGTAGGCGTTGCATTGTGGATAATGTAGGCGCCAGGTTTTGACAAGGAAGAAGAATGTGTGTAAAAAAGACTGTTCTGCTGTATTGATTTTGATCATTCTTTTTTAAACTGTACATTGAGTCTGAAATTGTTATTGGAGTGTAATGCTAAATCGGTGGAGTACTCTTAATTCCGATAATTAATCAATTTGTACCTTTTTATATGCATATTTAGAGCCCCTGTTATAAATCTTATCTTGGTTATAGTCATATTTGGAATATGCTATGGTACATAAAAAAGCCTTGTTATTCATATCCTTGTATGACTCTAGCATTATCCAGGTTTCTGTTTGTCTATGCAGGAATGTCTTTGATTCCTCAACAAACCAGAATATCATTTCTGTACCAAGGTGCAGGTATCATGGGTATCTGACTTTCACTTATGAATGTCAGATATGAAATTAGTTTTTTTCCTACATTATACAATTTACAGTGCGCATTGCATTCAAATTAGTGAAGCAATTTAGATACAACTAAATATGTCTGCATTAGAAACACATAAATATATGACCTGTGGTTTTCCTGTAATATTTAGTGTACCATAGTATTTGAGAAAGAATGTCAGTGTGGATCTGATGTGAAAGTCTGGATGGGATTTAAACCTCAGCATTAACAATAGAAGGGGAGCACAGTGGGGCATTTTTGACAGCTGTCTGTTTTTATAGCCATTACCTATTAATCAAAGAATGCCTGAATTGGTCCCTAAATCGAGCCTGTGGTTGGGAGAGCCTTTCTTTCACAATGTAATGCATCAGTGTGACAGACTTTTAAAGGTAGATTGGGCACATGAGAGTAGTAAATGGTCTTCCTCCATTTTGGCGTCTCCTTTGAAAAACAGCTGTTGTCAGATGATAGCGTGTCCTCTTCTCTGCTCTTGTAGCTTTCACAATGGACAAAACACGACTGTGCATTCATTTCAGGAGTCACTGCGGGGATCGGCGATATTGTTAGTTAAGGCCTGTGTATTATGAGCCTGGTTTATTTTGCAGTGTGCTTCAGGTTGGTCACACACTGAATCACTGCTGTGTGAGGAGGAGGCAGTAAAGCTGAAAAGACAGGCTCTGCTCCTGTGACTGACAGGATACAAGGCCCTATTAGATGTTACATTTAAAGTGCCTTGTCCAATCAAAGTGTCACTCACAGTACGAGGGGAGGGTCAAAGAAGGATACAATGTCATTTTTTTCATTGATTGACAGGTAACAAGCTCCTATTAGCTTTTCTGTCACTCACACTGCTGCTGTTTGTTGCTCTCAGGTTGTATTTTGTTGTTTGCCTGTTGCCATGTTGCCGCCGCTCTGTGCTTAAAAATATTACTTAGATGTCAAATGTTTCTTATTTCATGCTTCATAACAGAAAGGAGAAGAAAAAAAAAGGATTTGTATGACTGTTTCTTTTATTCTTTGAAAGGGAAATTGTGCAAAACAGCTGTTAAAGCCCACTTGAATGGCTTCCTTTAGGATGTAATGAGATGCTGAGAGTGCAGCTAATCTCTATTCTTCTGCCTAAATCCACTGTTTAACCAGGGACATGAATATATGTTGGGTAAATGGCTTTTCCTTCTGCCCTGGAAGCAATCTGTTCACTTCAAAGGGAAAAATGCAGCGTTTAACTTACCCCTCCCTCCCCGCTAAATCCCTGTCTTCATTTCATTTTCTCTTTCTGTCTCTTTTCTCTTCTCATTTGGGCCTCTTCTTTTTCAGAATTACATTAAGAGCTTTCTGACTCCTTGCCCCAACCTCTGTAACCTTTTTTCCCCTCCTTCCATTGCTTTTTTTCAGTGCAAATTTCAGAAACTTATAGATAATCTTGAAACACCATTTTGACAATTTTTGTAATTAAATAATCAGAATCCTAATGTTTTTTTACTTATTGACTTATTAAGACAAAGTAACTAAAATGTAAGTAAAGTAAAGTAATTAGAATGGACGGTTATATGCTGTTTTTCTGTCTTCCTCAATATTTCTTGTCTTTTTTTCTCCGCATCTCTACATCTTTCTGCCGACTCTTCCTCCTTCTCATCCTCTTGTTTCCCCCTCCTCAATCTCTCCTTTCCTCTGTATTTGTATGACTTAGAAAAACAGTGGTATTGGTTGCAAACCCTGGGAATCCAGGTAAAGCATGGAGAGGCTTTAAGAGCTTAAGCAAAAAGGGAAAGAGAGGAGGGAGGGCGTCTTTTTAACATGAAGGCAAAGTAGTGGATCAGAAAGGCAATGCTCGGACAAAAAGGGATAATCCGTGAAATCTGTCCGGGTCAAGGGTCAACTTCCAGCCAGCCATGTGCGTCTAGGTGTGTGTGTGTGTGGAGATTAATTTAAGGAGGCCATGAAGGAAATGAGGGGAGAGTTAAAGGGGGTGTTTATCCTCTTTAAACTCACTTCACTGCCAACACACTAGGGAGCCCGGAGTGAGGAAATAGAGAGGTGGGAAATCGCTCTGTCTGGCTCTCCAACACACACACACACACACACAATGCATATGCTAATCATTGTGAATTTTAATTACGTTTCACCCGTTTTGCAATCAAATGGAAAACACATACAGTAATTGTCCCTCTTTACATACAGCGAGCAGCTG
Source organism: Siniperca chuatsi (assembly GCF_020085105.1). Classification (NCBI taxonomy): domain Eukaryota; kingdom Metazoa; phylum Chordata; class Actinopteri; order Centrarchiformes; family Sinipercidae; genus Siniperca; species Siniperca chuatsi. Next base: position 12,893,334 of record NC_058065.1, on the reverse strand, counting down.
CTCGACATAGATGTTTTCATTAAAATGTGGCGCTGCGTGTGTTTTTGCGTGGTTGTATGCACTGTACGCATGTTAGTGTCTGATCAGTTGATAAAGACCTTGGATTGTCTGTACGATGCATAAGCACATCAGCAGTCGCATGTAACAGAAATAAGCATTTATGTGTTTGCCCTCAGCTTTTCAATTGAGTAATGAGTGGGAGATTAGAGTGATTTCTCTCTGACTGTAAAACTGTATGTAGATCATGCAAATAATTTAACATGGAAATAACAATATCAATTAATCATGTTCAGTCTTAAAATCTTGATTTTCTTAGAAGGAAAAAAAAATTTAAGAATGAAAATAGACCAAATCGATGCTTTTTTATTAGGCTGCAAAATATACAAATTATGTGATTTTAATATGGAGACAAAATTAAAGAAATAAATAAGACATTATAAAATAAATAATCATATGAATAAATATATACAAAATATGTTATAAGTCTGTTTTTATTTTAAAATGGCACTTTTCCAAATAAGTTTTATTTCACAGTGGCACTTTTCATCAGTGTTTCTGTCACTCAGGGCAAACAGGGCAGATGCAGCTGTGCAATTGGCTGTTCATTCATTCAGACCAAAGCAGCAGCCAATTACATAACTGCCTCTGCCCTCTGATTATTGGAAAAAAGACATTTTAAAATAAACTGCTGAAATAAAATATATAAAGGGACCTGACCAATTTCACAAATATTTAGTCCATGTCCCATTTTATTTTTACTGTACTATTTTTTTTAAATCATATTATTTGTTGATACTGTGTTCCTGCAGTTTGTCCTCATCATTGTCCTGTATTGTTTTTAACGCTATGTGGTGAATCCGCAGACGATTTTCATGATATCCTATTTATGCATTTAATGTTGAACACTTTGGGTCTCTGTAGTTTAAAGATTGCAAGATTACATTGTTGCAATCCAGATTAGCTTCACCTCAGTAAAATAAATGTATAAATTAGGGCTGCAACTAACAATTATTTTCATTATTTAATAATCTGATGATTATTTTCTGGATTAAGTGTCTATAAAATGTTAACAAAATAGTGAAGAACCTTGTTATTTCCCAGCACCCAAAGTGACATCTTCAAAATGCTTGTTTTGACCAACCAACAGTCCAAAACCCAAAAACAAAGGATATATCATTGACTATCAAAGAAGACAAAGATAAGCAGCAAATCCTCACATTTGAGATGTGGGAAACGGCACATATTGAGCATTTTTGCTTGAAAAATGACACAACGATTAATCAATTATCAAAATAGCTGTTGATTTTAATTTTTAATTTAAATTTTTTTCCCCAAACGACTGATCAGTTAATTAACTAATCGTTGCAGCTCTAATATAAATAAGTAACTACGAAGAATTTTTAGATGAAAGCTTTTAACTAACCACAATCCTGGAACTTAATGAGTGAAAGTCTGCAGCATATAAACAGTTTCATTACTGGGAGTATTTCTCTGTGCTTCACGGTTACATATCAAGACTACACTTCACCTTGTAAGAGTTTCTCTGGCCACCGCAGGTGTCTCAGGGTTGAAGGAGTAAAAAAGGTCAAGGGTCAAATGTCAAGGGTTTAGGGGCTGTAAATGCTCCCACTGGGCCTGACACCTGTCACACATGTGGGAGGTAGCATAAGCTGTCAGCGTGTGTGTGTGTGTGTGTGTGTGTGTGTGTTTCATGTTCTTATATCCCGGTGGGGACTTGAACCTGAATGCACACTAACCCACGGGGACTTTGAGGTCCACATGAGTAGAGAGTGCTTTCTGAGGGTTAAGACTTGGTTTTAGGGAACAGGTTACAATTAGGTTAAGGTTAGGGTAAGGGTTAAGGTTAGACATTTAGTTGTGATGGTTGAGGTTTAGGGTAAGGGGCTAGGGAAAGCATTATGTCAATGACTGTCCCCCACAGGGATAGTGAAACAAACGTATGTGTGTGTGAGAAGATGGACACCGGCAGCACTTCAGTGGGAAAGGGGAAAAAAAACGAAGGAAGGCATGTGTAGAATGTAAGGAGTTTAAAATCACTTTAGACCGTGTCAATTGTGTGTGTGTGTGTGTGTGTGTGTTTCCAGAGAGAGAGGCTAAACACCTTGCACGCCGCACCTGTATGCAGGGCTCAAGTTACCTCATATGGACATTTGGGGAGAAGATCGGAATGTGTGTTTTGCTGTCAAGCTGTGGCCTGCACAGATGCGTGCGTGCACACACACACACACACACACACACACACACAGCAGAAATCAGTGTGTCCCTCCCTTGTTACATAAAGTAGCAGAGAATTAATGCTTTCATTATTTACTAATTAGGCAAGTAATTGATACTCTGACTTACAATTAAATCAGCAGTAGATAAAGCTTAATGTTCCTTAATTCCTATATTCCATTCTAGAGGCTAGTGGCAGTATAGTATATTGTCCTCACTGTAATTAGTGACTTTATTGCTTAATATCCTTCAGTGGCTCTAATACATGCTGTTCACACCATAAACACAATAAATCAGAACTCACGCAGCTCTTGATCACTGAAGTACTGTGAAAGTGTTTTCTAGTCAGTTTGACAGATTTAGTAGCTGGTTTCATTTACACAGTGATGAAATGACATGAAATTATTATTGTAAGCATGAGGATGACTGTACCCTGATAAAGTAGTAATTTGAGCCCAAACCGTGATCTTTCCCTAACCCTTAAACCAGTCGGTCTTGTTGATAACCATAGTTTTGTCCGGTGGTGGAAAGTATCTGTAAGTACATTTAGTCAAGTACTGTACTTAAGTACAATTTTAAGGTACTTGTAGTTTGCTCAAGTATTTCTATTTAATGCTACATTATACTTCCACTACAATTCATAGTAAAATATGAATTGTAGTGGGGTCTTTTTACTCCACTACATTTATTTAACACCTATCATTAGTTAGTTTACAGATTAACATTTTACAAAAATATAAGTTTAGAAAATAAAACACATTATTAAAGATTAAACCAGTGGTTCCCAACCATTTTGACTTGTCACCCCTTACAAAAAAGCAGTGTCTTCATTGGGCCCCTTATTACGTTTCAGATGTCTGAGACATTTCCGCTCTAAACTTCTCACGTGGTTTCATTTAAATGTAAACTTCTAAAGTAAAATAAGAAACTGAAGAGGTCAAACTATCAATATTTCACAAAAAAAGCAAAGATTAGAGAAAATAATATAAATTTGTGTATCAGAACTTTATTTTTTCACAACATTGCCAAGCAAATGAATTCCTACAGTTTGACCACTTCTTTTTCACAAGAAGATCGAGTATGTCTATCAAGTAAATTTACATACAGCAGCAACACCCACACACCAGCGAGGATCATGGAGAATGGGCTTCCGTATAACAACAAAGCTAATGCTATCTGAGCTAGCGCTGCAGTGTAAGGTTCCACAAAAAGCATCATGAAAAAGCAGTTACCGGCATCTAATGTACTACTCTCGTTATTTAGTTCAGAGTTTCTCTTGACTCTCCCTTAATGTTACGTTAGTCCAACATCGCCACAGCCTGTGGGAGGAGCCACATTAGCCAAGCAACATGCTAACGCAAAGTTCAACAGGCTAACCTGCAAAATATAAAGTAAAACAACATAAAACATGACAAAATGTACAGCTTTCAAGTTTGAAGTCGGGTCAAGGACAGCCGGTATCGATCCATCATTGAGCTTGAACCGTTACCGGCCCTCGTTGAGAAAGCAGTCCATAGTACACAACGCACACACACGTTACCACCAAAAATAAACTTGATCCACTCAGCTCTTCTGTAGCGGCCAATGTAGCGATCTGTGCTGGTTCTTTGACATGGTGTCAATTAGTTTGGAGCCAAGTAAATGTTCAGTATAAGTCTAGCAGTCTCCATTTGGTTGGGCGAGTTCAAAGTTGTGGAAACGGGGGTGTTGTCTTATAAGTCTTAAAGTCTATTAAGCCATATGATTATTAAAACTGAAACACTATTGATAATCAATGTTATTTCTAACACAATATAGCCTATCACTCAGAAATAAAATACATCAGATCTGCATGTGTCCCTCCCAACCCTGAAAGTAATGGATTAAGAAGCGCCTTTCTCCTTATGAAGGTAACACCAGTGACTGAGCATGACAATTTGGTTGAACAAGAGCACATCGACCAACCCACTCGACGCTGTCAGCCCTATTAATTAGGACTTGTATAAGATGCAAAACTTGTACAGTACAAATGGTATTATTTACAGAATGACGTAGGTTACCTGTGTATAGAGAAAAATGCCCCCCAAAATAGTTTTGGCTTATATACAGAGATGCATACAGAAATATTGATATATTAATATTGCAAACAGCGCAGATGGTGGATGTATAACAAAATCTCAAGCACATATGAGTCAAAGTCAAAAGAATACAGAAAACAGCAGTATTGTACTTTCAAACTCAAGTGCTGTGTGTTATTTACAGAATTTCCATCCCCGATCTTTTTCCAAAACATCTCTTCCCCACAGTTTGGAACACAGCAAATGAAACTCGACAAGACATGAAATTGGTGTTTTGACTGCGGAGACAGTAAAGCTGCGAGCCACCCTTCAGTCGCTTTGCTAACAGCTTCTGTTTTCTGCTTTGTAGATTTGTTTACTGAGTGAGGCAGTTTTTTTTTTTTTTTTTTTTTTTCTCCCATCCGACATCCAAAATGACTTGGAATCAGTGCCACCTGGCTTTGCCAAGTCCACTGCACTGAAATGGATGCAGGCTCAGTCTGTTACATGTAGATGTGCTTAGAGGAGAGCCAGATTTGATGTAGGAGAGAGGGTTTGGCTCGTCTGTGTTTCTAAATGAGAAGAATTAGAATGATAATGATGACCTTTGTATCTTTGCCAAGTGTCTTAAAGAGACACTCCACAACTGAAGCTCAGTTTACTCGTCATGAGGAGTCTGTAAACAGTTGTATGTTCTGTGGCTGACCCTTATGATGTCATCAAGGTCATCTCTGATTGGACTTGAGACATGCAATTTATCAGAGAAAACCTGCATTATGAACTAGGAGTGGAGGGCTTGAAAGAATTGGGCATTTACCAGGCAGGGAGGGTCTAGCAGAAGGGGCTATTTAGCATTATGGGAAATGTAGCATCCAGTATTTTTGGAGCTAAACGCATACTCGGGACTAAAAGTCAGGATATCTTGGCCTTTTTTAATTTTGTTTGTTGTCCCCCAAGTTTATATAAATGCAACACTAACTCTGTGGACCTCAGATGTTTATTGTGTAATAAATCAAATACTCATTTTATTTACATGCTTAGTGTCACATTCTCCAAAGTTAGAAGATGATGGTTACTCAGCTTTTGTTTTTTTTTAATTAAACTATACGCTCAATTAGATCACCCCCAGCCTTTGTAATTATGCATCACATTACTTAAAACAGAGTTCTTGTTTTTCACTATTTATGCTATGATTTTAAAAATTCTATTCAATTTTAACTTCATTTTCAATTTTAGTTTGCTTTATTGGCATGACACGGAAAGACATTTGTGCTGCCAAGGCACATAAAGGAAAACTGTGGACAAAGGAAAAGATAAACCAATGGCGATTATACAAAGTCCAACAGTAAACATAAGACAAAAGATGTATATCTAGTCTGTAAGGTCAAAAGCTCCACGTGCATTTATTTCATACATTACATATATTTTACGTATGTATATGTGGTGAAAGACTGTGCATGTTGACAGGTTATTTATTTGTCTTGTGGCAGCAGGAAACAAACTGAACTTCTGGCCTTGCAGTTTTCCTGTCCTCCCCCAACAGAAAAGGAAGTTTGATTTAATCGTTAGGAAGGCTTAGAAGAGCTTTTTCAAAACTGTTGATCATGAATGGTGTCATATGTTGGAAGTGTTTTAATTTCGTTTTATTGTGATGGTGGTTACAGATACAGATAAATTCAAGAGAGGCATGAGGAGCTGGACCCGAACGTGTTTGCTTGTAGCTGTTTGTGTTTTTTTACCGAACCAAAAATAAAACAAAAGTGTTTGACATTCTTTTCCCTGGAACAGCCTCAGCCCCTGTGTAAGGTTGCATGCATGGCTGTGTGTGTATGCATGCACACATGCTTGTATATATTGTGTATCATTGCTGTGTTTCTGTACTTAAGTGTGGTGTGTGTACATTTGGGTCCATGTGCATGTGTGGTGCTGCACTGTTTACTAAAAACGCCCAAAGCCTTGTAATACAATGTTACTGGTAATTAATAAGTCAGTAAAATGGCAGAAAACACCTCTCTACACATCACTCAGGGTTTAGAATAATGGCATTCTTTTCTGTATGTGTGTGTCTACAGTGTGTGTGTGTGTGTGTGTACAAGCCACGCACTAAGTGGCATAATAATACAGTGACCCCGGGAGGCAAAGTGATTAAATTATAATCAGTGCGGATTAATTAATCTATAATATTCATTCCTATTATGGCAAGGGGAGAGGAGGCGCGGAGCTTAGAAAAGGTTATGTGCGCACACTCCTGGCTCTTTGTCTCTATGAAAAGCGACGCTCGGGGGCGGGAGTGGCGACAAGGCCCCCTTGACAACGCAGGCAGAAGGTTATTGCTGATATCAAACACCCTGCATGCAATTATCTGTCACAACAAATAATTAAGAGGGCTGATAATGAGGAAATTAACATTTCCATTGTGGAGATGCTTTATTGTCTGCTTGGGTCACTGCAGAGGAGGCTTCCAGAGCGGCTGAATAAATTATCTTTCTTGGGTGTGTGTGTGTGTGTGTGAGGGTGTGTGTTGCAGTCTTTAGAGAATGATAAGCAGACAAGCAGGGACGTATCGGAGACTGTGTCTCTTTGTGTGTAGGCATTTTTGTGCAGAACACCACTGTGCAGAGACCTCAGGGTTAGAGCTGTGTTATTTTTTTTTATTCTGCATGTATGAAAACGTCTTCAGTGGCGAATGATATTTTGTTGAAATAACACACTCAGCTTTCAAACATTTTTCAAGGCAAAATGCAGACGTTTGCTGGTTCCAGCCTCTCGGATGCGAGGATTTGTTTGAGGGGATCATTGCTCACTGAATATCTTTTGGGTTTTGACTTGCAGTCTGAGCAGCATCACCTAGGTCTCTGGGAAATTATACTGGGCTTTTTTCAGTTTCTGCCACTTTATAGACAAAACGATTAATCGATCGTACTCCACCGTCTTTGCACGACATTCATATAACATTGTCAGACTCACGATGGACAGTTTAAAAAATAAAAAGTATCAAAATCAGTCCCGAAGAACCAGAGATACCATCTTTTTTTATCCACACATTCTTCTTCCTTGTCAAAACCTGTCACCTACATTACCCACAATGCAACTCAACCGCCGACGGTTCGGTCTGAGATTTGGGTGTGTTATGCTAGTAGCGGCCTTGAGCCTCTAGTCTTAAGCAGAGATGAGCTACAGCGGGCTACAGAGGTCTGGTAAGCTCACTTCTTTCAAACTCCACACCCCCAGATTTTTTTTTTCATTTTCAAACTTGTATTCTTCAGCCCCAACTGACAAAACTGATAAAAAGTAAAAAGCTCTGCCTCTAAAGACGTGGATGGAAACGCCCCTCAAACAGGCATGGAGGGCGGATAAGTTTGACAATTAACCTGAATCACAATATGAAGCTGTGGTCTCCACGGCAACGATGTGTTTCGTCACATCAGAGGATGAAGCAAGGATGGAAGTGAGAGAGAGATCTGGCTCCATCTGTGGATGAGTTGGGGTGGTTGGGTGGAGGGGTGGGGGTTGGTGGGCATGTTGAGGATCTCTGGGTGGGATCAGTGTTTTCACAGGAACTTGACCCCCAGACACACACACACACACACACCCTGAAAGGCCCCTGGTTGCCATGTGTTTTGACTGACACATCTTTGATACTGTGTGCAGCCAAGTTTAGGTCTTCTCTCTCTCTCTGTCTCTCTCTCTGTGTGTGTGTGTGTGTAGGAATATTTCCTGGCTTTTGAACTCCTCCTGATTGACACAAATGGGTTCGGGACAGCCCCCCTATAGGTCAAAGTGTGTGTATGTATGTTTGTGTGTGTGTGTTGGCATGACAGCTCTTGCCTTGCCCCCTCCACACCCCCCTGCGGCTCATATTGAGGGTGATTTTAATACCCCGACATGTTTAGGAAGAGGCAGTGGCACCGTATTGTTTCCCCACAATGGAGGGCAGACAGAGGGAGCTTGAGGTCGGGGGGGCAGCGGACAAAAGGAAGAGCGAGCGCTCACGGCTCGTCTCCTTTCACCCGCCGCGTCTAGACGTCGATGTTCCACGCAGGGTCTCGGAAGAAAAGAAAAAGAAGGAAAGAGAAGGTAAAGGAAGGAAGAAAGGATGTGGTGGAGGAGGGGTGTGAGTTGTTCGTCTGTCTGTAGACAGTCTTGACAGAACAGGGAAGGGCTGACAAAGGTCAAAAAGGTCACAACCTGCCTTATCTGTGATGAAAAGGTAAGATGATGATAAGGGGAAATGCAAAAACTACAATAATGCTGCCTTCAAGGACTGTTGGACCAACTGTAATCATGACTTGGACAACCAAAGAAAACAGATTATATGACTGGGAATGTGGGTTTTCTCTGTTGGAGCAGTAGAACATGACAGTGGAGCAGTTTTAACCCATTATTTCTTTTATTATTAAATCTGTCTAATTAGTGAGCTTTGGAAGTGCTTTTACATTTGGACAGGCTAGCTGTTTCCCTCTGCTTCTAGTCTTTATGCTAAGCTAGGCTAACCTTCTCTTGGCTCTAGCTTCATAATTAGCCTACAGACATGAGAGTGGTATCGATCTTCTCATCGAACTCTCGGCAAGAGAGAAAATAAGGGTGTTTCCCAAAATGTCGAACTATTCCTTTAAAAAACATTTTAATTATTTACAATTTCCATTTAGTTCCCAACCAGAATTAAAAACAAGTGCTATTTACAACCATTACAGTGAAAACTACGAGGAGCATTTGAAGGCAACACAAGCACCATCGTCATCATTATTTACAGAATCTGTAACATCTTGAACATAAATGTTACAGTAAATGTGGTGTTATTGTGGCACGTTTTTCAATACATCTCCTGTCTACAGTGCTCTGCAATCATGAATAGGTTCAGTTTTTACCAGCTTGAATTGCTGTTTCAATTCTAAATTTGTGATGCATTAAATGACACTGTGTTGACCACAAACCTGACATTGTGAAAGTCTACTCTTACACAACAAGGGAGAGTCTACAGACAGACGCATGTGTCTATGAATGTACATACCAATGTAGATCAGGGTGTGTACATGTACAGTATAATGTGTGTATTTTGGTGGATGCTCGAGGCAGGTGGCGGCAGTTTCGGGGGGCTGTAGAGACCCCCCAGCCTTCACCAAATCCCTATTTTAGCCCTGTACTAACTAGTCAAGTCCAATAAACCTTTCACCCCAAGGGCAGTAAATTGCCAAACAACTGGTGTGGTTGGTCCTGCCACCCACTGTGACGCGGCAGCAGGCGGGCGTAAAAAGTGGCATGTCAAATGCCATCAGAGAGGAAACTCTAGAGGCCTGCCGGCTGTGTGTTTTTCCCCTGCTACAGAAGCAGTGATGGAGAAACAAGCAGGAGGGCCCACAGAGGCCTCCTGGGAGAGAAGATAGCAGATGTAGCTGTTTAGCTTCACTCCTGTTGACGGGCTGTAATGTTAAGAGATATAACTAATAATTTTTAGTTATATCTCTATGATAACCTTTATTTAATATTCAACAAAATATGGTAATTAACTGTGTGACATAACGATGAATAAAAATTTACAGGTAATATAAACACGGAGCAAAGAAAAAGAAGAAAATTTAGAGGGCGAATGTACAAAATAGCTTAAACTTGAATAAATGTGGTAACAGCAAGAAGCGTTCCAGGTCCTAGGAAATTCATAGAAAATCCTACAATATCATAGGAAAAAAAGAAACAATCAAAATTGTAGTTTGACACCTAGAGGGTTAAAAGCCCAAAGACATACTGTTCTTTGAAACTAATTGTCAGCAATTTTAAATGAGCCCTAAATTTCACATGTAATGTTCTGATGACAAATGCTTGAATAAAAACCAACCATAATTATTTAAGTCTGAAAGTTCATTCTTGACCTTGGAAAATAAATGCAATAATCTTAACTCAAAGTCCAATTGCTGGTCTTTTCTGGTTGAAAGCTACAAAAAAAGTTGGTACTGTAAGTGGACCTTGAGTTAAGATAATTTGTCAAAACATTTATTTAAAGTCACAGTACCTATACTGTCTGTAATATATTTTCCACACTTAACATCCTCCAAACTATTTAAAAAAATAATAATAATAATTATTTCCTCTTTGTTAAAACACCTAGTCTTAACCCAAAATATAAGCATTTTAGCATCAGCAATTTGGAGCCATTTAGTTTCTTCTGTCACAGGAAGGTCAGAGGTCAAAATTCTGAATCTTGCTCAACAATGATATATATCTTTTTAAAACAAAGTTATAAAGGGTTTTAGACTGGAAAATCAAAATGAAAAAAAATCAGCACTACATTTAAACAAAATCAGACACAAAAGTATAAAGAATATAAATATTCTTATATAAATATAAAACAATAAGGTAAAAAGAGTGAAATCAACAAAACATATTTGAGCTAGAAAAATAAAGGCTAACATTAATCAAAGGCTTTTTTAAAAAGGAAAGTCAAGGCAAGTATATTTGTATTGTCTTTCTACAACAAGGCAAGTCGAAGTGCTTTACATAAGACATAAAATGCATTAAGACAACATATAAAAGAAACACAAGATAATAAAAAAGACACATACAAATAGGATTTAAAATATAAGCTAAAATAGAAAGGATTTTAGAAGTAATTTAGAGAAGACTCAGTTTTTCTTTTCTGGCAGGGAGTCCCGGAGCTGAGGGGTCCTGACTGCAAAAGCCCGGACACCTTTAGTCTTGAGCCGGGACTCAAGAACAGCCAGCAGGGCCCGGCCTGAGGATCTGAGGCTGCACTCTGGCTCATACGGGGGCAGCCCATGAAGCGCTTTCAATGTAACTAGTAAAATCTTAAAATCTGCTGTAAAACTGAGGTTAGAGACGTTTCATCATGTCAGTGCGCATATTTTCCAAGATTTAGGTGTTCACTTTAGGTGTTTGGTTCTTTTAAATTCCCCACCACATCTTTCACTCAGCAGCTTTCTCCTCCTTTCTGTTTTCCTGCTGTCATGCCTGCTGATGAGCTGACCCTCTTCCTCTCTCTCTCCCTCTCGCATGCACTCTCCTGCTCTCTCTCGCTCTGTGTCAGCTTGGCCCCTCATTTCCATATGAAAGTGTATATGGGGGCCCGGTGGTCCCCAGAGTGCACCGACAGACCGTGCGCCGCCCCCATTCAGCTCTCATTTCCTCGCCGACAGCGAGCCCTCGCCGAATCAATCATGCTTTTGCTTTGGCGCCGTCCAATAGCGTTCGACCTGCACCACCCAGGGATCCGCCTTTATCTCTGTGCGTGCTTCTTATCAACACACATTCGCAAAAAAACTAAATAATACACAAGCAGAGCCACCTACGAGCATCTACCCACATTTTCCTGCTCATACACACACGCTGTCACCATCTGTCAATAAATGGGACAGCACTTAGAGAACTGATTCACCTAATTAGCAATCAATTAGCTTGTTACCACCAGCAGTAATTACCTTTTATAGAGCCAGAGAGGAGTGCAGCTGCTGCCACTAATAAAACCTGGACCCTCCTCCTCAGCCTTCCACACCTAACAAGCCCTGTCTGAGAGAGAGAGTTATAGGCCAAGGGGAGCAGCCTGTGTGTGTGTGTGTGTGTGTGTGTGTGAGAAAGAAAGTGTGTGTTGCAGGCGGGGGGCCCAGCACAGCAAACACAGTCCCCAAGGGGCCTCTCTCCTCTCCCTTTCTAACGGGCTTAAATCCTCTTTTAATGAATATAGGGTCAAGCTAAATGGGAAATCCATCATGGCAATGAAAGCAAGAGGCTTCAGCCAGGGAGGTTTTGAACTTTTGACGGTGTGGGACAATGTTATGGATCCAACTTTTCTCATTTTGTCTATAGCCGTGCAAGCGGCGAGGCTCTCATGGTTCCCAGATGATGCATCCTAAGGACGTTTCCCTGATTTTTCTTGAGCGCAACCATGACGTTCACATTTGTGGTTCAGAGTGAAATGTCTCGACAACTATTGGATGGATTTTCATGAAATTAGGAACATGTGGTTCATGTTCCCCTCAGCGTGAATTGTAGTATTTCCTGACTTTACCTCTAGCGCCATCATCAGGTCAAAATTTCAATTCGTACTTTTTTATGACTCAGTGCTTTGTGTTTAGAACTAATTAGCAAATGTTATCATGCAAACACGTTAAGATGGTGAATATTATAACCGATAAACATCAGCACATTAGCATTGTCACTGTGAGCCTGTTAGCATGCTGACATTAGCATTTAGCTCAAAGCATTGCTGTGCCTAAGTACAGCCTCACAGGGCCACTAGCATGGCTGTAGTCGTGTTTCTAAAGATATTATAAGTCAGTTACAGTAATATGTTTGGGAAAACTGATGTAAGTATCTTGAATTTGACATCAGAGCCCAAACTTTTTCAGATTTCAGTTGGATTTAGCTAATTAGCCTCAGAGGCCACAATTCTGCTGTAAAGTAAAATGGCGGAAGATCAGATCCTTTTCTTCAGTAAAAGTAGAACTAACAGAGTTTAAAAATACTCCATTACAAGTTAAAGTCCTCAATTCAAAATTTAAGTAAAAGTATAGAAGTATTGTCAGCAAAATGTACTTTGAAAAGTAAAAGTAATTATTATACAGAGTGGCCCCTTTCCAAGTGTGATATTATTGGCTTATTGCTGTTGATGCATGCAACACGTAAGCAGCTTTTTACTGTTGTAGCTTTTCGAGATGGAGCTGACTTTAACTACTGTATATACTGTTGGGTAGTTTAATCTAATGTAAACGTGTCATATTTTATACGATTAGATAAGTAGGGCTACAACTAACAATTGTTTTTATTGTTGATTAATGGGATTAAGCTGATTTTTTCAGTGAATCATTTAGTGTATAACACATCAGAAAATAGTGAAAAATCCCAGTTTCCCAGAATCCAAGTTGATCTGTCTTGTTTCGTCCGACGAAAAGTACAAAAGCCAAACACATCTCCTCTCCTCATGTCCTTAAGCATCCAGGACACCTCCTTTTTGAAATTCATCTCTTATAATCCACCATGCTTTGCTTTCTCCTCCCTGTGACTATTCGAGCTTTGACTATTTATTAAACGCAAACTTTGAATCCTTTAATCCTAAATGCAACTCTTTATCCCCTGAAGCAGTGAGGAAATAAATCAGCATGTTTTTTTTTTTTTTTTTTTTTTTTTTTTTCCTTTTTTCCAGCAGCACGGGGGCTCACAAATACCTATTTGGAGCCGCAGCCCCCTGTTTACTTGTAGCAGCATGTGGGCTAACAATGGCCCCAAGTGACAACCAAGGTTAATCCTATATGTCGCCATTATGCGGGGTCAAGCTTCCTCGCCATATATTTAGTGTGTCATTAATTTCCAACCTGCTACTGCTGCGGCAAGAGCAAGCTGCCTCTGCTAAGGTCCCTCGGTGCACGCACACACACACACACACATGAACGTACGTATGCAGATGGATACACACACACACAATGACTCGCTACATTAGCTAAATGGCCAGAGCTGCTTCTCTCTCTTTTCCTCTCTCTAATGAGACGGGTCTCTGGATCATGTAGTCTATTCATCATTCTGCTTGTTCCAATCTAGCGCTTCTTTTATCAGGGTTTCGTTCGAGGGCCGAAGTCGTCAGAGGCGACATAAATCACCTGTCAGCACTGGTCCCTGGGCTCCCATAATGCTCTATTAGCGGTTCCAACACCATTATTGACAAGGCAGTGGCCAGGTATTACGACCAAAGAAGCCACGACCATTACTGTTCATCTGTTTTATAGAGCATGGTTATTGTTCATTGTTTTGTTGTAGTACTTAGGTCTTACTGCTATTTTGGCCCCTATTGCAAAAGAGATCCTGACTAACCTGGTTAAATACAGGTCAAATAGATAATTCAAATAGGCTTTAGCATACAACTTTAACTCTGCACTATTTGGCCAGGTCAGAGTGCTTGCATGTCCACATACATTTTTGGCTCATCTGTCAAAGCTGAATTATACTGAACAACTATAGAGTTGTGAAGCAAGAAGAGCTATTTTTGGTGCATCTGGTTCCTATTTATTGTCTCTATAGACAATGTTATGTGACTCACAGTTGGGGCACTTCTATGGCTTGGATCGGCATAATACTCTCCCGGTTGAATCATAGTACAAAAGATGAACAACTGATTAACAATTGAATTAGAAAATATCCGTTCTTTTGATAAAAAGTTATTTTAATCAGTGAAAGTGACTGTTTGCGGCGACTAAAAATGAAAAGCAGCTAGCTGAATGTTTTGTACACTGTTCTTTGCTAATAAGAGAGGAGAGATTGGTTACTGTCTGAGCTTTATCAAATTCGTGTGTTTTGCCAACCTCGGTGTTGGATCAGAGTCAATCACCAGTGCAACCAAATCATTTTTTACATTCACGCTCGGATTTTCACTCTCACAAGTAGCCAAATGCTCGCAGTGTAGAGCTCAGCTGTCAATAAGGAGAGCAGCGCTGCAACACTAGCAGGCTGAGGTGACAAAACACAGCAGAGTTCAGTAAAGAAAGGGTCGGATTTTGATCAGCTTTATGTTAGCCGATACCAATACATTAAAATATGCCCGGATCTGCCCCGATACTGATCCTTAGGATTGGCTCGGAACATCTCTAGTAATTTGTTATCTTACCCTATGATTCAGTCTCTAAAAGAAGGCAATTTGCAACAGTAATTTAGGACCTCAACTGATTTTAACACCAAGTCAGTGAAGAAACCAGGACAAATTAAATTTAAACTCAAGCTAGCTGTAGATCTCCCAGCTCTCTCTCCTTTTTAAACATTAAAACCCTAAAGTGCACTTGTGCACATGGCAGGTTCATTACATGGTTCAGATATAAAGGGCTTCTCAGTGTATTTTGGTCACTGATGGTGTCCCATGAGAGAAAACCATCAGCACGAAGAAGCATTTAACCTCCTCCAAACCCCTGAGGGGGGAAAAAGTAAAAGATGCCTTTGCTATCTCTTTTCATGAGAAACTCGACCTCTCAGCCCCAACATCTGCAGCCAGTCCCTCAGGTCTGATCAGAAAAGACAGGATATGACCTCATCTGTGACCCTGTGACCTGAGGAAGTGCTTCAAAAGAAAATGAGAGTTCATCTAGGGAAGACTTGCACGAAAGATGAGGTTACTGTTTGACCTCTTATGAAATCGATGCTCTAATTTACATGTGTCAAGTGAATGAGCAAATGCTGTCTTTGTTTATTCTGTGCAGCTGTAAAGGAACAGGTGGATACTGCAGTGTAACCCTTTTTATGTACTCCCACTTTAAAGTTCGGGTGGATTCCTTAAGCAGTGGATCACAGGATACAGCATTTACCCTTCATGTGCTGG
Source organism: Siniperca chuatsi (assembly GCF_020085105.1). Classification (NCBI taxonomy): domain Eukaryota; kingdom Metazoa; phylum Chordata; class Actinopteri; order Centrarchiformes; family Sinipercidae; genus Siniperca; species Siniperca chuatsi. The sequence continues at coordinate 12,877,758 of NC_058065.1, read as the reverse complement.
AGGAGTTCTTGTTTCAAGCCTTTTTGAAGAACGAGTTCAATTTAATATACAGTATTTCTGATAGAGATCTAGTGAAGAGAAAACCCCAAAGAAGGCATTTTCCTTACTTTTTTATTTGCAGGATTTTCAGGAGTTTATACTCAGGTTTTAAAACAACAAACATTGTTTAGCTTCACAGTATGTATCAGGGTGCTTTCACACCTAACCTGTTTGATTAAAACAAGAGGATTTTGTGATAGTAGATATGGGATTTTAGCATGATTTCAAAAGCTAAACTACTATTAAATCCATCTGCTGATTGCGAACTGTTCAGGAAGCGATCTTATAATTGTTCTGTATAAGTCATGTATATATTTATGTAAATAATTTGGTAACCATGGAAACACTGTGTGTTTAATTAGTTATTTCTTAAAGATTGAATCTGAATTAAAGCCAATAAATAATTTTTGTTTTAATGCTGGATGCTATGTGATGATCACCAACTAAAGGTGATATATTTTTCATATGATTTATTCCTTATCCCTTATTAATGAAGGAGAGGTCTGAGTTAATTTTAACCTAAAGCCAAATGATGGTAAACGTTTTCTTTGATCGAACACACATTGAATATAATCAATGTTAATATCTGTTATTTTTGTGTTTTTTAAGCTTCCTGCTGACGAGCTTACCAGTACCCCTAACCTTATCTCCTCTTTACCTCCATTTTTCTGCTCAGAGAAATGAAACAGTTGCGGCGGCTAAATAGATACAGTAGCTTGGCAGTGTAAAGCTCATTTCCCTCTACTGTTCCATTCATCTCAGCTACCTAGCACTGTTAGAGAGGGATGTAATGATGGGAATGTGGACACATTGACATGCAAACACACAGCCACATGACTTTGTTTGCAGGGAATTAGTTAAATAATTCCTTGCAAACTCTTCAATTTTGCATGCATACTTGCCAATTTAATCTAGTGAAAAACATTTTTTTTTTTTAAACTAATGAAACTTTACTATGTAGAGATAGCTTTTTTTTTTACAGTGTAAAAATCTGTGATGTATTTTCTTGGTTATGTGGATAAAAAGAAATATCAAGCTTCAAACCACCTGTCTTTCTGTCTGTCTGTTTGTTGTGAGGTTTTCTTCATGCGTAGTTACTCTCCCATCAGCCTCGTGCACTGAACACTGTTTGTCTGGTCATGCATGGCTGTGTATATGTGTGTGCTTTGTGTAATTGTGCGCGTGTGTGCTACTGCTGCCGACCAACCAAGACAAAGGAGGGGCCGCTAGGGACTTTGTTTCTGAGACGCACACGCCTCTGTGCTGTCTGAGAGGGAAATAAAGGTTGATGGAGAACAGAGATAGGAAGAGGAGAGAGACAGGAAGAAAGTCAGGGGAGATGGGTAAAGACAGAGAGACAGACACTGGGAAAAAAGACAAAAACAAGGAGACAAGGGGGAGAGAGGCTTTACCCATCAGTCCCTGGTTGGCAGCCAAGTGCACAGATCCGTCCGTCGGGAACACACAGTCTGTACACCTGTTCAAACCAGCTGGCCACCACTACCTGCCTCAGTGGCAGCTTCACCCTCAGACACACCCACACACTCACCAAGGGGGAGGGGGGGGTTCAGCTCTTCAGCGAGTGCAGGCAAGGATCTGAAGATAATGTGGGTGCATCTGTGTGTGTGTGAGAGATGCTGGAAGAGCGGCAGGCAGAGTGTCAGGTCTCCCCCGGCAGTTTACAGTGTCAAAACCACCATACCCAAGCCCAGTATCCATAGGAAGTGCAATTCTGCACCTCACAATTTACATCCAATGCCAGCGTTCAGTGCCACTGCAGCTTCCTGCACAGTGTGTTCTTCATGTAGCGAGGCAGAAAGTGTGGAGGTCGTGGTGGTGGCTCACGTCCTGTCACAGACCTGCAATCAGTGTTTACCTTTTTATTAACGGTAACCACATTCTTAACCCTTACCTTAAACAAGTGTTTAATCATACCTTAACCTCTGGGATTCCCCGCACAGCTTAGCTCTTTATGTCATCCCTGTTTTTATTGTTGCGATTTTTGTTTGCTTTTACCACAAGAACCTTTTATTTTATTCTGCATTACATGTACAGCACCAGCACTTTCAATGTGATTGTCTGTGTGTAATCAAAAAATGGTAGAAGGAATGGAAACTGAATGGACATGACTACTGTGTCTTAAAAGAATGAAATATTTAAATTATTTCCTACACTCAGTACATTTTAAATCAGTAAAGGAAAGAGCGAAGGCAAACGGTAAAAAGAGAATAAAAGGAGGAAATTTCCAAATGAATGAATGAACAGATGACCACCGGCCCCTCCCCTCCTCTGGGCTCCACAGATGTGTGTGTGTGTGTGTGCTCTGGGTGATAAACGCCAAACCAATTGAAGCGATACGACACCAGCCGTATTAAATGGCATTTGCATGGTGTAATTACTGCTGGCTGGCCTGCTCTTTGTGTCGGTGGCCATTGGGGTCCTGTTGAGAAATTATCCCTGAATGGGTGCCGAAGAAATGAGGTGGGAGAGGTGTGGTGAGGTCAGAGCGGCAGCATGTTTGCGGCTGACTGGTGCTCCAAAAGCCACCACTGAATGGCACACTGTGTTTTTGTGTGCACCATGTTTTCCTTTTTAAAGGTGCATTTTGACCATCTTCTCTGCATTTCTTACCAGGCTGTTGGCACCCTGGCTGCCCCCGTGTTAAATTCCTAGCATGGATAATAATGTTCTCGACATGGAAGATCACATCCAGCAGACACGACACCCTGACACCAGCCGCCAAGGCCTGCAAATGTAAATCTCAGCAGATTAGATATCTGTAAGCAGCTTCTGTGTGTGTGTGTGTGTGTGGGTTTTAGAGATTGGTAGATGGATCGAGACAGAGGAAGAGTGTGTTTGTGTGTGTGCGCGTCTCTGTCTCAGCTCTCGTCCTCTGAAATAGACTCTTAAGAGATCTCACTGCGTCCCATCCATGCCCGATCATTCACTTTACACTGGAACCAAAAACCCCTCCGCTTGGTGTTTTTTATGGACGTTACCTATTTAGCAACCTTGTCGAGCTGTACGCAGGATTTCATGTCAGACGGTGTGAAATTGATCCAGCTACAAGACTGTCTGGGTCTGTCTCGTCCTTGTCACACTTGCAGTTGCTTTTAAAATGCTCGACTGGCTCAAAGCAATAATGAATCACGAATCAAGTAATCATTTCCACATAAATAAATAAATGCCTATTTTGCATCACTCCTCCATAGATTGATAAAGCACAATAGTGATTCAGCCTGTGACTATTGAGTTTGGAGTCCCTTGTTGACTCCGATGAGAGAACTTTTATGAAGCATGTATTTCCCCTATTACAGAACTATGCTACAGGGATATAAGGCGTTAAAGAATCTGCAGATAGAATAGAGCTATGCAGTGTTGGGGGTTCACAGATTTGCTCCCATAGCAGCAATTCAGGGAGACATGGGCTGAGTAGCAGGGGCAGTACAGCGAGAATGTGAAATGATCCGACTGTAGAATCGCCTGATTTCAAATGGCAGAGGTTAGTATAAATAAGAAAGTGTTTTTGTGGAGTAAATTGCACAGTTCTCTATGGGCTAAAGAGCTCTACTCAATCTCTAAGGAGGCTGATTTTCTGTATATGTACAGAAATAATTGTGTTGTAAATGCAAACGCCACTAAAGTAAGCTTTTATTGAAGTTTGAAGAAAAACGGTTTGAAAGTATCTTGTTAAACCCAAATGAAGGACATATATCCATTTTAAACACAAATACGTCCCTGAGTCATATGTTACATTTCGCTTATCGAGGAGCCAAAGATCTTTAGTTGCACAGTTGAGAGCTGCTGTTGAGTTTATATTCAGTAGGGAAACAGATTGTGTGAGCTGCGTGGTCCCATTTTCTTTTGCATTGTATATATTATGATTTAAGAGTGTTTCATTTTCCATGAAATGGCTAAAAAAAAAAACCCTGAAATATTGGGTTATGATGGAAAAACTGGTTGTTTTAATTTGGATGATTTTAAGTTTGCCAACTTTGTTTTTAGCATCAAGAATCAAGAATACCTACTGTAGGTCACTGTGTAACTTGTAAGTGTACAGTACAGCGACACTTTAACAGAGCCCACAGGTGAAAGTCACTGACTAAACAATACTGTATAACAGTTATAATGCATTTCTCTTTTTTCATTACAGCAGCAATCTGATGTGTCTGTCTGAAACCTGTCAAGCAAAAATAGCTCAATGACAACTTTCCTCCTTGGCATTGCAACCAAAAGTAGTTTTTAATGCTCAGTGTAAACACATTCTTGTTTCCCAGATCACACCTGATATAACCCAACCATCATGTTCTGTCTGAATGTGTTTTAGAGGATTAGGCTGAGCAGGTGACAGTATTGATCAGTGATGCATAATATCTTATTTTCTCTCCAGCTCACTATCTATGTATGTCTCAGTATCTATCACAATATGGTTTAGAGAAGTCTGTCTTGTCTGCTTGTTTTCTGTTTTTGCTGTCCTCTAGACTATATTCTGGGTAAACAGTGCTATTTGTGTCTAATTTCTTATCATAAAAATGTTGCTCACTGGTTTGCCTTATGCCCAAGTGGAAATATGTGTATTAGAATAATTATACTACTAATAATTATATAGCATTGGTCCTTTTTATGAGTAGTTTTTCTCCTAGAAACACACATTTGAAACCACATCTGTGCTTAAATGGCTTCAAAAAAGAATTTTGTTTGTTTTTAAGCCAATATTGATTCTAAATTTGAGCTCAGATACAGGAGCATGTTTTAAAGTCAATATTGTGTAATTCTCTGTGATTGACAAGTGATTCTCCTGCAGTAAACCCCACCCACCTGGCAATCCAAGCAGGGTTAAGCAAACAACAATTTGCAGGCAGCATTTTTGCTTGAAATCACAGAATTTATTTTTTACCTGCAGAGGCTGAAAAAAAGGCTTGTGTGTTTGTGCAAGAATGGGCACTATTGATTGTGTGTGCAGCACAATGGCTCTGTCTGCATGTGCATATATGCATGCTCTGGGTGCGTCTCTACTTGCACAAGCGTGTGATACAGAGTGTGTGTCGCTACAGTATGTGCATGTGTCAGCATCATCGCTCCATCTCCCACGGCGTCTCCTGGAAGCTGACAACTGGATAATAGCTTTTTACTTTTCCAGAGCAGGGCTCCGGAGAGAACTAATATGATTATAAATCATTATTCAAATAGAAAGGTGAGGCGCGGCGCTCAGGATAGTAAGAGAGCATGATAATAGCATCATTACCTTTTTATTTATAATTCAGATTTTTTATTTTTTTGCAAGCGTCGCAACTCAACCTAATGTTAGACTACAGGGGATTTCTCTCTGCGATATGGGGAGGTGTAGATGCATCAAACCATCCTGGAGGAGACAGAGGTAAAGATGATTGAAGTGATTTGAAATAGGGAACATTTATAATATGGAGGGGTGTTTGAAGGGATTTAGTTTGTTACTACAATGAAAATCCATTACATGTGAATTTTTGGTTTTAGCGTTTATTTGCCAAATAAACCGAGCCAACGGGTACTCATAACAAGCAGTAAAAACCTGTGCCTCTCACCCCAAATGGTGACCAATCCCTTCCCAAGTTAACATTGTCAGTGTCTTGGATGTACACGCACATGTACACTCAAATACAATATATAGACTCCAGGCACCATATACACATGCAATCTAAAAAACTACATGCAACATATTTGAATAAAGTAGATAGTGAAATAACAAACAAGGAGAAAAAAATAGTGCCAATACAAAATTGCATGCTGATGACTAACCCTTGAGTTATCTGATTGGCCCTATGTAGCAATGGATATTGCATGTGAATAATATCTAGATTTGTCCTGTGCAGCGCATTATCAGAATATTTTTAGCATCTGGGACACCAGCTAGCAATATTCTGTTCTGCCGGGTTGGAAGATCTAAAGAAGAATCATTATTATTCAGAATGATCTATTTAGGACAGTTTGGTATTCTGGTGGTGAGAATTTAACTCAAAATGGAGGACATGAGTCTCCAAAAAAGAATCACGTTGGAATATTCCCAGTAAATGCGTAAATGTGCCTGAGGACATAAGTTGCAAGCTAGTTTCATTGCATGGCGCCTTCAAGGAGTGAGTAAAAAACTATGCACACATTTAAAATGTACTAAAGGAAAGGTTGACAAGCTGTGATACAGGGTATCTGCACGTCTTGAAAAGGTTTAAATACTATTGATTTCAGTTTTCTCCAAAAGGAAGAAAAAAAAAAAGCCCCGGAAGGTATTTAAAAAATCTTGAATTTCATTTACAAGGGTCTTAAATATTTTTTGTAGTTATTGTTAGTTATAAAATGTTTTTGTGTATGATTTTAGCTAAAATTGGCAGGAAAGTCCCCAGTACTATTGTTCAAGATCCCTGACCTTGTGTAAAATTAATATAGGCCTACAGACCTTAAATTAATTCATTAGTTTTTAATTAGTTAATCCATCCAACCGTTCATCCATCCATTTCCTGCTGCTTATCCAGGTCCATGTCATGTTTAATGATTAATTAATTGTTATGCTGCTGGGATATACTGACAAAAATGTGATATAAATGTCAGTAAATTCATGTACTTGGTAAATAATTCTAAGCCTTATCATCCCTACTGGTTTCATTGATATCTTTTATACTTTGGCTGGTATAACCATGGAGCAGGTATTAAATTGCATTCTATGTGGTATTAAAAATGTCGTAGTCTGAGAAAGTGGCACAACAAAATTCATCCACGCATCTTCGCAGAACATTCGTTTCTACAAGCTTGGTGACGTCGTGACTACACTCCCGTCTAGTTGGTAAACTACTGTAACTGGTGAGCTAACCGCTAACACACTAGCCAGTTAAGACATGCTAGTCACAATAGCTCCCTGAGCTGCTTTCCATTTTCTCTGTACAGTGTTGTTTATTCCATTTTGTTCTCTGGGCTGTACTTCATTTTATTCAATAAAGAATTTTATTGAAGAGGGGGAAAAGAGCTCTACAGGCTAACAACCTTGCTAACTGCTTGCTAACTGTCAGTTAGTAAGCTTGTTAGCTCTGTCGTTAATGGGACAATACATTCACAGAGTTTATTGAAAAGATGTATCAACTCCTGTCTCATAAATTTCTGCTCTTTTATGGAGCAGTTTATACTCCGACAGAGGAGGTTAAATAAAAGTTGGTGGTGCAACACATTTAATAAGCTACAATAGCTTCCTCCATTTTGGACTTTTCGGCTCTCTCTTCCCTCAAAGGTCAGCACTGTCAAGGTGGCTTGCAATTGGTGAAAAAGTAACATTTAGAAGAGAGTGACACTTGTTGGTAATGAAAAAATCCTGTTAGCTGTTTGCGTGAAAGGCCTGCTCTTTGTTCTCTAAAAGCAAAACCTTTAGATTCCTCCTTTGATTCATTCGGGATTGCTTGAACTTGACTGACCTGGACAGCTGAATTGTGTTGTGTATATTGAAATCAGACTTTGATTCCGCTTTGACTCCACGTCAGAGCCAGTTTTTGTTCTGACAGTAGTTTTAGGGATTTATCTGATGCTCTTATCCACACAAAGATTCAGTATCATTTCGACAGGGAATCCATTCTCTGACTTAACTAACTGCTTTGTTATTCTGCTGCTGTTCAGGTATGAGCTGCTGATGAGCAGGCAGTGCATTGAATGTCACTAAAATTCAGATGATTTAGCAGCCGATTAGTCACAAAGCTGGAGCTTTGTGTGGAATACGACAGGGAGGGAGAATAGAGCAAATCCATCTTTGTCAAAGCACAAAGATGCCGCTTAGTAATTCACTCGCTGACAATTCAAAACGATGTAAATCAGAGAAAATGTGACGTGACTGAAACAATGTCATCTATTCTACAGGTTAAGATAAGGTTGCCATTAAACATCCCAAGAGTAAAGAGATTCAGACTTAAGAGCTGATTGAGGTTTTTCCCTTTGAGGTTATGTCAGCTCTTCCCGGGCCAAAGATAAAAATCGATGCCTTGATGTTCGCGCCAACAAAATGTTTCTGTTTAATCCAACCATGTAATGAGGCTTTCTGCTTCCATTGTGTGCATGCACATACAGTAGAGGTGTGTCTTCGCATACCCTTGTGTGTATTGTTGTATGTGTGCATGGTTTTTCATGGTGTCCCACTGTGTAGGAATCTCACCATTTGTCCTCCAGCTGATTTCTGTAAATGCAGCAAAGGGGGCCCAACCCAGTAACTTTATTTTTGGCCTTCCAGCTCTAAGGCTTAACAGATGTCACTCTCAACTCCTCTGCTGCTCATTGTGCTGCAGAGGAACATATAGCCAGAAAATCTTAGTAAAAATAGATTTCAATAATTACGGACATGAGTAAATTTGAACTACCCCGTTACCCCAGTACCCCATTTACACTTAGCCACTTCATGTGTCTTGGTGTCAGATAGGTATCGAAAATCAAAAAAGCCAAATGTAAATGCATCCAGGAAGCAGATGGATTGAAATCTGATTGTCAATTGTAAATGCATCTGTCTCTCAAATACACCTATGTAATCTTTACTCCTCCAACTGCAACTACTTTAATAAGCAGTCTTTTTTTTGAGGCTCTACTGATTTCGACACATACAGTAATACACAGGAGGTACTGTGCTGTTGTAGGATTTAACTGATCCATGATCAGTGCAACCGTCAAATGATCTGTGTGGGTGAGAGCAAAACAATTGTCTCGCTCGTAGGCAGCCCAGTATCCCAAGGTGCTACGTCCACATTGCACAATATGCACCTCACGATTTACGTCGAATGCCAACATTCAGTACCAATGCAGGAAGTGTGTCCTGTATGTATATGTCCAATTGCACTATCACCGTCTGCAGAAGATCAAAGTAAAACCTCTGTGGCCTCTTTATCACACTCTCTATAGCAGCTCTGGCCAATAAGTGTTTGCTACGGTTATCAGTTCTGACTAATAGCAGCATTCTCTGGTAAAAGTGTGGTTACCTTTTTCATAGCAATTATTTCTGTGGTGCCCTTAAGCAAGGCCCTGAACCTCTAATTACCTCAGTGGAGCTCCTTCGTGGAGAACAAAAGAAGAGCCTTCTTTGAGCAAATTTAACTGTGTGGATGTGAAATGCAGCATCATTGACAAAAGAACATGCAGATTCAGCAAACACTTCCAGTCTGAGCTAAAGGTATTTTGCTGTTTTTTCTCAGGGTACTGAGATAGCTTAAGAATGTAAATTGGACTATCGCCAGTGCAATAAAATCATTTTTAAAACCCATGGTGAAGACTGTCAGAGCTGCAGGGTTCTGCTGAGGGATGATAAAGGGGGGTGGTGGTGAGAGACTTGACCTTGTTGCCCAGAGGAAGGGGGGACCATCATTAGTGTGGCACCAGGAAGGTTGTACAGTTGACCTGACAGCCCTCTGTGTCCAGATAAGAGTGAGGGATGAGCTTTACTCCTTCCTTTCCTCCTCCTCCTGCAAACAATCCTTTTTTCTAGTGTCCAGTTTAAAAACTAAAAACTTTGCCACCAGGTATTGGCATGAAAAGAAACCGGAAAAGGAAAACAAAAAAAGGTAACTGCTCACATTGTCACTAATCTGGCTGCCATGTTTCACTGGCTCAGCAACACTTCTTCACCCCCCCCCCCCCCCGGCAACAGCACAGAGACTTGTTAGAAGACTGATGACTGATGTCTGCCCCAGTTTAACTAATTAATCTTTCTCAACTCGAGAGCTTTTCCTGAAGCCCAGCAGAACCCATCAGACCACTGAGTGATCACACCTGGGTTTTGTGGCGGAGATACATCACTTTACGTCAGGTGACGAGAACAAAACACAGAGAAAAGCCTATGTTGGATTTTTTTCTTTCTTTCACTGAATATCTCTGATCTCAGTTTCCACTTTTATCAGGCAGCTCTGAACCGCATCTCTAGCAAAGATGTTGTATATGATCCTGTTCTCTTCATACCATGTGTTAGTATACTGATAATTTACATGATGAATTACAAATTTACATAATCTGTGATGGCTATGCTTTATTCAGGTAATATTATAAAAATAAATGCTACGGGCCGACTGGTGGTCTTGTGGTCAAGACGCATGATCGCAATGGTTCGATTCCAGCTGGGACCTTTTGTTGCATGCCATTCCCCCTCTGTCTCTCCTGTTGTTTCCTGTCACTTCTCCAGTGATGAATAAATATACAAACTGGTATTATTTTTGTCACTCAAGTTGCCTACATTCGTTCAGCCACCTTTTTAAGATGATTGTTGACACAGCAACTTTGACCAGGCAAGGCGTGAGCAGAGTAACCCAAACGCTATTTTCCTCAGCAACTTCCTCCAGCTCCACTGGGGAGATCCTAAAGCACACCCAGATCAATATAGAGCTATAATCCCTCCTGTGAGTTCTGGATCTTCCCTGGGATTTCCTCCTGGTCGGTTGTGGCCACAGCCAGGAGGCATCCCTACTAGGCCCCCAAACTGCCTCAACTGGTTCCTCTCAAAAAGGCTCTGTCGTTTGATGTCCTCAAAAATCACTGTGCTCCTCATGTGTCACCCAAGTCTAACTGTGCAGAAACCTCATCTTGGCTGCCTGTATCTGTGATCTCAGCTTGTGACCATAGTAGCCCAGGATCATCCAAGTTTGTCCACAGCCAGGAGGCGTCTCTACTAGATGGCCTAACTGCGTCAACAGTGGTGTCTTGGTACATGGGTATACTGTGGCCTCTGCCCAGAGGTGGGTATACGCTGTATACCTGAACTGGTCCCTATCAAAGAGAAGAGTCAGTTGTATATAATGAGGTCCTCCCTGTGCCCCTCATGTGAGGCCAGTCTCCTTCTGCAATGTGGCAACCCAACGCTTGGGATCATAGCAGCCCAGTATCATAGGTCCACATTGCACCTCACGATTTACATCCAGCCAACGTTCACTGCCAACGCTGAAAGTAGTGCCCTATATGTAGGACAGGAAGGGTGTGGAGGGCAGGTTGGTGGATGGACGTGCAGCACTTCTGACTTTCATGCATGAGACTGGAGTTTGCGTCCCGTCCCAGACCTGCAATTAACATTCTCCTTTTTTATTACTGGAACCACGATCTTTCCCTAACCTTAACCATACCATAGTTGCCATGTGCAGATTGTAGAAACCGAGAATCGTAGAAACACTGCCATTGGACTTAAAAAACACATTGTCATTGAATGTAATACAGGGTTTTGCAGATTCGTCCAACATCAACTTTCTTCTCTGGCAATAGGGTTTGACCATATGTAAGGGCTGTAATGAAAACTGAGCTTTGCTGTATACCTCAGCTCCTTCTTCATCCCCATGGTCTGATACAACAGCCTGCATTACTGCAGCCAATGTACTTAAACAGCCATTAATCTGTTTTGGACAGGCCTCTTGTTGCAAAGATATACTTCATCTGACAGCTCTGTATTTATTTAACTTACTCAGGTTTTCCATTCAAAATATTAGCTTGAAGCCCCAAAACTACTACTGTATGTCTAGTATTGTGACATCAATAAATCACATTTTCAGACATTAGTTTAACAACAGCAACTACCTCACCATGGTTAGATGTGCTTTTTAAAGGCCTTGGCACATCAGATTGGATATTGGCTGCACTGAGATCCTTCAGTGTATAGAAAAAACAACTACAGGAAACACTTCTGTCTCCTTGGGAACCAACAGAGAAACAACAAAAGCTCCTCATACTCTATTTTTACATGAGGCTTACTTATATTCAGCATCAAAAATGAAACCCCGGCCAATGAAACGTCCTCTGAGAGAATTGGCAGCTCATTGTTGCATCTTATGTTGTGTGCTGCATGGCTGATTGTTTTTCGGAAATCTGCTGGATCGCTTTAGAAGAAGGATGCTTTTAGTGCATCTGGCAGTAGAAAAAACGTTCATACTGTGGACCAGTTGCAACATCCCATCCCACAGAAAAGAGGGGGATTTATGGGAAATGTCATCTTAATGCTGACAAATAACTAACACCAACAAAATCTCTATCATACATCATCTCAACCATGATATCATTTGTTTGTCACTATACCCAGATGTTACAGGTAATTTGACAATGATATATTGATGTTAATAATTCCTCGTCATAGTAGCTTTAAAATCTGACCCCTTGAATATGCAGTGTGTTCATCAGACAGTGACAAATTATGTCTTGTTCATCATAAATCCAGAATAGATAATGTTGCTCTACTGCCTGGGTCAGGTAGGATTGTCTGTCTGTAGGACGTCAGAGTATGAGCTCTTATGTCAAAGCTTCATTAAGTCCTGGTCCATTCTGATTGTTACCAGCTGTACTCCAACATGCAGTCTGTGTGTGTATACATGTGTGTTCATTGGTTCGTTGAGTCAGCGGAGGTTGGCTGGTGAGGGACAGTGAGTTATATCCTGCACTGATCTAATGAAGGTCCTGGGGAGGAAGAAGACAAGATACTCTTGATATATCCTGCATACCATGGAAATGTAATGCCAAATAGTATCCCTGATGGTTTTTTTTCTTTGCTTCAGAGTACAATGACATGATATAGAGTGTAATGTTAGTGTGGGAGCAGCAGTACAGTAGGAACCCAGACTTTCCCAGAGCGTTTTCGGATTAAATCCACTAACCCTCAGGTCACTGTGAGGCAACTACTGAAAGGTGGAAGGAGAAAAAGTGGGAAGGAGTAGTAATCCTGGGAAGAACAGATACATTAAGTTGTGAACTTAAAAAAAAAAAAATAGAAGACGATATTTTATCTACTATAAAATATAAGATACCTTCAGCTGCAACTATTACATCTGTCATTTGCATGAATGTAACATGCATTTAGAAGCATATTGTTTCCTTCGAGATGCTGAAAAAAGCATGTACTTTCTGGTCTGGGAACTGGAGCAGGAGAGTGGTTTAGTGGTTTGACCGTAGGCCCACAGGTTCAACCCATCAGCAGCTCTGAGTCCCATTAAGGACTCTGACATATAACCCTCTGTTGGCTGTTTGGATAAGAATACACATGCACACATGTTTGCATGTTAAAATGAAAGTATAAAAGGTTTTCAGAGGCACTTGTAAAATCAGTAACTTATTTTAAAGTCACAGTTAGGGTGTTCTAACAGCAAAAACTCTGTCCCCTTAGTCCTAAACCTGGCAATGAGAACAGCCAACAGGTTCCTGCCTGAGGACCTCATTCAGTATTATTTAGAATTGTGGATACATTTGGAAATGTGAATTGTTTTCTGACTTATGCCTGTTGAAACACTATTATAGTAGTCCAAGCATGAGGAAATAAAAGCATGTATGATGGGATTCAGTATCTTGAAAACTGAAAATTTAATGGATTATAGCAGCATTCCTGAAATGGTAGAAGCAAGATTGTATGACCCTTCTTGTATGAAACTCAAAACTGAGTCTGGAATCAAACACCACACCAAGATTTCTGACAAAACACATGTTTGGACAGTGACGGCTGCATTTGTGTCTCGTAAGGTGGAGAGGCTAGTGGGGTTGTCAGGTTTAACTGGTACATATATCTGCGTATCATCTGCCTATAAGTGGAATGTAATACCATGGTTTGCGAATGATGTGACAAAGCAGCAGCATTTAAAATGGAATGGATCCCTGGGGAACTCCAGGGTTTACCAGGGAGAGAGGTGAAACATGGTCACCAGTGAAAACAAAGCCTCTTCAATTTGATAAGTAAGAGTTAAACCACTCCAGAGTAGACCCAGAAAGACCCAGTGCGGGAGTCTGTTAATCAGAATACTTTGGTAAACTGTTTTTTAAAGCTGTAGACAGTAGTGTCAGAATGGAGCTTTCACCTGTATCTGCTTTTTGGAAGATTTTTGGAATTCTGTGCATTTTTGGTATTTTAAAGTATAGTTCTGACACATCAGAAAGGGCCCATGGAGTTAAAACGCTTCTGTGGGGGCATGAGCAACATGTGGCATGTAAACACCTTATACAGATTTCTGAAGATTATTTTTTGGTAAAGAACATAGTGGCTGAGATGGTGAGAAATCAAGACACAACTGCGCACAGATGATCAGAAACCTGGACACTGTCAGAATCATGTATACAGGGATGTGAATAACCAGGTTTCTCAAGTTCTATGTAAACATCATATCCCGAATAAGATCAAAACCAGGATGAGACTCAAAACTGGGATACTGGTGCACATGTAAATGCACTTAGTGTCTGCTGTTGAATTTGTATTAAAAACAGCCTGTGTTTGAAATAAAAAGGTTTCAGTGGATGAGTTGATAGGCGTCGAGTGCCCCAGTTCCATGTTGATTTAATAAAATCACACCTCATCCTCAGTGGGACTCCCACTCTCTCACGGTGGATTGATCCTGACCCTCACTTGACTTCCAAAGCCAATAAACAGCTATCACATGCTGATCAAGGAGAAGTGAAACTGTTACTTTTGGCTCCCTGTCCTCTGCTTTGATGTGAAATCACTAGAGGACCTTGGCTGATAGACTAAATATATACAGACATCTGCACCTCACTTCATTCGTGTTTTATGTTCATTGCAAACATGTTATTTTTTTCATTAACCCAGCAACTGTGGAGAGAGTCATGCTACACTAATGAAAATCGGCTGTCGCTCAATGATTGATAGCACGAACAGCCAATTGGAACCCTGCTACTCACAAAATTGGTTTCACAAACCAACAGTGGCACTGCTGCTTCTTCATTTAATTAAATGTACCAAGGCTTCAATCCTTTTTTATCCATGTCTTGTAGTGAATGAAAGAGTGCCAGACAGGATAGCTATAGATCCAAAACCATGTGTGCAACAGTGCAAATAAGTCCACTTTTCATCAAAAGGAAAGAGAATAGAAGGGAGAGAGGAGTTGGAGAGAGCAGAAAAATAAAGCATGTGCCAGATGAATTAGTGACGTATATATCATGGAAAATGAGTTCTTTACAAAGCGAGGGTCATCTACCTGTGCTGGATTTAAGAAGCTTCTATGAGTTATCATGCTATCATTCCACGCTGTCAGTGCCTTATTATTTGGAGGATCAGTGACGCTTGTATTATATTTCACTCCTTACTCGTCTCGGGAACCTTCCACTGCAGCCCTGCTGGGCCCACTCATAACTGGGGGAGTTTTAGGACTTCATAAGTTTCCCCAGAGAAAAGCCACAAGACTGATTTAGCAGTAATCTTATCCTATGTCTTTATAGAAGCCAGATCTGGTGCATTGCAAGCTGCACAGTCAGACTCTGAGATATATAATATGAGCTGTGGAAATGACAGAGTTGCCTCAGAGTTACAGGGGTACAACTGAAAAGATGAGCTGTTGTAGGCTCTGTTTGATGAGCAAAAAAAAAACCAAAACAAAAAATAACCAGCTCCAAAGACACTATAGGTTCTGTAAAGGTGAACAGTTACAGGACAGAAGCTGCACTTATGAAGAGCTGGAAGCTGGAAGGCATTCGTTGTGATGAACTTGGTTGGACACATGAAAAGTGGCAGTTGTGTAAAGAACAAAAAGTTACACCATCCGACAAGCAGTTCTGAAGGAGTACACTGGCCCTTAAAGGCCCAGTCACACTGGAAATTGGCACAGCAAAATGAATCTGCGAAATATTTGGTTCTAGAGGCTTGGTGATGTAGGGACTACTCACATGTCTTTTTGGAGAACTGCTACTAACACACTAGCAAGCCAGAAACACTGGCTCTCCCAATGGCTCTCTGTGCTTCTTTCTGTTTTCTCTGTACTGTGAACTGTCATTTTGTTCTCAGGACCTGACATCATTTCATTCAATAAAGAGTAACTGAAGGGTTAAAAAAAAGCTCTCGAAGATAGAAAGCTCTGCTAACTGTCAGTTAAGTCAGTCAAAAATTGTGGCTCTTTTCGTAAACATCCTGTCATGTCTGAATAAAGCATCAGCATCAAAGTGGATATGGGTTGTTAGCAGCTTGTATCTTTTCTTTTGTTCTTTAACAGTGAAGCGTGGAAGTGGAAGCGAAACAAATGGATCCCACCACCCATGCCACTGTTCGCTTGTTGCTGTGGAGTTGACTTTGTGCCAAGCAGCACTTCATATGTGCTTGTATCTGTACTCTTGAGGCAAATGTCATTCAAAAGTGGAATCCCAGTGTCTGGAATGATGATCTTCCTTTTCAGACTTTTTTACAGCATGGAAAGACAAAACATTCACCCTGATTTGCAAAAAGTTTAGTCCCGTTGCCTGTTATCCCACAATGCCTTGAAGGGCAAATGTCTCGTGCCGCACTGTTATTAGTGGGTCTTCACCATAAAACAAATGAAATGTCACCAGAAATGTCCAGAGGACAGATCGCAATATCCACTTTGAAAAAGCAGTTGGTTTATGGGAAATGTGGTCTTCATTTCAAGGAAAATGCTGCATGTATACTATTCAATAAAACAAGAAATTTGAATATTTGATCCTTGGAGAAGAGAATGTCAGTTGGTATCACGACCTAGTATAATTTTATACAAAGAGAATGACAGTGAGACAAAAAAAGAAACACATGCAGACAGAAAGACAGCCGATGAGAGGGCAGAGTGGAGGGGAGGGGGTAGTTGTAGCGGTTAGGAGTATCCGTCAAAGTCAGATCAATTCATGCTGCTAAATTCTTCAAGGCGTCTGCTGAAAGCTGGAGGGGGGCTGGGCAGCATGCTTGTTTACCACTGATGAGAGATAATTTCATATTCTCTGTAGCAGGAGTCACCTGATAGTCACTCATACCACCGTATGAAATATTGGGGCCACGATCACAGCGGGACTCTAATGACATATCAGTCTGCTGCAGTAGCAAGGCTACTTGTATACCTTGCGGCTGGATGGGTCAATTTAGATCACGTTCAGAGTATAAATTAATCAGGGAGCTGGGGGAGAGAGTTTCAATTAAGGAAACCTGGATTGAATTGTGCTTGTCTTTTCAGTTTATTAGCAAATGTATTAATATAATATCTATCTTTACATGGACAAAAAACCTGACCTTAAATCGTTTCCCCAGCATGACAAAAAGAAGTGGTGCCCCAAATTTCTTTTTATGAATGCATGCATCTGAGCAAAATAAATAGTGCATCTTAAGCTAACCCACAGCAGAAATCCCAATTCTTGCGTGCTGTTTTGCACCAATGCTTTAGAAGCAGTGCGTCGACTTATCCCAAATGCAGATGTCAGAGCAGGCTTTCTGGTTATCTGATCTGACACATAACATGGCAGATCTATCTGAGCAGTATGAGGCACAAGACGGGAACTGAAAATGACTTTACTCTCTTCTTTTACATTTGGATAGTATTGTCAGGGTCGGTAATGCATGTTTCATGTTTGTGGGGGAAAAAAGGTGTTAAGCAGCGTGGTTTTGTTTGAAAAGAGTGGAAGTGGTTTTTAAGGTGTGATAAACCTAGGCAGAGTTTGAAATATAGAGGACATCCAAAAGGTCAGGATCTGGTTCACAGTCCATCATACGCACGGCTATATGTGGCTTTGGTCAACTAAGCTATCAGAATAGCTTTTTATAAACTGTTTGAACGTGCTGTTCTCGCAGCCTTGGGTGACATATTGACAGACACATCAACGTCTGTCAGCAGACTGTGGTTAAACTGAATGCTCAAGTGAGAAAAACAATTTTGTTCTGTGCATTTGAAGATTAGCTGGTTTGTGACGGCATGTAAACTTGGCAGGCGTCCGGTTACAGTGTGGATGCTGCGGAGGGTTATCTCGGAGCAGTGAAGAGAATGAAGAACTCAGGGAGGGACACAGGAAAGAGTCATAGCAGAGAAACACAGACTGCAATAACAATATTGGCTGCTGTGACTAAAAATGTCCGAATATTTGATCAGCATTTACTGACTTTACTGATGGTTTTAGACCTGCCAACGCTTCAGACCACTTTTCTCAAAAGGAAGTAGCATTTTGTGTTTACATGATCCTCAGAGTCCTCCCAAAGCATTAACCCTTTGAACCCTAGGCTTTTTTGCTTAGTTTATAGTCCCTTTATTTACAGGTCTGTACTATACGTTTGAGTTTTATGCCTGTATGCCCACAGGTTTTTAGCCGTGCTAGCTCTAGGGATGGATTGCCGAGAAATTTTGTACAGACATTCATGATCCCCAGTGGACGAATCCTACTGACTTTGGTGATCTCCTGACTTTTCATCTAGCGCCACTAGCAGGTCAAAATTTAATTTGTCCAATACTTTTTGACAAGATACAACACTAAAGACTCCCATCAGCCAAAGCTGTACTTTGTGTTTTGTGCTTATTATCAAATGTTAGTATGCTAACATGCTAAACTGACCATGGTAAATATTTAGCATGTTAACATTGTCGTTGTGAGGACATTAGCATGCCAATGTTAGCATTTAGCTCAAAGCACAGTTGCTAGCATAGCTGTAGACTCTTAGTCTTGAGTAACACACAGTACAGATCTGTATATGAATGGACGGAAGAGTGTGTCAGTGTTCCAAGAATATAAGAACCATGTTGATGGGACATTCTGAGCCTTAATAATTTAAAAAATATGTATTTATAGTGCAAAACGAAAAATTAACAGATTTTGCCACTGCTTTTTATCTTTTTCTTACTTCTATTTGGGATAATCATGTTCTGAGTTTTGGAATAACACTTCCCATAATGCTTTGGGGATGCGAGCAGAATACGTAATGTTACCGTGGAATCAGTGAGCTTTGTGAGGGTTACACCTTGAACCCTGATTTTGTTTAAATTATTTACATTTATTTACATTCATTATTTACATTTTGGCGAATTTGCACCATGAAAAGTAATGCCGAATTAGCTATTAGCATTTCCTGTTTGCACTGTAACCACGGAAACAGACAACTATCACTGGAATACTTTGATAGTGAGTAAAACTTGAAGTTATAAGGAGCGCTTCCCCCCCCCCTATGCTTTCACTAGTCAACTTATTTAAGGCTATTTAGTTAATTTTTTATTTTACTCTGCGATTTAGTAATGTACGTCCCTAAAGTTGGAGAACTTGCCAAAGACATTTAAAAAAATGCCAAAATCAATGCACCAGAGGCTGAGATATCCTGCCTTTTAGTCCCTAATGTGTATCAAGCTTCAAAAACACTGGATACTGCTTCTTCCCATAATGCATCTTTCTTCGTAGCCTCCCTGTCTGGTAAATGTCCATATCTTTCAATCTCCCCCAGTTAGGCTTTCTATAAAAATGTTGTACTCTCTTTGCTCAAGCCGAGAATACTCAAGTGAGAGCACGTGAGTAATTTTCTCGAATTTGACAAAAGTTCTCCAGAGCCACACAACACATTATGTAACTGTTTTCACAGGCTGAGTAGTACTCCTAATGACTCATAAACTGATTTTGACATGTAAAATTGAAAGAACCCCTTTAATTCAATATGCTACCCAGTTAGGAAGCCAAAAAAAAAATCTGTTCAAAGCTTTGAATACAGCCCATTACATAGATGTAATCAGGCCCTCTCCCTCTGACTACAGTTGGTCAGAAGACCATTCTTAAATGGTTGCATTTCAGTAATTTTTTCCTAATGCAGCTGAACTCAACCACAGGACACGCAGAGAGTTAATTTTCATTTTTAATTTAAGTGTTTCACATGTGATCAGCTACATCTCTGGAACTGGAAACTGAAAACACATGTTCCTGATCACAAATCAGTCCATTGACAGCGATTTGATGAAGACGCAAACAAAGTGTCTAGCTGAAGCTCTGAGTGACGCTGGGACTGGGCGAGGCCGTCCCGCGGGTTTCGGCTTGGCTCTGCTGAGTAACATACACTAAAGGAGACATCGCTCTGCACTGAGAGCACTGTGTTACACAACTTGATGAGAAGTCAGTGAGGGAAAACAGAGAGGGGGAGAGAAAAATAAGAGGTAAATAGAGACAGAGCTGATGAAGAGGGGGAAATGAGAGCTGGTTAGTGGCTGTAGACATGAACTCTGGCTGAACCCCCCTCACTCAGGCGGCCTCAATTGCAGCCTCAATGGGATGAGGCATTCGGGTACGACTCTGAGAGTTTGACATCAAACCGACAGCAAGACATGATATCTTATTTTCCTGAGCCGCGCTGACACAAATTCAGCTCTCCACTTATTATTTTCTCATGACTGTAGCGAGAGAAGAAGTTCCGCACGAAAAGAAAACTGGCTGGCAGTCGGCTCCCAGAAGTTCATGCAGTTCCTTCACTTTTAATTCAAATAATTTGCAGATTGTTTTCATGTAGGAGGATAAAGACGTTCCCCTTGTCAGAACTCTTTTTGATTGAAAGAAATCCTTGACCCCCGAGTGCTTTCAAATTAAGTTGAAGGAACCCGATTGCATGTGCATGCAATTGTATCTGTCAATCTCTGCATGAATGTAAGACATGTGGACAAGCCTTCTCTATATATATATATATAATATATGTATATATATATATATATATATATATATATATATATATATATATATATATATATATATATATATATATATATATATATATATATAAAAACACACACAGTGTTGCCATTGGCAGTCTAAAGAGATAAAATGAATGTTGAAAATATACATTACACTTAAATTGCTGTAACGGCTGAGAGGTGCAGATTGCCTTTATCACACAAGATATGATAGCGACACATATTGGTGGAGGAATTTTTCGATTTGGTTCATGCTAATTTGAAAGCAGGCGTAGAACGGTATCGAATTGTCCTGATCCTGTGCCAACGTGTCACCTTTCTGCAGCTGTGCTCCCTAGCCTCGCTGACAGGAGCTTCAACAATTAAAGCTGAACAAATAAATGGCTATCACATCACACAGGGAGGTGAAATTGGCCCACTTCAAGCATATCAATCAGAGCAGATGTGTGTTTAGATAATAGAAAGACTACAGCAGGGCACGTTTCTATCAAGAGCTGGAGTGTTTTCTACAACAGCTGCTTCACCGTAGAGCAGTGAGCATTACAGCAGCAAGTAGTTTCAAGGTGCCTCATCAAAGGATACTTTAAACTGGTTGGTCATTAATATTCAACTTTCCAGATGCAGTACAGCAACAGGCCAGCCTACCTTCAGGTTGGTTTAAGACAATTTTAATGCCATATGGAATACAATAAATACAGAACATCAAATATAAAACAGTAGACTGTCGGGATGTATGTCTGTTTGACTTGGCTAAGAACTAGGGTTGGGAAAATGACTCTATGAATGAATGAATCTATCTATCTATCTATCTATCTATCTATCTATCTATCTATCTATCTATCTATCTATCTATCTATCTATCTATCTATCTATCTATCTATCTATCTATCTATCTATCTATCTATCTATCTATCTATCTATCTATCTATCTATTATCTATCTATCTATCTATCTATCTATCTATCTATCTATCTATCTATCTATCTATCTATCTATCTATCTATCTATCTATCTATCTATCATCTATCTCACCCTTTTTTGTCATCTCTGGCTGTATTAGGCCATTTTGGGCAATGTATCAGATCAATTAGCAGGACTGCTTTATGATGAAATTGGATTTATTTTATGATTTTTGCATTTAACGAAGTACCTTGGTCTGTAAAGTATTCAGTTTGTTGGATTAGCCGAGAGCAGACATTCCTGTCTGGTTATTTTATTCATAAACAATTGATTTTCTGTACTATATCAAAATATGTATTGATATTGTGATTATAAAATGACATATACTGTGATAGGATTTTATCCATATTGACTACTCCTCTGACTAAGAACAATGCGCAATATTTTTGAGACTTAAACAGTGGAACAAGTGGAAAAACACCATACTGACATATTATCATCTTATAGTTTATATGGCTAATGTGTTGGCTATCGGTGGCTCATTTACACATTGAACATGAACCGAGCATTAATTTGGAGTCATGTTTCTGGCAGCCTGATGAATTTAAATCCAATATTAACTCTCCTTCAAACTCCTGAGGGAAATATCTGGCTCTTTAGCTGCTAAATGCTCCACTATGTTCACCAGCTAGCTGCTAACAATGTCTGCCTGCTGTTTGGTGCTGGGCAGGTAGTACACAGCAATAGCCTTTTTGCTGAAAACAGCTGCCTGCCGCTGGTGGAAACACCGCTAACGAGAGTGAACCACAACAGTAAAGCTGCAGGACATAAAATCAAAACAATGAGCTGAAAGATGCTATAAAAGCTCTGTAGAGCTAAGGGGAACCGCAGAGTTGGGTGATATCTTTCTCAGGGTTCGTCACCTCAAGCGAACCCGTTGTAAAAAGAAGCTATTGACCCGCCAATGTGATGTAGGACATGTTTTATTGATAATACATCATTACCAAATGTTTGGACATCAATGGAGAAAATTCCACCAAAAAAATCTGCTCTGGCTTCCAGTCAATTTTATCCAGGCATCCTGCTCGTACATGCAGTACTTACACTTTGAGCTTAACCGCCTGCCTATGGCTGTATGTGCTGCTCTCCACCGTGGCCACAAAGTCTGTTTGCCATCCTGCTAAGATAGTAAGTAGAAACAGTTTCGGCCTAAGCAGCGCAAGCAGCAGCAGCAGCAGCAGCATCTTCGAGCGCTTAGCTTTACTGCCACAACTGCACATTCCAAATGGAGTCTCGGCTGGGTAAGAATGCGCGTGGTGCTGGCCAAAAAACGAGGCGAATTAGCATAAGTGCCATGTTCGATCCATCAGGGGGGGACTCAAATGGCTGCTGGTCCTCATCCCATCCCACTTTTTGGCCTTGTTTGCGGAGGAAGTCGTGAACTCAGAGAGAGGGAGAAGGGAGAGGCAGCCTGTTTAAGTTGATATTTGGAGTAATTTGGAGCAGATTTTTTGGAATCAGTGAAAGGACTTCGTTGTAATTCCCTTTCATGCTCATCTTCTATCTCTGAAGTCACCATGGGGCCTAAACAGCAGCATAAGGATGCCAGATGGATTAAAGGGATTCTCTCTTTCTCTCTCTCTGTCCATCTCTTTCAATTGCAACATGTTTTGTGTACAGGGATCCAGAAGGCAGATGACAGAAGACCAAATCACACTGGCTCTTTCTCACTGTCACTCTTTTCTTTCCTCAAAGTAACTCACTCTGACATGTCTGTTTTTTTTCCTCCTGGAGCTTGCTGAACTGATTTCCTCCTCCACATAGTGACTTGCTTGAGCAGTCATTGGAAAAGGATGACAAAATATTACTAGGACGCTACTATTGGTTCCTATTACTTTTTTTTTTTTTTTTGGTTCAATTCATGAAAAACAGAAGTCTCATGCTTTTATGGTAGAATCCAGGTTTGCCCTCAGAGATGATGCAACCTCGATTTCTTACGGTTGAACTCTTCTTCTCAGCTCTTATTGTGTGGTTCTACTGCTCAGTTCAAATCTAAGTAAATATTAACTCTTAAATAATGAATGACATGCATGCAACAGCAGGAGTCAACACTAATGTCTCAGACATAACACACAATGTTACCAGCCACAGAAAGTGATACCCAGTGGGCACTTGGGTTTATTCCTCTTTACCCACAAACTCCATTATAGACAAAGGGTGCCGGGCATTGCCATCAACCATGGAGGCAACACTCTTTTGACAACAACTAAATAAAAGCTGTTCCACTGCTGCAGTGCATTTGTGTCACATAAGAGCTCATATGAGAAATGAAGCAAAATATAGCTGATATTGTTTCTCTTGTAAAAATGCTCCAGTGAAGTGTTTAATTTCAGCTTTTTATCCGCGATTAACCGTGGCCGGAGGCATTATGTTTCGGATTGTCCGTTAGTCCCATTTTCGTAAAACACGATATCTGAGGAACGCCTTGAGGGAATTTCTTCAAATTTGGCACAAATATCCATGTGGACTATTAAGTATTACGGATGAACTGATTAGAATTTGGTTGTCAAAGGTCAAGTTCACTGTGACCTCACAAAACACGTTTTTAGGCCATAACTCAAGAATTGATGCGGTAATTATGACAAGATTTCACACAGATGTTTAATGGGATGCAATGATGAAGTGATGACCTTTTTTACCCAAAAGGTCAAAGGTCAACTTCACTGTGACATCATAATGTCCTGGAAAAACGCTATTTTGGCCATTATTCAACACCATAACAGAAGGGGAGATTGTGAGCATATTTCACAGTTGGTCGGATACTGAATAGGTGACACTTTTTCAGAGGTCAAAAGAGGTTTTTAGCCATAATTTAAAAATGAATTGGGCGATTTCAGATTTCACAAACATGTTGACGGGGACGACACAATGAGTAAACAATAACTAAGCACAGTGCAGACTTTCCGCCAATCTTCACTTCCTGCCTCATTCTGAATTTCGAGTGTCATTGGACTCACGTGACTGCAAACGACGTATTGGAGCGCGCCTAGCTAATCGTGATGCTGTGAGGGAGTTTCCCCTGCAGCTCATAGAGGCTTCACATATAAAAATGCCAAGATATGCTCATCAGAAAGAAACTAATCATTTACACACACACACACACACACACACACACACACACACACACACACACACACACACACACACACACACACCCCCTGACCGATGACCTTTGGGACCAATTTGGGGTTCAGCATCTTGACCCGCTCTACCTCTAAGCCACAGCTGGCCCATGTGTACCTGTTTAACCAATACATCTATGATAATCCTTTATTAATCAGCTCAACAATGTATATTCACCGGAATCATACATATGTATCATCAATGTAGTGATATCTTCCATTTAGCCAAAAAAAATACACTTTTATTCAATTCCTTTCAAGTATTCACTACATATATATCATGAGTCTGGACAGACATGGATGTAAACTGCAACTTGGCTGGCGGAGACATTCATCCACAGGGCAGTAATTCTAGTTTAAAAATATATTTAAGCGCATAGTTACTGTTCTCTTTCAGAAACAACATTGACTTATTACTGATGAGCTGTGTCTTGCTTTAGATTGCTCCACATAGTAAAACATCCTCCCTGAATGACAGCTGGAGGTAACATGTTAGGTGCTATCGTGGAAAAAATGGAGCGCCCCAAGTCGGAGTCATCTGCCTGGGATCTGTTCAGCTGGTTACGAGGATCCTCATAAATATCTCTCACCAGCTCATCAGCTGCATTGCACACCATTTTCCAGCCGGGGCCTGAGCTGTGAGCTGGCTGAGACGAGCTGTGATGGATGCAGTGCGGTGCGGTCCCTCTCAGCGCTGAGGGCCACTCTGATAACACCAGAGTGAGTGTGTGTGTGTGTGTGCAGGCCAAGGACAATTCTACTGTAGTTTTTTATCTTTGAAGTGATGATTTGATATTTTTGGATGTATGCCTTTTCACTTTCTTGCCGAGAGTTAGATGAGCAGATTGACACCACTCTGACATTTGTACACTTGTTGTTCGGAACATGTTGGCTCTAGCTTTCGAGCGTACAGACATAAGTGGTATCAGTATTATCTAACTCTCGTCAAGGAAGTGAGTGAGTGTATAACTACTGCTTCTTCAGTTGTAAAATACAGTATTAAGTGCATTAAGGCTTTGTATGTGCATGCCATTTTTTGCCAGTTGACTGAAAACTGTTTTTCCAAACATATTAAAAAATATCTTTACTTTACCAAGCATTTCATAACGTCATATGGAATGAATTTTAAAAGGATGCATGAACCTAGCACATGGAAAAACATACACATTTTCAAATTACTGGCAGCAGTAACATACTGGACTGGAGGGTTGCCAGTTTGAATCTGTGCTTGGGAATTCATGGTGGGGGTACTGAATGAGACATGGTAGTCTCTTCCTGTAAAGAAAACAAAAAAAACCCTTGAGCAAGGCATAGACCCAGAAGAAGTCTTAAATTCCAGAGTGCAGTGCAGGTATTTCCTCAAGGCGAAAATCTTCTAAGCTGACTCTTCCTGTTTAAATGCAGCCTTAAAAACTGAGAATCTTAATGTGACAACCACTACATGCTTGTGCCAAAATGTATTTGCTGCAGAGATGTCTCCCCGGACATACGTGAAATCCTACAGTTGGTTGCCATCTCTCCTGTCATGCTGTTTTGTAAAAGAATTATTCGCTCTTGTCTGTAGCTACACTTGTGACAAGGCTGCAGTATCATGTCAATGAAATTACACCTATTGTTAGCTGCAGCAGTCACACACACAAAATGTGACTATTGAGAGGATCCTGTTGCTTTTTGTAAGGCTTTGTGTTGAAATGGGCCACGGTCAAATGTTGGAGCATTGAAAATGTCGCAGATTGAACCTGTAAAATAGCTTGTAAGCCCAAATTGTTCGTGTGATTTGGCAAATGTTCTTTTGGCTGACAGGTAGTGCCGAAATAGCACCTGCAGCCAGCTTAACTGCATGGATATCAATAAGCTGCTTGTCTTTTTTTTTTTTTTTTTTTTTTTTTTTAGGCTTACCATGTTCTTGCGAGGGAAATTAACATCAAATTATGAAGTGGCAGTAGCTTCAAATAAAAGAAAAATAGGTTAAGAAGGTTGTTGTGTTTTGGCAAGGCCTCGTCCATAATCTTGGGCCGCCGAGCCTCACCAGGTGGTTTGACTTTGCAGCCACTTTTCCACATGAGGACATAATGCATACACACAGGCCCAGCTGGAACCCATCAGGCCCATGGCTCAGCCACCTAGGCTTAAAACATAACACCAGCTCAATCAGCTGGTACAGGAGGCCTCCAATGGACAGGAAGCTAACAGGAAGCCATTGCGAGTGTTTTAACGTTGCTTCTGGAAAGACATCCACTGTTTAAATAAAAAAAGGATATTGTTCTCAAGGTTTGATGCATCACTTTCTGAATATTATCGCCAATGTCCATACATGACACCAGTAATTAAATTAGACAGATTAAGAAAAGACATTGGGTTTGTTTAACATGAACTTCTTTCCTAGTAGAATTTTTTTAAATGAAAACTTGCATGTTCAATAACTGATGTCACTAATTAACATTTTTGTATTGTACTGTACATGAGTTCTTTTTTGGCCTTCACTAGCTCCTGAGGGAAATATCGGGCTCTTTAGCTGCTAAATTCCCCACTTTGTTCACCAGGTAGTCGCTAACTTTGTCCGTCTGCTGTTTGGTGCTCGGTCTGTAAAGCCTTTTCACTGAAAACAGATGCCTGCGACTGCTGAAAAGGACGCAGATGAGAGCAGTGAGAGTACACAAAACATTAACGCTGCAGGAGAAACCAAAACAATTAGCTTAAAGATGCTAAAATGCTCTGTAGAGGGAAACTGCAGAGTTGGGTGATAATTATTTGTGGGCTTGTCACTATGAGCGAGTGCTTTCACATTACATGTAGTGATTTGGTCCATTGTTAATATAAAAATATTGATTATAGCAGCTTTAAGTTTATCTTTATACATGTGTCTGCCTGGCCAGTCTGTATGGCTTTCTGCTTGTCAGACTCATCTGTAGAATGCTATAAAACAATGCTACTGGCTGGTGTTGGATTGCATTATTTTTTAAGGTGTTTTTAAGTTAAACTCTTGTAACTTCAGAACAGTAGTGCCATCGAACGTTGTTTATAGGCAGTAAATCTTCCCTTATTGACATAATCCAACAAAATGCTGGTACTTCAAGCCAATGTAAACTGATATTGAATCAAAGTCTCATCTTCTGATGTGTGAAAGATCAAGGTTTGTGCAGATGGTCTTCAGGTCATAGAGGGCAGTACTCTGACTACTCACTCTCTCACTGCCTTTCTGCTGTGTCACACCCACGAATACAGGCTGGTTTAGCCTCTGGCTGACCTGGCCTTGGTTGACCATGTTGTCAGTTCATATAGCATGTGGCACTCATGGTAACGTTTTGTTTTATTTTTTTATTCTCCCAAAAAACGAATGCAATATGTTAAAATAATCAAGTTAAAATAGTCCAGCCTCCTCTGCGTGTGTAGCCTTATTTTGCAAATGGAAGTACCAGTTTCTTTGCAGATATAAAATTAAAAGAGGAACAAACATGTAGCTGAGTATTAAGCATTTTTTATTTTAAAGAATTATGTGGATATTTTGTCATTATTTTGTATTTCTATATGTTTATTGAGCTGAATTTTTATGATTGAAATATTTTTCTAATATTAGCAAGTTAAAATTGTGTACATTATTCTTTAGTCCACTTTGGAGGTGGCTTTGTTTGGGTGTGTGTGAAGTAATACAGTCTGATCTGCGTTTTGGAAGCCAAAGCCCGCTCCGACGGTCTTTAAAGGTCTGCGAGGTCGCTGAAGGCTGAGTCGGGCTGAACAGAGAGACATCTGTCCAGGCCTGGAAGGATTTCACGCTTCTGGCCGTCCAGATGATTTAGGCCCTCCAGGACTACCTGCTGGGAGAGGCTCCCGGCGGGTTAACCTGACACAGATGGATCCCCACGCCGGCACTGAACACACACATGGAGAAACACACACGTGCACGCACAGGGTGAAGACAGATGCAAGTGTGGACATATAGAAGCAAAAACATACAGAAATCCACTGACACACATATATATATACTCAACCACACAACACAACAGCTGAAATACCCCCCCCCCCTACAAGCCTTTAAACCATAGGGACTACACAGATGCACATTTTCCACAGACAGACAGACTGATGTATGTCATACCACAGAGGCATTACTGAGCTAGCACAAGTGGACAAGGAGAAGACAGAAAACTTTTTAATGATCTAATCTGGACATTGTACCAGTCGAACTTAGCTACAGTCTTTTAATTGGTTATAATGCAATTTAAATGTCTGATTTGCTTTATTTGTCAGATAGTCAATAGCAGTTAAATAATCGACTCATTACGTGTGAGTAAATGGTAGCCAATCACATCCAATCAGCATTTCAATCATCGTCATTCGATTTCAATACAATTTCAATTAGCTACATTTTGACAGCCCTTTTAAATCTTTTAATTTATCATAATGGGAATAATAAACAGTATAGTCAGTGATAGTGACCCTTTTTTCCCAGAATTAATGTGTTTTCTGATGAGAAGACCCATACCACTCGCATATGTCAGGTAAATATGAAGCTAAAGCCAGGAGACGGTTAGGTTAGCTTAACATAAAGACTGGAAACAGATGGACACAGCTAGCCTAGCTCTGTCCAAAATGTAAAAAAAAAACAAAAAAAAAAAAAAACGGTCTAATTAGTGAGCCTTAGAGGTGCTGGCCCGGTTAGCTATTTACTCCTGCTTCCAGTCTTCAACTTAGTTTAGCATACAGACTAGAAGCAGGGGGAATCAACTAGCCTGGCTCTGTGCAAAAGCTACAAAAATCTCACTACCAGCACCTCTAAAGCTCACTAATTAACACATTATATCTTGTTTGCTGCTAGCTGGGCTCACTCTTTTCCCCGTTTCTAGTCTTTATGTTAAACTAAGCTAACCGGCTGCTGTC
Organism: Siniperca chuatsi; assembly: GCF_020085105.1. Classification (NCBI taxonomy): domain Eukaryota; kingdom Metazoa; phylum Chordata; class Actinopteri; order Centrarchiformes; family Sinipercidae; genus Siniperca; species Siniperca chuatsi. The sequence continues at coordinate 12,848,399 of NC_058065.1, read as the reverse complement.
TGTAGCTTCATATTTAGCATACAGATATGAAAGTGGTACTGATCTTCTCATCTAACTCTCGGCAAAGAAGCAAGTTTCCCAAAATGGCAATCTATTCCTTTTAAAGTCTGTGTAAAACCATTTAATCTGACTTGAAATAAATCTTCAGAAGATGCTAAATCATTTCACTAAGTTTACTGTGAAAAATGAAAAGTTACAGGTTACTGGTCTTGCTTCACAGACTAATTAACTCCAACTGAGAGCTATTGGCCATTACGTCATTAAAGGGGGCTTCATAAATAAACTTTCTTAAGGTTTAGGGGCTTGTGAGAGAAAAAGGGTCAAAATCAAAGCAGCAGAGGCCAAGATATCCTGACTTTATTCCCTAGTATGGGTCAAGCTCGAAAAACACTGCATCCTACATTTCCCATAATACAACTCGTTAGCATTTTTCATTGGACCCTCCCTGCCTTGTATGATAACCCCGATGACATAATTTTCCAGAACACATATCGCCTATTAGAAAGGAATTTCAGAATGTTTTATATTATACAGTAATGTATTATATTACAACATATATTTTGAAATTGCTTCACTTATTACAGTTTCATTGGCTCCATAATTCTGCAAATGATCAAAATCCTAAGCGGTGCTATTGGAAAGCCCAGCTGGAGCCCAAGCCAACAATAGGAGTTTGATTTCTTTTTAGCAAATCACTTTTTGTGATGTTTTCAAGATGATAATGGTCTCAAAATTTCTCTGAAGAAAATAAAAATTCAGATTTTCTTTTAACTAGCCAAATTTGTCCAGTGGGATTGACTTTCTCGTCCCAGTCGTCTCTCCTAATTCTGTAAAGCTGGGTATAAACGTTCCTCTGTTGAGTGGCAGGGATCAGCAACATCTGGCCAGGCCATCAGGAAACGCCTCTTTCTTTCTAACACACACACACACACACACACACACACATTAAGGCACACTGGTACTCAGACGTGCACTCCAGTGAGCATGAGGCTCATGAACATCTGGCTTCCCAGACTTCCCCTACAGGGAATAGAACTTTTTCTTGTTTTTAACCAACTGCCTCTCATTTCGTTTCTGGTTCTTCTCTACTTAGAGTCCATATAAATTATGGCGAAACTTAGTGTTGTCTTATTTAACCTTCCTTCCTCCTACAGCAACTAAGATGCAATGCTATCATTTCAGAGGTTTGCAAATGTATAGCAGTTAATTAGTGGATGTATTAATGAATTTATTCTTATCTTTTCCCCTATGTTTCATAGATTGTGGCCTATACACCATATGTGATTTTGGTATACTACTTTTTTAATAAGCCACCCTTCATGAAGAGTTTATAGGTTGGAATAGTTAGTAAATCACCCTCCAACTCTTAACAAAACTAGGTGACTCCTGAGTGTAGGCTAATGTTAGCAAGCCATCTAAGAACACACAACATGTGAATAAGACAACTTTGCAGTCACATTTCTCGGCGTCGGTAGAGGCCAAACTAGCCGTTCCTGGACCAGTCCGTTAACCCTCCATCTAACACCCGGCAAAACAACAAATAAGCTGACCGCCAAATGTCAAAGTAACGGAACGCTAATGGGATTAGACACTGTAATTACTGAATTTCAAATAGGAATTCTTTACATTACTGCAAAATATAATCACATTACTGTAAAATATAAAGTAATGCATTACTGCCCAACTCTGGTTCAAAGCAATTAATTACATTAAGAACATCTTTTGGTTTGCCAGGTTGTTGCTGGTGTGATCCTCCAGCGTCACACACTTTGTCTTTTAGTTCCTTATTTCATCGTTCAGACCCTTCCACTGGGCAGTCTGACCTCTGACCTTCTGGACCAAAATTAATTTATTAACAACTTCTTAACATCTACAACGGCACACACTTCTGCAGACTTAGATTACTGTAAGAGCACTTTATTGATGACTTATTAACACGACTTGCATTAGTAAGTAATCAAGTCTGCAATCATAAATGTTAATGTTATTAATGAAGTCGGCATTTTAAAATGCTTTAAACTGTCTAAAAAAACTATTAGCACAAGGAGGAGCTCTTGACTGCTTATCAACGACTTTATTAGTAACTTTAAATGCAGACTTGATCTTTGTTGCCCGTTGACTTGATTAATGTCAACGACTAAACAGCCAGAGAGATTTTTCACAACCTGGCAACTCAAAATTTGTTCTAATTAATGGTTTGCAATCAACTTATAAAGCACTTATAAATGCTTAATAAAGGGTGCCTTATTTTTAAAA